>NW_026947502.1:15057534-15720659 GCF_034190915.1 Cavia porcellus | reverse complement strand
TGGACATATGGTCCATTTCCAAGATTTAGCTATTGTAAATTGTTGTGCTTTAAACATGGATATGCATATTTCACTGTGGTATGATGCTTTTAGCTGTTTTGAGAGGATACTGAGAAGGAGAGTATCTGGGTCAAATGGAACCTCTAGTTTGAGTTGTTTGAGGAATCTCCATACTGATTTCCACTGTGGTTGTACCAATTTACACCCCTACAAACAATGGGAAAGGGTTCCTTTTCCCCAGACCCTCTCCAACATTTGTTTTTGGTTGATTTCATGGTGATAGCCATTCTTTCCGCAGTGAGATGGATTCTCAGTGTTGTGTTTCTCAAATGACCAGTGATGCCGAACATTTTTTAAGCATATTTACTTTTTGTACTTGTTCAGCTGAGAAGTGTCTATTCATTTCAGATGCCCATTTTTGGATTGATATTTTTGGGTGCTGATATTTTTGAGTTCTTTCCATTTTCTAGATATTAGTCCTTTGTCTGAAGAGAAGCTGGTAAAAAACTTTTTCCCACTCTGGTTTATTTCTTCACTCTGTTAGTGATTTCTTCTGCGATGCAAAAGCTTTTTAAATTTAATGTGATCCCAGTTGTTAATTCTTTGGAATACTTCTTGAGTGACTGGGTTTTGTTCATAAAATCTTTACTATGCCTATGTGTCAAGAGTTTTACCTATTCTATCTTCTGGCAGATTAAATGTTTCTGTTTTCATATTTAGATCTTAAGTCTATTTTGATTGAAATTTAATGTGCAGTGAGAAATATGAGTCTAGGTTTAACCTTTTGTGGAAAGCCAATTTTTCTAGAACCACTTATCAAAAAAGCTGTCTTTCTTCCAGTGGAAGTGTTTGGCTCCTTTGTCAAAAATAAGGTGACTAAGTGTGTTTAGAGTTGTTTCTGCATCTTCTATTCTGTGCTAGTAATACTTGTCTTTTTTTTTTTTTTTTTTTTTTTTTTTTTTGCCAGTACGATGCTGTTTTTATCACTGTAGATTTGTAGTCAAATCAAGGATTGTGATGCCTCCTGCCTTACCCTTATTGCCCAGAATTGCTTTTGCTATTTTAGGTCTCTTCTAATTCCATATGAATTTCAGAATTTTTTTTCTCAAGTTTTGTGAGGTATGCAGTTGGTGTTTTGCTTGAGATGGAATTAAATATATATGACAGTTTTGAAAGTATGGTCATTTTTACTATATTGATTCTTCCTATTCAAGAACAGAGGCTATCTTTCCATTTTCTGATATTCTCTTCAATCTCCTTTCTCAGAGTAATGTAGTTTTCAGTGTATAGGACTTTTACTTCCTTTGTTAGATTGATTCCTAAGTATTTCATTTTTCTTGATCCTATTGTGAATGGTATTTCCCTAATTTCTCTCTGTGTGTTATTTGTGTATAGAATGCTATTGATTTTTGAATGCTGACTTTGTATCCTGCTGTACTACCAAATTTGGTTATTAAATCTAGATGTCTTCTGATGGAGCTTTGGGGGTTTTCTGTGTAGACTATCATATCATCAGCAAATAGTGATACTTTAATTTTTTCCTTTCTTAGTCATATTCCTTTTCTTTCTTTCTTTCTCTGCTCTGGCTAATGTTTCCAGAACTTTATTGAACAGGAGCAGTGATAGTGGACATCCATATCTTATTCCTAATTTTAGAATAAAAGGTTCTGTTTTTGACCATTTAATGTGATGCTATCTGTTGAGTTATCATTGATGGCTCTTATCAGACTGAGACAAAGACCTTCTATTCCAATTTCCTGTGGGATTTTTATCATGAATAGATGTTGGACTTTGTCAAATGCTTTTTCTGCATCTATTGAGATGGTCATGTGGCTTTTGCACAGACTTTGTTTCCCTCCTGGCATCACTGTGTGTCAACACGCACTGAGCACTTCCAACCAAAGAAACTCGATCAGACCTTGTTCACCTGTATTTTCACTGGGGCTTTGCCACGTAAGCACAGTTCAGTGTTCCCATAGCTGGTCTCAGACTTCAGCCTCTCTGGAGGTTGATTTGATACCATGTGACCTAAAGTCTCAACCCTAAATCACATTGTTAGACTATCTGGCAAGACCTTACACACCTAGCTAAATAAAAACAAAGACATTCTCAGACATAAAATTCCAGATTAATTAGTCTGAGATTAATCCCCAGAAGCAAAAAACTAACCTTCTTTGGACAAAGTTAAATTCACTGCCATATACAGCATACCACAGAACTCTTCCTGACCTTTATCCTCACGTCAACAAAGCATTCACTTTGGAGTCACAGGCCTGGGTAGATTCTGCTTTTAATACCTGGGTAGTTTCAGCTAGTGAGATGTGACTCTAAATCTTAGTTTTCTTCTTTGGAAAATGCAGAGATGTGTCTATCCCTTGCAGTATTTGTAAGAATCATTGTTCATGTTTCCAATATAGTTAATACAATGCTCACATGTAATAATAATACCCTTTCCTATTATTTAGTTCCTCCCCCTCCTTTCCTCTTCCTCTCTCCCTCCCTCCTTCTCTCCCCACCTCTTCTCACTCTCCTTTCCAATCTTCCATCTTTTCTCAGGACAGGAGGCTGTTACCTCATTTGCTGTGAATAACAAAAATGTCAAATTATAGAGAACCAAATTCTTGCAGTGCCCTTGGGATACCCTACCCCGTAGAGATAGCAACTGATAGTATCTGTTTAAGAAAGCTGACTTTTTCGGGCTGAAATAAATGGGACTAACACTTTGTAATAACTTAGCTCCACTCTGGGTCTGGTGTAAATTGAAGATGAAAATGTGTTTTCCAAAAATACCCAGGCTGTTGCTGATATCTGGGCCTGTCTCACCTTAGGTTACACAGCAGTCTTGTTCAGGCTTCTCTTGTTGGCTCATGTGGCTGGGCTCACATGTCACAAAGCTTTCCAGAGTAGAGCCCTTTGCCCTCCCCTGGTTTAAGCAAACAGTGCATGTACTACACAGATGAAGACGAAGCCACCCTAGAGTAGCACTGGCCATGTTATGAAGCAAAGTCAGTGGAGCCACAAAACTGGCACCACCTCATGGTTAGCCTTCTGGGCCACCCACTGGCTCTCCTGCTACTGCCAGGAATTGTCCTGTGGTTTGGAGAAAGGCAGCCCTTCCCCAGACCCATATTTCATGCTTGTGAGTATGCTTTCTCTCTCCACACTATCTTTTCCTACTTCCATGTTCCTCCCTTGACTATACAGCTCATTCTTTACTGAACTATAATAATGGAGAATAAGCAAAAGCAGAATTCCTGGCTCAGTTTCAGTTTTGAGATTATTAAAAGTCTGAGGTTTTACCCTCTACTTCCCTTCACCCCTTGGCAGAAATGCGCTTTCACAATGGTCAGTAACAATAGGCCTGAGAATCTTGTAGTAAGCCACGGTGTAGGACAGACAGTTACTGCTGGGTAAGAATAATTAAACACTCATGCACTGCCCTTAAGCAGCCTGAAAATAGAGAGAGTCATTTCCACAAAGTCACAGACATTCTTAGCGAGCAAAGCAGATAATCTGCAGACTGAACCAAAATAAGAGCAAGCAAACATTTTTCTTTCCATATATTGAGATGACTTTATACCTGTGCTCTCATATTTAGCTTCAAATTACACATCTATAATCATTCTTCTTCTTCCATGTATTTTATAGCCATTTTTTCTTTATCTCCTAACATTGTTTTTTTAGTATTGAGATTTTTATTGTCAATGTAGAAGACTGGTTTTCTTCCTTAAAATTAATTCAAACAGATATTCATTAAGTGTCTTTTACTTGCAAGGAATTAGTCCAGGCATTGTGGACAACAAAATGAACAGCAGACAGAAATTCTATGTGCTTTCATTTATACTTTTATTGTGAAAAATAAGCAATGTAGAGACAAAAAATTAGTTAAAAAATACTTATCAGATGTTAATAAATGCTTTAAAGGAAAACACTGAAAGAAGACAAAGATTGTTTGAGTAGAAAGTGCTAATAGTTTTTAAAATGGCAATCAAGAAATCCATCTTGGAAAAGAGCAAGAACTAGAGGAGGTTCCTTAGGAAGGCTTGTGCATATCAAGACAGCAGCGACTCCAAATTTGAAGGTGTTGAGATGATATATGAGTAATGTACACATAGAACAATTAGGAGGCCACCTGGCTGGGGCAGACTGAGCAGGAGGAAAGGAGGACTTAGAAGATGGTCAGAGAAGGAAGGGGGCAGGACATGTAGGGTTTTTAGTAATAACTGCAAGGTCACAAAAGAATGCAAGTTTGCAAAAGAATTACGGTTACTTTTACTCTTCACATACAGGAAGCCACTGCAGGGTGTTGAGTAGAGTCAAGAAATAACTTGATTTTTGTTTCTGAAAATGATTATAGCTCCTTTTTTTGAGAATAGACTTTAAGGAGGAAAGGTAGAAATGCAGGCAGCTAAGAGTTTGCAATAAGCCAGGTGAGAGATAATAGTGGCTTGGATCATAAGAGCACCTATCCATGGAAGTGAGAAGTGGTCAGATGAGACAGACAGTCAGACAGATTTATTTTTGTTGATCGATTGTATACATTTGGGCATAGCATGTAAAAAAGAAGAGTGATGCCAAAGTTTTTGACCAACAACTAGAAGGGTCGAATTGCCATGGCCATTTAAGGACAAATTAAGCTTCACCTCTCATCTGCAAAGTAGAGAAAATAACCAAAATGATAAAGTTGTTGTGAAAGCTAAATAAACACAAGCAGAATGGTTAGACTTCTTCCTGGCATGTAAAAAGCATTTATGAATTACTATTGTCACCCTTCTCTCGCTGCTTACTTTCTGCAGAGAATTATACACAGTCTGGTATGATTATATTTATTCTTCTTCATGCTCTCCAACATAATATAGGCTTCCTGAAGGCCGGACCCTTGTCCATCACGGTCATGCTGTTTCATCAGCTTCCATAACAGTGTTTTAACTACCATATATGCCTGATGAAACTTCATGAGTAGAAACATGAAAAGACATAAAACCCAGGTCAGGTTGCCTGAATTTTCCATGACAGCTCTCTTGACATATGTACCACTTGCTTCATCTCTCCATCCTTTTGACTGGGGAAAGTTGATCACTGCCACTTGTCCACTGGGAAAAATCCTTATGTGCTGTGCTTCCAGTGAAGGAAATTCCAGCCACATGCAGACATCAGTGAGAGCTGTAAGACTCCACATAGAGCAGTGGAGCCAGCTCCCTCAGAAGCTGAAATCAATGAATGCATCTGGTTGTGCTTTAATGAGCAGCACTCCTGCCCCGCTTCCATCTCCTGGCTGTGCTGTCAAGGTGTCACACGTCTCCAGGCTGGCTTTCCATCCCAAGATGGTTTAGCTTGCCATGCATGGCTGGAGCAGGCAGGAAAAGGGCATGAAGCCAATTAGATTGAAATGGAACCTAGTCTTTGGAGGCCCTTGTCAGGGTGAGGAGTATTAGATGTTCTCCAAGATGACAGATGCCTCTTTATTTGGGCTGATCTCAGGAGTTAAAGGTCATTTGTAAATAAGATTTGCTCCATTTGGTAAGGCAAGTCCTGTTCTCAGTGCCTTATTACTATTTTTTTAATCCCAGAACCTTTTTTTCCTGTGTTTTGACATGCTTACAGTCAGCAAAAAGGTCATTTGGTCAGAAATGAATATTTTAAATCCTTTTGAGCAGCTGAGAAGCAATCAAGTTCGTAAAGATACTGATGACTAGTTGACACAGTGCTGAACAACACAGTGGGAAGGAAAAAGCAGAATAAATGGTACGATGAACAGATGAGTTTTTAGCTAGAAATAAATAAAGTCTATCATTTTACCATTATGTTGTTGATCTAATTAGTATAGGTAATATTACATGGAATGTAACTTCAAGGAAATAATATCCTAATCTGCATAACAATTTTTAATCCAAATTAGAGAATTTTTAATCCAGATTGGTAGACTCATAACTGTCTTAATGTGATTATTTGCATGTAGTTAATTTACAAAGAGAGCACTTACTACCTATGGGACAGTAATTATTTCAGTATTTTAACATGCTATTTCATAAGTCTCACAGCCTAAGAGAGGGATGTTAATGTTACGTGTATGCAAGGAAGATGTCTGAGATTTTCAGTGGTTAAATAGGACTCACAACTACTAAGTGGCAGTGGTGAGATTTACAAACAGGTAGTATATATCTAACTGTACACAAAATCGCATAATAGGTCAAAAGGGGGGCCTGGGTTGGAGGGGTACTTGTTTTTGTTTGGTTGGAGTGTTATTTGGTGGGTTGCTTGGATTTTTGTTTCTATCTTAGAAAAGAGGGATTTTGAAAAAGCCCAAGATCATCTTAAAGAATGTACGAGCCAAGATAATAGTTGGTAAACAATGGTAAGGAACTGGAATCATTAGGAGTCTTTGCGACCACCTACTTGGTGACTTCACAGTTCTCTGTTTTCTCTGCAAAACTCTACACTCAGCCCATCATGCTAGTGAGCTCACTAGGCCCAGTTTTTTTGGTTTCTTTCTTCTGGTTGTCACATTTACCTCTCATTATCTGTTTCACATGCAAATGTGACTTTACAGATAATAAAGACTAGCCTAAAAATTTTAAAGTTTAATTTTAGAAACTTTCCTGGAAATCTTGAGCATTGCACCTCACCTTTCCAAGTTCTTCTTCATTCCACGTTCCTTCATATGTGCCCATGGCAATGGACCTGGGCCAGTTGCAGACAAAACAGTATGCTTTGGTTGCTGGAGATCTAGCAGAACCCATTTAACACCTTGGAACTTTATTCTTCCCCTTGATAAGCATCAATGTTATAAATCAGGTCAATATCACCATGACTCACTTTAGATATTTGTTATTCAGGAAGTATTAACATCCCATAAAGACTGAGCCATACTGTCCATGAATCCTCAGGTGTCCTTAAGTATCCTGTTTAAGTGTCCTGCCCTTTTATTCACACAGAGCAATATGAGTGCAATCTCCAATCTATGAAGGCCGTTTAGCAACTTTTCACACTTAAGGTATGTTTTAATCATAAACTGCATAAAGACAGATACAACTGCACACACACACACTTCTCAACAGCCCCAATTTACATTTACAACTGGCCTACTGCAACAGCTCTCATGCCAGTTCTCAGCTGAGTAGACTTGCACAAACACAGCATAGTCAACAATAAAAGCCCTGGGCTGAGTCATCCGGTGGAATAGCTTTTAACTATACAGCTTTGTGAGCAGACGTGCAAATCATGTGCTTCGTCACCACAGCCACTGTGTGGACCACGGCAACAATTCTCAATCAAAAAACTAAGAACGGATGTTCCTGGAGAAGAGCTATGAATAGAGAAAAGCAGCCAGGGATGAATCTTCCAGAGCTGACATTGTTGAAGTAAGAGGCCAGTAATTTGCAAAGAGTATTTTATGTCACAAAACCGAGTTCAAGAATTCTTGGTCAAAGTCTGATTGCAGAGGCAGCCAGGCATATTGACTCATAAGAAAAGTTTTAAGAGAGTTGACTTTAATTTGAATTCTGTTCAGAGGACCCTGGAGTGAAGAAGAGTGCTTAAGAAGCTTGTTAGAGACAGATTTTGCAGGAAAGGAAACCGGTGTTTTCATTTCAAACTTCACTGCACTGAGATATGTAAAACTTCTTTAAAAAGAAAGAAAAAATTAGAATGCAGACTTTTTATTCAGTGTTTGGTTCTTGCTCCTTAGTAAATGTTTGCCAAAGCAGGTATTGAGGGGAGTATTTTCTCTTCATTTATTTTCATGATTAGTATTAGTGTTTCATGATTAGTGTTAGTATTTTATCTTATAAAGAGTTTCCATAAGCATAATACCAATTCTTAACAACACACCATTGGGAAATAAGGGCTTATATTACAACCTCTAGATTTACCAACAGGAAACAATTAGGTGAGGCATTGCAGCTCAAGTGCATTCAGACTATAAGGTCAGCTGTGCCTTGGGAGAAGTTATAGGACATTCCAGAATCTTTTCTCAAGGAGAAATGCAATTTCTTTACTACCATATCTTGATGCTGCAACTCATAATGTGAAAGCAAAAAGGCTAGTGACCACAGTAGCTGTAAAAGTTTTGGGGTTATTCCAGAATCATAGGGTTTGGGCCCCAAGAGACCTTTTTATAAATACTAATGGGGCTCTTTATGATTCAATCTCTGGGAAATTAGTTCTCCTTTAGGGATTGGATCTCTTAGTTGTAAAATTATAATAATACTTACTATGCAAGGAAATGATACATTAAAAAAAAAACTTCTCAATAGTTCCTCACCCTTGGATGAAGTAAAGACTCATAGTTATTTTATTTTTGATCATGAGAATAATGAAATTTTTGTTAGAAGGCTGAGATCATTTCACAAATTACATCACTTTACAAATGGATCACTAGGATGCCCAACCAGTAGCCCATTGTTAGAAACCCCTGTTTTTATTTGGTAATTCCTTGTAGTCAACTCAGCCACTGACTAAGAAGCACTACCATGGGCACAGTACTGGGCAAAAAATATAAATACAAACTGCTTTGGTTTTCGCCCTTTGTATTTATTGTGCTCAGCATGCTGCTCCCGTCCACAGACCTCCACCGAGCCTCCAGTCTACTGAGTCTATTTTACTCATCTGTTCCTTCATCTCTTTACTCATCAAACATTTAAGTTCCTACTATGTGCCAGCCCTGAGGTAGAGTTTGAATCAGTCACAGTCCACATCCTCAAGGAGAAGGGCAATCAAAGTATGCATGGTGCAGGAAGACAGGGACAAAGTTCAGAGAGAAACGACACTAGGAGTCTCCATGCACAAAAACTACTCCTGGCCAATATTTGCACTGTAGGTGCCTCACTGCTTCCTACCCCACCCAAACAAGACCACGAACAAAACTTGGAAGCCCTCCTAATTCCTTCAGGTTAGAGATCAATTCCTCCCTCTGAACAGTTAGGCCCTCAATTATGTTCACTTTCATCTTAGCCTGGCCCTATGTGGCTCTCTTAAATGAAGATGTCATTGGCACATGGTAAACCCATCCTGTTTTTCCATTCCATACCCAATACTCACATTTTCCCTTGTATCTTGTTTCAGGTCCATACTGGAAAGCACTTGCTAGAAGTTCCGGCAGGGAATGGGGCAGGGTACATTGGCTGAACCTGACATCTGCTCTTGTAGTGTTACAGGGTAGCATGGTGGTTTGAAGTCCAGATTAAAGTTAGAAAGGTGTGGATACAACCTGGACTGTGAGATCTGAGCAAAGATATTTAACCTCTCTGAGCCCTAGTCGCTTCCTATTTGTCACTTGTTATTGCTGTTATTATATAGTTCAGCCCAATCCTAAATAACACAACATCAATCTTTGTGTATCTCCTTCTTAACTGAAGTTTTTTTGGGCCAACATTATATTTTATTGCTCATCATTTCTGTTTGTTTCATGAGGCAAACGTATTTTAAGCACCAACTCTGCAGTTAGCTGGGTGGTTTATGATTTAAGTCTACCACCGACAACCATGAGATATTTGCATAATGACTTAAACTTCACTGTACCCTATTTTGCTTACCTACAAGATGCAGGTGATAACAGTACTCCTATTATGAGGTTATCTTTAGAACTCTAAGAGTTAATATCCACATGAAAAGTACAGTACTTGCAGTAGTACCTACAGCAAAATAATGACGCTTAACAACACCTCTTAATCATTTTGCCTTGTATTCATAATAAAATAGTTTGTTTTTAACTGCCAGGTAATGTTCCATTTTATGAATATTCTACAACTTATACTGCTGTTGAATACCATTTAAATTATCTCTAATTCTTACTAAATGATGACACAATAAATACTTCTTCTTGTGCACACATGTGCGAGCTTCTCCAGAATGTATCCTAGAAGTGGAAGAAAAGGACGAAGAGCATGTGCTTCCACCCTGGCTTCATAATGCTCAGCTGCATTCAAAGCTAGTCACAGCCATTTACATAGGAAAGTGCCTTTTGCAGCTCATGTTGCACAAATCCCTATTAGACACTCTTTGCCAATCTGATGAGGTAACAACATACTACTATTATCCTGATGACTAGCAAAGCTGGTAATAACTTCATAGATTTGGATCCATTCGGGTTTCCTGTTCTATGGACAACCTGCTCCTATTCCCTATGTCCTACTGAGCTACTTACACTTTTCTCAGTGTTACCAACATCTCCTCCCAATGTGATTTGGCTTTTCGTGTTGTTTAGGACACAGAATTAGTATGATTGCTTGTGCAGAATAATGGATTTCATTATGGCAGATTCATATGTGCAGATAACAGGGATCACTTCCTCTACCCATCATTCCATTGGCCCCTCCTCCCCGCCATGTCACATTTTAGGATGGTCATCACATGTAATAGATTTTGATCTTATCACTTCTCCCTACTACCCTGCCTTATAACTCCTCTTCCTCCCTTTTATTCCTTTCCTTTATTCTAAAATATATTCTTCCTTTATTGTGTTTTTTTAGATTTTACATAATACGAAGCAGAATATTTGTCTGTGAATCTGGCTTATATCACTCAGTGTGATGATCTACAGATCTATCCATTTTTCTGAAAGTAACACAATTTCATTCTGTGTTATGACTGAGTATATAGACAAATTTGCTTTCCTTATCCACTCATCTGGTGATGAGTGCCTAGACCAGATCCATATTTTGGCTACTGTGAATTGTGTGGGAGGAAAGATGGATATAAAGATATCCCTATACATGGTGACTTTGATTCCTTTGGATATATACCAAGGAGGGGTATAGCGGGATCAAATAGTAGCTCTTTAATTCTGAGGGGAAACCATCATTATGAAGACCACAGTGGCCGTACTAATGGCCATTCCCATCAGCAGTGTAGAAGGCCCCCTATTCCCACCACGTTAGCCAACCTTGGCAACAGTATTTGTTTTCTGTTTTGTTTTTGAGACAGAGTCTTGACTTGTACCTCAGGCTGGCTTTCAACTCACTATGTCTCCCAAGCTGGCCTTGAACTCACATCAGTCCTCCTTCTTCAGCCTTCAGAGTGCTGGGATTACAGACAGATGCCACCACACTCAGCTATTTTTGTATTCTTGATAATAGCCATTCTGATCAGGGTGAGTGGACTCTAAGGGTATTTTTAATTTGTATTTCCTAAATGGTTACAAACATTGAACATTTTTTCATATACCTCAAGTCCACAAATGTTTCTGTTTGTGAACAATTCGGTTCACAACCAGAAGCATTTAGTACAATTTTGCTTCCATTCACAAACTCTGCATGGGATGATAAACATACCACAGTCATCTTCTCCACACAAACATGAGCACAGCCATTATGCCCAGAACTGTAGAACAAAGTAAGTTCACGAACCAAGGTACCACTGTATATATTAGACATTTGTGCTTTTCTTTTCAGTAAGTGTCTGTTCAAATCTTTTGCCCATTTATTCATTGGGCTATTTGATTGGGGGAGAGTTAAGCTTTTTAAATTATTTGTAAATTTCAGATATTAATCCTTTATCAGAAGAGTAACTGGCAAATACTTTTCTCCCATTCTATAGGCTGTCTCTTCATTTTGTTGTCTTCCTTGGCGTGCAGAAGCTGTTTAGTCTGATATGGTTCCATTTCTTGACCACTGTCATTATTCCTGTGCTATTGGTGTCCTGTTCAGGACACAGCAATTTTCCTGTCATCATATGTACCAATATTTACTCAAATTATTGATATCAGTCCCTTTAAAGTTTCTTCCCTGCATCAAGATTATAAGAATATTCTCCACCAACTGTGTTATCTTTCCCCTCCCACGACACAAGTATTTTTTTAATGACCTGGACTACTTACATGAGATGAAGTAGAAACCATTTGATGCTGCTGCTGTCATGGTTATATTAGTCATCAGTGAGCTCAACATTTTTAGTGAATAGTCCATGTGTCTGTACTGACTAGCAAGGGCATACTTGTTGCTTGTCAAGCCCCTGTACGTACTGCAGTCTGCCACCCTGTCCTCTGGGCTGTTCCATGGGTTTGTGTGCTATCCTGGTGCCAATACACACTGTCTGAGCCTCAGTCTTTCAGGAGTCTTTAATCTATGAGATAATTCAAGAACTTTGGTTTGTTGGCATCATTCAGATAAATCAAAACATAGTTAGAATGACTATCGTCCAAGCAAGACAGCACTGTCAGCACCACCTATATCTTTTTCAGTGCCAGAAAAAGGCAGAAGGGAAGAGTTGACCTAAACCAAATGTGTCCCCCTCATCTCAGTGTACCCCCTATGATATTTCAGACTCCAAAACCCATACTCCATTCCCGCCACCCCTACAGACTGCCCTTTCTGATCCTGTGCCCAGCAGGCCCCCAGCACCCATTGCTGGACGCCAAAATTATTTGTCTTACTAATGGCCCAAAAGAAAGACAAGTTGCCTGGATGCCTGGATACTGATGAAGCACTTGTGACAGAAAGTATTATATTGGAGATGTAAAAGGTCACCAAACCACCACATACACAACCCTAAAGAATCAGAAATTTGAAAATAAATTATGCACCCACCAGACAGGCTGTTATTTTCTTGGCTCTTTCATGAAAGGATAGAGTGAAACTACTAGGAGGGGGTTTAGCTACCTACACATGTTGATTTTTTTATCTCGATTTCTTACATCAGAAAAACAAGCCAGAGTGCCCCAGAGAGAATGCTAATTTCATTGTATAAATCAAGCAGCAAAACCCCAGAACCCCCTAAAAATGCTCAAACGGTTGGCAGGCCCCTGGGTACCATGCCATGTCAGTGGGTGAGCTTCTGCAGCCTTAATTAGAATGCAGTCAGATGGGAACATAAAAAGCAGTGCCCAGTGGTTTTTCTAGATATCCAGACTCTCTAGCCAACAGCTGAGGCTTACTGAAGAGGGGAAAATTAAGCCCCTGAGACCGTGTTCCAAAGGGGTGCATTTCCCAGAGGCGTGTGCAGGCCCAAGCCCCATTAGGCAGCGCAGGCAGGGGAGCCTCCAGGGTTGATGGATTCCTCACCGTTCTGCTTCTCCGTCTCCACAAGCCTCTGCCATGGAAGCCAGAGGAGAATTTCAGCTGTTGTTTCCCTGCTTTCTTCCTGTTTTTTTTTTTTTTCATGTCTTTTCTTTCTTCTGCTCTGTGTTTGCGATTTCATCAAAGAATAGTTTTAATCATATTCTCCTTTTTAATCTTAGAGATGCTCTTCCAGTGGTTTCATAAGATTAGGATGGTGGCAAGTGAAGGAACTCTCTGTTTATCTTTGAAACATTTCTATAAAGCTAAAATTACTCTAAAATTAAAAGGTTATTTTAAAACAAATCCACCAGAGGAGTTTCAGATGTCTTAGGCTGCAGCAACAAACACGGTGAAATTCTGGCTCGTGTGGAAGCAAAAAAATAAAGAGCCAAGTTGTTCTGTCTGAGAATAAGGGGACTGATTTTAATTCTGTTAACTATCTTTGTGACCTTATGCCAGCTATCTACTCCTCTCTTCATTTTTATTGCTTATCATTACAAGTTATTATACATGTTACATATAATTTAATTGCATACTATTATACTTACTATCCCAGAAGAACAATTAGATCACTCTGTATATGAAAAAAATTCATGTGTATCCACAGCTACACCTTCTAAACCAGTTTTGTCATGCCTGAAAATTCAGCATACACAAGTTTACTTCTTTCAGATCTTGCAGTTGACCTAGACAATTTCAGTTCCAGTTTAGGCAAATGTCAGGTCATTTCTAAGAAAATGGGGAATTAAAGGACTGGGGATAACTAAAGATGGCATACAGGAAATGGAAGATAAGAAATCTCAAAGGCCTATGGACTGTGATCCTAGGTCTGCTAGAGGGGCCACTCTGGGGCTGAGAGCCAAGGGGCAATCTTGTGACAACTTCTCTGACCAGACATTCTGGTGAACACAAGTGAAGGATTTACAAACCTGGAATTTGGGAAAGGCGGTTCAGAACCCCCCCCCCCCATATTTATGTCTCTAAAATCCAGTTGCTTATAGTTTCTGAGATCCAAGAAGCCAGAAGTCAAAAGCTTAGAATTAGAACATCAGAATAATTTTCCTTTAATGCTTTATAATAAATTTCAGCTACATGCACAGTTAATCTCAAGGTTGTGTCAGAAGCCACAAGGATTAAAAACTTCTAGGGAGGAGACCCTAAGTGCAATCACATCATCCATATTGTTATGGAAATGAATTAAATGCCTTTGCACTGATGCTCTCTTGATTGTTTCATTTAAATGCTTTTCATTAAATTACTTCCAAAATTCAGTGCCAAGAAAAGATTTCCATGAATTCGGAAGTTCTTCAAGCACAAATAACTTCTCAAGGGGAATATTCAGGAACTTCACTCCTGAGCTAGGAAGAACCATGATAACACAGCCCAGCCTCCCTCAAGAGATTACTGAGGGGCAAAGTACGATAATAAGGATAAAGTTTTTTGAAAGTTTTAAAACACTGATTACAAAGTACTATGTTTTGGAGCACTCTTTGGTAGTAGTTCCTGACTGTAGGAAGGAACTGTAAAGTAATGACTGTCCCCAAGAGGCACTGAGCTCCCCAAGAGCTCTGGTGGCCCCAGGAGGCATTAGGACATAATGAGAAGAAGTAAGGGTAGAAGCTTTTTACTTAGATAAGTGCATAGCTCAATACCGAGAACTAGCAGAGCAGAAGACAGAAACACAGTAATCTAGGAATCAAGAAAGTCTTCCGGGAGGAGGCAACATCTATGTTTGAAAAGATGACCAGACATTAATAAATCATTTGGTGGGATGGGTTGCAGAGTTACAGAGTGATGATGGTGATAGTGTCACCGTGAGAGGGAAAGAGGAAAGCAAACTGAAAGAAATGAAAGAAGAGAAACCAAAGATGAGGCTGGGGAACGGTGCCGGATGTAGGACACGGAGGGAGAAAGAGTTGTAAATTATGTTAGTTTTATTCTTTATCATTTCGGAGGGAAACTGGAAGCCAAGAAAGGGTTTTAAGGAGAGTGATGGTGTGAATAGATCTATAGCTAAGTAGCATTTTTCTGACTTCCTTGGTGTTATGGATTAAGAATTTGTGGTCCGATCTTGTTTTGACTGATTAGACTCTGTTCCATTCTGTGCGATAGTAGCAAGCCTGAAGGTATAGGCAACTAATTTGAAGGCAATAAGATTCACAAAGATGCCCATTCTGGTTTGACTATTGTCTCCTTTAGAAGTCCTGTAATGTTCACAATGCCTAAGTTTTATTGGTCTTGTTCTCCACTGTTTTGTCCAACTTTATAATATCTAATGAGATAGACAATTCTTTTTAAGGAAACAAGAGACAACGTTGATAACCATTGTTAATAACCTTGTACTCTGTTCTACATCATGTGCTATGTCTATCCTTGGTTTTGACTTACAGCTTTGTTTTGCCATATTTGACTTTATTCTCTCCCCCCCCAAAAAAGTAATAAGAACTAAGGAGTAATAAAATCCAAAATGTGTAAATTTTTGTTGTAAAAAAGAGAGGGAGGAAAAAAAAAAAGAGCTCTAACGGATATAACAGCAAGTGTGTTTAGGGGTGTTAAATAGCTGACTATATTAATGTTTTTGGATCATTGAACACAGCTGTTTGCAGTCTCTCTGTTTGAATGTCTACTTTGTATTCTTTGATACTGTCATTTGAGCAACTATTTCCAAGATGATAATATGTAATCTATTAACAGGTGATTTCTTACTGTTATGTTTTTTTTTTGTAGTTCTGTATTATGTGTAACCTTACACTGCTTTGTTTTGTTTTGTGTTTTTCTCTTTTTCCTCTTAAATAAAAAATAAAAAATAAAAAAAAAAAAAAAGAATTTGTGGTCAACTTAATGCCAGCTGGATTACATCAGCATGGCATTGAGCGAAGATGCTCCACCTGAGGAAAGTTGCTAGGATAAATGGGTGGAGAAGAAGGGAGGTGCTGAGGGTTGAGGCGTTAAGGAGGCATTGTGGGTTCTCCTACGAGTTGCTGTCTGAGCTGTTGGTTCTCCTGGAGAAGCTTTGGTCTTCACATTGAGCACTGCTTCCTGGCTCCGAAGGGGAAGACATGTGTTGCTTGGTCTCCAGGATGAACTCATCACACTGCTTCCTGGCACATACCCGACTGTGCTTGTCTTCAGAGGAGCTTGGGGGGCCTCCTTGTCGCTGAGAATGGCAGTGGTGCCTTTCAGGACAGCCCTGGTCTTTGTTGTGAGTGTGACTTCTCGGCTCCAGCATAGAACCCTCATCCCACTAGCACAGCTCCTTCATCCTGCTGGCATAGACTTTTTGGCTTCCACCACTGATCCTTGGGTCTTCCCAGCACAGATTTGTAAAAGAGGAGTCCTTGTGGGCTCTGGACCTCCAGTTGGACTCGTGGGAGGCATTGTCCTGAGGTCTGGGTTTTTATCTGGACTCATGTGGGACATTGCTGTGGGATTTAGGCTCTTGACTAAATAATCTATGTCTTTGGTGTTGTGGATAGATTTCCTGCATTTTCTTGTGTTAACTCCTGATGACCATTATAAAAATAATATTATAAACTCCATGTCCTGATCCTAATTGTTCTCTGTGCACAACCCCTGACTACAACACTTGGTATCTAGCTCCCATGACCTGGACAAAGTTCCTCCCAAATTTCCCAATCCAGTCCCTTCTCTGCCTGCCCCTCCTTGTTCTTTCCTAGATGTGTTGTCAGCCTGTAGCATGGTACCGTGTGTGTTCTGTACTTCAGGGGAGTAAACTCAGCCAGTAGTGTACTGTTATCTTTTAATTGCTTTCAACCCTACAGACTGTAAACAAGTTTTTCTTCACCTTTCCACTCAGCTCTGATTTATTCAGCTTCTCTGAGCAATGCATTTACTTTTAATTAAACACAACTTAATTATTTTGTCAGTAAAACAAAATCGATAAAACAACTTTTAAGTGAAATCACACTTCTGCCTGGAGGGATATTAGAAATAAAATTATGCATCTCGTTTTACCTGTCTCTTACAAAGACAAGATGGCTTTGCATTGCCTATTCCCCAGATCTTTTACTTTTCACTGGGAGGATAACTGGGGAAATCAAGCTTAGACAAGAGGGAAGAAAATGAGGAGTTCAGATTTCAGTGGAGAGAAAATACATGAGTATGTGAGGTAGCATTTCTCCAGGTTGCTGTGTGGCACCTTCACTTGACACCATGACTATAGGAAGTGGCTATAACATGAGTTTCCTACTTATATCTTGACAACCCCTGGTGCTTGCATTCAATTTTCCATTGATAGCCTATCCTGTCACGGATACAGGGGAAACTCCCAACCTACTATGTCGGGTATGAGTTTATGTTCTCTAAAATCTAAGAATGAATCTTAGGAACAATGGAGATTAAGAATAGAATATATTTATTGACAGAAAGAAAGTTTCTGTCTGAGAGAGGGACAGGAGGGTCCCAAGCACATTGCCAGGGACTCTGTCTTCTCTAGGGACCTTTGCAGAGTAAAATCATGGGGTGAGATGCGTAAAAGGTGGGAAAAACTGGGAACTCACAAGGCAGATGGGCTTAAGGTGGGATAAAACTACAGTTAACCAATAAGATTAATTGTTCAGGTAAAATTGATTGCATTGGGGACAACTAAGGCAGAGTCACGTAAAAAGTAGGCATTCTTATGGAGCAGTAACTCTTCTCTAGGGGAGTGGGATGGTGAGACCTGACTTCCTCAGGGTGATAAAGATCTATTTAGAATACCAGTTCTTAGGATATGGATGAATTTGCTTGATCTTTTATCTTGAGGGAGGCCTGGGCCACAGCAGGAGGTGTCTGTTTCCCCAACAGCTGCACAGTTTCTGGGCTTCTGCACTGGCTCCTTTGAGGACCTAGCCCTGTCTCACTGCCTATAACATTTGTAGCTAATTCAGCTGCCTGTAACATTCCCCTCTGAAGAAATAACCCGAACTGCTCTGAGTGGGTAATGGGCGATGACCGATCTGGCTTCCTCATGCTGAAGAGCGTCGTAGTGGTTGAATGACAGTCAGATGTACTTCTGCCAAGATCCTGGCTAGAGGCCCTTGGTAGACACCAGTCATTGTCATCCTGGGTAAGCGCACAGCTTTAAGTCTGGAGGAGACAAAGCCAAAGAAAGAGTTAAGTATGTGTGGGCCAAAGAATAAAATCAACAAGATAGGGCCAGGGATTTAACTCAGTGGCATAAGCGCCTGTCTGGCAAGTATAAAGTTGTGAGTTCAATCCCTGGTACCAAAAATAAAATAAAATAAAATCAACAAGATAATCATGAGTATAGTTAACAAAGATTTTTAGCATAAGGAACTGGAATTAATTTCTACAAGGACAAAATCTGACATGTCATTAATTTACCATCTAATATTTTGAACAGTTATTAAGATATTAGCAGAAAGATCAGGAATGTACACACATCTAGTTTCTACAATTGCACAAGTACTTCGCTGTGCTGCTGTTAGAATATCTGATGCCATCTGATTTTAGAGGATGGTCTATCCTATTAATTTTATTTTTTATTTAGGGGAGAGACCAGTTACTTTGTCACATTTAAGATCATGAGTATAATTAAGGCCTCAGTATACATTTTATGACTCTCTCTGGTCAAGATCTGGTGGATACCAGTAAAAGAAATCTAAAAGGAATCTAGCATATTTGTTATTGGTCTTATCTGTATGATGTCTTAGGGTTTGGCACATTTAGGCAACAATTTTTAATCAAAGCATATAAAATCAAAGTTTGTATACAAAGGCATACATAAAGCATGAGTAATAGTAGTGGCACTTAAGTTTAGAAACTGTTTCTAAATTATGACAATTATAACCCATTAGGTTCTTTTATTGATGAAGTCTGACATTGCCATAAAAAATGTTTTAGCTTTAGTTATAATTATCTCTAAACTTGATTAACTTATAGAAACAGATTAATACTTTATTTTGACAAGTGGAGCTCTGTTTAAGTTTTTACATATGAACAACAATATGTACTATATTTGTAAAAATCAGTCTCAGTATCATTTTGATTAGTTGGCAACTTGGATACATATTTATGTACTATAGTATTTAGACAAGATAAAATCTCTCCAGGATTGGAGTTGGGCTTTTAGGCATAACTAAAAGAAATGAGTGAATAGAAAGTTATCCCAGTTACAGTTTAAGTAACCTGTATTTTGCTGATTGAATTGAGGTTCAGTGTCTGGAAGGAAGACCTGAGTTGAGAAGGACAGAGACAAGTGCCAATGTCCAGCAACTGGCTGATGTTTACCTGTTGTTATGATTCCTCTGGCTCCTCTGTGGAGATGGCAGTCTCGCCAGGGGAGGAGATGAGTGCCCTGATGCCCTTTAGTCCTACTGGACCATCTGATAGGATGGGTTTGAACCCTGGGCCTTGGCTTCAGAGGGCAGTCTGACCTCCAGTGGTTACCTTTGCAGTTAGGACATGGCTTGGGGGGCCTCTTACTGCAGCCCCTCTTAAAATGGCCTGGCTTGTGACAGTGATGGCAGGTAGCTGTCACCTTTGGGAGTTCTTGGAACCCCAAGAATCAGACTTAAGGCCTGTGTTTTTAAGGCCACAATAAAAGCAGCCTTTTTTTGTCTCTTTGTTTTCTCTTTGGTTTTTCTCCCTGTCCTAATTATAGAATACTAAGAAGGCATTTTTACTAAAGCATCAAGTGAACTATCTGAAACAAAGGCTATCTTTTGTAGCTTTTTTCAAATGGCTGGAGTTGACCGGACAATAAAATGTCTTTAAGTAGAATCTGTCCCTCTATTGAATCTATGGATCTATGGACATATGTTTTATTAGTGCCTCTGATAAAAAATCTAAGAAGTTAGATGGGTTTTCATCTTTTTCCTGAGAAACAGCTGACAATTTAACTAGAAGGCTTGATTTTTGTCCTTCCTACATCTTGGAGAATACACACTTGAAAACGTCTCCTGTTCCAATCTCCTGTCTTGTTGTCAGGCCACTTGGGGTCTTGGGTGGGAATGGGTGGTTCCTCTGGCTGTCTATCTTCTGACGTTCTAAAGGTAACAATATAATATTTATCTCCAAATGCAATAGCAGCTTGTAATGCTGCCTGTCTCTCACTAGAAGTCAATGTTTGATTTGAGAGTAACATTACATCTTTCGCTCTAGCTCATAGGTCTGAGTAAATCTTCTAAAGACATCAGTGTACTTATCAGGGTCATCTGAAAATTCTCCTAGTTCTAGTTTAATTTGCTTTAAGTCACTGAGAAAAAAGAGACCTATGAACGGGAGTGGTCTCATAAGAATTATAATTATACCTGAAGCATGGAAAAGAATTATGTTTTAATGCAAAAAAGTTTGAACATGCAACAGTTCTAACCATTTTTCCTCTTTCTAGTTGGAAAAGAATGTCATATTTAGTAATTCCCTCTGTATTCCATTTTGGCTCTAGGGGGTAGGTAGGCCAGGCACTCCTACAGAGAAGTACCAATTGGTTCTTTTTCAATGTGGAAGGGTTGAACATCTTCCAGTGCTTAAGAATGCATTCCAAAGGAGTAAGGGGCTTTGGCCTTGTGTTGCCCATGTCTGTAATTCAAAAGGCAAGGCATAAGGGTATGAAACCTTTTTTGTACCAAGAATCAACCTCAGCAACTTTTGCTGAGCTATGAATGATACTGAGCTATCTAGCTATGCAAAAAAGGAAATAAATAAGGTGTTTTTTTGGGTTGAAACTGCTCCAGGGCAAGTGAATGTCCTCTGGAGAGCCTGGAATATAGATTCGGTTAACCTATCCTCCCTGAGTCTGAGTTGCAATCTTATCTTCCCAGATAGCTGGTGAGCTCTGTTTACATAAGGAGTGCTTAAAGAAGGAAGCATAATTCTGTAATAAATCATTTAGTTTACTGGAAGAGAGCATACTTTAAAAGGTCAGTTGAAAGTAGAGTGATTCTCGGGTTGTAAAGTAACTCCTCTTCTACAGATAGGTAAAACAATTGACTGGAGGAGCTTTGCCCCGTGCACTAGGGCAAAGGAGTCTCCAAGAAGCTTGTCTCCCATTTAATTAGCTAGGTAACTTTTCCTAGTAACAGGACAAGGCTCACAAGTTAAATAATCTAGCAATCACATTTTACAAGGCTTTTAGGCACATCGAAAATAAAAGGCTATTTACTTTTAATTAACATATGTAAGGAGCAAATGTAAATCCTTCCCAGCTGGAAAGTTTCTTTTGAAATGTAAAAAGCTGTTGCAGGGTGCCTTAGCCTAATTTTGAGAGAGGTAGTCTAACTGCTTGAAAAGTTTAGGGAACATCATTAGTGTACTAGCAGAAAGACCTAAATAAATAAGTAAGAGTTTTCTGGGGTTGGGAAGCCAGTGCCCACTGAGGAAACCTTGGCTGTGTTGGCCATGACCCATCAGTAGTTCTCAGTTTGCAAAGGCACCACACAACCAGGGGTCAGTGTCCAGAAAGGAGCCCAGCTGTCTGTCTGGTTAACACTCCGTTAACTCCATTGGCTACTGGCTTCAATGGGGATTTACCCAACAGATGCTGGGGAAATCTGTCCTCTGCTTTTAGGAGTCATAGCTGTTGTAACTACTGATTGTCAGTTCTATAAGGGATTGTTAAAAGCCAGAGCAAGATCATTACCTAGTGTTCTATAAATTTACAGTACAGGTTTTAAAGTCCACAATTTGAAAGATTGGAGGATCTCCTTATTCTAAATTTGTTTTGATCCCAAATGTGTGCTGCTTTGAGGGAGAGCGTCTTCCATTGTCATGTGGAAGCTCGTTCTCCCCATCCGGTCTCAGGATCGATCTCTGGAAAAAAAAAAAAAAAATAGTG
The DNA here is from genome assembly GCF_034190915.1 of Cavia porcellus. Taxonomy (NCBI): domain Eukaryota; kingdom Metazoa; phylum Chordata; class Mammalia; order Rodentia; family Caviidae; genus Cavia; species Cavia porcellus. Next base: position 15,698,867 of record NW_026947502.1, on the reverse strand, counting down.
GAGAACATTAAGCCAGAATGTGGCTGTTATGTATGTTCTCCTGGATGGCACAATTTTGAAATGTCATCTGACCCCAGACACCGTGTATGTGTCCTTCATCTAAGATGACTTCCCTGTCTTCAACATTAGCAAATGCTCATTTTCTATGAGCTTAACTTGAAAAGATTGGAATAATCTAGAGTTCTTTCTAATTTCACATGCCTCTAAAAGGAGAGTACAAAGTTAGAAAAGAGTAGAGGTAAAGTCATAGGAAGGAAACAAGCAGCACAGGCTTGACATTTCCTCTAGAGTTCAGAGGAGAATCAGAGCCAGTCTGCCTCAATGAAACCTGTCCCCCAGGTCTTGAAGAATGGCCACCAGCCTAGTGCTTTTTAAATGGTGGAAGGAGTCCTGTGTGTTATGATAGGCAGGCATATTTTCTAAATCTGAGCTAGATTTCATTTAAGAGAACCATTTTACAGACATTTACATTAAAGTCTGCTAGGGATGTTCCATTATTCTTTCTTGTGCTATTTTCTAAGTACAGTCAAGCAAGGGGTACCAGTAACTCTAGCAACTAATTTAAATTCAACATGTACAACAAAATAATAAAAATATACCATTAAAGAAATAGCATAACTATAATTTTCCCATGTTTAGATTTATCATTTTTTAACAAAACTATATAAGAGAGAAAGCAATTATAAACAATGGGGAAACACAGAACAAAATTTAAAACATGAAGTTTGTTACCTAAATAACCCCCAGTCCAGAGTCTATGAAACAAAAGCAAACTCTTACCTCCATCCAATGATCTCAGTGGAAGACCACCAAATGATATAGGGGAATGAAACTCCCGACCTACTATGTCAGGTATGAATTTGTGTTCTCTAATATCAAAGAATAAATTATAAGAACAATAGAGGTTAAGAATAGAATGTATTGAGAGAGACAGACAGACAGACGGATTTCCAAGTGGGTTGCCAGGGACTCTGTCTTTTCTAGGGACTTTTTAAAACCATGGGGTAAAAAGGATGTAAGGGGGGTGGGGACTGGGACAAACATCTTAACTATGGTTAACCAATAAGATTAACTGTTCAGGTAAAACTGATTGCAATGGGGACAAATGGGGGAAGCCAGTCACATAGAAAGCAGGCATTCTTATGGAGTAGTGACTCTTCTTTAGGGGCTTGGATGGTGACTCCTGACTTCCTCGAGGTGATAGGGAACTATTTAGAATATCAGTCCTTAGGATATGGATGCATTTATTTGATGTTTTATCTTGAGGTCTAGCCCATAGCAGGAGGTGTCTCTCTCCCTAACAGTTGCAAGGTATGTGGGTTTGATGGGACCCACTCCTGTATCACTCCCTATAATATTTGTAGCTAACTCGGCTGCCTGTAACATTACCTTTTTGTCTAGAGAGAGATATGCAATCTCTCCAATCTTTTCTTTTTTTGTACTGGGAATTCAAACCAGTGCTTCCTCACAGAGCTATATCCCTATCCCTTTTTTATTTTGAGACAAGGTCTCTTTAAGCCACTAAACTTCCCCAACTTGGTTCATATACAATCCTCCTGCCTCAGATTCCCAGAGTGCTGAGATTCTAGACGTGCACCACCACTTTGGGCTTCTCTGACCATTTCATTAAATCAAGATCTCTGTATCATGATTCTCCCACTCTCCACCTCACCAAGGAACCTGCTTACTTCTAGGCCCCTTGCACGGTACCAAACACACAGAGTCCAAAATTATTCTTCTTCTGATCCAAGAAATCACAACATCCATTTGACACTGATAATAATTTCAGTATTCATAGATTGAGAAAATATACGGTGGCCAATTCTGCCACGAAATTAGTAACATCTTTAAGTAAACTTTAGTATATAAGTCTCAGCAGTCTCTGCTACACTTAAAAATAGTGGCTCACATCTGAATAAAGCATATTATGTATTTTATCTGTAGACTATCTCACTAACAGCAGCCTACACACAGGGGAATGTGTTTAGAGGCCCTTCTCTTGGCTTCAGATTTGAAGTAGGATGCTGAAATAAAAGGGGTCAGAGTGTTTGGAAATTTTAGAATATGTTTCTTCAGCTAAAAAAACAGTAAAGATAGGTCTGACTATGTCCTATTGCAGGCTGCCACATTATTCCAGTGCCCCTCACTGAACTGACCCTAGACCCAACTCTCTGAAGGAAAGTCATTGAATCCAAAGCCTAACAGAGATAGTGCTCTCCTGAGACTTTATATGCTTAACATTATAGCCCAGCAACCCTTGTAGTTAGGTAAGACTACAAGACTGGTTCTGCCTGTACTGCTATGAACAAAGCAGTATACTTCACTTCTGGGTCCCTGCTATGGTGAGCCTGGGGGATAGGAAGCCTGCATCCCTGACTCATTGGACCTGCAGATTTTTCATGGATGTTCTAAGCCAATAAGTCTTGGGGCTTTATTTGCTTCATAGCACAGCATCGCTCAGTTTGACTAACATGCCAGGCAAAAGCTGAAGAAAGAACATTCAAGGGAAACTACCAAATATCTAGACATACACACACACACACATGTGCACACACATGGAGGATGGGGAGAAGCATGCATATGAAAATCGAGACTGCTGAGCAAGAAGAAAAGAGGTATGCAAAGGCAGGTAGATTATATGGAATAATGTAGCTGATAGGATTATTTCCAAAAGATGAAAAATATAAAACAAAAGAGGCCTTTATTCTCAGAACACAGAGAGAGATGACTGGCACGCTGGCCACTGAAGTCTGGTGATCTCTCTTGCGGACACGTGGCGTGGGGGAATATAAGTAGCCTAAGCTTAGGGCAGTGCCCTAAGGCCATTAGAGATGCACAGGTATTTCATTGGCACACGTTTGGCGCCAGGGGCAGATTCCAAAGGGTGGGGGATATAGGGTTACAGGTAAATCTCTAGGGGCGGGGGAGACAGGAGCTCCCTAATTCCGGCTGAGGCTTTTTCTGGCTACAGTGTCCAGTCTGGGTCAACAACTCTTTCAGTAGCCACAGTGAAAATTTTGATTTTTTATGAAAAGATAATTATTAAGAGCTTTAAGAAGAGAACTGGCATGGTCTCACTTTAGAAAAATAACTGCCAGTGTTGTCAGGACTGGCTAAAAAGGGAGGACGCAAGGACCTACCAGAAGTTTATTGCAGCCGTCCAGGAAAAGATAATAGTGACTCTTGCTAGGTCGGAGGCAGTCGAAACAAGAAGCAGATGGGTTTGAAAAATACTTAGAAGGCAAAACTGGATAGAGAGTTGAAATAAATTGACCATGGTAAATGTGCTTTAAGTGTCGAGGTTAAATAGAAACGCTATTCATAGAAAGAGTGCTCCTGGAGCCAAAGTGAATTCTGGGAAGAGTGAGAGAATTTCCAAACTGTTTGCAATGAGTTACTTAGAAAATATGTATAGGCAGCAGAGGTGAGATACCATGATGTAAAACTCATGAGAGAGGTCTAAGCTCCAAATACACCAAAGGAGAGACCAGCTCTCTGGGAAACTGGTGATACCCTCAACTACTGACCTTGGGAAATAATGAAGTATAACATAGTAGACTAGAAATATCTTCTTGTCGGTTTAAAACATTCTCTCTTGATAAACTCACCAAAGTAAGTCTCCCATGCATGAGTGGAGGGATGAGGAGAAATGCAAGCAGGTTTATAAAGAGACAAGCACAGTGGCTGAGCCTGCCATGTGATGTCTGAGCTGTGGAAAGGGCTCCTCTTTGATCATTCCTTTCCCGCAAAGGCCAAGTTCCTTAAGATTCCATTTGTTGTGTATTTTGCTTATCTTCTACAGAAGTGCAGCTTTGGATTAATTTTCTTTCTTTCTTTCTCACTTTCCCCTTCCCGTTCCCACTAGGCCCCACACTCACCAATCAAATACAACAATCCCCACCTTGCACACATTCTTATCCAATATTCCTTCCTCTAGAGACAGGAAACAGGCGCCTGGCATCCTAATTATAGAGATGTTTTGTAGTCTATGAATGAAGCTCAAACTAACTGTGTGCAAGGAGCTATATGTAAACCCCTGTAACTGAGAACAATACAAATGAGAATTCCGCAGTTCTGCCTTCTCCAAGAGGGCTAGCTTATGGGAGCTCCATCATCCAGTAAGTTCTCCTCCTCTTTGCTATTTGCCTTAATGAAGTTCTCTGAGAAGCTCTCAGGACCAGAAATCTTATGGGGGTCTTCCAAATGGTAACTTCTGTTTCTGGCATTTTTATGCATCAAAAAATATTTTCTTAAATCTAAAGCATCATCAATTTAATTTTGCTCAAAGACTGTTAAATGCTATCATATCAATCATGTGACATATTAAAATGTGAGAAAAGTAAGTCTTTCCTGAAAGGAAGTAGAAAAAAATGACAGATCCTAAAACCTCTTTCATCTATTCTTTTGTTTCTTCATCTCTATAAAATAACTAAAAACTACATAAAAGTGAGGGTCATTTTCTCCAGCAAATCCAAAGTAAATGGAAAAACAAAGTGAAAAAACTCAACAATAGGTTTTATTGCAAATCCTCCTTTGACCTACAAGGATTCTTTGGTAAATGATAAAAACCTAGTTTCCTGATTTTTAAATTTATATCTGAGTTGATGAAAACCTCTTATTGTTTTTTGATCTTTCTGAAGGGAGACAAAATATATCATTGGCTTTTCCTTTATCAGTATATAAGCCTCAAATAATGGAAGTAGCTGGTGCATTATGGGTGTTAATGTTTCTGAACCTGATTCCCAGAGAAGCAAAGATACAGAAGATATAAGGCAATGTTGCAAGAATGAACTAAGTTTTTATTTTAATTAAAGTAGTTCCTGTTAGTGTCTGTTTTTTAAAAAAAGTCTCAATCTCTTTAATTTCAGACATCTATGCTTTAGCACAAAGCTAAAGTCAATATTTATAAGAAGTGAATTGACTTAAAGGAATTATATTGTATTTCATTAAACACATGATATTTGAGCATGTTAAAAATTGAGGAAGCAATTTAAGAATGACTGCAGTTTGGGAAAAACTGATATAATTGATTTATGAACATACAATTCCAAGTCCTTCCTTCTGAGATAGTTATTGTTTATTAACTGTCTAATAAAAAAGTTTTTGTGAGAGTTACACATTTTGCCCTCAGAATAAAGTACCTTAAAATTCCTGTGGTTAACTGAAAGTCAAATTTTCTTCAATTCTAATTAATTCTAATATCTGGGTATTATACTATTTATCAAGAATTTAATGCAATTTAATTTTAGTTTTTCCCTATGATCTTGACCAGCTGACACTTTTAGAGAATTGTGCATGCATAGAAAATAATTCTCTAGTAAGCACTTATTTCTGCTGTTACTATTTGTGACGAGAACGGCCCCCTGAAGCCTCATGCACTTTTAGATGGGGCGTTATCGGAGACTGTTGAATCTAGAATTTGTGACTGATTTATAACACAAGCCTGGGAGTAAGGGTGCCAGAATTAAGACTCAGTGATTATTGGATCAGCCCATTGATTGGATTGGTACCACCCTAATCCCAGCGGTCTGGATAATATAAAAGAGGCAGAAAGAACCTCCCCCCTTTTGTTCTCATTGCTTTTGCTGTCTTGTACTGCCATGAACTGTTGCCCCTCCGCCGTGAGCCACCCTGCCTTGTGGCCAGCGGATATGGACTGAAACCTCTACAACCTGTGAGCTAAATAGACCTTTCCTCCTTTAACTTTAGCTGTTGGGTATGTTTCAGCAATGAGAAAAGTAACTAAGTCATGTGCTTTCCTCCTACAGTCTTCTTGGCATTCTTCAAAATCAACATGTTGGCTTTATCTCAGGAAGTTTACTAATGTGGCTGCAGCTTCTTAGCATCCACGCACGCACACACACATGCACACCCTCCATCCCTCTCACCCATTTCTTAATCTCAGCTAACCCCAGTTTTTCAGGGACAGGGTGAGGACCACAATCCTCCTAAATGTGCTCTTACTGTATACTGCTCTGGTTTGTGGCACTTACCCCACCCTACCCTCCGTTGGTGAACTGATATTTATCTCTGTGAATGTGTATTTAAAATCTCTCTGCCACGGCCAGACATGGTGGTGCATGCTTGTAATCCCAGCACTCTTGGAGGCTGAGGCAGGATCATAGCCTAGCCGATTTAGGGAGTTAGGGAGATTCCATCTCAAAATTAAAAAAGAAAAAAAAAAAAGACTAGGGGTATAGTTTAGTGTGAAGTTCTTGTGCCACAAAAACTAAACAAATAAAATCTCTGCCACACCAAAGTAAGCAGAGAGAAGAGAGAGGAATTTTTAGATTTTATATGTTTTGCCTAAAACAAGGGTTCAATAAGTATTTGTGGATTCAATGAATGACTGTTTGGTTCACCCCCAGCCATGAAAATGAAATGTACTAATAAATGAGAGCTTGGGGTTCATTAAGAGAAAAACAGAGGAACCTGGGTCCACCTGGCCTTCGACCCTGGGTTCAAGTGATCCCCCTGCTTCACACTCCAGAGCAGCTGAGATTTTAGGCAATAGCACAAACCTAGCTTAAATACCAGAGACGTGACATCATGTTCTGCTATACATAGCATTATTGGGAGGCACAAGATGTCAGCTTTCCCAATATTAATGATATTTACTTTACTCTCAAGTGACCTTACATCTGCCCTGTTAATTACTTGGAGGGTATACTTTGAATTTATGGAAATGCTCACTTCAATTGCAAACTTTCATCCACTAACATGACATTCATTTTACATCTGCTTTATTTTTAAGCACATTTTATGATATTGAAAAAAAATAAAGGTTATAATTATCATAAACAAATGTTTAAACTTAGGTAAAATACCTGTACCCCCTGTATCAATCCAATCTCTTCATTTAAAAAGAACTTATCACCTAAACCTGAGAGGAGTTTGATGGGTGAGACATTCACCAACGTTTCTCATTTGCATACTCAACTCTATTCATGAATTATCTTTTCATTTCTTTTTGCTTTGCAGAAAAATAAATCCATGAAGGGAATGTATTTTTATAAGAAAGAAGCTATGCAATATGGTTTCTGGTTTGTCAAATGTCATATCACTTTTGGTCACATTATGATGAGCATCTATAATTGTATTTTTTAATACTTGCTACAAGGGCTTATTTGGGCTGTGAAGAGTTTCTCACAGCCTTGAGGTCTGTGAGCTGAAAATGATTTAGACTGACTAAAACCCTGAGAAGAATTATGATGAGGGTCAGATCATCTGAGCACCGAGAAGGTAAAAATTACCATTTAAACTAGAAATGGAACCTTTCCCTAAGTGATCATATGTGCAATCATGGAGCAGTTTGTTCAAAGTGTGTCTTTCAATAATCTACTTCTGGATATTTAAACAAAATTTGGGCTAAATGAAACTTCTTGTAGACTCTACTAGAAGAGCTCAGAAATGGAAAGATCGTAGAAAGAAGGTGAAGCACTCTTCTTCTGCCATTTAGGAAGATGGTCTGCTTGGCCAGGTGCTCAGGTTTGGAAATCACCACATGGAGAGAGACAGGATAGAGTCTAGTCTGGTCAGCAAAGGCCAGCTGACATTCTGGATGATGACAGTCAGCATAGCACAGTGACCTCAGGCTCAGGGTGTCAGAAATAGACACATCTTCTGTATTTCATTCATCATCTGCCCTTGTGGTTCTCACAGCAGACAACCTTTGTACCAAAAAATTTTAATGTTAAAGAAATTCTATGGCCGTCAGAGCTCCAGAATATGTATGTCAGAATACCTTTATGCAATACCCAATTCGTTCCTCTCAAAATAATCACATTTTAAAAGTACAGTCAGAATAGTTTCCCTTATTTTATAGTAAACTGAAGCAACTGCAGGTGAGCAGGGTAAGAATCAGCATAGCTCAGAGTTTTCGGAATAAATCGGCCCTCAGATCCTGACCTCCAGGGTCACAGCCCAATATGCTTCTGCTTTTCCCTAAATGTCCCATCTAGGTCCTCAACAGCACTCATCCCTATGACTGCTTCCAAGACATTAGGTAGTGTTAGCTGTATGTTATTTATACAATCATTTACTTTATGTCTGACTCCAGAACATAGCGATTATAGGGTGGGAACCTGTTTTTCTAGAATTGGATGCCAGCTCCTACCTGACATAGACAAGTGATGAGGCCAACATGCCACTTTCCTTGCCTGACCACAGGAACTTCCTATGTCTCTTTTCAGACCCAAAGCTGCCACCAAAATGACCTTCGCCATGGATTCATGTTGGCCCCGATGGCAGTGGCGAGTCCAAGATGGCACATCCCAGTCTCCAACAGAAACCACCCCACTGCTGTCTCCAGAGAGAGAGACTCAGAGCGCCAGCCTGGCTCAGCAGCGGGTTGTGTTCCCCAACAATTGCGTGTGCCAGCAGGACTGGGAGAAGATCTCCAGGAGCTACTCAGGCAACAGGATCTGCACCACCAAATACACTCTTCTCACTTTCCTGCCCCAGAATCTCTTCGAGCAGTTTCACAGGTCCATATCCGTTTGTCCAAACAACGCACGTTTTAATCAAGTATTTCCCACTTAGGTGAACTCAGCCAACGCTGCCTCTGAGGCCTGCTATTCCTTGGACATCCAAACATTTACGTATTAAGAAGTTTTTCTCATTCATTCATTTACTAAGTATTTATGCTTCTGTCTGCTGGACACCAGAGATACATGAGAAAAAACGGGGTAGACAAAAGAACTCATTGAATGTACTGCCTAGTGAAAGACGTTCACTTTTATATTTTACAACAATGTAAAATTACTAGAAGTATTTTCAGGGAGAGATATATGGTGGTGCTAAGGTGGATAATAGGGAAATCTGGGTTCTCACCACTTTACACAAGAGAAAATACACTAGAAAACCATAGAAATAAAATTCAAATCTGGATCTGTTGGTTTCAAAGACCTTATTATAATGTTTAAGGTGACATTGGGAGAGAATGTCCTTTTAGCTAGCAAGGACCACCAGTTGGGAAGAAGTAGAGAGGAGAATGGTTGTTTTTGTTTTGTTTTGTTGTTTCTTCTCTGGTTTTTGCTCACATCTTGCTTGCCCCTTGCAGGTGGGCTAACCTGTATTTCCTGCTCCTGGTCATTCTGAACTGGATACCTTCTATGGAAGTCTTCCACAGGGAGATTACCATGTTACCTTTGGCCATCGTCTTGTTCATCATCATGGTTAAAGATGGCATGGAAGACTTCAGGAGACACCGTTTTGATGCAGAGATAAATGGTTCCAGCGTTCAAATATATGAAAGGTAAAAGAAGTCTGCCTCTGTTTTCTCTCTTGCACATAGGTTATGCTAATTTATCAGCATGTTCAAAAGATGAGTCTTTTGCTTATTTTAGGTTCATTTTATTCAGTGACTCTCAATTGAAGGTAAATTTGACTCCCTCAATGAGCATTTGGTAATATCAGGAGATAGTTTTACTTGTCATATTGGTAGAGAGCCCACTGCTGGCCTCTAGTGGATAGAAGCCATGTGTGCTGGTAAATATCCTACAATACATAGAACACACACACCCATTGAACAATATTCAGTCAAAAATGCTAACAGTGCGAAAGTTGGAATCCTTGACTTGTGAAAATATTCATATTATTAAGTACAAGGACACTGTATTAGTACAAGTGGGTTTGACAGTTCAAGACTTAGACTCTAGGATAATTGGATCATCTCAGGAAATAAAGTTTAGTTGAAAGTCTTTAGAAGGTGTCAGGCAATGTCTTTCAACCACAAAATGTTTTCCATTTGAAAAGCCTCTGAGTTTTTTTGGTTTCTTCTAAAAAGAAGCTAACCAGGTAGGTTTTAGGACCCAGAGTTAGTGTGCCTGTTCCTGGCTTCCTCAGATGAAAAGGAAGACACCTGTTGATGACGTCCACATTCCAACAGGTGGAGTCTCAGACAAGAAGGAGGAAGTGGCCCAGTGGATACATACCTCTTCTCCGGCCGCATTTCTCCCCTGGTGTTTGTGTCTGGGCTTTTCATGCTGAGTTTGCTTTTGAAAGAAGAGAAAAGAATATTCAGCCAAGAAGGCAAGTAAAAGATGAGAAGTAAATTATGAGAATTAAAGAGGCAGGACTGAGGAGAAATGAGAAAAGAAGGGAAGAAGAGAAGGAAAAAGAAAGAAGACAGGAAACGAGTGGTGGTCTCCAACCTGCCTTTCGAAGGATGGTCTGCAAAAGAGAACCCCAACCAACAATACCGAGGGAATCAAATTAAGACCAGCAAGTATACCATACTGTCCTTCCTACCCAAGAACATCTTCGAGCAGCTCCACCGGTTTGCCAATTTCTATTTTGTGGGCATTGTGATTCTGAACTTTATCCCCGTGCTCAGTGCTTTCCAGCCCGGAGTGAGCACAATACCAGTCTGTGTTATCCTCGCAATAACTGCCATCAAGGATGCTTGGGAAGATTTCCGGAGGTACCAAGCTGATAGAGTCATCAATAACCGGGAGTGTTTCGTCTACAGCAGGTAAAGGACTCCTGGGCCACCTGGCTGGCCATCTGATCTTTCTGTAGCCACTACTGCTACAGCTACTGTTTGTAAAAGAAGGGAGGGAGAGATGGGGTCTGGTGATATTATTTCAATGAAGTGTTTCCTTCTCTAAAGTGAAGATTACAGTTTAAAAATCTAAAGAGGATTGAGTGTTTTAAAATTAGGAAAACTGTACTAGGTGACATTTTCTTTGTTACAAATGTTCCCAACATGTAAGAATTTTACATTAATTTTCCCACCTTAGTGCACGGTGGCCATAAGCATATTTGAGCATGTTTGCGGATGCTGGGAGGAAAAGCCAGGGCCACTGCAAGCTTAGACACAATCTCAGGACCTTACGAACTACATGTGCCCAGGAAACTGATGTAACCTCCCTTAGCCTCACTTCAGGGTTTTTAAAATTAGAGTAATTCTTGGAGTGCTTGTGAGAACTACACAAGATAATGCTTAGTGTTAGCATGTAATAAATGCTCAACAAATGCAGGCTGCAGTTACCTTTAGAAAGTTCCTATTGTTTCCCTTCAAGCCTGTCCCTGAACATCTTTTTCTGATTTCCCAACAAAACAAAGACCATGTGCCACCATCTTGCTACATGATTTAATGTCACTTTATATATGCCGTTTTACAAATCCCAGTGGGAAAATTACCAATCTGGACTATTAGGCATAGACAGCATTTTGTCTCTCAATAAAGGAACAAGACAGAGTCAGAGTGTATCTCCACTTTGTGACAAAAGCCTGGCTTCCTGAGAGACTCCAGTGACAGAGTATAAATGAGCTGCCAGCCACTGTAGAAGACTGAATAACCCCCACATGGGCTTAGCTTCTTACCACATAAGGAAAGCACCCATCTCTCTGACCTTAGCATCTCACTGCAGTGGAAATGGTACAGCGACTGTGGTTACTGTGAGATTGAGAGGGGCTTGCTTCAAGGTGTGCACTCCAGCCTGTTAGGATCTGCTTCCTTCTAAGGAGGGGTTCTCTTCCCGTGGGAGTGGAAAGTAATAAATCTGGAGCTGGCTGATGAGAGGGCTTCCAAGCAAATGCTATTTCTATAACTGTATCCAGGGAAGACTCCAAGGAGCTTGGCTAATATGAGAATTTGTTTGTCTCTGAAGAGCCCCTAAATCCAGCTCCATGCTCACCCCTTGGCAGAAAATGAGCTTTGGGTCACAGTTTCCCATCTAGAAAAATTAATCTGAAAGCTGTGGGATTTTTTTTCCCAACCAGAACTAATTGTCCTGAGTGTTGTGAGCAACCCTGAGACCTGAGTTGAGATTCAGACCTTACCCACCTCTGAGTAAGGAATAACCACCAAGGTGTGAGGCTTTGCTCGGAAGAGGTAATTTCTAAGGAAGCATTCTTTGTCATTGGGCACCAATCCACCTGTTGCTATTTGTTTGCCACCCTTCTCCTTCAATAACTTTGAACAATGGCACAATGGCAAGCCAAGAAACTGACTCCTTGGGGAGGAATGTAAGTGGGCCACAATGATACCTGCCAGAATTTCCTGGAATAATAAGCCTCTTCTGTGAGTAATCAGTGTGGATCAGACCACAGGCTCACCTGTGCTGGGAGTGGGACTCACCTGGGCCAGCTGGCTGGTTGTGTTACTAAAATGGCTGCCAGGGACATCAGAAAACCAAACGATAGTAATTTAGAAATTAGTCCACCGGTCCACTAGCAGTGGGGGACACAAAGGGGCTCCCATGGGAGTATCTCCCACAAGGAATTCAGTATGACAGCATACAGAGATTGTCTCTGAAAAAGGCATCCATGGTCACAGAATGAATACCAGTCCTGGAGACCCTGGACACACGTGGGACCCATAAAGAGTGTGCACTGCCTCAGTGTTGCTCCAAATTTACTGGATTTCAGGAAAAAAATTAAGTCATTTGGGAAATTTTACTTTTTCAATTATAAAAATCCACTATATGGCAACTAGTAAATTAAATAAAAGGGACCATATGTGTGGCATGGGACGCAATGTTATTCAGGCACTGGAATCAGTGTCAGGATGCAACAGGGAATCGTGGTGACCACAAAAAACTGGGCAGACCACATATTCACCCCAGGAGGCAGGGCTGGCCATTTGTCTTGTAGGTAGAAACATCTAGGTATCCAGGAGTCTAATGTTGCCAGGTCCTCTTATTAAGGAAACTAAAATTGGTGTTTTTGTGTGCAATAACTTGATTTTTTAGTGTTGTCAGCTAATACAATTATTTCAAACACCTCAAACCTATTTTACTTTAAGTTCTACTTTTTTCCCCTCATTTGCAACATATCTTAGGAATCTTGAATCTTTGCAAAAGAATAGATGTTTCTTCTGAAATTTGTCCACACTGAGGGCCCCTCTTTGGGATGAGAAGGAGAATGACATAGACGTCAGAATACAGGCCCACACCTACAACTACAGAATAATAACAAGATCGTCACTTAGCTGTTGGCTCTTGCTTCATAAAGCTGGGAAGCCAGACTAGATCCTGTGAGATGCAGGATGAAAGAACTAAACCCAATAAACTTGGGCAGTGTTAGGTAGATGATGCTTCTTTTGACTCCAACAATGCACGTTGACATAGGAAAGGTTCTGGGATGAACCTCAGTTAGTATCCTGTCCAATTCTGTTTAACTCAGCTGTGTCCACTGAGATGTTTTTGCCCTGCCAACCCTTATGCCAAATATCCAAGATGTATGGAAAGATGTTACACAACAGAAACCTTGACTTTAACAACAAAGGGATTTGATTGGTTTAAGTAATTACCAATATCCTGAGGTAGGAAAGTCATCAGCATAGGTTCAACCAACGTTCTAAACTCCAGCTCAGCTGTCCTTTTCAATCATCCTCTGTCTGTGTCATAGTAACCCTCAGGCTGACTTGCTTCATGGCCAAGAGAGGGCTGCAACAGCACCAACCCTTACAAATACACTCAATAACCCACAAAGTCCAAAAGATATTTTTGATAGTCCTCTTGGAAGATCAAGGAGGCATACTCCCGAAACCTGACTCACATCTCAGTGGACCCTACTGGGTCACATGCCAAGTCCCTAAGGACAGGCAATGGAATTGTGGTAATGATGTTTCTTACACCCAAGCTACAGTCCTTTCCAAGAGTGTCAAGAAACAGCACAGGCTATTCAAAGTATAATCCAAATGTAAATAATAATAATAATTTCCAAGAGAAAGAAGAGCAGATGTCACATGTCACAGAGGCCACTTTTAGGTCCTCAACTCAATTACTTTAAATCATTTTCCAGCCTACACTCTTTGTAAATTGCTTTCTGCATATCAAAGACACATAACCCTTTGCGACACTGCATACAGCGTCCCAAAAGTCTACTAACTCAGAAGTAGACGGAGTCTATGAAAGTCTCCGAATAGGAAGCTAGAAATGCTACACAGATGTTAGTCATTACCTTAACTAACAGAAGCTGCAGGGCATATGCCTTTGCCGAGTATCCATGACGTATGGGAAGATGTTACCCAAAGCACGCGAGATCTGAGACGACACTATTTTTCCTGAGAAGCTAATAAAAGTAAATACCTCAAGCATCAACTCTTTTAGTTTAATCTCAGATTTATATATGTCAGAAGCCAGTGTTTCCCCCACCTTTTTGTTTTTTCCTCGCTCATTTTTGTGCATTTGGACACCAGGGCTCTTAAAATTTCACTCATCGCCTAATCCCATGCATCATCAAACCCAGACTTGTTTATGCTGTGAGGAAATATCTTTTTGCAAACAGCAGAGGCCTTGTTAATAGAATTACAATCCTGTTAGTGTATTTTCTTTTAATATAGCAACTGTGCTTGTGGTCTAAAGGTGATCCATTAATCAGATTTATGGAATGACTTTGAGGAGAGATTAGCTTCAGAATTGTATTAGTTTCGTTTCTCCCAGGGCTCAGTTTAATGAATCTGGTAACCATACCCAGCAAGAGATTTGTATTTTCCAATGTAGTAAATTTTTATTTGTATTTAGAAAGCATGGATTATGGCGGGAGGTATCCAAACCAAGGGAACCCAGAGTGGTTTTCATTCCTATGTGGAAGCCATCTAAATTTCAGTGACTGTCACCCCTAATTCATCTCTGCAGCAAATATTAATTCAGGTCTTGGTGTGTGCACTGTCTGCAGGCCCTGTGGACCCTCCCAGGTTCTCAGTCCAGTGGTCATGAGGAACTTATAAACAGCTACAGTGCCCCATGTGCTCCAGTGGGCTGGGTACAAAGCCACAGAACAGCCCCAAAGATGCAGTCTACTTGCAGGAATCTAAAGGTGAAGAGAAGCCTTCCCTATGCAGCTGACATTTCAGGAGGGCTCTGAAGGAGCCCACTTCAGTTCACAGCAAGGAGTTGTGCCTGTGGCTTATGCTGGCATCAGAAAGATCAAGACCAAGAAATGTCGGGAATGTAGAGAAACAATGACAAAAACTAATTTCCTATTCAATTAACTTGAGTTTTCACTAAGACTTAGGGAGTCTCCCTTCTGTCAGGCAGTTGCTTATAGATCACCAAAATAATTCCAACATCAAAATAATTCCATCTACTAGAGGACAATGAGCAGTCTTCCAACAGTGTGGCATGGGGCCCTCACCTAGCTGGCCTGCAGCCTGATTTTGTCAGTTTCCTTTCTTGTCTGTGTCCTCACTGGAAAACCTAGGGATGAGGGGACCAGAGATCCTGACTCAGATATGCTGTTAATTAACTCTCAGGAGCATCCAACCTTTCAGCCTGCCTGAACCACATGGAACTGAAGAGCAATTGTCCTAGGGCACACACAAAACATGTAACAGAGTTAATGGATATAGATATCAAAAGTCCCCTTTTATATATCTGTCACTGTAGAGTTTTTTTTTAAGAACATGCACAGCATGTGGGCTGCAAGTGCTTAATGTAAGCCACTACAACAATTGGGGACCCATTGGTATCATCTTTAAATAATGATCATAATCTCTCTCAGGTCTATTTTGTGAAGATATGCAGATGACATACAGGAGGAATTGTAAATAATGGTGCTCTAAAAACTGTAGTGTGCAATGTGACGGGGTGGGGATGAATGAAGCAGCTTCCCAGTGACCTCACTAACTGCTTCCATCAGGCACTTTGGCCCAGGACTGCACTCAGCTCAGAGCTGCTGCACTGGCCTTGTGTAGGTACTGGATCCTTTGGGCCTCTGTTTCAACATCTATAAAATGAGGACAATATGGGACAATATCTCACACCCATGAGGTCAAGCGAGATAACCCTTATAAACTGTTTAATTCAGTCCCTGTACCATAAATAGCAATATATAAATTCCCAGCCATTTATTCAATGTCAGGCCCAGCAATGAGCTGTCCTCTTTCTTAGTGTACTTCACACTGATTTGAGAGAATTGCTAAATGTGTTGATAAAAGCCAAGCATGCTCACTGAGCCCCCTTGCCTATGCACAAGATTGCAATGTTGTAAAAACAAAAACCTACGCTCTTTTCTCTCATATTTTCTTCTCCCATTCTATGTGGCAGGATTTTAAAGTCTGAATTCAGGAAACTCCTGTCAATCTATCCTACCTGCAGCACACCTGAACAGGCACATGGAGATTTAGATGCAAGAAGGGCAGCTTCTAGCCTAAAGACTAATCTACTTGGTACAACCTAGATTTCTAATGTAGACTGCATTAGAATTTCAGATATGTGCAGCAGTTAATAAAGCAGCCATTTGGTCCCACTGCTATAATTTCTACTGAATAGCAGCTCACTGAAAAACCCAAAAGGAAGTAAAATAATTTGGGGAGAAGAGCGGGACCTAGACTCTGGTGGAGCCATCAGAACACACACATAAACTCATCTTTATCCTGAAGCTACCCGAGTTGTTTCTGGCATTAAATAAGATAACACATGTAAACTGCTTACCATGGTGCCTGGCATTCAGTTGCACTCATAAGACATGAGCAAAATCATTGCTGAGGAAAACTCTACAATCGCAATAGCCAGGAATTGTCATGAACTGAACCCAAGGACACTAACAAAGGCAGGCCACTACTGGAGTTTGAACATGTGTGAGAAAAGACAAAAATCTTTAACTAAACTTTAATCACAGCAATATGGGCCTTGGGAAAGAATCTGAAAAATACAGATAGTGGAGAAACACCCAGTGTCTTGTGAAACGTGACTGTGAACAGTGCCATGGGCTGGGGACACAGACCACCAGACCAAGACATCCAGCCCCAGGCCTTTGTTCAGTATTTGGCACCAGCAAACCTCGCTGGCTCCTCCTGGAGTCATCTGTTTTGTAACTTCCTAATGCTTACTCCAAAGGCCCTGTGCTTGCAGAAAGCTATAAACCATTTGGGCTGATTTCAAATTGTCATTGCAGGAAAGACCAATTCAGTCCTTCTCAAAACTCATAGGTGGGAGAGTCATCAGCAAGAATTCATATGTCCCTGAAGCTCCACACTCCTGTCACCAGGCATGATTTGTATTTCAGCAACCGAGGATTTATAGCCTCTGTCTTGCCATTACAGAGCTCAGATGCCAAAAGGTGAGACTCATGTGTTCACCAGCCTCAGCTAGGTTTATGTCACCTGCTTCAGGGACTTCATCAACTTTGCCCATGATTCCCGAACAGTCAGAAACCACTGAAAGTAATGCTTTTCCCAGAGCTGTACCTCATGTGTCCCAGTTGACACACTTGTGTGATGTTACCCAAGTTAAATAACCTCAGTTTTCTCATCTATGAAATAGATGCAATGGTAATAATAAAAATGTTCTTATTACCAGGCAGCTAAATGGTCATGGGGTTGAGGTCTGCATCCACACACATGTAAGCCAATAACATGAGATCCTAGTATAGAGGTCTCTGCTGAGGAGTCCAAAACCAAAAGACATAGACTGGATGTTAAAATAGCTAAAGGTCAGGAAAAAGCTTCTCTCATCCTATCCTGAAGTCAATTCTATAAGAAATTCCTTAGCAAGTACTTGCTGACCACTCCCCATGGACCAGACAACATACCCAGTGCCAAAATGTACATCATTGTAAGGCCTAGCATTGTGTCAGCTCTTGGCATGCTTACTGCAGAGATGAAAATAAAAGGCAGATGAAACCATTAGGAAACAGAACTATGCTATACAGCAAGTGCGGGAACAAAATGTCACCCCGCTGATGTTCAGTGCCTGGAGGTAAAAAGGGAAAGTTTGGAATTTGATCTGCAGAGATCAGAGGAAAGGCATGTAAGGCAGTTCTGCGTGCCTGCCTGTAACCCCAGGCTGCTAACGCATAACCTATGCCCAGGGCCTTGCAGGAAAACACCTGTGACAACCCTGTCCTCTAAAGCATGGTGTTCCATGACCATCACCTCTGAGGACATTCTGTTCTCCATCCTGCTGACAAATAAATTCAGCCCCAACCTGTTAATCTAGGGCTTGTGCTCTCCCACCTAACCCTCAACCTGCTAGGTAGAGCAGGCCAGTTCAGGAGTGAAAAACATCATCCAGGTGTCCCCGTGTCCCCTACTGTCCATCTGGCCTCCACCATTCCCTCCTGAGGTTTCTCAAGTCTTCCAAGCTTTGCATACACCCTGTGTAATCTGTAGCAGACAAGCAGGTGCCAAAGACAAAGAACAGCAGGCTGAGGAGAGCCCTGTCCCACCGCCTGCTTCTGCCCTGGCACAGGCTCTTTCCAGCCTAACTCCTTCAGTGTCTGTGCCATTTCCTGGGGCCAAGTAAGGCACAAAGGTTATGTGACCCCATCTGCCTTCCTCTAACTTCTACTGCCCCATCCCAGCCTCCTTCAGCCCAAATCCCCACATCTACTCTGTCTGGGCTAATGAAGGTAACAACCTACAGCAGCCTGTGGACTATTATCTCCAAAGCATTGGCCCTGTCTGCTCCAAGTTACATAGTAACTACCGGGATAGCATTAGCACCTGTAAAATACCACTTGCTGGAGGTTATTAGGCACGTTACTGTCTGAAGTTTCACAAGCAGCTGTGGAAGAAGTTTGTCCATTTGATAAAAGAATAAACCAAACCGAGAGAAGTTAAGCAGCAAGTTCAAGGTTGCGCTTCAAGGGAAAGATAGTGCCAGGTTTCAAACGCAATTCACCTGACTCCAAAGCTCATCAGCCACCATGCAGCTCCAATTGACCCAGGGCTGTTCAGCTGGAGGGTATTACAAGTGTCCCCAAATCAGCAACAGCCTATGTTTCTTGCTGATGCTGTGGGAGGAGCCAAGGGTCCAGCCTCAGGTTCGTCACTGTGCACCATAGCCAGCCAGGTCATTCCCTTGCCCCAGCCTCAGTTTCTCCATCTGAAGAATGAGGATTGGACTGGAGCTCCAGCATAGCTCCAGTCCAGATTTTAACAACATACACATCTGGAAATTTGTCCTGGTGGCCACCTTCCAGATCCTTAAGGGTTCAATCTGGTCCCTCTTTCTGGACTTAATGCAAGATTTGGATTTGGACAGTTTCCTGTGTTTGCAGGTGGTTGTTGTTGCCTAAACCCAAGCCATGAAATATAATTTGAAGCATAAAATAGCATGAAGAAGAAAACTCTGGGGGCTTCAGAATGAGGCACCAGCAATCAATTGCCACCTTCCTCCTTATCCTAAAGGCAGCCTGTATTTACTGAGAACCTATAAGTGCAGAGCCATGAGCTCAGGCCTTTGTATGGTCATGTTGCCTGTCCTCTTCCAGCAATATTGAGATAAGCGCACACACTGCCTTCAAATGGCAGGAGACAAAACAGGCTCTCAGTGGTCAAGTGACTTTCCCAAAGTGACACAGGTCTTAAGTGACAAAACTGGGATTCAAAGATGCTCTTAATCCATATACTGCACTCCTTCCTGGTATTCTCCATTCACGCCAGGGCTAACGCCTGGAGTATCTAGGCCTGGCATTTAATGAGCCTGCTAAAGGGCAGCTCAGGTCAGCTTATCATCCTATTTTGAATCGCAATGTCCACCAGACAGATTATCCTCCTGACAAGTCTCCTCTACAACAGTTCTACAAAATTCTTTTCATAAAACCCAGTTACTGGAGAAATGGAGCCTCTACTCCTCTCTTTCTCCTCTCACCTGTTCTCCTATGACATATTGTTGGTTACCAACATCTCTTGCTATTTATCTCCTCTTAATAAGCCCTGTCCCCTCTCAGAACGCTGTTTAACATTGCACCACTTAATTTCTCCTCGAGGCAAAATCTGCCAGATGGAGTCCTTGTCCCAAGCCATGTTGGTTTGTCTTATTTTTAAACAGCAGTGAACATTGCATGAAACTAAAATAGCAGCCAGTTTCCAGGTGCAAACTCACAGCACAAGGGGACAGTGGACAGTGTGTGTGAACAGGCCCACCTGGGGCAGCTGTTCTGAACAGGCTGGACTGAGGTTGACCCCCATAGGCAGCTTCTGCCAGCTGCCGGTCACATCTGGGCCTAATCCCAAACAGAAGCATGCTCCTCTAACACTTCAGCTGGATTCTGCTACTCACCACCTCCCTGGCTAGACCCTCAGGCTGTGCAGCCCTGGCTTTTATAGAGACACATTCCTGAGAGTGAAGAAGGCAAAGGAGATGCCAGAGAATTGAGGGGGTGAACTGCAAGAAAATTCCCTTTGTGTGCCTCCCTTATTTCGTCACTAAACGTTTTGTGTTAGTATTGTATTGCACAGCTATCACTAGCTTGCTGGAAATGTACTTCTTCAAATTATGTGTTACTAAACTATGTCCACCACCAAAAATTTGTTTTCTTAAGACACGTACCACAAAATCATGTTGAGCCCATAGCTTAGTCCTCCTGGACACCCAATGGTCTAGTGTGGATGGTATGCGTGCCTGTCTGAACAGCACAGACCCAAAGATGAGCAGTCACTGTGGGGAGGGCAAACCAGTAACTGGAAAAGTCCTTTCTCTGCTGTGTGCTGTCCGAAAGGAGAGAGGATGACATATGAAGGAATGGCAGAGGCAACAGGACAGCGGTGACCTCCTCAGAATCTGAGGAGTAAGAGGAATATGGAGGGGGCTGGTCTGGTAGGGCATACTGCTCGCAAGTGCCTCATTAATCTTGTGATGGCTCCATCAGGATGGTGATTGACAGGACCGCATCACAGCCCCATTTACAGAACTGATTGCTCATAAACACATGTATGCCTGAGCTCACCTCCAGGGCCCTCTGCCTGCCTTCATCTTAATAGCCACCTCCCATAATAAGTAGAGTCCTTTATTAGAAAGAAAGAGTGAAATTCAGTGTCCATAGATGAGATGCTGGGTCACTGACTTTGTTTTACCTCAGAAGGCACCAATCCCAGCCAACCTTTGCCCAATCCTTTGGACCAGTGAGCTCTCGAAGCACCATCAGGATATTGCTTGAAAATCTTTTTCCTAAGCTCAACCTCAAACACCAGACAGAACATTCAGATTATAGCACAACTGATAACCCATCATTCCAAAGCATTATCCAGTAGATCACAAAAGAATGATGACCTCTTGTTCCTTGTGGTAGTGTTTAATAATCCTTTTCTAAACCATCTCTCAAAAAGAAAAACAGTATGATAGAAAACCAGTCCCTCCTTCAGCATGCAAGAACCATCTCCTCCCCAAGAGTACAGAGCATTCTAATGCATTTAAAATTCATTATACTTCAATACTTAAACAGCAGCCCCCAACATGCTTTGCAGAACACAATATAGCCCCAAGTCAGTAAAGAGACTGAAGTGTTTGTCAGTCACAACGGCACTCACCCGAAACGTATAAATAAGCAGATTTCCAATGATATATATTTCTGAGGTGACACAGTTAAGTGACCCCGTGACTGCCCCTATTCTTCAGTTTTAAAAAGTGATATGAAATAGAGTAGAAATATACACTGAGATAAGCCATTCAGAGGTCCTTGAATGCTTCTGCATGTAAGGGAGAACTGTGACTAAAATGTTACAGACACATTGCCCCCAACACTTAGAAGTGACTTCAGTGATAATCTGGATGGTGTTGCTCATGGATTGGTCAAGCTGAGTCTGCAGCACTGAGACCCTGGAGCCAGGAGTCACTGCCTCGAGACCACCCCTCATCACCATCTCTGATTATTTTAAAGACTGATCACTCTTTCCTTGGCTTTTCACATGGAGGCAGCTTCATTTCAGGGGTCTGAGGAAGACTTCTGGAAGAATCTCTGATGACCAGGAAAGGCTTATCTGGGGTTCTCCAGAGAGCCTCAAAGTGGCAAGGAACACACCAAATACCTTACTTTCTCTGTGATAAAGCAGACTTGGAAGCCTGGGGCTGCTTAATTCCAAGAAACAACTTGCCCTGAGGGCCTCAGCTGTAGAGTAGCAAGCACAAAAGAGAACCTGATGCTCCAGGCATCAGGAACCTGATGTGTCCAGCTTGCAGCCAGGCAGCCTTCCAAGAGCCCACACCACCAGAAAAAAATCTTGAAATTGTTATACAAAGAATAATTGAGGATACTTTGAATGTTACACCTGGGTTCACATTGCCCAAAAGGCTTTACAGGACCCCTGATAGATGCCTTGGAATATTTTTTTGCAAAGCAGAAGATAGGATAGACCAGACCCTCTAGGAGAGCAGAAATCATCTTTAAATATTTGGCTAAACCAAGAGAAGAGCCTCCACAATGATGTGAAAGCCAAAAGCATTGGGACAGCAGCACAGGAGGGGAGGAAGCCCAGCTGACCCCGCCGAAAATGGCGCGGCAAGCTGAGCACAGAAGCTGTGGGCCTCGGGCCGTGCTGGGTCCCAGTTCATGTTTCGCTTCTGTTTTGGGAGGCTCTGAGGGAAAATATTTATTTATGCCAACAGACTATTATGCAAGTCAATGAAATATTAATGACATTAGTGCTCAGCAGGGTAGAAATGCTAAATTTGTCATTGTTGCTGCTCCTGCTATGATCTAAGCTTAATAAATTGAGTGTGTCATTTGCTCAGATTTCCTCAGCCCCTTGGTTCAATTCTGTCATTACTAAGAGTCCCTTCCCATCAAAGTTTCCGGTGCCTTCTTCCTGATGCCAAGGCTATGGAGAATTTTCTTATCACTGCCCTAAGTATCCCTAGATGTGACCAATGTATTCATCTTTATTACTGCCATTCTTTTCCCCTTAATCAAAAACAATACAGCTGAGAGCAGTGTCAAATATATATAGTCCTAGCACTCTGAGAAACTGAGGTAGTTCTGCAAGCTCAGGCCCATCCTGGGCAAATTCAGTGACTTAGACTCCGTCTCAAAGGGCTGGGACTGTAGCTCAGCGCCAAGGTCCTGGGTTCAAATCCCAGTACTACAAAAAAATCTTAATCCCAGTTCTTTGCAATGTTGCTTTCATTGGTCTTTGGTGATTACTGGCCATGCTGGCAAATGGCATACATTAATAGTACCACTCATACAGAATTAAGTCCCTTTAAAATTTTTTTTCTTCCTAAGAAAGCAAAAGCTACACAGTTCCCATTCAGTGGCCCTCAGCCTGCAGTTAATCAAATTCTAAGTATCACAAGAACACATTCTTTGCTACTGGGTTTCTATAAATCATGGCTCACTGTCTCGCAGAGATGATGATGGCGGCCATTTGGAGCCATTTGGGAATCCAGAGTAGTCTTGTGACAGGCGGACTTGGGGAGTATTTAGGTGCAGGTGGAACCCCCTCCACTGACTGATAAGTTTCCTAAGGCATCTTAAAGCTCACTGAAACCCTGTCTTCCTTCTACCCCAGGAGAGAGCAGAGCTTCGTGCAGAAGCGCTGGAAGGATGTGCGCGTGGGAGACTTCGTCCAAATGCAGTGCAATGAGGTCATCCCCGCAGACATCCTGCTCCTCTTCTCCTCGGACCCCAGTGGGATCTGCCACCTGGAAACTGCCAACCTGGATGGGGAGACGAACCTCAAGCAGCGATGTGTGGTGAAGGGCTTCTCACAGCAGGTAGGACCCACGCTGTGATCATCCGTGCAGGGGTTACAGGGACACAGCCAGCTCATGTTGCTGGGAAACTGAACCTGCACAAGGGGAAAGCAGCCAATACCTCTTTCCCTGGCATGTTAGAAACACTGGCTCCTCTGAGACAGATTTTCTGCCCATATCCCAGACAAGGAAACTGAGGCTCAGCAAAGCTAAATAAATTGCTGGTGGCATCAGAGTTCCTAAACAGAGACTCATTCTGTTCATCTGAAAAAATCACTCTATGCTTAAAGCCAAGGAGTCTAAGAACTGGTCACATGCTCCTGTTTAATCCTCTCTTCTGTGTCCACGCCAGCTCCTCCTGCCCAGCACTGCCCCATGCCCATGAACCAATACTCCTGTGCCCCTTCCCCAGCAGCGGGAGAGTATGAGAACTATTTTTCCATTTCAGCCTTCCTCTCTGAGGCAGGAATCCATCACTGACCCTTCTATTTAGCCCTCAAGCTTACCCCAAAGTCACCTTGGACATCCTAGGAAAAGCATTATTGTGAGGTTGTGAGCTCAGGCTCTGGGGTCTGATATCTAGATTTAAAGACCAAACACTGCCATTTACTGGCTGCCACACCTTAGTTTCTTCATCTAGAAAATGAGGACAAAATAACACCTTCCCTCAGGGTAATTCTAGATACTAAATGACATAGATCACAGCATGAAGGCAGGTATAGGGTAAGGGATTAATAAGTAGTTGGTACTGGTACCAGTGGTTTTTGCAAGCAATGTGCATTGACCTATTGAGGCTTGATTTCCCACCCGGCACCTTTCTCTAGCCACGGGAAAAGAATAACATTCTATTGCTTTTCTTCACTCTGCCATTCTTTGGCTGAGGAGAAATCAAATGAAGTCAGAGGACTGGAGAGAAAGAAGGCAACGTTCATTATTCCTCAGAAGGTCTCATAAACTGGGCTTCACTCACTTAGATGGTTCCTTCTCCAAAGAAGACAGCACATCCTGCCTTACCTCCCGCCCCTGAAGCACCTGACAAGCAGTTCTCATAAAGTCATCATTTAGCTGGACATTGTAGCATACACCCGTAATGCCAGCAGCATGAGAGGCTGAGCCAGGAGGATCACAAGTTTGAACATGGCCTGGGCAAGTTAGCGAGGCAGGAAGATGCTATCTCAACCTGCCTTGCAAGTGTGCAGTCATCCCTGGTACTGATAAAAAAAAAATGAAAAAGACAAAAAAAAAAGTGAAAAAAAAAAGTAAAATGAGGTGGGGATGTAGCTCGAGCAAAGGCCTTAGGTTCAATCCCCAATGCTGCCAATAAATAATAATAATAATTCCTTTTGGTGTGAACTGAGTCCTCAAAAGTCTCTTCTTGGCCTTTCAGTGGGAATGCTAACAGCTCTCCCTAAGTTTTGAAATTATATTTAAAAAAAGATAAGACAAGTGAAGAACAAGGTATAGAATTTGTCCCCACTTTGTAAAACTGTCCCTGCTGCCACTGTGGCTGCAACTGCTGCCACCAGAAATGAGAGCAACCCTCACTGGGTCACCATCACCATCACCCAGCTGTCTGTTCACGGGTCTGCAACCTCTGAGTCAGTCGCTGAGCTGAGGCATGGCCTCTGGATTGGTCGCCCCTTTGCTTGTCTCTCCTACAGTCACTGAGACACCCTAGTGTTTTTGAAAAGCAGGAGCAGCTCAGGTCTGAGTTCACAAAGTTCTTCTAGACCGCCAGTAACAATCTACACTGGGGCTTAGGGCCCAGGAGCCTGGTTTCATGACCAAAGGTTTTCAAATCTTTTGCATCATTAGTTAGTATGTAATAAATATATGTTTTACACACACATATGCAAGTGCAGGTATGAACCTGTGTGTGTGCATATATGTGTAAGCCTAGCACCTAAGCCTGACAGCATGCATGGCACGCTGAGGTTATTATTTAAGTCCTAAGAGCAGTAAACTCACATTTGCTTGTGAATCTCCCCGTCACCCACCCTACCCTCAATCTCCACATCCAATTCTGAATCTTTTTCACTCTTTCTTGGGCAATCACTTCAGTGCTGTTGTATTTCAACCAGTGCCTTTTCTTTCTGTCTCTGGCAGAAACTCCCAAACTGTTTCTTGCATATTAATTAACAATTTGGGATTTAACTTGAATGAAGTCAGGAGAAAGGGTCATTCACACTCCAGTGCTCTGGACCAGCCAACTTAATAAGCCTCTCATACTTTAACCTTGAATTCTCACAGGATACTTGGCATTTTTTTAAAAAAAGTAAATTCATATATGAAAAAAAAAAAGATTTATTTGACCTTTAAGATTTCCAGAGTTCTCTATTCTTGTTCTGATTCTCCCCTTCCCTTTGCTCAAGAGTAGTTTTTCCCCTAATTCAGTAATAAACAGGAGTCCACACTATGGACTCTGTATGACTGTCTGACTCTGTATGACTGTATGACTGTCACAACAGCCCAAGACATGGGTGCTCTCACTGTCTTCCGTTTACACCTAAGGAAACTGGGCATAGACAGTTCGTGTAACTTGCTCTCAGTCACTGAGCTGGAGCAGTTGGAACCAGAATTCCAAGCCCCAGCTCTGAAAATCTAGAGCAGCTCAGCTCCCTGGCCCTTTGTTTACCTAGAGATGCTGACTCAAATGCACATAGCTATCACTTTCAATATTCAGTCCAGGTAGAAGCATCCAGCTGGCAGGAAAAATTTAAGTAGTACAATTAAATTTCAGCCCACTCCCTAGGGAAGAAGGGTTTGGGCTGCTCTCTGCTAGCTTCTCCCTTAAAAAGATTCCTGAGGGTGGATGACTCTTGGCTAAGACTATGCCATAGGATTGCACCAATGTTTTGAACAACATTGTGGAGGAGCATTCCAAAACACATAACGTTATGAAGTCAAATAAGATTAGAAGACAGTAAGTTACCAGTTTTAAATTTTGTGTATTGCTGAACTTGTCTGATATTTTAATAAGACCCAAGAAGAAAAGGAGCGGGTACTAACATAGATTCCTAAACATTTAACCATCAAAACTTTTTACTCCACGGATTATATCCCAGAACTACCATAGGATCAATAGATCGACACTTAAAAGATTTGCTGCAGATAACAGAAGCGATGCTTAGGAGTGCATCACAACCATCTCTGGGGAAACTTTTTAATAGGCACGCATCCATCCTTCCCTACTGCCACCACTGTATTACGATCCACCAGAACTGAGCAGGGAACTGAGTGTGCCTATTTTGAAAACATTACCTCAGCTGATCTTGGCAGGAATCTACCATCACCTTTTTGAAACCATATTAAAAGAAAAAAGAAAGAAAGGAATCACACCAGTACTTCACCCAGAAAACCACTGGTTACCACGAGAAAACCAAGCTAGCACCCAGGTGCTTCTTACCGTGTGCTGGTGATTGTGCCCACTACATCTCTGTCTGTCCCTACCACCACCCTATGAGCTGGGCATCCCTGCCTTCATTCTGCATGTGAAACTCAGACACAGAAAAGATGAGTCTTACCAATCGTCTCAGATTCTGAACATCGACAAGTACGGTTTGTTTCCAATGTGTTACATGAGGAGTATCAGTGGCTTTGGTTAACTTGTCTTCCCTCTAAATCCCTATAGTCTACGATTCCTTTATCTTCCCAAAGGGGTTTTTTAACCCCTGATATTTGCAGAAATTTCCTCCCCCACACATCCACCCACTCAAGATTTCTACTTGCTTGTTCAATATTTATAGATTACTAAATTCTGTTAAAGTCTGTTAAATTTGGTTTCTCTAAACCAGAGTTTCTCAAGGCAGACTATGCCAGTTTAGGTTTTTGGTTAGCTGGTTGGCTTCTTCCATGTTGGGAATTGAACCCAGACACTTCACACTGATGTACATCATCCTCGTTTCTTTTTATCTTTTTTTTTCCCTTTCTTTTTTAGACAGGGTATTGCTAAATTGCCTGTGCCCAGCTCAAGCTTTCAGTCTTCCTGCCTGAGCCTTCCAGATTGCTGTAATTATAGATGTGTGCCACTATACTTGGATACCAAACAGTTAAAATAATTTAAAAACAGGTCATGAAAAATACAGTTCGCAATCAAGTCAACAAGTCAAATTGGGAAGCTGGCATTTTGTGGATCCGTCTTGGAGGACCCCGGGCTCATTAACATATCACGGTTTTTCAGAAGGTGGAGAGGCAAAGGTCTGTTAAACTTGAACTGCAGGCTCTCCAACTTATTTGAGCTCAGAATCATTTTCAGCACAAATACTTATTAATATACTTATGGAAATTTGGGGGAAATATTAACCTAGACAGTGGCACAGATATCATCATAACAGGTGAAGAGTGACAGAAAAATTAACAATCCTCCTGCTGCAGGCAGTTATCCTGCCCTTTCTTGATTAGAATCAAATGGAATTACAAACATTAAGAGCTTCTGGAAAGCTTCCCTGACACCGCAGTTGCCAAACCGTCTTTTTCAATCTTTTTCTCAGAATTCAACTTGACCAAATTAATTATTTTTTCAATTGGAAACTTTATTAGTGATAAGCTATCTTTAAAGTCACAAAATTATTGACCTGTTTGTAAAATACTAATTCTCCCTCTTCTGGAAAAAAAGGTTGGGGGATGGGATAGATCCAAAATAAGGATTATGCTAAATTCTGCCCAGTGGGTAACACTTGATTAGGGAATTAAATTGTGCAGTTTTCTCCTTGGTAATACTAGTACCCAGAACTTTTGCTTTGGGAGGGTTTTAGCTTAGAATGTAACATCTGAAAATGGGTAGACATTCATTTTGGTCTTTGAAAAACTTAACCAAGCAAAAAAATCAGAGAGGAATCCTTCCAACTAATGCTTTAGACCAAACGTGTTCCTGGCTATCTCTCATCCAAATCCTTGAAGGCTAAGTCCTAAAGCAGGTGTCAGGTCATTTCTCAGCACAGTTAGGAACTTGCTAAGCCAAGTCTGGCCCATAGACAATTCATGTCAGCATCAGGCAGAGCTTACTGGAAAGGTGGGGTCTCGGGTCCTGCCCCAGAATAAAACCAGGTCGTTTTTAACAAGATCCCAGGTGACTCATGAGGACATCAAACTTTGAAAAGCACTGGCCTAGGGCATCACTGATAAAATAATTGTGCTTTTCTATTTACTGCTCAAATTAAAACCTGGTTTAAGTCTCCCTTCTAACTGCTTTGCATCCACCCACAGTTAGTACTTACAAGCCGTTTGCTCAGTGAGGGACCTGGAAGCACAGATCCTCAGCAGTGAAACTGTATACTGATTTAAACATGTGTAGATGGAGGAACCTTCGCCAACAAAGATTGGAGTCTGATGGGGAGAAATTTGTCCCAATCTCAGTTCACTGAAGTTAAACTTCAAAGGGAACAGAAGTTTATTGTCGATCTTCTCATGCTTGCTTGCTTGCCCGGGGACCCACGAAGAACCCTGTGTCCTGGCAGATTTTGTAATAGGCCCTGCCCCTGCCTGGCTGTTCCAAATTTCCATTAAGAATGATATTTAGTGGATTCTATCATCGATTACTTTTGTAACTGTTAAACAGAGATACATGTTTTCTAGGATTATTTTAATATAAAAGTAATATAACATGTAACAATAATATCAATAGGTAAGTTGATTTGATACATATTGTATGCCACAAACAGTTCTTTCAAATATTTTACAGCTGTTCTTTTCTTTCCTCTGTTCCCATCATAACTATGATACAGCCACTTTTTTAACCCCTATTTGACAAATGAGGCAAGAGCAATTAAGTAACTGCTAGAAATGGATCAAACCCAACTTTAAACTCAATAAGGGTTCCTTTTTTTTTTTTCTTTTCATTGTGGAAATTTTCAAGTATATACAAAATGAGAGGGGATAATATGATAAAATTTTACATATCCATCACCTAATTTCAACTCAGGACCAATTTTCTTTTATCTGTATCTTCTTTCTCTACACTTTGAAACCACAATAAGTGTCAGAGGTATATATTGCTACCTGAAGGATCATTATTTCGGTGCCATTTAAATGGATATATATAGGACTTTTAAATGGTAAATATATCAGGATTCAGTTGACAACACAAGTTAAATTCAGGTCTAAAAGTTTGTACTTCACTTCATCAATACTAAATGTGAATCCTTATGCAATATCAGATGCAGTCCTGAACCTCTGGACTATATCACCCCCTTTTAGTATTTAACATGGAAATTCTTTGAGGAAGAAAAGGAAGGAGTCAGCAGTTTTTTAAAGATATGACTTCTGAGAGATTAGTCAAAGACAATCCAATTAATATAGCATATAGTCAGGATTAGAACTCAGATCTGATTTATCTATTTTTCCATCTAAACTCTTTATGGTGCCTGCCTGGTAAGCATGAGGTCATGAGTTTGATTCCTGGTACCAACAAATTAATTAATTATTTAAAGTAATGGTTAGATCAGTGCTTTTTTTTAACCTTGAAGGCAACATTATTGACTTTAACTCCAGCGGGCTGGGGGACTGTAACAGTATCCAAGTCACCAGCCACAGTCAGCTTGGAGTTCAGTTTAAACACAGTTTGCAAGCAGGAAGTACAAGGCAGATGGCAGGTTATTACATGATTGGTTACATGAGTGGAATTAAGTCACACACTAATTCTAGACAGATTTACTTAAAAGAAATCATTTACCATAATGTAGGAACATCCTGCGGACGGGGAGGGGGTTTGAGGAGAGTGGGCAAAGTTAAAAGTGGCCTTGCTGGGCCAGCTTTTATTTCTGAGATGAATATAATTTTATGAATGTGAAAATAATAAAGCTATATAAGCTTGCTGATGACAGAACAATCCTATAAAAACTTACCCCATAAAAACATGTTTTGTAGACCTCTAGCCTCCACACCATGCACAACACAGACCTAGAAGAGCCTGTCTCACCTGTGCTTAACATTACTTGTACATTTGTATTAAAAAATCCCTTTTCTATTTCTACCCCTTCAGGGTCTTTTTTTATGTAAAAACATAAGACAATTTCAAAACAAAATAATAGAATAACAATAGTTAATACATTGTGTACTGTTAGCTTCAAAGTAGTTACTCGGTGGGTACAACATTGTTCTCCAAACGATACTAGCACAAACCTTTCCTATCAATGAATTAAGAGAAATAAGCAGTATAACTATCTTATATTTCTTCCTTTTCCTTCTTTCCTTTCCCCTTTCCTCTGCCCCAGTTCCTCTTTCATTTTGAACAATTTCTTCCCCTTTTATAACATCTATTGGGCATTTGGATCTTATTTACTCTTCTGGTTTCTCAAACCGGGGGGATAATCCAATGTTTGCACATGTAAGCCTGGTTTATTTCACAAGTATGGTCTCAAGTTGCATCCATTGACCTACAAATGTCTACAGTTTATCCTTCTTTAGGACTTAGTAGAACTCCATTTTATAAAAGACCACATCTTTTTATCCATTCTTCAGTTGATAGACATTCAGATTATTTCCAAGATTTAGCTATTACAAATTGTGCTGCTATAAACATGGGTTGAGTTGGCCTTTGAAAGGTTAAATAAAATTTAACCAACTTCATCAAAAAGTGGGAAGACAAAACACAAATTCAAGCAATTAGAATGAAAGGAAGAAATCACAATGGACCCTGCAGAAATTCAGGTCATTAATACCTACTTCAAGAACCTGTACTCTAATAAGATGGAAAATACAGAAAAAAATGGACATATTCCTAGATACATATGAATTGCCAAAACTAAATCAAGATATAAAAATTCTAAATAAGCCAGTATCAGTCAATGAAACTGAAAATGTAATTAAAAACTTATGAAGAAAAACCCAGGTCCTGATGGATTTACTGTTGACTTCTACAAGGAATTTAGAGAAGAACTAATGCCACTATTGCTAAAACTCTTTAATGAAATTGAAACGGAAGCAGGATTTCTAAAATCATTCCTGGAAGCAAGTATTACCCTAGTATCAAAACCAGAGAAAGATCCAGCCAAAAGAGACAACTACAGGCCAATCTCCCTAATGAACATAGATGCAAAAATCCTCAAAAAGATACTGGCCAACCGGCCATTCACAGACTGTAGGGGAAAAGAACAAGAAGTTAACAAGAAGCTAAGACCTCCTGTGAGTCGGCACCCTATGCAGTCTGACTGGGGGAGAGCCAGATGCCAGCCCCTTCTGGTGCACAGGCAGGGAGACAAGAAAAGCCAGCATCCCCCCCACTCCCCTCATAAGCAACCAGCTGATCCAGAGAAACATAGGCTGTGATTATAGCTATTGAGGTAAAATACAACTTAATGCTTGTAGTGTTTAGTGTTTCACTGACTTTGCAGGTCCAAAGCCGGTAGTCTGATCATCTATTCAAAGGATGGCAAGAAGCAATATAGCATCTATAGGGATCTCCTTCTGCAGGTGGTAGCCATTATTAATTTCCTATTATCTTGTTTTGAAATCCAGTATCATTCTCATTGTTTTATTTGGTTTGGTTTTATTCTGTTTTGTCTTGTTTGATTTTGTTATATCTGATGGCATGGGCAGCTATTTCAAAGATAACAAGCTATATTATGGTAGCTAATTTGGATTTACTATTGTCTTGTTTGAAGTCCTGTATTGCCTTCATTGTTTTGTTTTATTGGTTCTATTCTGTTATGTTTTGTTTGATTTTACTATGGCGGAGGGTATGGGCAGCTATTTTGATGACAACAAGAGGCATTATGGTAACCACTATTGATTTCCTATTATCTTACTTAGAAATCCTGTGTCACACACATAGTCTTGTTTTGATTGGCTTTATTCTGTTTTATTTTCCTTGGTTTTATTCTCTATAAAATAAATTTTTAAAAAGATACTGGCAAACAGAATGCAGCAAATCATCAAGAAGATTACACCCCATGACCAGGTAGGATTCATCCCAGGGATGCAGGGATGTTTCAACATATGCAAATCCATCTGTGTTTCTCTATATTTTGACTCTATTATCTCAGACAGCTTCCTTTATGTGGAAGCCTACATCTGCCCATGCCATCAGATATAACAATCTTCCTTTATGTGGAAGCCCCAGAAAGGGGACTACTCATCTTCCATGATGTCTACATTGAAAAAAGATCACAGAGAAAGAAACTGATTGACCTGGCTGGTACCATTCATAGACCAACTCTAGTCAGAGAGAAAGGATTCTGCGACTGGCATCCTCCACTTGGATTTCATGGATGACACTGGCTGCTGGAGTGGGAGATTTCTGAGGAGCATGGCAATAACTGTTCATCACACCTGCAACATATCAGGGCTATACAAGTCTGATTTATGTATCACCACCTTGGTCATGCATCCTTTTAGAAAGGGGCTGAATATCCTATCTCTCCCCTAAAGCTGATGTGATTCCCTCTTCCCACAGTGCTCTTTCTTGCCTGAGCTTTCTCTGCCAAGGCAGCATCGTAGATGGTACACCAGAGTCATTCATTCCTTTCTCTGTGCTTCTATGCACTTTGTTCTCATCCCTCTCGACTATTATAGTTTAGGCAATAAATCCACTTGCTCAGCATCTTAAGAGCTTTTCCTATTGCCAAATGCTGTGCTACAATTGTTATTACCACTGTTTATCAGCAGAAGTGACACACTTATAATTGTATCTTCTATGAACAACTTAATATACTTTTTTAAACTGAAACTCATACTCCCTTCTTTGTGACTTCTTTCGCAAAAACATTGACTCTTGTCACATTTTTCTTATGTTTCATTTATCCAGAGCAAGGAAAACTGGTAAAGTTTTTGCTGTGTAATATTTAAAGACACCACTGCCCATCCCCTGGCAGCTGCCCATATTTTAGGTATTACCCCATTTATTCACTCATTTACCCACCAGGTATTGACCTTGGTCCTTCTAGGTAGTGAGTGTTACAGAGGCTCTGGTCCTCCAGGAGAGAGAAGGCTGTGATTGTGTGTCTTAACAGGGAATTACACTGACAATTATTAACAAACTCTGCCAACAATTAACTTCTTTTGGAAATGACAGAAGGGAAAAATCATCCTTTTTTCTGTATTTGCTTGGAAGGCCAAATTCATGTCTTACAAGTTAGAGAAATATCATAACAAGGTCTCACCACCAGTCAGCTCGGAATAAGAACAGAGTATTTAATTCAGACTGTAAGGAATTCTCAAAGTCACACAGCACTGCAGCCCATCTGAGCACATTGTGCAAGAATGGCTGGGGCAGAAAGCCCTCCACAGTGACTGAATGATCCAAAGCTGAAGAAAGTAACTGCCCTTCACTCTGTTGTGACTTATCTTGAAAAGAACTCTAGACAGGCAGGAAACAGACAGGTTCTCAAGTACTAGTGTCATTTGCTGTTAGATAGGACACTAGAAATCACAGGGTGGTTTAATTGTATTCCTGGAAGATGAACTTCAGTCACCCGGCCCAGCAGCTAGGGTGTGAGGAACATTTCCTTTCACCACTAAAATGAAGAGCTAAAGCAAGGGAGGAAAAAGCCCTTAAAGTCGTATTGTTCCCAGACTGCAAAGTGCCTTCCACACTGTCCTCTTGGTTGATATGGTTTGCCTGCTATGACTTCTACTACTTGGTACAAAGCTAGATGAACAGACAACAGGTTAGATTTACTGCAGCTGCTTTGCTGGCCTCATTCGGGGCACAGGTGGTTCTTCTTGGTGCTTTAGCCTGAGCGTCAGGAAAACAAACTCACAGCTGCACTAAAACTCAGTGACCACTTGTTCGTCTCTTTTAATAAACCACCTTTTGTGCATAGTAAAAACTCAATTAAATCCCTCCTGTGTCAGAAGAGTTTGCCTGATTTCTCTTCAATGAACAAAATCTTTATTGGATGATATTTTCTAATGGCCATTGGAGTTTTTCTAAATGATTAAAACATAGCTTCAGTCTTCTGATAATTTAGGACTATGGCTCTCTTTTTTCTTTATAGCATAAAGACTTTTTTAACCAAAAAATAGTAGTACTTTCAATGTCCATTAGTTTAAAATATTCATATTTTTAAAAAGCTCCTATGAATTTGGTGACCTTTCTACATGAATTTGTAATTTATTAATCTCAAAGATTTCCACAGAAGTGTGAAAAATAGTGCTAAGGGCATGTATGAGACTTATTTCTACCTTGCTGACAGCACTTTGAAATACCTAGGGAGACTGTGCACAGGTTATCAACTGGGAAGCACTGACTTACAGCATCAGCTTGGCATTTGACATTTAAAAAGCCAGGCCTAGCAAGTTAGAAGGGCGTGGTTGGATATTAAGTACTGTACAAATTCAACGAAGAAGAGATTGCTGTGGTCTGTGGTAGCCAGACATGGGTCCTTAAGAGGTGTGAGCCCCTAAGCTTGAAAAATCAAACTTGAAAAAGATTGCCAATAAAAGAAATTTAGGAATATAGCATTAAAAAGCCCCCAAGAGCCTGCTTTTGGAGCAGACAATACCAAACACATCAGGTAAAGAACAAGTATAAAGCTGAGAATGAGGAAAACTTGTGTTCTGATGAGTAACTTGGACAGGTTACTT
Organism: Cavia porcellus; assembly: GCF_034190915.1. NCBI lineage: Eukaryota > Metazoa > Chordata > Mammalia > Rodentia > Caviidae > Cavia > Cavia porcellus. The sequence goes on along the minus strand of NW_026947502.1, from coordinate 15,663,978 downwards.
AGTATAATCGACACTCAGTTTTCTTCTCAATAAAATGGGGCTGCCTTGTTCCAAATATTTCATAGGTGATGTGGGGGAACCAGATAAAACAAAGTAAATAAGGGGTTGCATTTTGTAAATTATAACTTTACTAAATAATATTTTTTAAGGTCCAGAAGAGGTTATTTAATATGCCAGTCAGACTAAGCAGGCTGCCATGTTGATAGGACTCTTTTGCAAATAACAGATAATTCTAAGAGAAACAAAACAGAATTATTACAAGAATGTCAAAGGGGGGGAGGTAATAGAAGGGAGAAGCATATGACCTGACACATACAATCAAAAATAATCTGAAGAACCGGCTCAGAAAAACCAAGAACCAGGGAAAACTTCAGGGCAGTAGAGTATTGCTAACAGGAATTGCTGGACGGTTTCCTCCTTAAGCATCACACCCAATTCAAAGTCCCATAGTGGGAGAGGCTCAGGGGCAAGGCATCTAGACTTATAGTCGTACCAAGATTAGGAACCAGGAAGGTACTTTCCCAAAAGGAAGTCAAAGAGTCGTTATGAAAAAAGAAAGGAGTAAGGGAAGGCTGGCAGACAGAAACCAAAGATCCAGCAGTAACAATCCCTAAAGCTCATGCATGCATTGACTGCACCACATTTTTGATCAATGTGATATCCAGTTGTGAAAAAGTAGTGGTAAATTGAACTCGGGGCACATGCAATACATGGCCTTGTTTCAGCTGCTAGAATATATTTGACTGAATGCTTCATGGTGGCCTTTCCAGTGGCCCTAGGCAGTGGCAAGCCTGCTATATCTGAGACACAGGTCAACACGAAGTGCTTCCACCCCAGGAAGTTATTACACCCTGGCCTTTGATCCACTTTCTTTTGTTTCAAAGGTAGTGCCACTGACACGCCTGCCCAAGACTGGAAACCTTGAGTAGTTTTATGGCTCCAGTAATTAGTTTGAGTCATAACCTCTCTCTTCTCTCTGATTTTCTCTTACTTTCCACTATGGCCCATATATCATGGATAGTCAGTGAATGCTTGAATTCATAAACAAACAATAGGGAGATCAGGTTAGCCCAAGTTGGGATCTAGAATTTTGAAGACATTATGGATCAGCCAAGCCAAACAATTCCCATTCAAGAAGTGGCTTCATTTCTACAATCAGTTAAGATTATAACTGGTCCTTCCCCTAATTTTGTAGGTGAGTCTCTACAGTGATCATTGTATCTCCTCACCCATCGTCATTAAATACACCCCTTCCTGAAACTACCCTCCCCAGCACTAACCTGACCTCCACAAGTCTTTATGGCATGCCTGTTAAACCAAGCCTTCCAGGAGCTGCCCCAGAGGAAGCCACCAGCCTTCCAAAAGGATGTGAAGATCTAGACTCCTTCATGTTAAACAGAGGCACAGACAGCATGGGGCAGAGGCACATTTTTTTTAAAAGCGCAAATAATTCTTAGTGACTAGAGTAAAAGTGTCTATGGGGATGAGAGTGACCTTTATAGAAATAGGAAAAAAACTAACTGAAATGCTAAAATACATTGAAAACCTCCAAAGAATATTTTCTAAGCAATTTAGTGCCTTAACCTCTACCCACACCCTTTAAAATGCAAATATACTTGAAAAAGATAACTTTGTACTGAGTATGTAGAAATTGTTATGTATTTCCAGCTACATATTAGGAAAGGAATTCATTACATCAAGCGCTTCATTCAAGTAAAGATAGGTAAATGGATTAAGGCCAGCCTTAGCAACTTAGCAAGACCTTGCCTCAAAATTTAAAAATAAAAAGGCCTGGGATGTCGCTCAGTGGTTAAACACTTGCCTAGCATGCATGAAGCTGCGGGATCAAGATCAATAGTGCAAAAAAACCAAAGGGAGCAGGGATGAAAATAAGGCCTAGGGGGGCGTTTGAACACTGGGGTCTCATCTGTGCATCCAAATAACACTGGGGCTAAGACAGCAGACCTGAAGACTGACCTAGCTAAGAGTAAATGCAGTCCTCCTGCTCCACTAGCTGGGTGGCACCAGAAAAGACAAAGACCTTCATGAAGACTTAGTTTCTTTGTTAAAAGAAAAGAGAAGAGAAATAACAGAACATACCTGATAGAGTTCATCAAGAGAATTAAAGGACGTAGTATCATAAAATACGTAGTTGGTCTGTGGTACATACTAGGCACTTAATAAGAGCTTCAGCAGTACTGAACACAGGAGAAAGTGGAAGAGGAATAAGGGCATGATGATAATGACAATGATGTCAACAGTGGTTGCCTTTCTGTTCCAGTGATGCAAGTTGCAATCCCAGCTCACCACCATGAGGCAATCGCGTTGCTTCAGACTATTGGCACATATGTCCACACTTAAATCACTGTGAGAATTTACTGTCCAAGACCCAGTCCACAGTAAGTGCTCAAGACAGGTAGGTCTGCCCTGATGCAAAGCAAGGGCGTCCACTCTTCTCCAGGTGACATTTTCTCCCTGTGCCTTGAACATAATCAGTGGAACTTAAGCCAAAGGCCAGTTCCTTAGATAAAAGACTGAGTCAAGAAGGAAAAGTTAGTAACCTGAGCTTCATTCACACACTAAAGAAAACTGTGGGATAGTAAGGGGAGCTGTACGCCCCCTCAGAAGGGAATCAAAGTTCTGGAACAGGCTTGAAGTGAGGGTCCTGGCCAGCAGCTCCTCGGGAGTGAGCTACCAAATACCCTCAAAGGCAGGCGGGACCTCAGTGGTCAGCTACGGTCAGTCGGCAGCATGCCTGTGCATTCCTCAGCAGTCTATCTCACAAACAGAAGGAAGGAGCCCAGGGAATAGGTAGCAAGGAGGAGCAAGGTCACCTTTCCAGTAAGAGGACCCACTCTCTCCCAGTGCCTGAAGTAAAGGACTTTAGTAGGAAGTTTACTCACAGATCCCCACAAGAACTGAGAAAGTCAAACTTCACCACTGCTGAAAATCTGCAGGGACAACAGGGACAGAGAGTCTCTGCAGAAGGATCATCGGCTCTGTGACCCTGCTGCCACTCATCCCCAAAACGAGCCTGGCTTTTGGAAACAGCCAGGAGCCATGGTACGGCTCAGGAGTGGAACGCGTGACTTATTCAGGGGCAGGGAAGCAGCTGACAAATTGCAACATGATTTGTCATCATCTCAGGACCTGGAAAGTGTTTGTCCCTGAAGGAATCGATACCTGCAGAAGGAAAGGGCCATATATTTTTAGAAACTCCTGGATGGATAATTTATTTCAAGAGAGGAGTTTATTTATGCTAGCTCTCCTACAGATGCAGTGGACAGTATATTTACACAGAGACAGAAAATGCCATCATTTCTTTGGATCAACTTGACCCCTTGAACAAGTGTACCTTGCAACTCAGCGATAAATTCACTCCCCATGCTGCAGGCTATGCTCAAGGAACCATTTCCAAGCCCCTGTTAACACTCCCACCTTCTACTTGCACAGCATGTCACACCTTACAGAACTATTCCACAGAGATTCCACCTTCTGAGGCACAGAGGAGGGCCAAGTCAGGCGGTGTTAGTCCCACTGTACAGATAAAGAAACCGAGGCTCAGGACTAGAACATAGGATTAGCCAGTGAGGAAGAGTGTTAGGAAACAAGAGCTCCTCACCTCTTTCTATGGTTTACCTGTGTTGTATTATAAAGCCTTGTCCAACTGCAATACCTTTTTAAGAAGGACAAGTTAAGAACATATATGACATGCTTCAGGACAAGTTTGTTCCCCGGGAGGCAATGTGCTGGGCCTGTAAAAACACAGAGGTCTGCAGTTAGACTTAGACACGATCCCCTGCCCCAGGGTGGTGCAGTCTGCTTTATTCTTCCGAACCACACAGTTCCCACCGCCAAGAGGGCACAAGTGAAACTCTTGCTTCTTGTTTAAAATTATAGGATAATTTTAAGTTTTGAAAATAAAGAAGATACACAAAGTTCTCAGCCAGGGTCAAATGGAAATAAAAGTCCAGTAAGTGCTACTTACTTGCTTTCATCAGCTCCTGTTTTGACAACATTTTTATAATAGCAAAATAAAGTGGAACACTGTAAGTATCCAGCAGCGAAGTGGTTAACGAGCACACGGTAGGTTCATGTAAACAGGATCCCGTCTGTTCATACAGATTTTAAAATCAACTAACTTTGAAACTTGGTTTCACCATTATATTTAACTTTTTTCTTTCTTTCTTTAAAATAAAATTGTGTAAAGGCTTTAAAAATAAAATATTAACATAACATTGAAGATGAATTGAACATGACTTTTTAAGTGCATAAATGGATGTCCGTGTACACACGTCACTATATGTGTGGATACATTTTTTAAACCCAGAAGTGTATCACTGGATCAGCTGCGGTCATCTCTAGGTATGGAACTTAGAATCCATTTCTTTGATGCTGTGCTGCTCCATGTGTGTACCTTCTAGGTACATGTGGCTGTTTTAATTGAAATTAAGTTTAAAAACCAACTCCTGTTGTCAGAATACCACCCTCAGGTGTGCAGAGGCGCATGTGACACTGGACCGTGCAGATTTACAATGTGACCATCGTTGCTGAAGCTCCATCGGATGGTGCTGAGCCAGGGGCTCAAAGCCAGGTGTATCACAGAAACACGTTCAGAGAAGCCAGCTTTCTCCACCTCCATCCAGCTGCCCACCTGCTTTTACTTTCTCTTCCATAATGAGGATTTAACTTTTCTCTTCTGACACGTTATTTTAAGGACCGCAGCTGGGCGAAACAGGGATTACTTTACTTGCCGTGGCTCTAATGGTGATTAGCTCTCTGATAATCCTATTAAGACTAGATCACTCCGACTTAATAACCTCACACAGAGTCCTCTCTCTCACAGGAGGGACAGTTCCAACCAGAGCACTTCCACAACACCATCGTGTGTGAAAAACCCAACAATCACCTCAACAAATTCAAAGGCTACATGTAAGTATCGGATGCCTCTTTACTGTTAGTAAATTCCTCCTGTGCAGTTAAATGTTTTCTTGAAATGTTCATACAAGCATCTAGATCCTGAGGGGGTTTCTTTCTGTTACAAAAAAGAACTAGAGAACTCCAAGTTGGGAAATATTTTTTTCCTGAGTAACTGTTATTAGTCAAAGTTAAATGTCCTAATGGTTTATTAAGAACTTTAGTGAAAGTTTTCTGTTACAAAAAAGAACTAGAGAACTCCAAGTTGGGAAATATTTTTTTCCTGAGTAACTGTTATTAGTCAAAGTTAAATGTCCTAATGGTTTATTAAGAACTTTGGTGAAAGAGCATCAAAATTAAGACCATGCTCTGATTCAAGAAAGGGAAATGTTTTAATTAACTAAGATAGGTCTTATGAAAGAGATGGTTGGGGAACGTTAGAGTTGGCTAGACCTGGGGTTGAACCAGGGTTCTTCCAATCTTCAGCTGTGTGAGCTTGCGTAAAATGACTAACTCTTCACTTGCCATATCTGTAAAATAAGAATCATCACAAGATCCTTCTCTTCTTAGAATTAAGCTTGTCATTTGCAAGGCCTGTGGCAGAGCAAATAACAGACATCCAAATAATGGTGGCCTCTGTGGCTGTTATTATTGTTATTCATCTTCTCCAACTTGGGTTCATCCTGAGAATTTTATTGTAATTCTACTCATATAACAGACTACTGGACTTTCTGTAAAATAAGAGCCAGGATAGAATAAATGCACACCTACAGTGCTTTCATAGTTCTTAGAGCATGCCAATCAACAGATATCATCTCTGCAGCCTTCACAATTGCCCAAGGAAATGGGGGTCACGATCACCATCTTTCAGACAGGGAATTTGGTGATGCAAGACTTCAAGATTCACCGAAATTCACACAACAGATACGGACAGAGTCAGGACTTCAATGTGAATCTTTTGACTCCAACCCAAAGTGTTTCCCATTGCCCTGCTTCACTGAGCACAGGCATGTTACAGCAACTTCTTCCAGACAGGGCCCAGGAGGCGGCTCGAGGAGACTTCTGGGTATGCAGGTGGCTCTGTTTCGTTCCACCCACGAGTTCTTTTGCCATATGGGATATCAGAAGGAGACATCTGAGTGGGCAAAGAACAATACAAGAGAAAGAGTAGCTTATTTTTGGTGCTGGGAACTGAACCCAGGCACGTGCTCTACCACGGAGCTGCATCCCAGCTGAGCAGCGGTAGCTTCTCAATGCTCACGGAGAGCAGATGGAGACCTGCAGAGCAGAGCACGAGCTGGAGAAGAGGAAGACTTCACTGCAGGCACCTGGCCAGGCAAAGCTGGTCACCTGCCCTGGCAAGGCATGCAGCCCTTGTGCCCAAAGCTTCTGGACTTGTTCCATCCCAAGTCCTTGAGTCATCCTCCTTACTTGCTCAGATGGCAGCCTTGTTGCTGAGTAGCTCCCTGTGACCCTGTCTCCTTCTGTACCTTCAATAAGCAGCCAGCCCTTCTTGGCTGTCAACCTGGGCTGTTGTTCACCTTGGTCAGATTTCACAACAAGACTTCCTCAGCACCGCTCGGTCAATATCTTCTTCTCTTGAACCCCAGACAAGCCCTGAAAGTGCATGTGGTTAGCCAACGCATAGATGGTAGAGAATCCTTCCATGTCATCTCACACCCCTGCCACTGCCAGCAAGGAGAATATCCCCAGGCCCAGCACCCATGAGCTGTACTCTCTCCTGAGTAAACCCCCTGGTCAGCTTAATTCAGGAGTTCCCTGTAACTGCATAGGCTGCCTCGAAGATAAACAGTTTGTGATGATCTGGGTGAAGTATTAGCAATGTCAGATTTGAAAACGCAAGTTTTAAACAACTCTGTATACAACAGTGGTTCCCCACCAAGAGACATCTCCCTCTTCCCCAACCTGGGGACAATTAGCAATGTCTGGGGGCATTTGGGGTTGGGGTCACAACCGAGGAGGAGTGCATCTGGAACCTTGTGGGTACAAGTTAGGGATGCTGCCCTACCTCCTACAATGCACTAGACAGCCCCCCAAGACAAAAATCATCCTCCTAAAATAACAACGGCCAAAGCCGAGAAATGCCCCTCCCCAGTCCATTTAGTGGAGCACCCCTATGAACACAGGGCGCCAAAGAGTGGTTCTTCAAATCACACATGACCAACAGTGACACTGTCAAGATTTGCCAGCCCACAGCCAGGCTCCTCCTTGATGAAAGAAGGGGAAACTGGGGCTCCAAAGCCATTCCTGAACCACCTTCATGATTTTTATCGTATTTGTCAATCTATACTTATATCTACTGAACTTTTAACTGGCTTTTTTAAAATTAAATTTATTGGACTTCCGGGAGAACATGGCGGACAGATAACAGCAACTACCAGAGGCTCTCTGAAAAACTAGGCTCAGAAGCCAGGTATGGTGCGGACTAAAGAGACATAAGCAGGTGGAGTTATGCTCTGCTGACTCAGGAACGAACTCGGCTGAGAGAAACCAACTTGGAATGCAGTCCTGGTGCTAAAACAGGAACAGAAAAGTCTCGCTGCTGAGGCTGGACCCTGTGCCATTGGAAGCCGCGATTTGGGTTTCCCGCCGCGCGGTGGCTGGCTGCCTCTACATCGGCTCGGCAAGGAGAGAGACGCGCGGAAGCTCTGAGAACGGGAGTCTGCGAACGGTGTTGAAAACAAACGGGCAGGGAGGCGTGTACTGACTTGTGGCGAGGTGAGTGAGAGAAACTGACACTCCACCACAGTTTGACTCCAGCGGAGGACTTTCTGGGCCCAAGCAGTCCTGCGGGAGCAGGGCGTGGTGGCGACTCCAGCCACACATTCCTCTCTCGGGCGGGATTGGTGAAAAGTGCCTGGCCTGCGTGACGCTGCCAGCGGACCCCGTAGGCTGGCCCAACCCAGATCCCGAGCCCAACGGAGGCCGGGAGGGGCGGGCCCCCGTGTAGGCTGCCTGGTGTGCAGCGGTGAGTGGGAACACCTAACCAGCGCAATTCGATCAGGCTGTGGCTGACAGGGAGAGAAGCTGGGCCTCTCATATAAGCTTGCATATATAAGGAACAGAGAATATGGGAAGAGGCAGCAACAAGAAAGGCTCCTCGGCCCCCAATTCTGAGAAACAGGCAATAGCGGACACCGCACCAATACACATAAAGCATCATATAGAGAGCCTCATAGACCAATTCAGGAATGAAGTTATCAACGACCTGAAGCTAGAAGTATGCAAAATAGTTAGAGAAATGCTAAGCCCCACCCAAGAAAAAACAGATGGTGGAATGGAAGAACAGAAAAAGAGGGGAGAATTGTTTGATGGAGAAAACAGGGAAAGCATAGAATACGTGAAGCAGGTTCAAAGGGACTACCAAGAAACTAAGAAGTCTATCGAAGACTGGCATAACAGCTTGAAAGAAACTAAGGACAGACTATCTGAACTGGAGGGCAGAATTGTAATATGGGAGAATGAAATGAAAAACTTCTTAAAAATAACAAAGAAACAAACAGCAATAATACAAAGACAAGAAGATGATAAGAGGATCCATAACTTAAGGATTAAGAACATAAAAGAAGAAGTAGGGACACAAACAAATGAACTACAAAAGCTACTCACAGAAATAATCCAGGAGAATTTTCCTAATTTAGCAAAAGGTAAAGATACTCAGATGTATGAGGCATACAGGACCCCAGCTACCTACAACCCAAACAGAGCAACACCCAGGCATATAATAATAAAAATTCCAGAAATTCAATACAAGAACAGAATATTAAAAGCTGTCAGAGACAAGAAACAGACCACTTACAAGGGAGCACCCATCAGAATTACAGTATATTTCTCTGCACAAACCATCAAATCACGAAGACAGTGGGGGGAAATAATTCAAGCTTTGAAAGATAATAATCTCCAGCCAAGATTGAGATATCCTGCACAACTGTCCCTGGAAATTGATGGAAAAACAAGGTGCTTCCAGGATAAAGAGGAACTGGGGGAATTTGCAACCACCAATTCAACTCTACAGAGAGTATTGCAGGATATTCTAAAAAAAGAAAAATACAAAGAATCCAGAAATAGTGGAGGCCACAACTAATGGAGCAGAGAACAAAGTGAAGAAGACAAACTGACAGCTACTGACAGAATAAGAGCTCAACAGAAATGAGGCAGAGAAGATTGGATGATAGGAACAGCTATTTTGGAGAAAATGACATCTTAATAGGTAATACTGATTTAGTATCATCTTGTTTTGAAGTCTCATCTAGCTTTTGTCCTTCTGTCTCCAATGGTCTAAATAGGTTGTATCTTACTGGATTTTATTATGTACGATAGTATAAGCAAAAACCTTTTAAAGACAAGGAGATTATACAGAAACCATTATTAATTTTCTGTTAGTCGATTCTAAATACTCTGTAATGCTGCCATTCTCTTAAATGGTTTTACATTATTTTGATATACTCAATGCTACAGTATACGAAGTTGTACTCAAGGATTTCAAGGAAAGAGACAATATGGTAACTACTTTTAGGTCAGGATTATCTGGTGGTGAAACACTATTCTGCTTAAATGGTTATGTTTTGATCTGCGCTGTTTCGTTGTTGTGCCCTCTTTTATCTCAATCTCCACTCCATTATTGAGTTTTTTAATACTTTTTTAAAATTTTTATCCTTTTAATTAAAGGAAAAAAAATAGCAGGATATATTATAGTAACCCACTTTGACTTTCCATTACCTCGATTTAAAGCCCTGTATTACTCTCACCATCTGGTTTTTAACTGATGTTCCCCTATTCTGTTTTGCTGGATAGTATCAGGTTCGAAAATTTAGGCATCAGCTGTGAAGATAATGAGATTCATTATAACGCCCATTCTTGTTGACTTTTATCTACTTTTGAAGACCTACAATGTCTCCAATGTTTTGGTTTTGTCGGTTTTGTTCTTTACAGTTTTGTTCAATTGTATTATAACTAATGGTATAGGCAATTCTATTAGAGATAGCGGGAGGCATTATGGTAACCATTGTTGATCACCTTGTATTATGTTTTCACATTATCTATTATGTCCACCCTTTTGCCTTGACCGATTCTGTTCTGTTATGTCACATTTGGTTTTACTCTCTTCCAAAAAAGTAATAAGAACCGTGAGAGCAATGAAACCCAAAATGTGTAATAGTCATTGTACAAAAGAGAGGAAAAGAAAGTGCTCTAAACTATATAACTGCATGTATATTTAAGTGTATAAGATAGAATATGATATCACAGAGTTTTATTGGATCATTGAACAGAACTGTTTGCAGTATCATTGATGGAATGTCCACTTTATAAGCTTTAATTTTGTGACTTGAACAATTATTTCTAAGATGACAATATGTAATCCATTAACTAGTGATTTCCTACTGTTCTTTTTTTTCTGCAAATCTGTATAACTTGTACCCTTTCTCTATTTTTTTTCCTTTTCTCCTTAAATAAAATTAAAAAAAAATCTAGCTTAAATAAAATTAAATTTATTTCAAAGGGAAAATTCATATCACTGACCTTATGGGAAACCAGTATCACTTACCATATGCATGGATCATCATGGTGAAAATGTATACAATGAATCAAAATGGTTATATTATATCCTAACAAACATTCCCCAAAGCCCCTTCTTTATTAAAAAAAAAAAAAAAAGTAGGAGAGACAAGCAGCAGAAAAGGGTTAACAGTATCCCAGCAGGAAATGAGGGCATTTTCCTTGGGAGATTCAGAGTTGAACACAGAATGACTGATTCAGTACCAGATGATGGGGAGGGGCTCCAGGGAGGCAGAAACACAATAGAGCGGTACCTGTGATCCAGATTCCCTAGCCCTAGTATGCTCCCCATGCTAGCTGCTTGGCCCTGGGAAAACCCCTCACCTTCTCTGAACTGCTTTTTCACAAGTAATCTGTGACCTTTCGAGAGCCATAAAGAGTCAAGTAAAATCATGTAAATGAACTTGGTTTATACACACAGGAAACATTAACCTTAAAAGGCACATTGGGTGGCATCACGGTACCAGACTTCCTGGTACTGGGGCCAGACTTCCTAGGCCTGACTCCCTATTTTGGCACTTACTAGCTCTATGAACTTGCCTGCTTTCCTATCATAAAGTGGGCATGATGATATGACCTCGCTTTTCAGTTTGTTCTGAGGCTTAATGGAGTTATTACATGAAAAAGATACAACCACATGTAAAGAAACGAAATATTGAGTTATAAGGAGAAACAGCTTTCAGGGTTCAGATTAGTATTTTTCTATTCTCCCTGTGTTTGTTGTAAATTACACTTAAACTGGCTGGAAATCCCAAAGAAAGGCAGCAAGGTAGAATAAGAGCCAGAAACCAGGAAATAAACTAGGCAGTTGAGCTCAGAAGTCTTTAGTGTGAGGGGGAAAATGGCCCTACTCCCTGGGGCAGAGGAAGGAGGAAACTTTCCCTCCTCTTCGGGAATTTGGGTAAAAGGCCACTGTCCACCTCCTGCGAGGGCTGCTTATTTTATGAGAGCCTGATCAGGTGAAGCACAGGGTAGGAGAGAAAGCCAGCGTGAGGTGCAGGGGAGGAGTTGCGACTTCCCTGTCCTAGTCTTGCATCACCGTGGCCTGCCGTCTCCTGGTGCAGGACTGCCTGGCATCGTCCACTGGCTTAGCTGTCCCTGTGCAGCCCTGGTCCCCAGCAGCTGGGGAAGAACGGTCATGGGAACACTGCCTAAAGGGAACGCAATGCCAGTCCTTGGGGATCCCACAATTTGCCCTACCATCAATTTGAATATGAGAACCAACACTGAGGCTTTTCAGCAGGTTATGCCTTGTACGTGGATAAACAATGATTTCCTCAGAGTGGACAACGCCCTCCCAGTAGTCTAGTGCCCACCTGGGCCTTCTAGGAGCAATGAAGTCATATGTTTGAACATAAAGGAGAGGAGATCCACAGTTTCTATCGCTCTTCTGAGAGGCGGGAAGAGGGGGCTATGTTTGCTCACCAGCTGAAGTTCCGTGATGCTATTCAGTGACCACATAGAAAGGCCCTTGTCTGTCATTCACCTTTCCAGGGAGCATCCTGACAAGACCAGGACTGGCTTCAGCAGTGAGAGTCTTCTGCTTCGAGGCTGCACCATCAGAAACACCGAGGTGGCTGTGGGCATTGTCATCTATACAGGTACTTGTCTCTGGGCAGCTTCTTTATGTCCAAACTTCCCTTCACCCTCTCCTGTGATTCCACCTTCAGTCGTGGAGGAGCCTAGAACAGCTCACGGGGTTAAAGCCATGGGGATTCCCATTTCTCAGCTAAACAGACTGAGGCTGGGAATCACAGCACCTTATTCCCTCCACAAGATGCTGCATTAGCATCACTCCCCTGGGCCACACAGGGAGAGAGATTCACACTCGTTCACCTCAGAGGGGTTTTGACAGTAAGGAAGGATGGAGAAAACCTCTGGCCTGCAAAAGTACCTCACCAGACAACAACTTCACTTTGTAGACCTCATTTGTGCAGTGCAAGGAATATCTGTGACCCTTAAAAGGATCCATGAGGATCAAATAAACCAACATATGAAAGGCACCCAGCACTGTCCAGTGAAGGGAGAGCTTGATTGACTGCAGCTCCTATTTTCTGTGGTGCTAGGGACCAAATCCAGGGCTTTGTACATGCTGGCAAGGCTCTGCCACTGATCCACATCCCCAGTCCCAGTGATTTTGTCATTGTTTTTATGGCTATTTTATAGCTCCAGATATGAGGGCTTAGTCCACAGTTCACTACTATACTGGCAGATTTCAGTCTGGCAAACTTTGTAACAAACAGAGATTTATTTAGGTCACAATCAGGGAGGTTTGGGGACATGGCACTGGCAATGTCTCAGTTCTGATGAGGACTCTGGAATAGGTTGCACCAAGGAGGGAGCCCATGTTTGGGGGAACAACCCCACTGCCAAACAGCAAGCAGAGAGACACTGGGGCCCCACAGTCCTTTCTAGGGTGCACCCCACAACTGACCTAAGGATCTTGTGCCAGGTTCCACCTCTTAAAGATCCCATCTCCCAGCATCACTGCATCAAAGACCAAGCTCCCAAAACCTGAACATTTAGGGAACAAACAACATTCAGACCATTTTGTTTTTTGGCCTTTAAATCTCTGTTAAAAGCAAAGAACCCCAAGTGGGTGATGGGAGTAGGAATGGAGGGGACACATTTGGGGACAGTATTGACCACGTCCTTGGGTAGCAGGTGGCCCAAGTCATGTTCTAGTCATGTTCTCCATGTTCTTGTGCTTGTCAGTCAAACTTTAAATGCAAAAGGGACCAAGAGTTCCTGCCCTGTAGGACTGTGAAGTTCAAAGGAGATTATCCGTGAATAGAACCGAACACGATGCCTAGAGTGAACCATGCTCTAAAAATAACTGTGAACAAGCATGACACTTCTTGGCGACAGTACACAGAGCAGAGGCCTCCAGCCCTGGAACTGTGATACCCAAAGGGGAGGTGGTGCCGATCTGGAATAATTTTTGGAGTGAGGGGGCGGTCTTGCAAAATGTTTAGCAGGCTCCTTGGCCTGTACATACTAGGTGCATAAGTTTCACTCCTCTCCCAAGTTGTGATAATCAAAACTGTCTCCAGACATTGCCAAATGCCCACTGAGGAGTAAAGGCAGCCCTGGTTGAGAACAACCAGCCCAGAGTTTCCTTCTCTCCCTTGGCATTGTCGGTGAAGTCATTAGGAGGACATGGGTCAGAGGCCACACTGAGCTTTCCAGGAGGAAGGGATTCAGTGCAGGGTGTGTGCTCCTCACAATAAACATCCATAAACATGCTCCTGTGTACCCAGGCATGAATCTACTGTACTGTAATTCACTCCTGCACCCTAAACATGCAGCCATTATCTCCCATTTTGCAGAGGAGAAATTGAGGTACAGAGAAATTTATTCATCTCGGGTCTCCTGAGATTAACTGTAACCCAAGGCCACACACAGCATCTGCAGAGCTGAATTCTGTGTGACTCTGTACCACTCACCATGCCCCAGCTGTAGCGAGCACAGAGGGCTCAGCAGATGAAGAAAAAGTAGGTGAAGACGGTGGACCGGGAGCCCTCGAGGCAGGCAGAAAGAGACTCAAGTCACTGACTTGTGCTTGCTGTGTAGCAAGAAGTCCTCATGAACACAATGACTTGACTCTAATTTAATGTCTGCTCACCCCTGCTGTGCTGTTGCTGCTTTAAATCCACGCGGCAACCAGCTAACCACCATTAAAACCCGTTGTTTCCGGAGCTGATATATTGGTTTTCTTTAATTTTGCATGGGAAGTACGTGATGAGCATTTTCAAAGTTGACTGCAAAGTCTAACACAGTAATTAAAACCCAGCAGCCCTGAAGAGGTGGTGGTGCCTGAAGACAACATCTGTCTGACTTCCTGCTCTTAGCTGTGTGGCCTTGGGTGTCAGGGCTCAGTGTAGGGAGTTGTAGACTGGGAATTGCAAACCTGGCTTCCCACCATGACTCACGTCACTTTATTCTTTCAATCTGGGTAGCTTCCTGCCACTCTTGATCCTCAGTTTCCCTAACTGGAAGAAGGGATGATGGGAAGAGTATTAAATCTCTTCATCCATTCTTTGAACAAAATTTAAAGCAGATTTCCAAGATAGGCCAGGAGCTGTTCAGGCAGGGATGGTGCCAGGAAATACCAGCACCTTAACATCACCAAGGAGATCACTATGGAAATTAATGACCACTGTCTTACTGCAGGCCTCTGCAGAGCTCCCCATCCTGAAGCTCTTCACTCTTCTCTCTCCCTTAAATATCACCTCTGTGAACCTTTCTCTGACTGTTTCATCAAACACCATCTCCTAATTGTCTCAGCTTTTATTTGCCACCTACATTCCAGGGGGCTTACTAATCCCTGTAATGATGTTTCTTTGTATATCTTCACCATAGTGTTAAACCAGTTGTCCTACCATTATATCCCACCTCTAACCCAAAAGGGTGGAACACTGCCTTCATACAAATCAGAGAAAGATAGTCCTTCCTTGAGACCCTACATGGCTCTTGCCAGAATACTGTCAAAATTAAACCTACAAATCTTTGACACCTGTGAAATGATCAGTGTCCCCCTAGAGTTGTGCAGTGCAGGGGCCACTTAGCAAAGGAAGTCTCAGGTTTATCAGAAGCTCCCCTGTGAGAAGAGCCAAGGGTATAGCCCAGGGAGGAGGCATAAGAGGTTCAAGGAACTGAATTCTCCACTTTCTCTCCTAGGCCACGAGACAAAAGCCATGCTGAACAACAGTGGCCCACGGTACAAACGCAGCAAAATTGAGCGGCGGATGAACACGGATGTCTTCTTCTGCATCGGGATCCTCTTCCTCATGTGCCTCAGTGGTGCCGTAGGTATGGAATGTTCTGGGGGACACATGGTAATCCCATATTTCTTTGGACAATTTCTTTAATTCTCTGTGCCTCAGCTTCCTCATCTATAAAATGGGGCTAATAAAAATACAATAATGGGATGCCATGGAAATGCCAAGTAAAAATCTCCTCAAAGTAGTGTGTGCCCTTTAAACACTAAGAATTTCATCTGTCAGTTATCTGAGTGTGGGAGGGTAGCAAGCTGAAGAGCAGTCTAGACAAAAAGAATGAAAAGATGTGAATAGACTTGGTAACACAACCTGACCCTCTCCACAATGGGCTGCAGATGGTACCATATTAGTAAAAAATTAACACAAACTGTGTGGCTCAAAGCAGCACAGATAGCTAGGCTACTCTTGGAGGATGAGGCAGGAAGATTGCAAATTTGAGCCTAGCCCGGGCAACTTAGCCACTTAACAAAACCCCGTCTCAAAAAAATAAGACTGTGGATATAGCTCATTGTGACAGTGCTGGATTCAATTCTCAGCACAAAAAAAAAAAAAAAACAAAAACAAAAAAAACCAGACGTACACATTTATTCTGCTATAGCTCTGGAAGTAAGAAGTCCAAAATCCATTTCTCTGGGTTAGGATTAATATACTAGCAGGTTTGTTTGCTTCTAGCTTGGCTAGGAGGGAAGAGTCTGTTCTTCACATTCCTTGGTCTGTATCCACTGCTCCACCTTCAAAGCACACCACTCCTACTCCTGTACACATTCCTTCTCCTCCTCTGCAGCAATAACCCCTCCTTTCCTAAGAACACTTGCAGTGACAACCCTGAGCTCACCAAGTAGCTCCAGACAAACTCTTCACCTCTAATCGCACAACTTTATCACATGTGCAAAGTCCCTTTGCCACACAGGACATATTCACAAGCTCAGGAACTAGGATGTGTCTGCTGGAGGATATATGAATTATTTAGCCTCCCATGGGTACTATGGGAGCCTTTCTTGGACAGCAGCTGTCCTGGCTGACCCCCAAAAGGAGCAGGCAGTAGACAGTAGAGGCAAGTTTAACAGGAGGATGAGACAAGCAGCTGTAAGGAAAAAGAGGTCACTCTTACCCTCAGGGGTGGCAGGTGCTAAGCACAGGGGTAGGAAAGAGAATCGCTAAAGGCAGAGAAGTAGTTGGCTGTCTGGTGTGGCACATCAAGGCCTGCGATGGAGACCTAATCAGGACCGGATATGACTGGAGGTATGGATAGGAGCAATCTGGAATCACTGAAGTAAATCCTCAGGAAAGGGGAAAAGAGTCCTCTGTGAAGTTCTTACTCTCTCCACCCCTGGGCATAAATCTAAGGATTCTTCACAGAATGCTAAAGGAGATCCCAAATAGAATCAGGGTTGATCAAGAGGAAGACCATCAGAGCCCGAGCCAATAAGGAACACTGCCTTAGAATCACAGCATCATTGTTCTTAGAAAGATCACGTCCAAAAGCCAGAGGTGGTCCTAGGCTCAGAGAGGTCTAGTGTGTACCATGGTGGCCACAGTGGGACTTAGTCTCAAAGGTGGCCTGGAGTTTTTGCTAACTATATTTTCCAGATGAGCATAAGCAATGGGCTTGTGTAACAGCAATATGGCGTGAATTTATTGTGCCTGGGTGCAAGCAGACAGAGGGCGAAAAGGCCATCTGTAAAAAACAAAGAGAAGTGAGCTTTTTTTATACAGATTGAAAGACAAGAAACACTAGGCAAAAGGATCTTAGAAATATCAATGGTCAAAATTCTATGGATGTCTCGTGCATCAGTGGACAAAGTCCTTGAGGCATCCGATGTAAACATTCAGATGTCTCCAGGTCTCTGGAAGATTCCTTGCTCCATTTTATCTCCTGTATGGCATCCTGTGTTGGCCAAGGGTACTGCACCAAGCTGAAAACAGTACCTCTGCTGGCAGACAGGTGGGTACTGGAAAGTTCTGTCCGAGTTGGGGCTCACAATGAGTCTGGCAGTATTTCAGGTAAGGGTAGCCCACGGGTGTACAGACAGCACCCACAGTAGGATAGAATAGGCCCCAAGAAGGAAGCCACCATTTACTGCCACCCACATGGCCGAACTGTGCCCACAAGGGTCACCACAAAACTGTTTGTTGCCTTTGTCTTGGGACAGGTGTTTCAGCCACTTCAAAGCTTAAAGGACCACTGAGATCCTCTCACTGTGTCTCCAGAGAAAGAAAGCTAATGATTAAAAGGCCCCACACAGAGACAAGGCACAGACAGCCCAAATTAGCTTGGCTGATTTCCCAAAACAATAATTGGAGAGACTTCATGGAGGAGGGCGACAGATTTCTATTGAAGAATAATAACTCTTACATCAAGCAGAATTCTGTTGGTGTCTCACTAAAGCACTCAGGGTTCCTTACCTAGCCACTCTACTTTTGTAAGAGTGGTGTTTCTTCTTCTTTCTTTGCCCCACATGCCCTCCTCTGGCCTTTCTCTCCCCCACCCCAACACCTGCCCACCCTCCAGGCCTCTCAAGTCTTCTCCCTCTTCCTCATCCTTGCAGACTTCTATAGCCTCACCCATGTCCTTAACTTGCTCTCCTGAGGTCCAGGGACCCTTAGGTTATGCCAAGTCATTGGCTGTATAATATTATTTTCAGATAACGTCATATCTGGAAGTCTTTTTCTGCCATGTGTGATGGCATTTGGCCCAGTTTCCTGGGCAGAGACATGCTCTCTGGGTTGGGCATCATTCTCTATGCTTCCTACTCCATATGATCCCTGCCCTGGAGCAGAGAGCATTCTTCTCTCGCAGTCTCACATGGAGCAAGTGGTGTTGCTAATCAACAGATTAGGACACTGAGGTTTAGCAGTCTCTGTGGCAGCCCCATCTTGCGTGATCCATGGGGGACAAGTGTCAGCTCCTATGCAGAGCAGGAAACACAGGCTGTGGCACAGCACCTTCCATGCTGTCTGTCGCCTGGCTTCTGACGTCGTGCTCCTGAACTTGCTAGGGAACTTTGAAAGGACTGATGCCTTGATGAACAAGGACTGATGCCTTTTCGAATTAATCAGTGTTGGCTATATAAGGAATAAATGAGCTGAGAGAGAAATGGAGGAACGGAGACAGGGATAGACAGAGGCAAAGAGAAAACAGGGCACAGGTTTGTCCAGACTCACCAACCATGCCCCCTTTCCAAACCTATGTAACAAGACTTTATTAAAAGTACTTAATCCTTATTCTAGTCTCCTAAAATTTAATGACCATCTTTCAATCCATAGAAATATGAAATACATAAAGGACTGCTTTGAAGGCAACAGAGGCCCACAGCTGTGTTGTAGGGAGGAAGGATGGGCTTCTCCAGAGCCCACCAACTTCTAGGAACAGCTCAGGGAAAGCTGTACCTAACCATCTTTAAAGCCAAACAGAAATTTTATCTCATCCCTAGGTCTGCTTCTTCCCAGGTCACAGTGTCTGGAACGGGACCTTTAAAGAACACCCTCCCTTCGATGTGCCAGATCCCGGTGGCGACTTCCTTACCCCGGCCCTTGCGGGCTTCTACATGTTCCTGACCATGATCATCCTGCTCCAGGTAGGCAGCCTCCCCAACCCCTGCAACTCTGAAAACTAAGAGAAAATGATGCTGTTCCCAAGAAAGAAGTACCTGGACTTTGATGAGGAGGTGGTTACTCATTTCTGGTGGGTCTTTGAAAGTGTCCATACTGGAAGTCTCCCTGCCTTGGGGAGAGAGCCTGGCCCTTTTCATACAGCTGGAGGGAAATGCTGATCAGGCGGTTGCTGTTTAAGAGTGAGTTTGTGACTGTGACCTATAGTACTGTCCCTTTGCCTGATACAGAGCAGGCAGACACTAATGACCTACGATCACAACAGGCTGAAGTGACAGAGTTACTGCTCCGAGCACTGAAAGTCTCAAAGGCAACTTAGTGTTTTATCATTTGATAGGTTGAGATAGAAAAGATTAGAATAGAAGAAAAAAATACAGAACACCAACAGAATATAAGGGATAAAAGTGAAAAATTTTCTAAATCTTCATGCTCTATAAGAAAATACAGTCTATACGAAGACAAGAAAAGTAATTTTGCTTTGATGGGCTTCCATCCGCATTAAATTTCTTGTAGTATTTGAAGTGCTTCATTGTCCCCCTAAACATTAGACATTTTCAAGCATTCACTCATTCATGTAGCCATGTAATTAATTTTAAAATCAGAACATAACTGGTCTCTGCAGGGACTTGACCAGTAATTTCATAGCTGCTCAAAATGAAATCCAAAGTCCCTGACCACAGCCAACTAAGAGACCTGGATTTTGACCCACCTGGCCCCACCTCCTGACTCTCTTCTGTCCCACTCAACTATGAGGCTTGCTCACTGTTCCCTGCCCCTAGACACCCAGGCCACGCCCACCACCAGGAACTCTCCACCCACAGAGAACTTCATAACCCACGCTGTCTCTTCTTCCCTCCCTGCTCAAAGGTCATAGTCTATAAAAAGAATCCTTCTCACCCATCACCCTCTCCCCTCTTTTTCTTTATTCTCCCTCATGAGGCTTAACGGTAGCCATCCCATACGGATTTTTTTTTTACTGTTATTGGAAGGGATGTGAATTCTTTGAGGCCAGGGGTTTTATTCTGATGACTCCCATCTCCAAGAGTTAAAACATCATCCAAGACAAAGAAAGCAGTGGAAAAATATTAGGTATTAGGTTAGCGGATACCATCCAACCATGAGTGTGAGTGCCTGTGCATGTGACATTCCATGCATAGATCTGGAGGGTGGAGGGCGATTCCGTAGAGGCAGTAAAACTCCCTCACTGACCATAACATTTACATTACCAGGGTGAGTACTCCTTACATTCAGACACCCCTAATTGAAGGGCTTCTATTCCAGTTTCACCCCAAGGAAATTCCAAGGACAGTGTGAAGTCGCTGACCTTTAATTTCTCAAAAAAAGTACTTCCTGTGAACCACACTCAGCTGTCAATTAAACGCCTTTGCTACTGAGTACAAATGAGAGTCCAGAAGCAGGGAGCTCAGCTGATCTCTGATGCAGTGGTATCTCTTCCCTCTCAGGTGCTGATCCCCATATCTCTGTATGTATCTATTGAGCTGGTGAAGCTTGGGCAGGTTTTCTTTCTACACCATGACCTTGACCTGTACGATGAAGAGTCTGATCTGCCCATTCAGTGCCGAGCTCTCAACATCACAGAAGACCTGGGCCAGATTCAATATATCTTCTCTGACAAGACGGGAACTCTAACAGAGAACAAGATGGTCTTCAGACGTTGCACCATCATGGGTAGCGAGTACTGTCACCAAGAAAATGGTAAGAGGGTTCCCATGCACCTCCAACCCTAGCTGTAGAAGGAAAGAACCCTTTTTCTCCTAAAGAAGGAGGAAAAAGTACTCCCCAGAGTCCCCTTACAGCCCTGCCTGTGGGAAGTTTCATCAAGTTACTTCCTGTAACTCAGTCTTCCTTATCAAAGAACAACACTGGTATCTAAACTTTCACTGGCTCACAAAGGCTTTTTAAAAGTGACCTTGATCCCAGCCCTTGGGAGGCTGAGGCAGGAGGGTCCTTACAAGTTTGAGACCAGCCTGGGCTACACAGTGAGCTCAAGGCCAGCCTAAACTGCACAGTGAGACCCTGTCACAAAGAGACAAAAAAGAGATTTAAAAACTACACCACCACTACCCCCTCCAGTCTGTCTTTGTCTGGTAGCATTTACAACAGAGGATGTTTATGTCTGGACTAGGGACCATAGTGTACCAGTTCATCACCAAATCTTAGGAATTTTACGGGTCACCAAACCTGACAGGTCAGGATGAGGGATCAGGCCCATGGTCGGCTCTACATATCTAGAAAATGCCTTCCATGCTACCTGCCCTCTTAAATTTTTCTAGGAGAACATTTTGATCTAGGAGATAGGGCAATAAATAAGATACCTGGACTGTTATATTACATGGACTGAAGATGGGCCATACAATTCAACTGATTCCTTCAGATACCCTCCCCATACACACACATGCACACACAGAAAGAAAAAAAACCCTCAAAAGAGCATCCATTCTTTTGATTAAAAGATGAGTAGAGAGGGAAGAGATATTGTAAGGGGCGTACCCTCCTTTGCCATAGTGATAATTTGCCATCCATGTGGGAGCTTCTGATCTCTTTTTAATAATAATAGCTACCAATACAAGTACTCAGTGAGCTAATCATTTTCATACATTGTATCATTAAATGTTCAAAACAATTCTATGAGCTTAGTATATTTTAATAAGCTCTTAACTGTGGAAATAGATAAAGCTAAGTGACAGCTCAGAGTCAGAGTCCCGTACCTAGAGGGTAACAGGACCCGACAGTGAACAGGGGGCTGAGTTGCACCCTCTCCCTCCCATCTTGGTAGCCGAGTTGCCAGTTTTGCACAGCAGCATACAGCCTTCCTAGGCTCCCCCCCCTCTTGCCCCCACAGTCTAGCATCTTCCTAACCATGGTCCTGCCAAGGTATGACGTGCTTCTCTTGCAGCCAAGCGACTGGAGACCCTAAAGGAGGTGGACTCAGACAGTGAAGAGTGGACCCAGTACCAGTGCCTGTCATTCCCAGCGAGATGGACCCCGGGGCCAGCAACGATGAGAAGCCAAGGGGGCAGCCAGCCTCTGAGGAGGAGTCAGAGTGCCCGGGTGCCCATCCAGGGTCACTCCCGACAAAGGTCTGTAGGGCGCCGTGAAAGCTCACAGCCGCCCGTGGCCTTCAGCAGCTCCATAGTAAGTCTGTCTTCCCTCTTTGAATTGCAAGTGCCTTATGGTGGGCGGATAAGGGAGGGGAAGCTGGGATATGGAAACGATCACGTGAACTCTGATGAGCTCTCGACACGGTGGCTTGTGGTTTTGTATGAGGTTCGCACAAGTGTTCTGTCCACATTGACAGCTCTTGGCCTTTCAGTTGTTCAACAGTTAGAAACTGGGAGATGTCATGGCAAAATATCAATTTCTTGCTTTTCTTTTCTTTTATTAAAAGAGAGAATGAAACCAAAAACAAATCAAAGAACAGAATAAAGTTTGGAAAATGCAATCCCTTATCAAACTGTCAACATAATTTTTCATATAGATTAACATTTTGATTCTTACATTTCTGTAAAAATAAAAAAGGTTCATAATATTCTAAAGAACTTGGATATAGGAACAAAATTAGAGCTCCAACCCTCCCCAGTCCCACAACTTATCACAAAGTTACACCAATCATGACAAAATGGCATTAATAGAAAGACAGACAAACCACTGAAGTACCAATATCAAGTGCCAAAATAGATACCCACCCAACACACAGTTGATTTCTGGCAAAGACGCCAAAGCAATTAAGTGGAGAAAGGATTGCACCTTCAATAAATATACTGGAACAAATGGATATCCATATGCAAAAACCCAAACCTTATGGCACATCAAGAATTTCTTAAGACATCCAAAAGTCAACTCAGAATGGTTCACAGTGGGTTGAAGGAAAGGCAGGTGTGGCCTGAGTTGCTGCTTGGCTGATATCATTCTCTCTGGGGAAAAATATATATTTCTTCCTTATCATACTAATGAAACAATGCAATGATGATACATTGCATGACATTTATTTCACTAATAAGAATGTTTTCAAGGCACAGCTATTTACCTATAAAAATGTCCAGTCTATCACCTTTTATGGCTGAGTAGTACTCCATTATATGGAAATACCATATATTTTTTATCCATTCCTCAGTTGATGGGCCATTTAGGTTGTTTCCAAGATCCAGTTATTATAACCTGTGCTGCTATAAACATGGGTGCACATATAACACTGTTGTATGATGTTTTTAATTCTTTTGGGAAGATACCAAGAAGGGGAATAGCTGGGTCAAATAGGACCTCCAATCCTAGTTTTTTGAGGAATCTCCACACTGATTTCCACAGTGATTGCACCAGCCTACACTCCCACCAACAGTGGAGAAGGGTTCCTTTTTCCCCCACAGCCCCTTTAGTACTAACAATGTTAATTGATTTATTAACATTAACCATTCTTTCTGGGGTGAGGTGAAATCTCAGTGTTGTTTTAATTTGCATATCTCGAATGGTTTCAAATGCTGTTGCACATTTTTCACATATTTATTTACTGTTTGTACTTCCTCATCTGAGAAGTGTGTGTTCATCTCATATACCCATTTTTGGATTGGGTCTGTAAATCTGAGATGATTGATTTGAGTTCTTTATATGTTCTCAATAATAATCCTTTATCTGAGGAACAGCTGGCAAACATTTTCTCCCACATTGTGGGTTGTCTCTTCACTCTGCTGATGGTTTCTCTCGCTGTGAAAAGCTTTTCAGTAGGATTTGTTGATTGTTTGCAATAAGTCCTGTGCACTCTGGGTTTTATTCATAGTCTCTGCCTACACCAGTGTCTTCAAGAGTTTTACCTACTCTATCTTACAGCAGATTTAAAGTCTCTGTTTTAATATTAAGATCTTTAATCCATTTTGCTTTTCTTTTTTAAACGAAATTGACAAAATTCTCCACGCTAAGCCAGTGCCCCCTCATGGTGATACCTGGCTTGAGTAAGGAGTTCAGATCACTGAGCCCAGGCACCCACTCTTCTGTTTTTCACAGCCTCCCTCCATCCTCTGATTTTCCCCTTTACAGAGCCAAAAGCCAAGAGCCATGTGTTTTTCAAATTGCACAATTAAGAGAAACAAGAAATAACTGTTAGGCCCATCATGTCTTTATCACATGGGGCAAAAATAACAAGGATGTAAGACTTTGTGTATTTAAGAAAAATGAAGTAATATATTTTGAGTGGAAATCAAAAATAAATCTTAAATAGTTATGAAGCAAAAAAAAATCTATGTCAGAATTACCCCCACCTAGTTCATTCTCTTTAGCTAATGCCTACCCCCACCCAGCCCTAAGCACTCAAGTTCTAGGATGGGGCTCTCTGCACAGGGTCCCTTTCACATTTGATCCCTTAGAACAGTAAAGAGTCAGGTCA
Organism: Cavia porcellus; assembly: GCF_034190915.1. Taxonomy (NCBI): domain Eukaryota; kingdom Metazoa; phylum Chordata; class Mammalia; order Rodentia; family Caviidae; genus Cavia; species Cavia porcellus. The sequence continues at coordinate 15,639,696 of NW_026947502.1, read as the reverse complement.
AAAACAAGGCACTGAGCCACTCCCCCTAGATTAACAGCAGTCCCTAGAAGTCAGTCTGACTCCTGTCCTGGTCCTCTCCGGACTAAACATACTGTTTCTCCAAGGAACATTAAAATACATCATCTGAAATCTTCTGCACTCTCAGAAAATGCCACAGAGAGCCCTAGAAGAGACACTGGCTAATCAGTGATCTCTGAAGTGCTATTATTCCATTATTAAAATATTCAATTTTTAAAATGAGCCTTTTCATCCTTTCTCTCATGATACACATGTAACTACATTTATTTAACATTTTTTGGCAATCATGGTAGGTAGCAATTGTAAATGCTGGGAGGTTTTTTCCTAATCAATGTGATGTCTAAAATATTTTCCATATTGTGATCCAGTTTTCATAAGCCAGGACTGTGTTTCCTAACTGAAGAAATTTTTTGAGTCTGTGTTTGGAATTGTTACACATCTAACTTTGAGTACTCAGTTCCCTTTATCATCTCGCACAGAAAAACAGCATTAGCAAGGAGAGCAGCCTGTTAAGACAAATGGTCCTCAAAACAGAAAGGAAGGATCCATAGATGGCTCTGGGAAGATTATTGTTGGGTGGTTTTCTTTTTTTGTTTTGTTTTGTTTTAAACTTTCCTACTGTATAGAAAACAAGACACAGACACACAGAGTCATAGTTGTCTCTCCTTTAATCCTACCCTTCTAAATGGAATGCTTTCTGCTCAACAATTTACCCAAATATTTTAAAAATGAATTTAGAGCATTCTCATTAGACATAGATTTTATGTAACTTTTGGTACCATCTAATTGTAGGCATCATTAGTATCTAATATGCCAGAAAAAGAAAAAAGGTTTTCTTGAGGTCACACCAATTCACTGCCTCTTGTTCAATTCACAAATCACAGCAGCCCTGAACCAAGGAATTTAAAAGTGATGCATGGCCCTGAGGTGACAGTCAGCGGGAGGGATGTGTAAGCTCTGAGCTATCTCTATTCCAGAAGGTCACACCCGTTCTACCTGGCTGGCAGTTCCAAAGACAAGTTCTAAGTTCATTCTGTGGCAATAAGAAAATTGACACATGATTTGAGACTCAGTTCTCAGAGGCTGGACAAGTGAGGGTGGTGACGCATTTCCTTCCAAACAACTAAACACACTGTTGTGAAGTCAGGTTGCTTGGCAGTTGGGGTTTAGTGGCACGACACCATCCTTGAGTGTTTGTTTAGGAGCAGATTGGGCTAAAAGTCAGGAGACGTAGGTTATGGTTTTAGCTCTGTGACTGGCTTTTTACATAAACACAAACAATATGGTAAACCTCTTTCTGTTTACAAAGCTGTTTTAAAAATGTTTGTGTGAATGTGCCCGATTCTTTCTACCTATGAATCAGGTGCATTCAAGCTCAGGAACACAACCAGTAAGCTTCTTGACTCTGGTCAACGGACTGAATGAGAAGCCTTGATCTCCCCATCATTAAAACAAAGATAATTGTTCTGGCTCCTGAGTTTATTTGGAGGATTTAATTCTTAAAATTATATTCTCTAGAAAGATCACTAATCGTGGTTTTAAATAATCCTTCTAAAGGGAATCTAACTGCCTTGGACAAATGTTCGTCTATTTGATATCAGAGAGGGAAAGTCAAGTTTTTATCAAGTATAACGGTGCAGCTACCTCACCTGCTGAGATCCCGCTATACTTGGTCCAGAGTTGGGCAAGAACATTTGTATTTTTATTCCTGATGATTCTAGCGGGCAGCCAAGACTGCCAGCGGTCTTTAAGAATACCCAGCTCAGGAAGCCTTGATACAAGGGGCTGATTTAGGCTGCCTTCTCGCGTTGACCTGAGAAATATCTCCAGCTGCAGTCAAGTCCTGGAAGTAGATGCTGGATGCTTCTCTGCAGTCCCTGGCGGGTCTCTGGATGTCTGCCCCACTCTTGGCTCTGCTCAGGCTCCTCTTCCACCCGTACACAGTGTCCTACTCCAGCCGCTCACCTGGCATCCAGTCTGGCTTGACAGTCTCTCAGGAGCACCTGTTCTCTACTGTCCCTTCATGACCTGAGTCAGAAGGAACGTCTGAAACCCCCAGGGCACCAGGTTTGGCAGCACACATCCAATGTCTCAAGAAGCTGACTGTCGGTTTCCCTAGCTCTCTAGTCTAAGCCAAAACTAAAACAGGAAAAAAACAGTAACAACCATAATCAAAACTGAAAGGTTTTTGCCCCAGACACTGTAGCCAGTAAAGCCTTGGAGGCGGAACCAAGGGGCTCTATCTTCCCCACCCCTAGGAATTCACCTGTGGCGCGAAATGAATACCAATGGGCTACCTGTGCATCACTAATGCCCCTTAGGCACCACCCCAAACCTAAGCTACATGTATGCCCCCACACCACGTGTCTGCTGGAGAGAATGCCAGCCCCCAGAGACAATGCCAGACCCTAGAGGGTCAGGGGGTCTCTCCCCACATTCTTAAAATAAAGGTCATTTATATTTCATACTTCTTTTTAGCCATGCCAAAATACTATCAGATAGTTCCCTTCTGCGCTGAAAAATCCTATCAAAAATTTGTTTTGTTTTAACTATAAAAGACAAGGACGCACCCATGATTATCTCTTAATTGCCAATAAAATCTGTGACTCGGGCTTTTAGCTTTGAAGCCCCCTCCCACTTCATAGTAGCTGTCTAGCCTCTCTTTTCCATCTTTCTTCCTCCAATAAACTGTCTTTTGTTGTTCTAATTTTTCTAAATGCTGTAGCTTTTTTTTTTAATTTTATTTAAGGAGAAAAGAAAAAAAAGCAGAGAAAGGGTACAAGTTATACAGATTTGCAGAAAAAAAAATGAACAGTAGGAAATCACTAGTTAATGGATTACATATTGTCATCTTAGAAATAATTGTTCAAGTCACAAAATTAAAGCTTGTAAAGTGGACATTCCATCAATGATACTACAAACAGTTCTGTTCAATGATCCAATAAAACTCTGTGATATCATTTTCTATCTTATACACTTAAATATACATGCAGTTATATAGTATAGAGCACTTTCTTTTCCTCTCTTTTGTACAATGACTATTACACATTTTGGGTTTCATTGCTCCCATGGTTCTTATTACTTTTTTGGAAGAGAGTAAAACCAAATGAGACATAACAGAACAGAATCGGTCAAGTCAAAAGGGTGGACATAATAGATAATGTAAAAACATAATACAAGGTGATCAACAATGGTTACCATAATGCCTCCTGCTATCTCTAATAGAATTGCCTATATCATTAGTTATAATACAATTGAACAAAACAGTAAAGAACAAAACCGACAAAACCAAAACATTGGAGACATTGTAGGTCTTCAAAAATAGATAAAAGTCAACGAGAATGGGCGTTATAATGAATCTCATTATCTTCACAGCTGATGCCTAAATTTTCGAACCTGATACTATCCAGCAAAACAGAATAGGGGAACATCAGTTAAAAACCAGATGGTGAGAGTAATACAGGGCTTTAAATCGAGGTAATGGAAAGTCAAAGTGGGTTACTATAATATATCCTGCTATTTTTTTCCTTTAATTAAAAGGATAAAAATAAAAAAGTAAATAATGGAGTGGAGATTGAGATAAAAGAGGGCATAACAACGAAACAGCACAGATCAAAACATAACCATTTAAGCAGAATAGTGTTTCACCACCAGATAATCCTGACCTAAAAGTAGTTACCATATTATCTCTTTCCTTGAAATCCTTGAGTACAACTTCGTATACTGCAGCATTAAGTATATCAAAACAATGTAAAACCATTTAAGAGAATAACAGCATTACAGAGTATTTAGAATCGACTAACAGAAAATGAACAATGGTTTCTGTATAATCTCCTTGTCTTTAAAAGGTTTTTGCTTATACTATCGTACATAATAAAATCCAGTAAGATACAACCTATTTGGACCATTGGAGACAGAAAGACAAAAGCTAGATGAGACTTCAAAACAAGATGATACTAAATCAGTATTACCTATTAAGATGTCATTTTCTCCAAAATAGCTGTTCCTATCATCCAATCTTCTCTGCCTCATTTCTGTTGAGCTTTTATTCTGTCAGTAGCTGTCAGTTTGTCTTCTTCACTTTGTTCTCTGCTCCATTCGTTGTGGCCTCCATTATTTCTGGACTCTTTGTATTTTTCTTTTTTTAGAATATCCTGCAATACTCTCTGTAGAGTTGAATTGGTGGTTGCAAATTCCCCCAGTTCCTCTTTATCCTGGAAGCACCTTGTTTTTCCATCAATTTCCAGGGACAGTTGTGCAGGATATCTCAATCTTGGCTGGAGATTATTATCTTTCAAAGCTTGAATTATTTCCCCCCACGCTCTTCGTGATTTGATGGTTTGTGCAGAGAAATATACTGTAATTCTGATGGGTGCTCCCTTGTAAGTGGTCTGTTTCTTGTCTCTGACAGCTTTTAATATTCTGTTCTTGTATTGAATTTCTGGAATTTTTATTATTATATGCCTGGGTGTTGCTCTGTTTGGGTTGTAGGTAGCTGGGGTCCTGTATGCCTCATACATCTGAGTATCTTTACCTTTTGCTAAATTAGGAAAATTCTCCTGGATTATTTCTGTGAGTAGCTTTTGTAGTTCATTTGTTTGTGTCCCTACTTCTTCTTTTATGTTCTTAATCCTTAAGTTATGGATCCTCTTATCATCTTCTTGTCTTTGTATTATTGCTGTTTGTTTCTTTGTTATTTTTAAGAAGTTTTTCATTTCATTCTCCCATATTATGAGTCTGCCCTCCAGTTCAGATAGTCTGTCCTTAGTTTCTTTCAAGCTGTTATGCCAGGCTTCGATAGACTTCTTAGTTTCTTGGTAGTCCCTTTGAACCTGCTTCACGTTTTCTATGCTTTCCCTGTTTTCTCCATCAAACAATTCTCCCCTCTTTTTCTGTTCTTCCATTCCACCATCTGTTTTTTCTTGGGTGGTGCTTAGCATTTCTCTAACTATTTTGCATACTTCTAGCTTCAGGTCGTTGATAACTTCATTCCTGAATTGGTCTATGAGGCTCTCTATATGGAGCCTTATGAGTAATGGTGCGGTGTCTGCTATTGCCTGTTTCTCAGAATTGGGGGCCGAGGAGCCTTTCTTGTTGCTGCCTCTTCCCATATTCTCTGTTCCTTATATATGCAAGCTTATATGAGAGGCCCAGCTTCTCTCCCTGTCAGCCACAGCCTGATCGAATTGCGCCGGTTAGGTGTTCCCACTCACCGCTGCACACCAGGGAGTTACAGACCAGGCAGCCTACGCGGGGCCCATCCCTCCCGGCCTACATCGGGCTCTGGGATCTGGGTTGGGCCAGCCTACGGGGTCCGCCGGCAGCGTCACGCAGGCCAGGCACTTTTCACCAATCCCGCCCGAGAGGGGAATGTGTGGCTGGAGTCGCCACCGCGCCCTGCTCCCGCAGGACTGCCCGGGCCCAGAAAGTCCGCTGGAGTCAAACTGTGGTGGAGTGTCAGTTTCTCTCACTCACCTTGCCACAAGTCAGAACATGCCTCCCTGCCCGTCCTGTTTTCGACTCCGTTCGCAGACTCCCGTTCTCAGAGTTTCCGTGCGTCTCTCTCCTTGCCGAGCCGATGTAGAGGCAGCCAGCCACCGCGCGGCGGGAAACCCAAATGGCGTGGGGTCCAGCCTCAGCAGCGAGGCTTTTCTGTTCCTGTTTTAGTACCAGGACTGCATTCCAAGTTGGTTTCTCTCAGCCGAGTTCGTTCCTGAGTCAGCAGAGCATAACTCCACCTGCTTATGTCTCTTTAGTCCGCACCATACCTGGCTTCTGAGCCTAGTTTTCAGAGAGCCTCTGGTAGTTGCTGTTATCTGTCCGCCATGTTCTCCCGGAAGTCTAAATACTGTAGCTTTAAGGTAGGCAATATACTCACAAAGATTGTGAGTTCTGAGCCAGTGTTTAACAGTGCTGGCAGATGGAAGATGAAATGCCTTTCCTACTGTCTGTAAGCAGCCAAGATCAGAGCAGAGAGTCCTGGTTGAGAAGGATCAGTTGCAGAATGTTTCCCAGAATCGTAGACCAGAATGTCTCGTTAGTTAGGAAGTTGCAGTCAGGCTGATTGGACCTCTCTGAAGTTCACCACCCACTCCTGGGGGCAGCCCCTCACCCCAGCCCTTTAGTAGAGAAAGCCATGGTAGGCATGCAGGTGTCACTGGCCCTCTGCCTCCTTTCCTTAATCCTTGCCTTCTTTCTTTTGAAAAGAATCGCGTAGCCTTTCCAGATTGGTGGGGCAGCCCCCCCCCACACACACACACACTCTCCCCCTGTAAGGTTAGTCAACAATCCCGATCTAATTGTCAGCACGTGAATCTGTCTGGGCGTGATATGATGACACTGGCCTGGAACAGGACAAGCAAAGTCTCTTGGCTGTGCTTCCCTTGACCCTCAAGGTCCCAAAAGAGAGGGAGGCACAGAGGCACAGTGATACTGTTCACAAGAGTTGAGGTCTGACCAGATGGTCAGCTCACCGAGAATTCTGCTTGGAGTTATGTCCCGCTCGGGAAAAGCCTGCCCTAATAACCTATGTGCCATTTAAGTAAACATGTATCAACACTGGGTTTTCCCGGTTCTTTATCCAAACTATATATTATCAAGACCCCAACTTCAGCCAGGGCACAAACATTACTGCCCTGAACCTTTCAGCATTTATCTCCCAGCAATCAGAGCAGTCTGTGTCCATGATGTAACACAACCATATAATGAAGGACTAAGAGAATCACAGGCCAAGTGGTAAAATGTATCTCCCTCCTGTTTCTAAAGCACACATGTGATATATGTACAGGTTCCTCCTTTGCCCAGATGAAAGTATGTCCTACAAAGTGGTTAACTTTGCTTTTTTAAACTTGGAAAAAAATGCAATCTCAGAGAATATTTCCCATGTGTAGACAGACAGAGAAGTAATCGGTAAGAAGCTGCTGAAGTTTTTTCACTGGCTATTAGAATCTGTTGAATTGATAAACCATCATGTGTTTACACATGTGTGAATTTTTCAAAGTATTAATTCTTAGAGCATAATTGCCAAATTGGAAAGCATATGCATTTTTTAACAATTTTTAATCTGTTTTCTAAAATGTTGTACCAGTTGAGACCTTCTCCAACAACAAATAGAAGGATCTGTTTCCCCCACACCCATCTGGTAATTCTGTGTATGGTTGGTTATTTACATTTCTTTATGATAGCTTTTCATGTGCTTGGTCAGTCAACAAATATTCAGTAAGCATCCACTTTGTGCCACACAGTGGAAACATAGTGGTTAATAGGGCATGGTTACTAATTTCTGGACCTTACAGTCTAGTGAAAAAGCATGAAAAACACCACTACTAACTACAGAGCACTGCTGTCTGGGATAGAACGGTGGATGCGATTGTGCTGTAGGAACTCAGTAGAGGTGCGATGCATCTGTGCTCAACTCAAGGAAGTCTTTCTAGCAGGAAGGGGATGGAGAGTATGGGTTGCTACAGGAGGACACAATCTGTGCAAGCAAGATGCAGAAGTGGGGTTTGTAGGAGTATTGGGAATTAAAGATGCAAGTCCAGGAGGAGTGAAGGAGGAGGTGGAGACATAGAGGAATCACACCATTGAGATGGCAATATAGTTTATTTCTGCCACACGCTCTGTGACCTCCTATTGTGACAAGATGCTGTACTCACGCAGTGATTTATCATTAAAACTGAGAGAGAACAGGAGAGTGCAGTTTGGCCTCCTTTCCTAGCCCTCACGGTGGGAACACAACCCAGCCAGGAAAGAAGTGAAACCATCAAAGCAGCCCAGAAGCATAGACCTCTGCTTCTCAATCTGTGGGGCTCAGTCCATTAACACAAGTGTCTCCTGTGGGCTTGTCACAAACGCAGATGTTCAAGTCCGACCCCAGATCTGCTAAATTAGAATCTACATTCAGGTGAAGGCCCTAGTGGGTTTGTACGTACATCAAAGTTGGGGAAGCAATAGCTTCATGTTGAAGGGTTCCAGCATTGGCAGGAAACAGAACTAAGTTCAAATCCCGGCAGCTTATTGTGATTTTTGACTTTGGATAAATACTGAACTTTGGTGTGTTTCATTCACTTCATAATTAAAATGCGAAGATGACAGTAACTGTACACATGCTTTAGGATCATGGGATATGTACACGAAAACACCAATTTAAGGGTTTGACTTTGCTCTGTTTTTTCAGTAAATGAAATGAGATGATCATTGAGGGTGAGATCCCAGGTCACCCTCCTCAAAGAGGGCTGCTATGAAATTAAGTGTCCTACCATAGGGAGAAATCCAATTGGTTGAGTACCTGGCAGCCACAAAATCTAATTTGATTCACTGGTAGCCCTGTGAATTTCTCTCTCTTTTCCTTTGGAGAAACAGACCAGCCAAAGGGCCAGCAGTGAGCAGAGGCACCACTTTCATCTAAATGCTCCAAGTGCTGGATTCATAAATGTTAATGGACCGCACAGAAAACCAGTGGACCAGGGCAGAAGGAGCCATGGAGAGCCCTGCCGTGCAGAGGCAGGTCTGCAGCGACTGGGTACAGGTTACCTGACATCTGTTTCCCAATATCTGCAGGTCAGGCCTGCTACTGGTGCAGAAAGAGACAGGCCCATCACACAGGAGCCTTTTTTAATGCATTGCTATCTGATTAGATGGAAATTTATTAAAGAATAGGATTAACAAGGAGATATCAGTGGTGAGGGAGCAGAGTATCCTAAAATCGAGTCAGTCAACAAACTCTTTTGAGTGTCTGCAATCTGCCAGGCCCTGGGAACATATCAGAGGCAGTCCCTGCCCTCATGGTCCCTACAGACTAGAGAGTAAAAGGATGCGGGGCACATTATCAACTGTGTCACCATTTATAAATATGTACTGGTAATACATAGCTTAGGACATGGTGGTCCATGTTGTAAGAGGCTGAGTCAGGTGGGAAGGCATCCTGGTTCTGACCCTAACTTAGTGCACCATCTCCAACAGTTCCCTTTCCCACCTCTCTGGCACTGTTTCATCAGGAAAATTGCAGATTTGGATTTGATGGACTGCATGCTATTCCCCATTTCTAGTATCTGTGGTGAGGTTTACCAGTTTCCCATCCATGCCTTTCCCTACCCCTCCAAAAAAAAGGGAGAAACCTGTTTCCTGAAAAAGGAAGACAGCCATAATCCCCTCTGTAATTTCACAGACTGTGTGCTCATCCTTTGTGACTGTAAGATGCAAGCCTAACCATTGTGTTTGAGATTTCAACCACTAAAGACACTGGCCAGTCTGAAAATCCACTCTCTTCTCATGGAGGATCCTGCCTGGCTTGAGAGTTAAGAGAAGAAATTCTAGAATTCCTCCTGCCTGCAAGAATCCACTTGATGGGATCTCACCCACACACTTAACTTCCCTTGGGTGTCAGTTTAAGAGAGGAGGTTGATAACATCCAAACAAACAATAAGAAATGGGCATACTTGGAACATCAGAAACACCGAATAGGAGTTCTCATGATTATAAGGAATGTGCTTAGTATTTCTTGGGTGGTACTGATGGACTGATCAGAGGCACTGGCTCAAAATCTGATTAAAGCACTCTTCACAGAAACATTAATAATACATTGCTCTGTGAAGACAGGAAAGAAAACCCTATAATAGCAATCCATGGATCTGATCTCTGTTTTTGCCCTTGTACCAGCTCACTGGGTGACACTGGTCAAGTTAGTCCATTTCTTTGTGTTTTAGTTAAATTAGGATTGGTTTATCTCAACCTGGAACTGTGAGGATCCCGTGAAGTCACATGTACGATACTGCTTGGGAAAATAGTACCAGCTTCAGGAATGTGAGCTCCCATTATGAAAACTACAACAGTAGAGATGGCAATGCATGCACCCTTCGCACATTCTCTGAAAACTATGATGCTACATGGTATGGATAGTTCACCACCACTCATAGGACAGTGGAAGGAAGTGCAGATATGAGGCTGTGTTACGTGGTCAGCAGGGTCTTCCCTTTTGGTAGTAGGGCCTTTCCTGGGATTGTCTTAAGAATGAAGTCAAGGTGTGAGTGTCGGATGTGGACGTGCACCCAAATTAGATGTGGCTGTTGACAACGGTTGTATTTATATAGAGTACCTATGTCTAGGTTCCTCCCTGTGACTCTCGCCTGTACCAGCATCTCCAGGGAGAATGGAATCAGCCTTCTGAACTCATGCTAATTGGAAGGAAAGTCTGAGGATACTCCGCCAAGTGGGATCTCAACTTGAGATCCGCCAAGTAGGATCTCAACTTGAGTTCCGAGTTGTTATTCCCTGAATCTCAGTCTTCTCCTTCTCTAACCACTTAACATATCAAGATTCCCTCGACCTATTTTTTTCAATCATTAACTCTCTTCTAAGCTTTAGCTATAAACTCTGAGTACAGATAGAAGTGGTTTTATGTGGAAGCTTCTTTGTAAAATGAATTTGTTATTTCCCTCTAGTGAGAGCAGGTATTTGTTGAAATTCTACTTCAAATAAAGCTACAGTTAGAGCTCTAGAGACTGCAACTCATGGAAATCTCCACCTCTGTCTTTGAAGTTCTTACCTTATCTCTAGAGAGATTAAACATGGACATAAAAACCTAACTTTAAAAGTGGGTCATGTGAAGATGGCTCAGAGAGGTAGACAAAGCTGGACATTACAGGTGCCACAAGCACCACCATCCAGTTACCTCTGGTGCTTACCAGAGTGAAGCCATCCTGGCATCAGTTCTTGGGACTGGGGTTGTAGGGAGGGTCAGGGAATGAGGGAGGGAGAGAAGGAAGTGAAGGAGGAGACAGGAAGAAAAAGAGAAAGATCAATATGCAGTGAATTCTAAAAGGATGTTTCAAGGGACAACTTCAGCAAAAATATGAAAAATTGGAATCAGATCTAGCCCAGAGAGTTAGAGAATAAAGAAAAAAAAATGGGTCACATGTCGCATCTGTTTTATCCTGAGAAGTCAGAGTATTTGGCAAAGTGGCTCAGAACTGGAGCATTTCACTCCAGAGAAATGCTGGAGCCATTGGTGCTGGTGCCAGCACCACTCCAGATCTGTGGACTCCCAGCTCCCTCCATCCACAGTGTCCTCCTCTGTGCCTCCACCGGCCTCCCCCTCTTGTCTTGCATGCCTGATGCCTGCGAACACTCTTAAATTCAAGAACTTGTTAGTATGGTTCAGAAGAAAGAATTCATTGTGAGCCAGATAAAAGCTCAAGGGCAAGTGGGACCTCTCATGGCTACTGATATCTAGAAAAGATGTTGATGAATAAGAGAGAATTTTCCAAACTCAAGTGTGATGAGAAGCATGGAGTATTGTACAGCCAGAAAGCAGCAAAACTACCAGAATCAGCAGAGAGTCTACACTAAAAAGTAGTGGGAGTAAGAGGTGGAAATGCGATGTATACAAGAATCTAGACGCCAGATGAAATGATCATTCTGACAGTAGAAATCTGAAGAGTTTTTGGAGGTAAGAGGAAAGCAGAGTCTTAGGAGGACCACATAGATCATACACACAAAAGGTTGGAAAGAACCTTTTGTAAGACCAGCAAGATCAATTTAGAGGCTAGTGCAGAAATCGAAGATTGAAGGCTGGAGGGTCTGAGCATATCTAGAAGCAGCTGGAATGGAGAACAGATGGTGAGGAAAAATGAAGAAAAGAGATCCTAGGGCCTGAGAGCTGACAGGTACGGGATCTGACTGACTGAGCCGTAATCAGATGAGAATCATTAACGTTCCCAGCCTGTGGGAGAGAGAGGACATACTGCGGCATCGTTTCCTCCAGAAATGCCAACTGTCTGCTGGTGAAGGTCTCCCTTCCCAGTCCCTTTGGGCTCACCGGATCTTTCTCTTGCAGGAGAAAGATGTGACTCCAGATAAAAACCTACTGACCAAGGTGCAAGATGCTGCGCTATGGCTGGAGTCTTTGTCGGATGCCAAACCTGACAAACCGTCCAACTCCACCACGTCCTCCATTGCAGATTTTTTCCTTGCCCTAGCAATCTGCAACTCCGTGATGGTGTCTACAACTACCGAGCCCAGACAGAGGGTAAGGACCAGTGATAGCTGGGGATGAAGATGGGGAGCAGGGGGAAGGGGAGGTGGGGAAGGAGGGGGAAACGTGGTACTTGAGTCCCAGCCACGGTGTCACTATTTCATCACTGTGAGGCCTTGTACAGGTATCTTACCTATTTTAGGTCTATTTCCTCATTTTGAGTTAAAACAGAAAAGTTATATCAGAGCTCTCTGTGCAATTTCCAAACCTTGCTATCTGCCCGCAGGCTAGGTACAAAGAGCTAGTTTCCTGAGCACTTGGCAATGTGCCAGTCCCATGCTAAACATTTCTCCTCATTATCATTTAATCCGCACAACCCAAAAACTTGGTGAGTGCATCTTTGGATTTAGCAAGTGAAGAAACAGTGGGACTGAAAACGTGAATAACTCAGTGCAAGTAGTACGGTTAACACATGGCAGAATCATCTGTGTCACTCCATAATGGTTCCTTATATCGTGTTTTATAGTTGCCTCTGCCTTTACATAGGGATTGAAAACTAATTTACATTATACGTGGTTATTCCCATGGAAATAATATAAATAGATGGCTATCTATGTAAATTTACACTTTGATGTCCACTCATGGTAGAGTTGTCTTCAAGTATCCACAAACTTGGCCAAGCTCCCTGATGAGAATAATTAGGTAGTACAACTTAGGGCTATAAGAAAAGAGACAGTTCACTCAAGCACACAACACAACCTCCCTTTCCATGCCCAGTTTTGAAGCCACTCTGAAAAGTCACTTCAGGCATAGAAAGGCCACCAAGTAATTTCAAGTTTTGGGGGGAAGATTAGAGAGACAGGGACCATTTTCTGAGAAATTAATTCTATTTTTGAGAAGGGAAAGAGTGTCATTTTAGAAAAGCCCTCAACTCTCTCCAAAATTAATGAGGGGGCTTAAACTGGAGGATTGCTCAAGAGTCCAATCTCTGGATTTGGTCTCCTAACCCCTAGCTCTGTTGATTAACAGCCAGCTGATTTAACCTCTCAGTGTTTCAGCCCTTGTCCATCAAAGTGTTGATAGTATCCCATGAGTATGCTGGGAGGATAGAATTTTTCCTCCTACAAAGATAAAAGTAGGTAAGTTTTCCATCAGGATGCAGGGAATATGAACTTTTAAGTATTGGGCTTTCACTTCCTGGTCTTTCCCTTGACCGTGACCAGAGTGGGATACTTAAAAAAATATATAAAAGAAAATGAGCACTTTCAACCCCTAGAATGTCAGGCCTAGAAGGAAGCATCTCAGCTAACTATAATTCCCTTTTTATGAGTGTTTGAAGGCCACAACAAAGATTTGCCCTGGTCACAGATGGCCTGGATACTTTACTTACTGCAAAATCTGTTTCATATTCTGCAAAATTATCTCTAAAATGTAGAGTTACATTCTGCTGTCATCCTCTGACCACAGGTCACCATCCCCCCCTCCAACAAGGCTGTGGGGACATCCCTGGAGAAGATTCAGCAGCTTTTCCAGAGGCTGAAACTAATGAGCCTCAGTCAGTCGTTCTCATCCACTGCACCATCTGATACAGACCTGGGGGAGAGTTTGGGGGCCAATGGACCCGCCACGGACTCAGATGAGAAAGATGACACATCTGTGGACAGCGGCGACTACTCCACTGACGGTGGCTATAGGAGCAGCACATGGGACCAGGGTGACATCCTGGGGTCTGGGTCAAGTGCTTCCTTGGAAAAGATAATGGAGGCCCCAGACCGTGGCCAGGCTACACCTGACCTGTGCTACGAGGCTGAGAGCCCTGACGAGGCAGCCCTGGTGCATGCTGCGCATGCCTACAGCTTCACGCTGGTGTCCCGGACACCAGAGCAGGTGACCGTGCGCCTGCCCCAGGGCATCTGCCTCACCTTTGACCTCCTCTTCACCCTGGGCTTTGACTCTGTCAGAAAGAGAATGTCGGTGGTTGTGAGGCACCCACTGACCAATGAGATCATCGTCTACACCAAGGGGGCTGACTCGGTCATCATGGACCTGCTGGAAGACCCAGCCTGTGGTGAGTCCATCCTCATGGGGCTCCAGGCAAAGGGCTTGTAGTGTGACAGGCAGTGTGGAAGGGTAATGAGGAACTCAGGTGAAGGTGATACCTGGTCCAGCAGCTCACACTGAACACAGGCCCACAAGGTACTTTAAAGCAATATCCTTACAGTGTGAGGCATTTCATAGGATGACCTGAGAATGTGCAATACTCATTCACCCATTAAGCATCCCGTAGAGAAGCCTCTGCAACCTCACTTACCCCACTGCCCACTTTTCCAAGCTCATTTAAACCTTCGCACAGTTTTTTGCACCACAATATACCATAGCTCTAACTCTTCACTTTGGACAGAAGCTGACTCAAGCCAGAAAGAGCAGTGCCTTAGATAGTATAGTTCATTTAGTGTTAAATCCTCAGCCTAGGTATCCTGAATCCCAGTTCAGTTCCCATTTTTGCTGCCAGAATTCTACACCAGGCTCAGTTCACTCCGGGAAGCCTTGAGTGTCCCTCTTTTTCATCCTTTTCCCCAGTCTCCCCCAGATGGATTTTCATAAAGTTGCACTGAGCCAGAAAAATGTTCCAAAGTCCCCACATATCAGTGTCCAATTTTGGAGCAGCATGAATTAGTGTGCAGAGGCTTCCTGATTGCTAACAAGAAGAAGACAGTTATGAGGCTATGATTCTCCCAGGATAGTAGATTCTAGCCAAGCTTTAGAATTGCCTGGGAAGCCCTGTGCCTCGTGCATTATCAGCTGTGGAGCAAAGCCAGGAGGTTCATAGAGATTGATTAGTGTTTAGAATGGGAAAGGAGCTAATTACTGCTCTTCATCCCCAGATGCTGGCAGACAAGTGAATTCACTGCTTCAGAGTCAAGGGAGCCACAGTGCTCGCTCTGGGCCACAGCCATCCAAGTGGCCCTGGAGGTGTTCTCTATTTCCTTACCAGGTAGCAAAATAAATTGGAGATCATTCCAATAAAAGATTCATGTGCCATGTTACCATATCAAGAGGCAACCCCAAGTTTAATATTCTTTCAGCATTTGAACATTCAGTTTGACTCTGGAGTTCCTAGCAGCCTAAGCAAAAAGAAAAACTCAAAGGCCCCCAGCAGAAGACAAGAGTTTAGGAAATATGAAAGTTAATGCTTAGTAAACCTGAAAGATAATATTTGAAGACATCTTTTGCACTGTCCAAAAACAGCCTTAAAGTAGTACATGAGAGAAAACTTAGTTCATTGGACATCCTTGTACTCATCTCACTGTTAAGAATCATATTTTTAGTTTTGCATTGTCTGCAGAGATGTGTGAGAGACACAAATTCTGTTTACTACTTTAGGCTGGTAAAAGTTTCAGTCTCACTACAGTAAAGGATTCTGAAGGCTTTTCCAAGCTCAGCTTCCCAGATCCCGCAGTTGACAAGTGATGTCTGTGACAGGTAGCTAAAGGCAAGGCTGATGGCACTCAGCCTTACAAGTCTCTTATTCCCTGAGAGATAAAAATACTATAATTGCATAAAAACAAAACTCATTCTGAAAAAAAAAATGTATTGTGCAAATTTAACCAAAAGTTATAACCAAACTTATAAGTAACACATTGACATATTTTCCATACTAGAGTGACAGGAAATACCCATTTTTTTTTTTCTAAGACCATCTCTTCTGTACAAAGAAAGCCTAAGTCAGCAAACCCAAGATGACAAAGAACATAGCTAATGAGACCCAAGTTTGTAGCCATCTTGGGTCCTACCTTGATACAAGAATTGAAGAAAGTGACAGTGATGGAGAGTCTAAGACAACAGTCTCCAAATCAGTTGACATCAGAGCTAATCCAGCAGCATGTAGCTAATAAAAATTCCAGCATGTAGCTAATAAAAATTCAGACATCTGGTCCTCTGACCCAGCAGGGATTCAAATGGGACTTAAAGATCTCTATTACTTTAGTTCCCCAGGGATTTTCCTACAAACACACGTTTGAGAACCGTACCTTAGACCCCCTTGTCTGTGTTAGTACTTATTCCAGCCAACTTTTTGATGAAGTGTTAAGAGAGGAGAATTTAAGGACTTGTGGAATTAGGCATCTTCCAGGGCAACCTGACAGCCAGGAGCACTCTTAGCTGTTTCCAGGAATGGTTGGAAAGGAATTCCTCCTCTAGAGCATCCCTCATCTAATAGGAAGATCCAAACCACTGGGGAATAGACATTCTTATGCGTTTGTGTACATGGCCTCATGAGAAACAATGGCTGTTTGACAGTGACTGACACTGACTTGGGGAAGAAGATGAGGAAAATCCAAGCCCGGACCCAAAAACATCTAGATTTGTATGCAAGAGACGGCCTGCGCACCCTGTGTATCGCCAAGAAGGTGAGGATCATGGTTCCCAAGCAGGCTTTGAATATCTTTAGATGGCCGAATGGTAAACCCTTCATTTTTCTCTGTATAAGATCCTTAATGTTGGTTATTTTAAAGCTTTTAAGATTAGCCATTCTGACTCATCAAAGTTATGGATTTTTGTGGCAAGTTTTCTGGAGCAAAAATCTAACTTAGTTAAGATCTCATATCACTATGATTTTGTCTTTCTACACTTTTCGTTGTGTCTAATGGAGAATTTGTAACTCAGAATTTCCAATACAATCATTTTGTCTTCAAAGTAGTCTTTAAAATGTGTATTCTTTGCTTGGATTCTAATTTGGAGAGCTTTCTGTGGTCATTTAAGATCCAGATTTCTAGTTGCTCTAGAAAGTCTAGAGGATCTGGAAAACTTGGTCTCTGTGGAGTGGCAGCAATCCCTTATAACCAGGTAGAAGCTGATTCCTTTCATGAGGGACACAAGATAAGTTCAGCCATGTTCTGCTTCCAGTCACAGTGCCTACCCCTACCCTTGGCCCAGCTAGAGTCTTGTAAATTACCCTTCTCCAGCTCTATAGATATTTAACTTTGCACCGCCTGTGAAAGAGGCTGGCAACAGGAGCTATGGCAGGGGCACCCTAATATCCTGTGATGGGCATACATTTCTAGATGGCTAGCAGTGATTTCTTCTCCATAAGTCCCTATGGCTCTTGATCTCTTTTATATTTCTTGGTGCAGAATATAGATTGAGAGCACTCACTAGACAGCCAGACCCACCTGGGCACAACTCCCAGTCTCTTACCACTTTTAGATGCATGGGCTAGAACATATTCCTTTGTTTCCCTGAGGGTTTTCTTTTTCTCCGTAAAATGTTAATGGTCCCTGCCTCATAAAAAATAACCAAGGTAATACATGTACAGGACCCAGGACAATACCAAGCACTCACTGCTATATTCTGAACTGTAATATCCTTAGCACTTTCTATTTTCGATTCAAGTTTTCATGCAGATTTTCCCTCCCTCTTCCCCCCAGTAGACTGTACATTCCTCCAAAGTAAAGGTACATGTGTCTTCTTGGTTTGCCCTATAGTGTCATGCAGAGGGACTCAAGGAGTAGTTAGTACTTGAACAAAAGACAGAATGCACACCGAGTTAATGGAAGGACCTCAAAGTGCCATGAGATCCAGGGTGGGGGGAGATGGCAGCTCCGTTTGTATGACACCATGCCTGGGGAGGGGGGTGATGTGCAGGCTGCTTCATTTCCTGTCCCTCTCCACCTTGCTCACAATCCTTCCACCAACTGATATATTCAGGTGACAAAAGAAAAGCTAAGGGCACTGCTGTTTCATGGCCTTTGAACTTGCTCTTCCCCATGACTGACCCTTTCTCACCATTGGATTTTAGTTTGCTCCCCACCGGCTAGAGAGAACTGAACATCCCAAAGAAAGCAGCCTCTTCCTCCAAGTGATCTCCTGCCCCTCCTACTCCATTATATCACCCTTTTTATTACCTGCATGTTACTCCTCGAAGTGATCTAGTGTTTTATTTACTTGGCTAATGTCTGTCACCTTCCATCAATTTATAAGCCTGAGGATCCTAGACCTTGTCTATCTCAATCATATCCAGTCTCCTGAGCATAATAGGCATTCAACAGATGTTTGGATCTAGAATTCACTGATGTATGCATTCGATTCCCCATCTAGTTGTATGGTAAAATTCAAACAGGCCCAGGAGACCCAGATGATGGGGCAGGAAGAAAGAGCCTGCTTATAACTTACCCACAGTTATTAATGAGCTTCTTCCTGTCCTGTAGGTCATAAGTGAAGAGGACTTTCAGAGATGGGCCAATTTCCGGCGCCAGGCCGAGGCATCTTTTGACAACCGAGATGAGCTTCTAATGGAGACAGCACAGCATCTGGAGAACCAGCTCACCTTACTCGGTAGCTAAAAATAAGTCATCATTATAAGAAAAAAAAAAAGAATGCTACAAGTTACAAAGGAAGTTCTTGGCCCTAGTCTGATACTACCATGAATCTGTCTCAATTAGCAGCAGCCTTCCCTGGGTCCCCTTCTAGAAACTGGGTATAAACAGGCCATATGAATATCCAACCCAAGCTTCCTGAAGTCCCGCTGTGGGGTATGTGCATTCCCTGCAGGAAGAAGCTCCTTCTCTCCAATAGCACATCATTCTGCTCATTCAAATGTTTGCTGAACACCTACTCCGTGCAAGACAGAATACTAGCCTTTGGGACTACAATGGCAAATGAATCACAGACTCTGCCCTCCCAGAGCTCAGGGTCCAGTCAGGATGCTGGATGACTAAGCAAGTGATGAGCACTGGGCGGGAAGATTTATCAAATGAAAGAGAAGCATAGAGCAGGAGATGCCAAAGTGGCCCTGGAGCCAAGGAGGGCCTAGAAGGAGAAAGAGAAAGGAAAGGGAGCGTGTTCTAGGCAGGGAAAAACCCAAATGAGGGCCCAGAAGTGAGATCCTGGGCCAGATGGAAAGTGAGGGATTTGCTGTGCCTGGACCACAGGGTGTGTGTGGTGGAGGTACTGACGGGAAGCCACAGAGATCAGTGCAACCCAGATTATGAAGGGCCATGTAAATCATATGCTAAATATCTGAAGAGGAGAAGGATGTACTTTGCAAAACTCATGGCTATACAGAAGGTAGTGTGACCTGCTAGGGAAAGATGAGGAGCTCTGAGGCCCGTTAAGAGCCAGGCTGTGTTGCTGCCAAAGGAAAAGCTTTTCAGAGGCCAAAAGTGAGGCTGGGTTTATCAGCTCTAACCTCCCCACTGGGGAACAGAATGAGGTCTTAGTAACCTTAGTAAGGCAATGCTCAGTAACATCACTGGCCACACGGCGAAAGCATCCTTCCTTCTTGGGGAGTATCCTGTCCATAGGAAGAGGACCAAATTTGAGCCCTGCCATGACCTGACTGTGTGCCCAGCAGCATGTTTCTGCATCCCTCTGAGCCTTAACTTGTCTTGTGGATGAATCACAGCCCTTGGGTGTCCAGCTAGGCAGAAGTCTGAGGGAAAAGACCACGCACTATAAGATGGTGATGTCTGTACATAAAAAAGGTAGCAATAAGATTTAGGAGGACAGCTGGCATGGAGGGGGAAGTTATTTTGCTCCTGACCCATGCCCCATGTTTCCTGCATCTTGGCTGCAGAGACCTTAGCTTGGAGGTGTAATGATTCATATAGACATATGAAGCCTTTTAGCAATAGCCGGAGGGCAGTGAGACCAGACAACTCTGTCCACTACACGAGGCCACCCATGAGGGCACCTGCCCCCTTCTCACCTGAGAGAGACTTCTTTGGTTTGGGGTGGCACTCTAGTCCTGGTTGATGATAAGAATATCAGCTGGCTTTGCTGGAATGGCACTCTCTTGTTATTGTCTGCCAGCTTCCCCTGGCTGGGAAAGACGATCACAGCCTTCCTGTTTCATTTTCTCTTTTGCACAAGTAAATGTGTTTTTGCTCAACTCTCCTTCACTGTGATATAAATTGGTTTCAGAATCTCACCTCGCAGGCTAACCCCGGAAAGGAAAGAGGAGGTGTGAGCCACCCTTGTCCTGGGATTTTCTACCTGGCATTTGGGCCTGAAATGCAAACCAAGTCCATCTGGGGACAGAGAGGTTCTGTTTTTCTCCTGAAGGTGACTTGGGAAGGTGGCTTAGAAAAAAAATTTCTCTTGCCACCCAGAAAGCTTCATTGCCTTCACACTGGGTTTCAAAATAAGAAATGATCTTCTCAATATGCACCCAGTGTAACTGCTTTGCCAACCTATTATCAATCTGGATTATTAAAAGAAACAAAATGCCTTCTCCTGCCCAGAGTAAAATGGGCAGCCATTAGTCTGTGGCCTGAAATGAATCTCATTTTAAATGCAGATTTATTTTTGCTTAATCACTTAGCAACTATTCAATATTTGGGTATATATTCATCAGAGTGGATATAAAGCTTGAGCTCACTCAAAAATCGCTGGCATCTGCCTGTTAAATTCCCTCCAAGAAGATTATCAAAAATATGAACCCCTTTTAATTCTGCTGCAATAAGTTGCAGAGCAGAGAGCTCCGTGTCTTCATTTTTTTTTTCTCTTATTGCCACCATGCCAGTTCAGGCCACCATCAGCCCTCCTGGGCACTCTTTGCTACCTCACTGTTAGCTGTGAAACTCATCCTGCCTCCTGCCATCTCTAATCTAGTTTTTAAAATGATCTTCAAGTCCCTCTCCAACTTGGCACCTTTTAATAGCTTTCTTTGCTATCAAATAAACTGCAAATCCTGCAAGGCCCTGGCAAGGTTCGGTACCACCTACCAATCCTCATCTCTCCCTGGCCTCTCACGCACTCCATTCTGCCTTCTGTCCTGTGGCTATGCCCATCCTTCTACCCAAGATGGTCTTCCTCCCTCACCTCTGATAGTTCCTCCTGCCCTAGACTTACATGGCATTCCCTCTGCAAGGCCCTCCTAGATCTCAGTGAAGTTCAGGTTCCCTCATATACACTCACATGGCACACGGCCGGCTCTTCCTCATCTTGTAGCTCAGTTGTACATCCTTATTCAGGGACCTTGGGTGACATCTCGGGGAAGTTTAAAGCCTCAATTACAATCTGTGCAAAACAGTTTCTCAGAAATAACTTTCCTGGTGAGAAGGCATAATTCTTATTCATACTCAATAGCCTTGATGTTCTGAGAAGGTAGAGACCAGCTGTCCCTCATCCACAGTGTTTTCCTGGGTACCTACAGCATGGAAGGTATTTAATAAACATGGCCTGGCTTTGCAGAAGTTTGGTGGAATGAAACAGCTATGCTTTTGTCATAAACGTGAGCTCTGGTGTCTGTGATTACTCCAGGAGCCACTGGGATCGAAGATCGGCTACAGGAAGGCGTTCCAGACACCATCGCCGCTCTACGCGAGGCTGGGATCCAGCTCTGGGTCTTGACTGGAGACAAGCAGGAGACGGCAGTCAACATCGCCTATTCCTGCAGACTGTTAAGTCAAATGGACACCGTTTACTCCATTAACACAGAGAGTCAGGTGAGGCCAAATTGGGGAGCCACTTGGTGAAGTACAGAGCCACCTTTTGGCCAACAAGAGCAAGAATCATGGGTGGGATGGAGGCAACACCCACAGTGCCTCTACACTAAAATATCACTGGATCCTAGAGTTCAGAAGACCCTGGAAGTTACCTAACCCAGTATCTTCCACCTCATCCCACATCTGATTGACTGATCTCTCTTTCTATTACTTCTCATACCACTTATTAGCAAGTCTTACCTCTCCAGATTCCACCACTGGTCCAGTTCCCATTTTACAGATAAGACGACTGAAGGCCAGCAGGAGCTCAGACTCTGCTAGTTTCTAAGAGGTCAAACTAAGTTGCAAACACTGCTGTCCTACTGAGCTGTGCTATGTACCCTCTACCACATTGTGTACTGACATAGTCTCACTAGTCAGTCTCTTATTGCTTGGGATTAGCTCATCCGTTGAAAAGTTCCAACCAAATTGAAATTATTCTAAGCTTAAAGTTTCTGCATCAAGATGTCTGTCACATTGGTCTGCCATGGAGCAGACATCTAAGGACATATACAGAAGGAGGTATGTGTTGATAGATTGGGAGAGTGGAAAAAAAAAAAAAGCAAATAACCTAAACAGCAATTTTCAACCAGAATAGGTTATGGTTGCCATGTCAAATTTGAATATGTGTCCTCCAAGAATCTTGGAATTCTGTATCTGGGAGGCAATATCTAGTTTCACAAAGCAAATTACAGAAAGAAAGTTTCCACCATCTTCTTGGCTGAGTCTTGCAGGAGGTGGGTGTGGAGACGGACATGTCCAACAGAAGGAAGCAGGGATTGGATTTAGAGGAGGGCATTGACAAGAAAAGCACCGTACTTTAGATACAGTGGGCATGGGCGGCCACAGAGCTAGGGCATCCTATGAGGAACAGGAGAGAGAAGAGGGGGAAGGATAGGGAAATGAAAACAGCCAGAAGAAGACCCAGAGAGGACATTGAAATCTCACTCTTTTTCAGTTCTGCCTGGGGATAACTGAGACCCAGACTAAAAATTTGAGAAGGTTTACACTTGTTTTTTAATTGCACAAAGAAACCATGCACACATCTATTTTAAAGTGTGTATTATTAAAAACATCCGAGACCCACCCGATGAATTGGAAAAATCATTTACTTTCCTATCATGTGCAGATTATAATTAGGTTAAGCTCCGGTGAGTTTTTGAAGTGGAAATAATCTCAGGGAAAACTCTGGCTTTAATTCTGGGCTTGAGAAAAATAGTAATTGGTAGCTTGCTTGAGAGCCTGACATCAGTGATGAAGTGTGAAGGCTGGCCTGGCCTGTTTGGGATGGAAACTTGCCCCACAGTGATCCTTTTCCTCCATCTGCTTCTAAAAGGAGGACATCAGCAAACTGTAAACCTGTGGGGCAGGCTTCTTGGGTGGGCTGGAAGGGTGTCTGTGAGCCCTGTCACACATAATACAATGCATTCCTATAGGAAGCAAATGGTGTCTGTTCATTGACTTGCTAGGGTCCCCTAAGAACGGTGCGTGACAGGTCAGATTAGTCACTGAATCTCTGACTCACTCACTGTTGATCTTTTAAAGCTGTTCAGGACCTTCCAAGATGATGCCTGAATTTTCATCCCTGCCTCTACCCCTGAGCCCACTAAACCTAGAAGATTAGTCTTTCTCATTCTCTTGCCTGGGAATAAATGGAAGCTATGTAAATATGTTCAGCTGGAAAAACTGGAAATATATTCTTAGATTTATTAAAACTCCCAGTTTAGTGTAATTAAATATTCAGAAGATATTTTCTCCAGGGGTTTTAATTTGCCCAATTCACTAAAAATTGATTTCAGGCTACTGCCTTTTTCCTGTATATCTAAAGCAATAAGCGTAAGCATGTTATAGAACCACCTCTCATCCATAAAGTGAGGGAATTACTAACTCATCACTGGTGATACTGGTATATGAGTGAATTTTAAAAGGGACTGGTAGCGACTACTGTTAGTAACATACATTGGAGTTTAATATGTTCCAAAAATTACAGATCTTGAATGTCATTCTCATCTGTAAAGAAAGGATTAAAAATATTTACCTCAGGGCACTGAGAGGATTAAACAAGATTAAAGGAAAAACCCCCTTACTTAGCCAGTACTTGTGTTAGTTATCTATTGCTTCAAAACACATTACCCCAAAACTCAGCAACTGAAACAGACACTTATGATCCTGTAGGTTAGAACCCCAGGAGTATCCTACCTGGCTGCCTGAGATTTGTGGGCTCTATGGAGGTGGCAGTAGAGTTTTCAGGGCTGTGGGTTCATCCAAAGGTTCAAATGGATAGGAGCCTTGGGGGTAAGAAGGCAGCCTGCTTGCAAGTTCACCTCCATAACTGTTAACGGCCCTCAGCTTCTGGCCCTCTGGGCCTCTTTACAACATGCCAGCTGGTTTCACCCAAAGTGAGCCATTTTGAGAGAAAGCAAGACAGTGTATCAAAGGAGAAACAGCAGTCTTTTTATAACCTAGTACAGGAAGTACTGTAGGAAGCCTATTTCATCATTGAAAGGAAGTCTCTTCATCAGACAGAAATCACTAAGTCTCACACACACTCAGTGGACGATTACACCAGGCCATGAATACAGGAAGTGGACATCACTGAGAGTATCTTAGAGACTGCTTACCACCAGTAACCAAACACACTAGATGCTCAGTAAAGAGTAACTATTGTAGTTAACACTCAGAAAAATTGGAAATAAGTAAATTCAAAATTTGAAATAAATTGAGAGATTTGACTTTGAATTTGACTTCTTCAATAACTTGCTACAGGGATATATTGCAGAAGTTGATAGTTGGTACCAACCCCAACCTCCGGCAAAAAATTACTTTGTTCTCTTTCCCATGCAAGAGCCTCCAATATCCTCACTTCCAAAAACACTCCCTACTGCCGCTCTAGGTTTTCTACATAACCTATGGCCTGAAAAACTCAATTTAGCATCTCCTAAAGGAAGATTCAGGAATAATGAACTATGACTGTTTGCTCTCAAAGAAATTATTTCAGATGTTCTAAATCAGCGTTCTCCAAATCTGTCACTTCAAAACCACCTTCACAAATTTTGCCAAAATTCACATGAAATTCAATTCTACTATTAATGATCTCATTTAAACGGACTCATTTGAGTAATACTTATAGAATAAACTTTAATACTTCAATAAATGAAGGCTATCATCCCTTGCCAGGGATAAAAGGACACTATAGAATGAATGCTGTAAAAAGGATATTT
This sequence comes from Cavia porcellus, assembly GCF_034190915.1. NCBI lineage: Eukaryota > Metazoa > Chordata > Mammalia > Rodentia > Caviidae > Cavia > Cavia porcellus. The sequence continues at coordinate 15,615,001 of NW_026947502.1, read as the reverse complement.
AAGATATTTTTCTGAATTTTATCCTATTTATTAGTATGTATTTGTAATGCATAATGAATACACTTCTCATGGGGAGCTGCTACATACACAGATTACATTTTCATTCTTTTTACTTCTGCTTTCTTCTCCCCACAATCCCTAAGTCCCTTTCTCATCTGCAAAAGATCTCCCTGTTCCCTGTCACCTTTTATTTTGCTCTTTATTTACACTTTGAGCATCTGAAGTAAAAGAGACCGTGTCCTATTTAACATTCTGTGTCTGATTTATTTCACAGCATTATGGTTTCAAGGTAATGCTATTAAGATTGATAACACTGTTTTTTCCAAAACTTCCTCAATCTTTATTCAAAAGTGAATTTCACAGAAATTAAAGAGATATTAAGGATACAATTAGAACCATCAGAAGTAATGGAAAAGAACCAATAGAAATAACATACTATGTTTCAAACAACAGGAAAACATCATTAAGATTCTTTCACTGAGTTAGACTTTCACATCCATGGTCAGTTTGAATCAGTATGACCTACTTTTTCCACAGTTCTTAGGACCCTCAATGGATAAGAGCAACAAATAAACCCAAGGTAAATGTATCTTAGTAATTAGAAAGTTCCAATTTAAGTAGTAATGATCCTGCCTTTTCTGATTCAGTTAAATGACTTGTGTGAGTTACTAGAGAGCTGATGATTTCAATTTCCTCATCTCTAAATTAAGATGGATAATATCCACAAGAATATTCGAAGGAACAAAAGGGAACTCAAATGACCTGTGAAAAACAAAACGCCACTTTACTAGCATGAAATACTGTCACTACTTACCATCATCTTAGGTTTATTTATTATCTTATACCAACCTTGTATCAGCCCCTGTCTTGCTTAGCTATTTCCACTTCTGTTCCAAAGCAGCATCTCCAATTATGGTCAATGATAAATTCAAAATTAATATTGCTTTGATGCAGTTTCAAATACTGGGGAAAAACTGGAGGGCAATTCCAGAGTAATCTATGGTATTAGTTTTACAACTACCTTCCTAAATAATCCGGTGAGGCCTTTAACACATATTTCTAAGGTTGTTTCCTAATACTATATTGCTTGACCTGCACAGGAAACCTGTGAATCCATCCTCAACTGTGCCCTGGAAGAAGTAAAGCAGTTCCACCAAGTACAGAAGCCAGATCGCAAGCTCTTTGGGTTCCGCCTACCTTCCAAAACACCACCCACCACCTCAGGAGTCCCAGATACTGGATTGGTCATAGATGGGAAGACGCTGAATATCATTTTCCAAGGCAAGCTAGAGAAGAAGTTCCTGGAGCTGACTCAGTACTGCCGATCTGTCCTGTGTTGCCGCTCCACCCCACTCCAGAAGAGTATGATTGTCAAGCTGGTGCGCGACAAGTTGAGCGTGATGACCCTTTCCATAGGTACCACCAGGCTGAGATGTGGGTGGCAGCGTGGCAGGGGTGATCTGACAAAAGTCTTGGATCAAGGATGGGAGGCCTGGTATCAAAATCAAGACTTTCGTAGTCTTAGGAAGTTCAAAATAACAAGATGATACAGCCACAAGGAGATGAAGTGGAGACTAACCAGAGAGAGAAAAAAATCAAAGGTCTCAGAACTAGCAGGTCAGCTAGACAAAACTCAGGATTTGGAGGTCAAGGCAAGGGCATTCAATTCAGACCACGCAGGCAGCTCAGGAAATGTCACCACTGACCCCCCAGCCATCCCAATTCCGATGAGCTCTCAAATGAGGATGAGCTCATTTTCCCTCAGTATTTATACAAAGCAGCACCTCAGGTATTGATGAATTTAATATTCTCCTGAGTACAGCAGGTTGGTAATGAGATTTTTTTAGTTGGGACTGGCTCATTTTTATTTTGTATGTTTATTACTAAATACAAGACCAGCACAAAACATATCCCCAGTGAATGCTGGTTGGTTACAAATTGCTTAGAAGAGAGTAATTTTAATGATGTTGAAGCACAGAAATAAAAACTGTTCACTTAACACTTTTCAGAAGCAACCAAACGTAACATACAACAATCTTCATGCCATCTCTCTTACCATGATTACCTGCCTCTCCCTGTCATTTGACCCTCTTGTTCCAGCCAAATGAAACTGCTCTCCATCCTGCATGGGTCCTGTTCTCTCTCACATATAGCTCTTTACATGAGCTATTTCCTCAGTAAAACAACCATTTCTCCAGTTGCAGTTAACTTTCTTTTCCTGTGAGATTCCCCTAGCAACCACTACTCACAGATCCAAGCACCAGTAACCCTTCTGTGAGCGTCACCTCAATAAACCAGGAGCTCCGTGGGCTGAAAACCTCAGGCTGCTTTATTCACTGTGGGGTCACATGCCAGCACACACTGAGCACATAGTATCCTTGTTGCACTTTTCAGTTTTCAGGTACTTAGAGCCAACTGCGGCCCAAAAATAGTAAATGGAAAGTTCTAGAAATACTTTGCGAATCTTAAATTTTATTACAGTATATAATTTACTATACTATTTTGCTTTATTGTTAGTTATTATCGTGCATCTGATCATGCCTAATTCATAAACTGTACCATAGGGATGTATATACATGTAAGAAAAATCAGTTTCAGACCTCCCCGGAGGATCCTGGAACACACCACCTCAGATAAGCATGGGCCACACCATTGCTCCCACTTAGTGACATTTATGTAGCTTCTCTTCTTTCCACACAGGCATGGAGATTTTCTCTTCTAGTGTTTTCTAGTAGACATTGTACTCTCCCTCTCCACCATCCCCCTCCCGCCTCCAGCCACACCTGATTGTCAAATAAAAGTAATTTAGAATTTCAAAAGTGGAGGTGTAGGAACAATGCAGGAGCAGACCTTTAGCACCTGTGTTCTACTTTTATACTCTGAATTGTCCCCAGCAATAATTCCGACACACAGAAGGCAGGGCTGACTCTGGAGGGCCAGTGGCCAGCTTCACTCCCATAGCAACAGAAACAAACCCAGCAGGGCGAGAAATGGCAGGGCTCCACACCTCTGCTTCGCCGGGTGTGTGCACAGAAGAGGTTGAAGGTTGGATTTGTTCTGCTACAGAAAAGATTAAAATTACATGCTGCTATGCTATCAAGAAAAATAATCATTGTAAAAATGAAGTTTATCTATAATGACAACTTTTTTGGTTTTGTGTTTTAGTTGACATAATTGTACATATTTATGATACAGTGACAAAAATGTTAATGTTCTGTGGTCAAATAATTAAAGGGAGAATTATTGTCTCTCCTCCAACTTTATATGCTGTATGATGAAAAATACAAACAATTGCAGCTTACTCTGAGAAGCTACTAGAAAAAAAGAGATGGAGTCAGGCGAATACAGGCAGTGTAGTACACAAGATGGGCTAGCAAACCACAGCCCACTGCTAGCCTTTGTATGGATGCTAAAAATGGTTTGTATATATTTTGTCTTTGTATTCTCTTTTCCTTTTCACTCTTTTTTTAATTGGATATGCATACTAACTAATGGGGTTTATTTTACAAGCACATAACACTTTGATCATTGGGTTTTTATATTTTAATGAAAATTTTATAAAAAACGATTTGCTTTTCAATCAGAACAACTGTTTGATTTTGCTTTCTGGCTCACACAACCTAAAATATTTACTATTTTACCCTTTGATTTCAGTTTGCTAACTCTGTTTTAAAACATAAGGCTTCAGAAAGGACTCCCAAATTAAAAACATATTACATTCTTTGCTATTTTTTCTAAAATAACTTTTCCTAATATCTGACATTCCTCTGTGACCGAAAAAATACAGTTTTTAATGATGTTATCCTAGAGAAAAAAAAAAGATTAAGTAATGAGAATAGTTTCTATTCTTTTTTTTTTTTTAATCAGTACTGGGGATCGAACTCACGACTGTCTGCTTGCAAGGCAGGTGCAAATGCCACTGAGCTAAATCCCCAGCCCAAGTAATGAGAATAGCCAGGCTTCCAGAGAAGGCCTCATTTTCAGAATTATGAGTGAAACTACACGTGATTACTCGAATTTAATTAAAAGTAAATAAAATTTTACCAGCCACATTTCAACAGCCAAAAGTAGCTAGCAGCTTCTGTGCAAGGCCTTGTAGATCTAGCATATTTCTGCCATAACAGATCTATTTGACAGACCTGGCACAGAGGAAGATCACGTCTGTGTGTGCATGTGTATGTGTCTGTCCATGGCTTACCTTAGTTTCCTGATACAACTCAGCTAAGTCTCTAAGTTGCTCGAGTTGCTCATCAGTAAAGCCCATAGTAATATTTGCACAGGTCTTTTTTATACTATAAAGAACTCACTCTCCATGGCTCTTTTTCTCACCATTGTACATCCAGTGCATAATAGTGTGCCCAGGAGAAAGACCCTTAAAAATAAATATTTGTTCAACAATAAAGAAAAAAGTAGGACTTTATCTCTTGCTATGGAGAAGATATTTTTAAAACTTAGTTGGGTTCAAATGAGAGCACTTTACAGCCATCTCACTGTCTTCGGGCAGTTGGGCCAGGAAAAGAGACAGCTTGTGATCTCTCTTTCAGGTGACGGAGCAAATGACGTAAGCATGATTCAAGCTGCTGATATCGGCATTGGGATTTCTGGACAGGAAGGCATGCAGGTACTGTGCTCAGCAACTATTCTTCTGTCTACTCGCCTTTATCCTTTACCCTTGTTTCTTCTCACTAGAGACGGAAGAAATAACCACAGTGATGGAGAATTTTCAACTGAAAGTCAGGGGTCTTTCATGCCTCTACCAGGACCTCCTGCATTACACTGCTGTTGTCAGACTTTAAAAATCAGAGGGAGATCCAAGAACATTTGGTTTTTATAGATGGCCAATGATACCTGCACTCTAAAGCTAAAGAGTACAGTAATACAAGCTTCCTTGACACCACATGTCCTCTATTGTCCACCTACGTCCAGAGTCACAGTGCCCTCCAAAGCATTAACAGAACGATATTTTAAGGCATTCTTTAACTGCCTTTTAGCCTTGCTGGCCAGATCAACCCATCAGTTGCTTGGTACACTTGGACCTAATCTACTCAAAATGCAGCATGTAACAAGCATTCTAACTAGAGTTACTGTTCTTTCTTGCTAAAAACTGACCCTATTTTGTGGTTTGGAAGCATTAATAATTATATTCCCACTACCAGTGTAGACATTTGGCATTGTCTAAATTTGTTGGTAAACATGAAAGAACATTGACCAAGGAGCCACAAAATGTTACCTTTGGGTATGTACCTTATGCCAGTTCTGTTGGGTACCTGACATTTATTATCTCATTGACTTTTAATAATCACCACAATTAGGGATTGCTGTTCTGTTCTTTTCAGATGAGGGAATGGAGGCTCAGAGAGTTGAAGAAACCTAACCAAGAGTCACACTAGGATTTATAACCAGGAAGGTCCAAACTTCATATTCTTAAGAGTACTCTGGAGTGTATCTTATGACTGTTCTCAGGGGCAGAAGATACATTTCAATTCCCTTAAAGGAAGAACTATCCATCCCTCAGCTCCCTCTATGAATGGCTCTAATCGGCTACCCCAGGGGATGACAGGGGAAGTGCAAAGGTTGGAGAACTGTTTGAATGGAAGCTCCTACTTGCTTGTTAATGACCACATTCCTAAAATGGAGCCTACCATGTATTTGGCCAAAATAAATGCTTTTGGGGTAAGTGGGTAGAGATGATGGGCCAGACTAGACTACTGGACCATCCTAGCATGGATTCTAGGGAGGTTTAGATCTGCCAGAAGAGAGGGTGTGGTGTCAGAATCCAAGAGGACTTTCAGACTCTGCTGCTCATGGAGGCAGAACAAAGCACCGCCCTCCATGGCCCTGGCAGCTTTGGATAGAAACCGAAGCCTCTGCTCTGTCTTCACAGGCTGTCATGTCCAGCGATTTTGCCATCTCCCGCTTCAGACACCTCAAGAAGCTGCTGCTCGTGCATGGCCACTGGTGTTACTCACGCCTGGCCAGGATGGTGGTGTACTTCTTCTATAAGAACGTGGTCAGTGTCCCTGTCATCACCTCCCACTTGGGCCATGTAGTCCTTTCCAGAGCCAGATCTCCTTAAAGCAGTCAACACAGTACCTCAGAGTAAGGGGATGATTCAGGCTGGCTGGAGTTTGGGTCCTAAAATTGTCCTCTACTATCTCTGTGACTTTGGGCAAGACTATCCATGTCTATGAACCATAACAGAACCTTTGAAAGTTACTGTAAAAATTGGCAATCTTGCATAGAAAGCACTTGGCATATAGAGGGCAGCACAAACGGTTCCAAGTATGGACTCCACAGTCCACATACTGGGTTCTTTTGTTTCTAAACCCCAGTTTCACTAGCTTTATAATACACATAGTAATAATATCTTTCTCATATCTGGGCTATCAGTCAGCTTTTCATCGCTATGACAAAATCCCTAATGTGATATTTAAGGAGGAAGACTTTGTTACTGCACCATTTGTGATTTCAACCCAAATGTGATTGGTTGATCCATTACTTTTGGGCCTGTGGGAAGGCAAACTATCATGGTGGGAGCACGTGGCAGAGGAAGCCACTTGCCCTGTGACAACAGGAAGTGAAAGAGAGAAAGGGCCAATGTCTGAATATCCATGTTTAGAGCACACTGCGGGTGACCTCATATCTTCTCTCTGGGCCTCATCTCCAAGTGGTTCGGCAGACTGGCAACTGAACATTCACACCTGGCCCATTGGGGACACATACCCAATTTACTATGAAGTTTAAATATGAGCTTACATATAAAATGATGGGCATGAAGTTATAACTCTGTAATGTTACCCATTATTTTTCATTAGCATCGTTGCTGTCATTAGTCTTACAGTTAAATGTCATAGATGAGATTTTTCTGTTGCAAAGAAGCAGGGCTTGAATGTACCTGACTTCTATCATAAATTTGTTCCCCATATAGAACCATCCCAATGTACTATGCCTGAGAGAGTGAAGGTCCCTCACATAATGTGGGCCTGGAGCCCCTGGCTTCAACCTGAGACCTGCACATCACTGGACACCTCCAGGCTTCCTCATAGAAGCTCCTCTAAAGGGAGGGCATGACCCATCTGTTGGCAAAAAGTGCCTGGGATAGGTGAATCATCCAAGTTAGAATCTTTTCTGACTTTAACATTCTGGGTGACATTGGAAAAGTCACTTAATTTAACTGCCCCGAGATTCCTCACCGATAACAAAGATAGTATATGATTCTCACTGTTCCTAGACGTATTACTATGAGTTTTAAGGGTCAGAGCTGTGGAAAGCACATAGTACTGTGCAAACGGTTTTGGTAAGACAGTGTTGTATCTCCTAAAAATTATGCTGATTTCTGTCTAGTTGTCAGGGGGTCCAAAAGAAGCCCACACTGTGATTTTCAAGCTGCCAGAGATTCTAAAAGTCTGTGATTAACAGTGGGTATAGCAAAGAGTCAGAACATCACCATACTAAGTGAGGAACAAAGGCCTGAGTTTTTCATTACCTAATTCAAAGCCCCATGAATAATCCCCAGAAGTTCCCAAATGGAATCTAATTCCTCTTCGCAGAAGGAAAAGGGGAAGGTTAAGACCAGGGTGGATTAGTCAAGGAACAGGTAAAAAACTGTGGCTTTTTTGCTCTGGGTCCCTCTGACAGTCAGCCTCACTCAGGAGTGAGCTTATTTCAGTGCCAAATTCAATACATATGCAAATAAAGAGCAGACAAAAAATAATGTAAATTCGACCAACTAGATGGTAATATTATCTCAGCAAGTCTACGCAAACAAGTCGCTCCATTTGAGTTGAAACTCTCTCTGAGCATGAAAGGCTGTTTATTTAGAATTCAAAATGCCCCTGTTTTTTTTTTTTTTTTTTTTTTTTTTTGTAACCAAAGGAATCGTTCTTTTCAATAATAAAGCTCTGCATTAAATTTGCGAAATAGAAAAGGAAACGTTTCCAACCAGCCATGCTTTCAAACTTTAAATGATATTTATTTCTAGCCCGATTCCGTGCTCAAAATTGTGATACGGATGCCACATTATCTTCCACTACAATTAGAAGGTGGAGAACTATGACTCCCACATCCGAAACCAATTTCAGAGGGGATTAAAACCCTCCCTGCACTGAAATGTGAACAATGAATTAATTACTGCACTGAAGCTTCTTAGGAGAAAGCAAGCATCCCGTCTCTGCGATGCTGCTGCCAGGGAGTTCAGTGGGCTCCCAGTGAGGTGAGACCTGGAGATTTCAGCAGGCGCAATTCCCCCCAGGGCTCAGGGAGGAAGCAATCTTCAAGAGGCCATGAAGAACTGGAGAATGTAGATTGACTCCAGCTTCCCAAATAACTACTGAATCTCTTCTGTGTGGGAACAGTGGTGTTAGAAGGGACAGAATGGAGATGGAGCCACACAGCAAGCCTCAGGGCTCAGAACCTCTTTTCTGCAAGGGGCCAGGCTAAGGATATTTGCTATGTTACAGGTCAGAGATGTCTAGATGAGTCTAACTGTGTAGGCCAAAGACAGGACCAAGAAAGGCTGGAGTATTTACAGCAAAAGCAGCTTGAAAATTCAGATGCTCACTGTACGACCCGCTAGCTCTCAGCCTGGGCAAAGAGCAGCCAGGTATTTCAGATCCTCATCTGTAGACAAGGGCTAATAATTGCTACTATTGTTACTGCTCTCAATATGGTCTATTAATATAACAACAAATACTATACTATTATTAGCAAAAACAATCTTACAAGATCATTAGGACAAGTTTTGTGCATTGTATATCTAGTAACCCACTACACAGTGATATATAATGTGGATTGTTCACAACATATATAGGAATAATTATAATAATTGGCATTAGAACAAAGACTTAACATGTTACTAAATTAATAATAATAGCCTCTTCAAAATGCAACCAGCCAGGGAGTTAGGAAATGAGAATTCTAGTTTGAACATAAAGCTGCTGACTCATTTCTTGTAAGACCCTTCACATGTCTGCCGCAGAACCAGAACATCTCAGCTCTGTGGGACTGACTCCAGGACCTGCTGCCCATGTGACCCTGGTCAAGTCACTGACACGTTACACGTTACACTATACACTATACCACAGGGACCTCGCCCATCCCCAGGCAGTCAGAGATTTCCAAACACAATAATAAAGCAATGACTAGGTAGATTGTCCTATCTGCCCTTCTGAATAATAAATAAGGGAGTGTGTGGAAAGGTAAACCTTCTCATGAGATCAGCTTCTCACAGGCTTCCTGCCCACAGCTGTGGCTTCTGCCAGTGACACCCCTTTACGATACATAAGCACACCGTTGCCATTTGTGCAACATGGCCTATGCATTACTGTTCCTGGGACAGGTGACAAAGTGCTGTTCAGAAAGGTTAACTAGTTTGTCCAAAGTCACACAATTAGGAAGTAACACACCTGGGGATTTAAAGCCTGTCTTTTAAACCACCGTTGTATCCTCACTTCACATGCTAATGGCGTTCCCTTGAGGGGGTCTTGAAGAGCATTGATAATAGCAATAGAAATATTAATAGCAGGAGCTGCTGCAGCAAGGATTAAAGCTAGGCCTGCATGTTAGGCATGAGGAGATGGAGGGCCCCAGCGCACAGGTGAGAGGTCAGAGCACGCCGGCAGCAACTGCTGACCAGCAGCACACAGGGCCCTGGCTCACCAAGCCTCCTCTCTGCCTGCAGTGCTACGTCAACCTGCTCTTCTGGTACCAGTTCTTCTGCGGCTTCTCCGGCTCCACCATGATCGACTACTGGCAGATGATATTCTTCAATCTCTTCTTCACTTCTTTGCCTCCAATCATCTTCGGAATCCTCGATAAAGACATCTCTGCAGAAACACTCCTGGAGTTGCCTGAGCTGTACAAGAATGGCCAGAACTCTGAGGTAAAGGACCCATGCAGCCAGGAGGAGGTGACCTTGGAGTATTTACAGCTTGTATGTGGCCTCCCTCACTTCCTGGGTGCCAAAGAAAGAGCACTAGGCTACCAGTTGAGAGCCTTGCATTCTGGCCACTGTTCTGACACTGACCTCTGGAATCACTTTGAATAACTCCTCTCCTAATTCCTGGCCTCTGTCTCATTTGCTGCTGAGGGTGTTGCATAAGATCAGTGATTTTTTTTTCTTTTAATCACTTTTAAATTATATCACAGGTCAAGACTGACTTCTCTAAGTGAAAGGGAAAAGAACATGCAGAAAAATGCTAAATCTCTACTAGGACCTTGAAGTATATAAATTGAATCCCCACAATAAAGTGTATTAGTTTTTTGAAGGTATTATGACAAAATATTCATACTGGAATCTGCATAATGTAGAAAGAAAAGAAGTTTATTTAGCTCACTGTTTTGGATGCTGTGAATGCAGGTTCAGGCAACCTCATCTGTTTGGTCTTTGACTGCATCAGACCATCAAAATGGCATCACAGTAGGAACGTGAGCGAGGAGGAGAGGTCATAAGGTGTTATGGCTTGTAGCTAGGTTTACCCCCAAGCCCTCATGCTGTCATAGGTGAGGTTTTTCAGAGGTGGCTGGGTCTAGGGTGTGTGATGCTGGGGTTAATGGTGCAATGGTAGGATTAAGAGTGCCCCACCCTGGGTGAGTATAAGAGACAGAAACACGGCTACTGCCATCACTTGCTGCTGCTGTCGCCTGATGCTCCTTGCATGCTGCTTTGCTATCTTCTGCCTGCCTTGCCATGGACTGTTTCTCTTCTGAGATGCCCCTCCACCATGTCACCCTGTCTCGGAGCCAGCCAACTATGAACTGAAACCTCTAAAAATTGTGAGCCAAATAAACTTTTCCTCCTTTAATGTTGGGTGTCAGGTATTTTGTCTCAGCAGCAAGAAAAGTGACTAAGACGGGGGTGAGACAAGAAGCCAGAAAGATCTGGGGGCAGGCCTGATTTTTTTTATAGCAAACCACTCTCAGGGGAACACATCACTCTCTGAGACCAGCATTAATCACCTCCCATTAGGTCCTATCTCATAAAAATACCATCATCTATCTCTTCACGTCACCACACTGAGGACAGGGTGCCAGAACTTGAACCCTTGAGGGACATATCCAAACCATATCCAATCCATAGCACCTAGTTTTGGAAGTCCTGAGTCCAAAAGTTAGTTTGCTCAGGACCGGGTAACACACTCATAAATGAATGCTTCTGCTTCGCAGTGGGAAAGGCAACACTTAAGTCACGATCACACATAGGCAGGACCTTGATATCAGGTTGAAGGCCTGGAAAGACGTCAAACATATTTTTAGAAAACAGGGCAGCCATGAATGATTTGCAGAAGGCAGACGGCAGGCACTGCAGGTGGTCAGAGCAGCCCAAAGACAAGGAGATGGGACGGAGAAGACCAGAGAGACCCTGGCTGCCTTGCAGTGACCCAAAGACAGGAAGAGAAAACAACGGAGCAGTCCAAGCAGGAGGCCTGGGGCAGCCCAAACATATCTTAGATTGTTCTAATTTCCCTTTCCCACAGGCACGATGGGTACACAGCACACTCCCTGAGTGTCTACCATGTAAGGAGGTCAGTGTAGTGAGAACAAACTGTGCAGGTTTTCTTTTTCCCCAGGAAGACAGAAAACATGAAGCAAAAAAAAGGTTTTTCTCTGCAGCCATCGAGTTGTCTCTGTGGTCCTGTAGTCCTGGGATGTGAATGATGTCACTTAGAAACTTTTAAATGTATACATGGTCCGGGTTGGTAGTAGCACAAGCCATAGAAGCGGTGATTGATATTAACCACCAGGCACTTGCCAGATATCAAGGCACAATTACACCTAGTCCTCCTTAACTCGAAGCAAATGTGCTTATCTACATCTAGGGAAAAAGAAACCAGTTCTCCTCAGAGCAGTTTAGTAATTGTTAAAAGGTCACACTCTGAATAGCAGAGTTGAGACTAGCACTGAAATCAGTCACCTCATGCCTGTGCCCCATTCTATTGTGGCTACAAGAAGTATTGCAAGTGACATATTGTCTGTTGGCCACACACAAAGAACAGAGTTTGCTTCGGTGGTAGTAACTGTGGGTGTGTTTTTCCCTGGCAGTGTTACAACCTATCAACTTTCTGGATTTCCATGATGGATGCATTCTACCAGAGCCTCATCTGTTTCTTTATTCCTTACCTGGTAAGTCCCATGGTGTCATTCTAGACACCTAAGTCACAGTGTGTGACCCATCCTGGTTATATGCAATTGCAGACTAGCAGTATCTTTTTGGACACTCCAGAGTAGAGGATCCAAACTGGTGGTTGCATTCTACATCCTAGATAGAAAGTTACTTTCTAGTGGCTTTTGAAAAACTGAGAGCTGTTCTTTTACTGGGTCATTTTTTTGCCTCATAATGAGAATCCAGAGTTGACTCAGCCCTGCTTAGATGGGGAACATGTAGTCTAATTTTCTAGACATTGTCCCCTCTATTGCCCTTTGTCTTACACCTGGAACATTTTGCTCATCCACTGCTTCCTGTCTAATTATTGAAGATGTGTGAATTTACAGCCCTTGAATTATATATACATTTGTGCTTCCAAGGTCAAAGCAGCAAGTTTTGATAAAAATTGGTACTATATTTCTCAAGTAAACAGCGATTACATGACAGCAAATAATACCAGTACCATCTCAATTTGATTCCCTGTTTAAATTACAGGGGTTTAGAAAAGATACCTGTATCCTTCCTGGACAGGGACAAGGTAAACAATGACGCTAACCCAGCCTCTGAGCTCATATTATTTTACAATTAGCAACAAGAGAGAGGTATGGAAGGCAAGCATCCCAGGCTTTGTTCAAATTTACCAGTTTCCAACTGCCTCTGTTTGTCTTTCTTGCTTTACCTTTTTCTCCTACCAAATGTTTAACAGATATAGCACAGGAGTACAGAGTTCTACAAACCTACCTTGTTTATCTTCAGGACTTTTCCCTGAACTGCAGTTCCCTGTGTTCTCAAGGGACTGACTTCCCTTACTCTCAGCTGATCTGTCTTCTGTGTTTCCAGGGCCTCTTGTCCACCTCTCTACTGTCCTCATCTTCACTCACCACTTTAAATTGCAGCATATCTCTTGAGCCTAACACACAGTAAAAGCACTGAAAATGGACACAGAATTAGCCTCAGCACAGTGCCTGGGGTGTGTTCAGTAAGTCCTTTGTTCATTCATTCCACAAGGGTTTCAAAACCTTCATGATGGATTCTTCTGGTAAACATACCTCTAAACAATGTAGTCTCATCAGCTTATCTGTCATGTGTTCCATTCATCTGTTCCTTTCTTCTTGTTCCTTCCCCTTGCTTGACACCTGTCTTCACTGATATTTTTTAATTACTGTATCAAAGTCTTAATCTCACAATACCTGTTTGTTCCTTCTCTGCAGACCTACAAAGACTCTGATATCGATGTCTTCACGTTTGGAACTCCGATCAACACCATCTCCCTCATCACAATCCTCTTGCACCAAGCAATGGAAATGAAGACGTGGGTAAGAATCCCAGGTCCCCTTTAGCTTAAAAAGTATGCTCCTGTCTATTGACAACATTAAGATTTTTGAGTCATTTCTCTGCATTCTGATATATTCAGGAAATACATACTGAGCCCCTACGTGTATCCTACATGTAAAGGGGTGATTTGAGTAAAGATGATCCATCCCTGGTCTCAGTATGCTTATCCACCCAGGATGACAAATCTAACACACAGTAAACATGAGGCAGTTAGTTGCAAAAATTTGGTAACACTGATAAAAAACATTCATGGGAATTACAGAGGCAAAGAAAAGATTGGACTAAGCGTGCCTGAGGTTGTATACGGAGAACTGTTTCCCATTTAATTTCACTAAAAAACTGCCTTCAGATCACAACATCGCATGTTATGTGTCTATCACATTTTTACTTCTGAAAAGGCACTGCCAGCCTTCTCAATGAAATTTTCTAGTTTACGGTAAGTATAAAGACAAAGAACTTAAAATCATGAGTCGCACATATTGCCTTATTGAACCTCACAGAGCCTGTCGTGTCAGGTATCTTTAGATCCCCATTGTACAGATTTAGAAATATGTACCACAGGATTAACAAATCTAAGCAGTTAAGAGAAAAGCAGAATTTGCATGCTGCAGTCTGGCTCTTGAGCATGTAACCACTTTGCTAATAGTGTGAAGAGACAAGATTGAAGTGGTATATGGAAATCAGTACAGAAAGATTTATTCCTAACCACATTGAAATGGCCCTTTCTGAAAGCATCAAACGCTTGGAAAACTGCCCCCAAGTAGGTGCAAAAAATTCCTTCCTCTATTATGCAATGGAACTTATCTCACCATCATCATAAGCAAAACCGAAGAGCCACCAAAGGGAACTTGTGGATTTAAGTTCCCGTTTTGAAAACCCCTTGTGCTCTGAAGCATGCCAGTGACAGAACCGAGCAATGGAACCACCAGCTTGGCAAGATACTGAGCAGGCTCAATCTGCAGGCTTTCTGGACCCAGGACCAGACAGGGCTCTTGCAGGTGGGCTATGTGGCTTCTATGTGGTTGGATCAGCTTCCCCTCTCAAAAAGAAAGCAACCTAAAGTTGGCAGTGACAAACTGTTTGGAATTACAGCTTTATCAGAAGCCATGAGCAAGAAATACAAGAATCAAAGACATGACTTTGATAGGAGGAACTAAGCCAACCTAAGAGGTCTTTAGAGCTCTTGAAAATGAAAACTGGTCACTGAAATTAAAAGTTAACTTGCGGGACACCCTGTAGATCAGACTCCAGCAAAAAGCCAACTACCAAATTGGAAGGTAATATTGGGAACTCATCCAGAATGCCACACAATTCTGAAAAAATAATTAAGAGAAATGGTGGCTAGAATGAATGACTCCATCATCCACATAACAGGAGATGCAGGAAAGTAAAATGGAAAACCAATAAAGAAGCAATATTTGAAGCAGTAATGTAACAATAAAAATAAATCTGGGTATATCATAGGAAAATATATAATTAAGAGACCCAGATGTGATCTTAAAGTCTACCAGAGACTGAGTTATGTAAAAACAAATAGCAGTACTTTGACAGTCAAACCAGAAGTCATTAGAAAACAATGGATTAATTATCTTCAAAGACTTTTCATGTATGCACAACAACATTGGGTCCCATTAATAGGTGCAGTTAATACATATTAATAAAAATAGGGCAAAATAAAGTTTTTGATGAACTGTGAGGTTTATTACCTTTAGACTCCCCCCAACCAAAAGAAAGAATATATCTGACAAAGAAAATTTTTAAGAAAGATATAACTCCAAGAAATAACATGAGGAGGAGAAGGAGGAGGAACTAGTCAAACAGTAAAATTTATGTGACAGCCTTCGTCACACATGTGAGGAAAAGAGAGGTACACATTTCACAAAATGTTCTCAATTTATGAATGAGCTCTGTTCCAGGAGAATGTTTACAAATTAAGTCCATTCATAATCCTACAAAGTAAGTCTCATACAGTACACTTGTAAATCTTACACAGTATATCTGCAAAAGTCCACAATTCAAATGTTCATAAGTCAGACTTACTGTGTTTTTCATAAACATTCACATTAATTTCTTAGAAAGTTAAGGTTAAACACTACAGTAATGGGAAGGGGAAAGTATAGGAAGCTATCTATTCTGCAGAATGCAGGGATGATGAAAAGAGAAAATGACAAACAAAAAATACAACATATGCCCAAATCCAAACGTCAGTGCTCAAACTAAATGTAAATGGATTAAATTTTCCTTTTAAAAGAAAAATTATCATATTAGATATTTTGTCATAAGGATAAGTTCGCAAATTCATAATCACAGCATGAGATTATTTTACAGCTGTATCAGACTTGCATAGATCAAATAGACAGAAAGGAGAAAGGATGCACAGGCTCTGATTAAACATCATATTTGATCTAATATATAAAACACTGCTCCAAACAAATAGCAAATATACATTTTTTCAAACACATTGACTATTTGCAAAAGACTCCTCAAAAGTCTTAAAGAAAATTAAACTCTGACGAAACAGATTTTGTAGAGGACACAAAAAACTCTTGGGGATAGGAAAGATAATAATTATATGTACCATCAAGTTTTTAATTCATATATTTTCAAAATGTCTTTAAATGTAAAATTTACCAAAACATAGTTGATATCACTCAACAAATGTAAATAAAGAAAATCAAAGTCCTCAAAACATTAAAATCCAAAGGATTACAGAGGTGAGTTTGACCAAACTTGTAAGAGATAGATGACATCTGTTTTATAACCATTTATCTTCATGGAATAAAAAAAATAGGAAAAGATAACTTTTTAGTTCATTTATGCTGCTATAACAAAATATGAGAGAGTAGTTGATGAAGGATAGAAATGTATTTCTCACAAAATTAAGAAGAAAATGATAAAGAATCAATATTTGAAACATTAATCTTTGAGAATATTAAAATAAATCTAGTTATAGCACCTGTATTATAGTGAAACTGTACAATTAAGAGACCCATATTAAAGTCTACCAGAGACAAAGTTACTTAAAAGGGATGGTTGACTTTGACAGTCACACAAAAGCCACTGGCAAGCAACGGATTGGGAAACCCAAGATCCAGGTACTGGCAATCTCAGTGGCTGGCAAGGGCTACTCTGTGCATCTTTTCTGCATCATCTAAAGAGGGAAGGTAAAAGGGATGACCGCTGTGTCACTGCATGCCAGAAAAGATGAAAGGGACACAAGATGTATCCTCACATGGCAGAAAGGCAAAAGGCACGGAGGCACTGCCTTCAACCCCTTTCATAAAAGGACTGACCCACAGGAAAGAGCAGAGCCCTCAGGAATTATCCACTTCCCCAAACATTCTACCTCTCCATACTTCCTCAGCTGTGACTTTTGGAGGGACGTGTACACTGACACTATAACAATGTTTCTCATGGCAAGGATAGCAGATAGCAAAATGGACACGGCCAGGTCAAGGGAAAAAGTTATGAAACAATTTCACCAATGAACAGAGATGTAAAAAATTCTAAATAAAATGGTGGTGAATGAACTCAGTGGTAAGCACAACTAAGGAACTTCCATCTCCCGCTGGCAGACTATAAATTTATACATCTCTGCAAAGGGCAATTCGAAAATAGCTAGAAGAGTTTCAAGTACTCATTCACTATGACACAATTATTTCTAAGTATGCACCCTGAACATACCCTTACAGCAATATATAAAGAGAAGTGCACAGAAGTAGTGCTATAGCGTTGCTCATAATAGCAAACAAAAAGGAAGCCTAATTGTCCATCAAGAGTAAAACTGTGGTATATCCATATACTAGAATACAAAGTCCTTGCTTAGAATGTTTTGACTTACAGTGTTTTTCAACTTTACAGTGGTATAAAAGCAAGATAGAAACCATACATCAAATTTTGAACTTCAATCTTTTCTTGTGCTAATAAGGAGATAGTCCCTCAGAGTAATGCTGGGCAGTGGTAGCAACTCGCAGTCACCCACATAGTCACAAGAGTAGTAGACAACCCATCGCTATAGTGAACTGTATCACTCAGCTATGATGTGCAATAGATTAAGTGTATTATGATGCATGTTCAAGTTATAATGGGTTTATCAAGCCATCACCCTGTTGTAAGTCAAGGAGCACTGGTGGTTAAAATGAATAAACTGAACCTATGGCAACGTAGATAAAATTCTGAAATGTAATGCCAAGTTAAAAAATCATAGAAGTATCAGTCTGCTCAAGTTGGCATAACAAATACTATAGACTGGGTGGCTTCAAGAAACAAAAAGTTATTTTTTGCATAGAGACTGGAAGTTCAAGATCATTGTGTCAGTGTGGCCATTGGATACGGAAAGCCTTCTGCCTGGCTTGTCGGTAGATGCCTTTTAGCTATATTTGAAAAAGCAAATATAGACAGGGAGATAATGAAGGAGGGAGGGAGAGAGAGAGAGGGGAGAGAGAAACAGACAGAAAGACTTTCATTACAAGGACAGGAATCCCATTCATGAAGATTCCATTCCCATGACCTAATTACCTTTCCAATGGCCCCACCTCCAAACACCATCACATTGAGGATTAGGGTTTCAAAACATGAATTTAGGAGAGAAAACAGTACATAGGACACAAATGATAAAGCCAAAAAGCATCCATAAACATGAATATATAAACATGCATGGAAAAATTGATAAATACTAAAATTATAATTCAAGATTAAAAAAAGAGACCATTTGCAAAGAGATAGTGGTTCTTTTGCTTTGAGACAAAGCCTTGGTAAACTGCCCAGACTTGCCTTGAACTTGAGATGTTCATGCATCAGCCTCCTGAGTAGTATGAATTACAGGCATGTATCACTACACCCATTTCATTGTAGCTGTCAAACTTAAATCTTCATCTATTTTGCAGTATTTAATTACATTTTTTAAGTCAAGATATTTCCAAATGAAACTCTGCTCTCTGTGATCCCATTAACCAGCAGATATTTTTTAGCTTTTCAAAATGCCCTGCACATTGTAATGAGACCTCCACTGTATATTAAAAATCAGTAGTAAGCCTGAGGATTCTGTGCCCTCTCTTTGTCAAACTACTGCACCCATCTGCTTTAAAACATGGAAATACAATTAGCATTGCTAATTCACACAATGCAGTCCTAGACCAAGTACCCCAGTGGTCTCTTCTATTTCTGGCATTCTGCTGGAGTCGCCTGTTGAAATGAAAAATGTCTCCTTTGCAAAGTACTTAAATCAGTGGTTAGTCTAGTGCTTCCCTCTGCAGAAATAAAACAGAATTTTATTGAGTCTATTGAGTTTGTTGAATCTGTATTCACAGTCCTTACTAGAACTGTAAAAGTTAGCTAAATAATTTGTTAGAGAGGAGAATAAGTTAAAAAAAAAAAAACTATTGTCCAACATGACTATAGTTAATAACTACACATGTACTATAGTATTAAATTAATAAGAGATTTTTAAGTCTTCTCACCATGAAGAAAAAGTTTGTGAGATAATGTGTATGTTAATCAGCTTGACTTACTCATTCCACGATGCACAAATGTTTCAAAATGTGTTGCACATGACAAATAGAATTTTATTTCAATTAAATAATTTAAAAAAGAAAAGAGGAACTTAGCTCGCTCCTTCAAGGCATGACTTACTTGGATTATCTCTTCAAATGAAAACAAGGACACTAGATAATACTTTTTTAAACTCTATAAAAGTGTGAAGGGCTGATCACTGACCTAAAGACCAAAACCTCAGGGAAAGAGGGATTCTAGAGAAGCAAGTTGAACCAGTGCCGGTCTCTCTGCGGATATTTATGACGCTGCCCAAATGAATTTTTTTTTGACAGACTTGAGTAAAAGGCTAATAAATTAAAACACAGGTTCCTGGAGTACGAGCCTACTAACAGGCTCCAGAATATTTGGATATCGAAGTCACAGAGTAAGGCTAGGGGCACACTAAAGATGCATCAGCCTCTACCCTCTCATCAGCAGGTTCTACAGAGGTTATTCCTCCTATGCTGAAGACAATCAACATAAAGAACTAACCTCAAAGGTTGTCACCATAGGCTGGCCTCACATACATGTCCAGCCCAGGTCCACACCATCTGGGTAAGCCAAACTTCAACCTATAAATTCAGTGTCCAGGGAATCAAGACTGGCATGAGCCACTGACCCAAGGGCTTTGCAATGCATATACACAAGCCTGACTGCACGATGGTACCTACACACTAACCCTCAAACGGTCCCTACTAACTCTTTAGAAATAGTATCACACACTCAAAAATGACCATTCTCACAAGGAAACAAGAACCTACAAGTGAGAATCAAAGAAACAAATATATCAAATATTGAATTATCCCATTTTTATACAGAATCTATGCTCAGTATGTCTAAAGAAATAATAAGCTTTAAAATGTCACCAGAGGTTGGTAAATTATACAAAGTAACTTAGTAAATTTTAAAAGAGACCAAACAGAACACTCAGTAATAAGAATTACAATAATTTAATAGCAGATTGAAATTATTAAGAGGTCAATTAATTGAAATTATCCAAAATACAAAAGAAGAAAAAATAATGAAAATTACAGAAGAGTTGTTAAGAAATATAACATAAACTAGTAGATGAAAAATCAACATACATTTGGAAAGAATCTCAGAAGGAAATTATAAGATGGATAAAATACAGGTAGTATTTGAAAAGATATCTTGATAATTTTGCATAAGTGATTGAAAGACATTAACCCACAGATCCAAGAAGATTTAAAAAAAACCTAACCAAGATAAAAAACAAATCCATACTTACTGCATGTGGGTTATCCATACATACTACAATGAACACCAAAGATAAAATAAAACATGAACAGTAGGTAAATTTTTAAGAAATGAAAATTTCCATCTAAGGAACAACAGATAAAGAGATAAAGCTAGTTCCCCAATCATTATAGTGGAAGCCAGAGTTTCCAGTAAAATGGCAGAATGGAGAGCAGCAAAGAAACAGCCTCTCTGATTCTGGTATCCAGATCTCGGGATATAGCAATGTGAGGAAGAAGAGGGAAGGGGCCAAGCAAGGATCTGAAGCAAGAATTAAAGTACATGGAGAGAATTAAGAGAGGAACACAGCACAGAAGAGGGAAGTGGAAGCAGACAGGAGCCCTGGCTCATGGCATGGGAGGGGCAGTTCAAACCTGCAGATTCACAGTAACTACTGGTGACCCCAGAGGCCTCCACAGAGAAATGCACCACTGTAACAGAGCAGTGGATGCTGTGGACTGAGCTGGTTAGGGGGTTATTCAGGTTCAGACAGGAGTGGGCCATTGCTCAGGAGCCTTTTTGGAAGGGGGCCAACAGAAGTCAGAACTCAGAGCAGCTACAGATTGGCTCCATCTAGCACTCCAAAATGTTCTAAAGGACATTCTAGAAGGAGACAACAGACAACTCCATGAACACCAGCAGAATGAATCCACCCAGCAAGGCAAGTAATTAAACAGAGGGGAAAGAAAAGGACCATCCACTAAAATCAAAATGGATCGAAAGTCTGAATATTAAAATAGAAACACTAAATCTACCTGAAGGCAAGGTAACTAGAAATCTTGAAGACATTGGAGAATTCTTGAACAAAACCCAAACTGCATGGAAAGTATGTCAAAGAATCAACAACTGGAATCTCATCTTCTTAAAAAGTTTTTGCACTTACGAAAGAAATCACCAGCAGAGTGAAAAGAAAACCTACAGAATGGGAAAAAAAGTTTAACCAACTGTCCCTCAGACAAAGGGCTTCTATCTAGAACACACAAAGAATTGAAAAAAAATCAGGCCCCCCAAATTCAAAGACCAAATCCAAAAATGGGCATCTGAGATGAACACACAGTTCTCAGATGAAGAAATACAAATGGCAAATAAATATATGAAGAAACATTCAGCATCACTGATCAGTCGACAGATGCAAATTAGTGCAACCTTGAAATTCCATCTTACAAATGTTAATCTCCTATTATTTTGTTTTGAAATTCTGTATTTCAGTTCTTATTCCTTTCTGTTGTTTTTTAAATTAAAAAAAGAAAGAAAAAAGGAAGAAATTTAGAAAACAAAATAACCAGAGATGTAGATCAGCAGCACAGCTCCTGCCTGGCAAGTGCAAGGCCCTGAGTTTGATTCCCAGTACCTAAAAAGAAAATAAAAAGCAATAATAAATAAGTTAGGGAGGGTGTAAAAAGGATTAAAGTGATCTAACATGCTTGAGTGGTTCAAAAGGATGGAAAAATGATATACTCCAAGCCATAATAAGTTAAGATTGATACTTACTGAATTAGAAGTGAAATTAAACTGGGATATATAACTTCTAAACTAGTGCAGAAGACAAATTATACAAAACAGTATGCTTACAAGAAGACAAGATTGAAGAGAAGCACAAACCAGGCAGGACAAAATAAGATCAGATTACAAAACACTCTGTTGCTTTGAAAATGAATTCCCTACCATCAAAAAAAAAAATGGACTCATCACACAAATATAAAATTGAGACAAAAAATCACACAACATTCAACTTATCCAACATTTCAAAATAGGACACATAGGGAAACCTAAATGTGTGGTAAAGCTACTAAGGGTAGCGTGGAAATTATTACCAAAGACAAGGAAGAAATAAGTAATCTGGGGGCTCCTGGAGCATGGATATTCCAGTTCTAGGCGGTAGCAACATGGACCTTTGCTTTACAATGATCCATTAAACCATTTCACCTTTTAAACTATGTGTTTGCGTTACATTTCAAAACTGCTTAAAATAAAGTTAGCCAAGTATTTCAATTGCACTGCCCTCTAACCTAACCAATACCTTCAATGCCATTTTCTTCTTTCCCTCTGCAGACCTACATCCATGGGCTCGTCCTCCTGGGCAGCTTCCTGCTGTATTTTGTGGTGTCGCTGCTGTACAACGCCATCTGTGTCACCTGTAACAGTCCCGCCAACCCCTACTGGGTGATGGAAAACCAGCTCTCAGACCCCACCTTCTACCTCCTGTGCTTCCTCACCCCGGTCGTGGCTCTACTCCCAAGGTACGAGCACCATGGCCGATTCTTGCCAGCCCACTGGTCTCCTGTGATATGCAATTTTCATAACCCGAGCATCATGATTTGACCCTGATAGATTCCTTGAGGCTATTTGAACAGAAGTAGGATGCTAGGACACAAAGAACAATGAGCAGGAGAAAAGGAACGCGGACCCTGGTCTCAACTCTGGCATGGGCTCCATTGCAGCATCTAAAAAATGGGTGTAACCATCCATACCTTTCTGACTTACAAATTTTGTTGTGTGACAAAGAAGGCTTTTGAAATCCTCTGTGCTCCTTTATCTATTTATTAGCTAAGGAGTCTCTTGCCAAATACCTAAAGGGCCAGCAAGCAACTGTGACAAGCTGGTGACATTCAGACAATGGAAGAAAACTCCTCAGAGTCTCCCTATCACAGACACAAGGAAATCTCAAATGAAGCATTCCAGAGCTTTAGAATTTTCCCAGGAGTTTAAATTTGACATTCAGTCTCTGGCTTTTACTATTACTTAAATTTGTTCAAAACACACATAACATACAAAACTTTGTTAGCTAACGAAAGCACTGATGGCCCACAGACTGCTCCTGATGCTTCCAGCCTAAAATCCTTCATTTCCAGAATAGCAACAATAATGCTTTGCTTTTCCATGATACTTTCCCTGACTTTCACTCTCCTGTACACCCTCATACAGTATTTATTGTCTTTTCTGAACAGCTAAGAATTAGACAGCAATCTGGTTCTAGTCCTGCTTGTTCACGTAAAACCTGCAGTTCCACAAAGAACCAAGATGTGTCCACAACTCTGCAAATCTTAGTGAAAGTGAGATCCTCCTGACTCAGAGACCTATGTTCTCTTCTCCAGTGAATATTCTGATAAGAAAAATTAGTGAATTTGGTTGGCAATGGGAACTCATGGACAAAGTATCACTTTTTCTCCATCCTCAGAATCTCATCACTCTGAACATTAAAATTCAGGCTCTTAGCAGTATAAAGGTATCATCAGTGGACAATCCAACATTGGGCAGAACTTTCTCTTCCAAAATTAGGCAGAAAACTACCAACCATGTTGCTTCCTTTAATAAGTTTTTCCATTTGCTTAATCCATGCCAGTCTCCATTTCTTCTTTCTAAACCAGCTCACAGCCTTGACCTCATATGCAGAGTTGGAATGTAAAAGCACCAGGATGGCAAACAGCGTTACACCAGGGAACACCAACAACAGTAGTTCAGTTCTAAGTAACTGTTGTGTGTATGACCGCCTTACTTGGTCCCTACAGGTCACTGCAGCCTCTTCTCCCTACTCTTTCCTTCAAATTTTGGATTCCACACCCAGGACTCCAGGCTTTCTCACCTCCCTCCCTTATCTTACACTGACCTGTCTGTAATGCTCCTCCTCTTGCCCAGCCTCTTCCTGCTCTAATGTTATGTTAAGCATCACCATTTCCAGAATTTCTGTGAATTCCCTTCCTCTGCCTCCATCACCTGAGTATCTCTCTTGCATAAAGTTTCCCCACCCCCTGACTAGAAAGTGTCTGTTCATCTCTCTCTGACCATCAGCTTCTGCAGAGAAAGGATCCTCATCTGTATGGAAGGGTCACCCAGCACACTCCCCATCACATGGTCTGCATTCAGCTGAAGAAATAGCAGATACTGCCAGGGATTTAGCTCAGCGGCATAAGTGTCTGCCTAGCAAGTGTGAGGTCATGAGTTCGATCCCTGGTACCATAAAAAAAAAAAAAAAGCAAATATTGAAGAAAGATTAATAATACAGGACACTTGCCCTTAAGGAGTCTGTAATTCAATGGATGATTTGGGTATATCTGCCCATAATACAGGTGATACTGACTGGTACTAACAGAGAGACTTCAGAGTGTAGCCAGGGAGTAAATTAAGCCTCAGGGCACATTGCCACCCAGTTTCTCTTCAGTGCTCCCCTGAGAGGGGCCATAAGGATCAAGCTCTGGTTGGAAAAAGGTATCAAATATGTAATTAAACATTTTTGTTCCCCACTTTTGACATTAAACATAATGATAATCACTACTAGCTAAGGACTGAGCTCTTGTATTTCAATTCTTATTTGGAGTAGGCAAAATAAATTTATAAGCCCCCATTCCTTATATGAGACTTACTAGAAAACACATTCGGACCCAGAGTCTACAAAGCTAAAGCAGCTGTTTAATGAAGATCCTAGAAAAATGTGCAGCATGTTGACACATGTGTGTTGAAAGACCAACAGTCTGCCTGACAGAAAAGTTAGCAAATATTTACTTGGTGGCTACCCTGACGCATAGGTTAAATCTTTGCTTATTCCGCATTACCATGATAAAAGTTGAATGTTTGCTAAATTCTATTTACTAAAGAAGGCAAAGAGATTTCCTCTCACAGTGAAAGGATTATTTTAATAGTTGTAAGGACTGCCAACTTGGAACAATTCCTGTTAGTTTATTGAAATCTATGTGATAAAATGTGTGATGTAGAAAACTATATTTGATCACTTAAAGTTGTAACCTCCATTTATCATACTGGAGATCGATGGCACTCACCACACATGTGAAAATTAGCCTTCTAACCGTGACTTCACAAACCATGATCTTAATTCAACCAGTATAAAAGAATAGTACGAATTCCTTTGAGTTAGAAATGCCGATGTATATGTTATTTTACAGTTAAAACAAAAGTCAATAACAGCCTCAAAACTCAGTACAGCCTCATAGTTAGGTAAAGTAGAAGGCAACAGCCCCCTGGCTTTGGTGACCCCACACACTTAGTTGGGGTTTTCTGTTGTTGTTTTTTGTTTTTTCTACTTCTCTGTTCTTTTCTTTGCTGACTTATATCCTTGATACGGTATGCATTAATCCTGATCTCTCCTCCTACATTCTAACTTTATATTCACTTCACAAACACAGCAGTCACTGTGGAGGGTTTTTAAATCATTTGTAACTGATGAATCTTCACTACGAACTCCCAGCCCTGACCTCTCTTCTGAATTCCAGACATGCCTTTCTACCCACCTATTCATCACCTCACTGGGCTCCTGAAGTCTGAGGAAACTGGGAAACATCTGTAATGTAATCTGTGATTCCTTCCTCCATCCCCACAGCCATGCCAAGAACCTGGCTCATCCGCAAACCTTTCAGCAAATGCTCCTCCTTCAGAACCAAGGCAGACTTGGGGAAGCTGTCCGAGCCATCTTCTGCGGCCTCACCCCCACCCTCGCATAGCACCCAGTCCTGCATATTCTGCCTACTAAAAACTTCTCAGATCCACCTGTTATTTTCATTTCTATAGTCGCCAATACCAATAGGTTACGTGTGTTTCACCCCAAATGAATTCAGTATTCTTCCATTGGGTTTTTTATTATGATCCCTTATCATTGTATCAAAGTGAAGTCACCTATTTATAATGCCCTAATGGCTCCCCCAGGCCTTTCTAATAAAGCACAAAAAGCAAAACTTGACCCCCAGCATTTGCCATATTTCCCTTCTCCACATTATAACCACTGTGCCTGGGTTTTAATTCTTGCCCGTTTGCCTGCCTGTATCCTACACAAACTCAGTCTTCAGCTTAAATGCTTCTTCCTCAAGGAAGTTTTCCAGATGAGATGTTTAACCCTCTCTGGACTCTTCTAACTATATTCGTGCACTACATGAGAGCAAGAACTGTTTGTCCTGTTCTAAACTTAACTCTGTGGCACAGCACCTCAGGGAAGTTGACAAGTATTTGTTGGATAAATTGATGGAAGGCAAAAGAAAAATTTGATGGCTTGGGGGTAAGGTTTAGTGTTCAGATAAGAAATCAGCTCTCCTGAAGCTCAGAGATGGCCCCTATTACCTTACTTGTGGGTTGAGAAAGACTGATGAAAAGTTTATCTGACTTTGTGGGGTCTACCGTGGTCTTCAGAAACCCATTACCTACTGTGGGGTATCCATGAATAATGGAAGCCTTTCTGCTTCTAAGGCTTCAAAAATTAAAGCAAACATCTCTGGAAAGGACCTCCATTGTACTCTGGGATACATTACTTTTTAGACAAAGAAACTGACTCTTGGATGGAGCATACGTAGAGCTTTATCACAGCTGATATATGCTTCCCATGTGCTGCATATGGGAAGCACACTTTCCCTTGTCACACTTTCCCCTGACTGAATTTGCAACAAGGAAAAAACCGCAGACAGAGATAGAGACTCTCAAGGTCGGACTCTACACCTCAGGCTGCAAGCAGCTTGGCAGGAGGGAAGGAGTTCTGATTCAGTCAACACACAGATCTCTTACTTCTCAGGAGACCTTGGGAATCTCCCCTCCTTACCTGAGCATTTAGTTCCCTTATCTGGAAACCACTGTTAATAAATGGCACCTTCAAGTCAGCATGGTACATGGATCCTTGGGAAAAATCTATGTTAAACCTAAATTATCAAGTTTCTCAAAGGGTCAAATTACAAAGCAATTAAGCTTGCCAAAATTAAAGTAGATTCAAACTAGAATGGAAGACCTTGTACCTGGTACATGAGAGACAAGCCTCCGGATCCAGGGTGTTTTGTTCCAACCCTAGCTCGGCCACTGTGCAGCTCTAGATGAATCAATGAATCTCCTGGTGCCTTCAGTGTCTACATCTGTACATAGATGAAGATGGATAAGTATGCATCACTTAACAACAGCAGTACATTCTGAGAAATGTATCGTTAGAAACTTTCATCATACTGCAAACCCCACAGACTATACTGACATAAACTAAGCTGGCTCTGTCCCTAGGTGATTTAATCTAGGCCCACCACCATATATGTGACCTGTCATTGATGGAAACATAACCCGTGTCTGTACCAAACCAAGTGAATTGTTAGAAGAATGAGGTAACAATACAGATAACTGATAATATTCCTGATATTCAATAAATATGAGCTATTTTGTCACTGATATGCTCATTGACACTACAAGCCCCCAGAGTTAGATTTGCTAGCCATTGCTCGGGAGTGTAACCAATTGGATCCTGCTCTGGGTAAAGAATTAGATGCTAAGGCCCCCCATTTAATGCTGAAATTCAAGGAATCAACAAAGAAACAAACACTATCTTTATCCTTCTGTTTTCCATCAGGTACTTCTTCCTGTCTGTCCAAGGCACTTATGGGAAGTCTCTCATCTCAAAAGCTGAGAAAATTGACAAACTGCCTGAGGATAAAAGAAACCTGGAGATCCAGAGCTGGAGAAGCAAGCAGAGGCCTGCTCCTGTCACTGAAGTGGCTCAGACTCCCCACCGCCCAGCACCACCCGTCCCACAGCAGGACTTCAGAACCAGCACCCCGAAGAGCTCCAGCCCCCCCAAGCGGATGCTCCACGGACAGAGAGGCAGCAGAGAGGGCAGGGGGGAGGACCCATGCTTGGGGAGCCCCTTGACTAAACTGTCACCTGGTCAGCACCTTCTGGAGCCTCACAGGACACTGGTTCCTGACGCCTACTCCAGGGATCAGAATGACGTGCGCCGACCCTTGAGCAGAGGCAGCCATCGCCGCTCCCAGAGCTCACTGACCATCTGAGCGGGCTGCAGCCACCTGCCCACACTGGAAAGATCTCTGTCACCGACCCAGACATCCAGGACCCTCCCTGTCCACAGAGGAAAGGATCTGCCAGCCCTTTTCTTCCCTCTCTACTAGACTTGATTTCCTAAGAGCAAGTACTGGCTCAAGGAGTTTGACCAAGAAAGAAAAAGAAACAAAGAAAGACTGAAAAACTAGTTTACCTCCAGTTTTTCTTTTGCTGGCAGGCAGCGAATCTTACAAACGGAGTTTACATAGAAAACTACGTTTCTGTTGCGTTTCATTTTGCAAGTTTTTAGCCCAAACACATTCTCATCACTTTCTAGCTAACTAAAGCCTGCAGCACAATGGAACTAGCCATGGGATTCCAGGAAGCGTATCAGCCTGGGCAGGATCAGCCCGGGAAGTCACTGGGCTTGTCACTCCATCACCTCACCCCTCCGTGTCAGGAGCTCAAATCTCAGAAGACACCTGCACACGAGGGCTTCATCTCAAGGCTGCAGTGATGGCTCAGAAAGGTTCAGCATCCCTCCCGTCACCGAGGGTTGGGTCTGCTTTTGGTCTCTGACCCACGGAAACCACACCTACCTATGAAAACTAGATTTGAATTCAGTACCACAGACACTTTTGAGGATTGTAGATTCATAACTAGTGTAAGAGGCTAGAAGAACATATATGCTAAAGGGAACTCGGGCTCCTGAGATCCCTGTTGTAACTAATGTACAACACATCCTATGTGTTACCACACAAGGGATCATCCAAGCAGTTACAAGTACTCTTTCCCTAAAATTGTTTTTTATTTTAAAATAAAATTACCCATCCTCATTTAGTTCACAGAACAGAAAAACTCAAAGTTCTGGAGATATTAGCACATAGACCCTCATAATAGCCCCATATGCTACAGGAACTCAGGCCAAACAATGGCATCTTAAGGGGTATGGCTACTGTTAAGCCCTACACCTGTTTAGCTCATCCAAAATTATGGTACTGCCACCAGGATAACACTGACCCATGCTTCAGTTAAATTAAGGAGTCCTGGGAAGTCTTACTTCATAAGGAACAAGTACTTCACACATCCCTATCTTACCAAAAATGTTCAATAGCTCAAAATAGTTTTAAATAAAAGGGTGACAGAATATAAAATTCTAATGAGGTGTGTCAAGAGCAAGTAGGTCTGTGGTGGGCACCAATACCTATTCTTAATCTTTTAAAGACAAGGAGTTCCTGAACCCTCCCCTGCTTACATTAGTGCCTATAGACTGGGAGAAAGTGTGACAACTATTTGAGCCCATGAGTAAAAGCCACCAACCATGAATTAGCCTCTCACTTGAGTAAAGATACCTCAGAAAGAGGCCCAAACTCAGCTCAACAATCAGGGTAGCCAATGGCAGACTGAGCTGACCATTCCCTGGAAAATGTGGACTTAGCCATTTGGACTATCATGGTAGAGCCCATACTTACACTGTATTTCCCATACCTCCTCTGCCATACAATGATGCCAGCACCAACCAGCAGTGGACACTCTGTGCATGCTATGTGAAGATAGAGGGAAGGGATAGAAACATACCATGCAAAGCAGTAAGCATCTGAACCTTTTATAAGTGAGAAAATCAGTCAAAACTTGGCACCAGGCTCCTTCCTTTCCCCACGTAATTCCTGCCTATTACTAATAGACCCAGATAGGAGTTGTCAGAAAAGTAAACAGGAGATATGAATTTGTCTTTGTTCTTTCCCTGTATTCTTTGGGATCCAGGAGCCCTGAAGTAGGGTTCCATACTTCCAAATCAGGTTAGAATTGTCCTTTGGCATATGGATCAAATCCAAACTACATGGGGCTGGGGATTTAGCTCAGCGGCATAAGTGCCTGCCTTGCAAGCATGCAGTCATGAGTTTGATCCCTGATACCGATAAAAAGAAAAAAAAAATTACATGAAACCCAATGATGGGACTCTTTGAATGCAGTAACACTCTGTAATAGCACTCAGTATTTTTGCTTCACAATGAAGGGGGAAAGAGATGATGGGAAAGTTTAAAAATGTCTGTGATCTCTACCTACATACCAAACTGAGTCCAGTGTTCTGATACTACTATTCTCTTGCATGATGAGCCATCCCAGTTTGCCTAGGACCTTTCCATTTTTTACAAGTTCAATAGCCTGAGAAACTGGGCCAACTGGTCACCCACTCTTGCCATCCTTTGTAAACCAAACCAACTGTGACCATCCACTGTGCCATCTTATTCAGAGGAAAAAGTTGTAACAACTATTCCTCTGTAATATAATGCTAATGATTGTACTTAGTACATTTTTATACATGTGTAATCTTTTACTGACTGGACATATTTTTTAAAAAAAATAAACACGGTTTCCATAATTGTCTGCCATGAAGTTATTATTACTTTCGTTATATTATTATCACTAGTTCTGAATACTCTTTCATCCCTCTCCTAATCCATTCATCCTTCTTGTATTCATTTGCTTATACATGCATCCATTTATCTAATAAAGTTTAACTCCTGTTATGGTTGATACATTGTTTTAACTTGAGCAATTTAGAAGTTTAACTGGGAGACTCAGCAGGGAGCCAAGGTTCTTACTTTGTAAATATCCTCCTCCTATGCAAAGGAAGGCAAGGGGATTTTGTGAGTGCTATACCCACCATGGGGGATGGGGTGTTTTGTGTACAGTATTAGCCAGGAGAAGAGGTTTTTTCTCTCCTTTTGCTCTGGCTGCTGCCTTGAAGTGCTGCCCCAGTGCCATGCCACCCTGTCTTGAAGCCAACTGATTATAGGCTGAAATCTCCAAAAACTTTAAGAAATAAACCTTTAATTTTGGTACTGGGTATTTTGTCCCACCAATGAGAAAACGTAAGATATTAATGCATGAGTTGTTGAGGGTTTTTTCTAAACTAAAATGTCAATATTCAGGTCTAATTGCAACATTGGCTCTTTGTGATAAATAAGTGAATTTGGGTAGCAATTTGGTCACACTTGTCTCTAAGAGGTTTGCCTCCATTGTTCCAGAAGCTATTCGGGAAGTCTGGTACCAGTGTAGGGCTAGTCTGAGGTACACCCAAGGCCTAGAATTGACCCTTTCTGTGAGTATCTAAGTCTCTCTGTGTCTGTCTGTCTCTTGCTCACTTGCACTCTCTTTCACAAACACACACACACACACAAACACAAACACACACACACTCACAGTGTAGAAAGTTCCATGAAGGAGAGCCCCTGGAACCTTGTGCCCTACCATGTTCCTCGTGCTAGACGTATTACAGCACTCAAGACTCTCGTGACTGTTGATGCTAAAAAGCATATATGAGGCTGGTGTTATGAGAACTAAGTGAGGATATGAGGCCTGCCCCACTATCTGGCAAGATGATGAACCTACACATACACACGCACACACTCTAAGCCTTTTGAGGCATAAGGATACTGTATTAGACTTTCATTGCTGGGACAACTCATATGTTAATATCTTATGTTTTAAGAAAAAAAAATCCCACATGTGCCATTGGTTTGCCACTACCGCTCCATGCTTAGGGAAGTTTAGGAACTTCCATAAGACAGGTATCAAGTTCCTTACAGGTCCTGTCACATCGCCAGGTATCTGTTACAGGGTTGTCTTGGTTACTTTTCTCCATGAATGTTTAGATATTTGAAAATGATAAGATTTAATCCAGAAGACAAATTAAAATATCAGGCCACATGGTGCATGATGTAGGATAGATCTGCCTGACTATGGATCCTTCCAGGTCTCCTCGCATCACCCTGTTTGCAGAATGACAGCCTGAGGCTGAAGGATAGGCTGGACCACTAAAAAGGCACACTCAGAGTTCTTTTTGCAGAGGTAGAAATGAATTCCGAAGCCCCACCAACTTCTGCTGTTGAGCCCACGGTCCCGTCTTTAAAATGGCCCCACTCTTTTTCACACACACACACGCACTTACAAGCAATTATCCTTTTACTGGATGCAAGAGACAAGTGTATAAGAAGAAGCATGTGTTTGCTTTCCCATTTATAACAGTCTGGCAGGGAACACAAGAGCTCCAGGCAACATAAAATTTGCTAGGCCTGTAAAAGGAAGGCCTCTTCCTTTTAAAGAGCAAGGAACAGAGACCAATAAAAAGGATACAGGTTGGCAGAAGATAAGAGTTACCTTGGCTATTCATAATTACTGTATAAGCCTGCCTCCTGTCTGGTGTTCAGGGAAAGTAATTTGAAAGATCTGTGCCATATTGAAAATGAAACCTCAGGGTATGGCTTAATAGGAGTCTCTATCAAATAAGCCCACTGGCACCTTCCCAAGTAGGCTCTTATATCACATCCTGGCCCCATCATCCATCAGTTGGCTCTAAACAAGCAGAGGGTATCACTCAAGCCATGGTCTTAGTACCATCATGACCCATCTTAGTAACTCATCTATTTCTTTACCCCAAAGCTACTATGCTTGCAAGTCAGGTTGGTAGACCATGAGGAGGAAATGAAGACCAGTAGTTAGAAGACCCCACTGATGGCTGCTCCTGATAAAATGGGACACCCAGAGACCACACATCTTTTTTCGTTCCCTGCAAAGGCTAGTGTTTGCCCACTTGGCTTCTTTGCATCTGGGCAAACCGAGCTTTGGTACCCTTCCCAAACAGGCAAGTATGTGGTTGAGAATCAAGACGAAATTTCAAGTTTCTCAACTTCTAAAATGTCAACAACTATGTTACTCTACTTCCATGATATACTTTAAAAAGCTTCCAGCTGGATTTGGAGTCAGGAGATAGGAGCACTCTATATGGGCTCTTGAATGTGCACACATCTTATGCTGAGACTTTTCTTACCCTATGAACTAAGAAGGTTCACCTGGAGGACTTTCAAGAGCTCCAACTTTTCCTTAATTTGTGATTCTCATCCTTGAGTACACTTACTTCACTGAAATGTCCCTGAAATTTTTGCTCAAGCTATCACTAAAAAAGCACTGCTTTTTAATAGATGTGTTAAAACCCAGAGCAATTCAGCTCTTCAAAAGGATAATTAAAGGCACTAGGAAGTCAAGTGAAAACCTGCTGACTATCTAAGAATTAGCAAATCATAAATATAGATTGGGGATGTGTGGAGGGAAAGCAGGTGATAGGAAATGAATCTGAAGGATGCTGAGATAACTCCTGAAATAAATAAGCAAAGAGTCAAGTGCTCTATTATCCTCCATCTCCCAAATCAGGTGCTCCCAGAGTCCTCATCACCTCACTACTTTACCATGTCAAGTTCAGAATCCATGCTCACAGGAACTCTTACTAACTGCTCACCACTATGGAAGGTACATGCTTACTTTTTTCTCAATCCAAGTCCTCTACCTGTAGTGCCTGCTCAAAGCCACATCTCAAATGCAGACCTCCACACATCCATAAAGCTATTTTGGTTACTGAACGTCCAATGCTTTTGCACAACGTGGGTTGAACTCAAAAGACTTGGTGCTTATTGCATACATCTGTGTTTGTCAGTTGCTCCTGCTAGAATGCCACAGCCTGAAATCCCAGGCCATAATATTATTTCAGCTGGAGATCTTTCCAAGATTAGCACTTTGGCCAATAAGGGTAGTGGACAGCCAGGCCCAGTGATGCACACCTTTAATCCCATCACTCTGGAGACTGAAGCAGGAAGACCTCCATGAGATTGAGGCCAGCCCAGGCTACATAAACAAGTTCAAGGCTAGGCTTCATTACATGGTGAGACCTTGTCTCAAAAAAAAGGGGTGGGGGGGGGGGAGAAGACAAGAGAAGAGATGAGATGAGATGGTGGATAGCTCATTAGAATATCTTTTCATGTAGTCCTAGCCACATGTCCAGGAGGCATAGTGGGGAGAGAGACTTCCCTAATGTTCCTTACATTGGAGGTCTGTCTCAATCTCCCTTTTTTCTTTTCCTCATAGCCAAAGGCAAGATGATAGTCTAGGGTGCAAAGTCCTGAGAAAATCAATAGTTATTGAAAGCCTATATATTAAAAGAGTTTCGACAATATTCTGCATTCTCTCTCCTCCTTCAAAATTTCCCTCTCAGGGAAGCAGGATCATCACAAACTAGAGACAACAATACTCTCGCCTGTTTTACTGTTCTCATCACTGAAAGAAAATACCTGACACCAAAGTTAAAGGAGGAAAGGTTGATTTGCCTCACAGTTTGCAGAGGTTTCCGTTGATAGCTGGCTGGCTCCAAGGCAGAGGAGAAACAGGTCATGGCAGGCAGAAGACAGCAAAGCAGTGAAGTAGTAAAAAAGAGGCCATAGCAAGCAATGGCCGCAGCCCTTTTGGTCCCTGATGGCCCATCCAGTCCACACGCCCTTAGGGGGACAGCACTCACACCCATCGTGGGTCTTCCCATTATCCACACCCAGAATATGCCAGCTCACTCAGTGGACTGATTTAGTAATCACACACCTTTTATTCCAGAACCACACACTCTAGATCCAGCCACCTCTGAAAAATGCCACTTAGGGATACATGAGGTTAGACACAACTATCTAGACATCATCTAGATACCACCCTGTAGACACAAGCATAATGCAAGCTCTTCTAGGATAGCTACTAGGATATTCAGGTATGCAGAATGCATAAAGAACTAGAGGGACCATTACAAACTAATAACAGGCAAAGCCAGAATATTAGTATTTCAAACAATATGTTAAAAATAGAAATATTACACCAATAATTAGCATATGGTAACTCAGTGGAGGAAGGAGTCTCCCCCTCTGCAAGATGGAAGACAAAAAATCTAAGTATACTCTTAAGAATGTAAGCTTGATGTCATGTTGTTTATCTAAATATTGCATTGAAACTCAAAAGGAAATGCACACTCCACTGCAGAACAGATACGCAGCCTGAGAAGGGTGACCCAAGTTCTGCCACATGACTGACTATAGAAAAAATAATTTTAAGCATTTCCTAGAGTGTTTAGATGATGCCAGGAGAGGGAGCCATTTTAGAAGCTTCCTTTGCCTAGATATGAAGAACCAGGAAATGAAGAGCCAGGATGGGAAGCCACCCCTTTGCCTTGGGAGGTGGAGCCCAGGAACAGAAACTCCCATATTTTTTATATTTTTATAAGAAACAAAGGCCACTTCTTCACAAGGAACCAAAAGACCCTCCCTAAGACATCTTAGGCACAGGAGAAGAGTGGCTGTGACAGAGTGAGTTTACTAGAAAGGAAAAAACACTGCTTCCGGAAAACTGATCTCCAAGCTCTGAAAAATCCCAGCCATGGTTTCTGAGCAATGTAAAGCCCAACCAAGAGGCAAGAAGCACATTAGGACAGCCAGAGGAAAATTCAAAAGAAAAACGTTTTGAACATCATGTCAGCATAAGAATCCAGCCCCATGAGGTTTCATGGTAGTGAGGGTCTGAGATTAAAAGCACATCTGCCAGAACTGGAGCAAAACTGGGAGCCCCTGGCTTATCATTGCAGCATAGATCCTGGAGGCCCAACCACCTCTGCCATGCTCAGAGGCATTCAAAATATCAGAATGTGATGCAGTGCAGACACTTGCAAGACACAACTCCAAAAGCCCAGGCTGAGGACCACAACCACAATCTAGACAAGTTCACAGGCATGGAACGGAAGACTGTTGGGCAGCTGTTAGTCTCTATCTAAATCCTCATCCCCAGGCAGAAGAAATGGAGTAAGCCCTAACACTAACGACTCTGCCTTAGCAATCATAACAGAGGAGAAATGGAGCTCAGTCTATCAGATACACTAAACAGTTTGCCCTTCCGGCACATATGATAAGAACTCTGAATGAAAAGAGTTGTACAATCTGCCTTACATAAGGCAGTGTTCTAATAACTGACTCCATTATAAAATCCTCCACAAATAGCAATATTGGCCCTAGGTTTTTTGTTTTGTTTTGCTTGTTTCTGTGTTTTATGAGCTAGTCTGGTTGGTAGGTGTGTGTATGAGTTTCTGCTTTTGCTACTATAATGTTCTTGGTTTTTTGTCACATTTTCCCACTTCACAATATTTTTTTTCAGAGAATTATCTAATTTTAGATAGTTCTTTACTTGGATTTAACTCCCTGTCTATTCTCTAACTTCTCATTTATATTTCCTTCTTTCTTGGCTTCTCATACCATATTTTCTTCTTTTCTCTGTCTGTCTGTCTCTATCCCTAGCTCTCTATACACATATAAATATATACAATAAAATGTTACTTACTGCTAATATGAATATCCTCAATGCCTCATTTTTAGCCTACTATATATTATTAGTCTCTTTTTTCCTGGGTTAATGAAAGATTATAGATCTTTGTAAAAAAGTTAGTATTTATATGTTAGTACATGGCTAGCTTTCAAACTATTATCAGTAGACATAGTCTCCTCTCAAAGAAGTGCTGGAAATTAAATTTAGCACCCAAAACACGTTAAGTAGGTAATTTCACATGAAGATACCTTTTCAGTTCAGATCACAATGAGAAAACATGTTATTAAAAAAGAAAAACGACACAACAGAGGAAGAGATACTTATTCCAAACACCTGCAAATCTCAACATGAAAATAAAAGAATTAAGAGAAAAAAGGCAATAAGATGCCTATAAAATCTCACCCCAAAACCTGATTTTACAGATACTGACATGAATGAAATCTCAAAGGATTTTTTTTAAATTTGTAGTTAAAATTTTCAATGAAGTCAGAGAAGATACAAATAGCTAAATGAATCCTTTTTTTTTTTTTTTTTTTTTTTTTTTTTTTTTTTTTTTTTTTGGTATGGGGATCAAACTCAGGACCTCACACTTGCCAGGCAGGTGCTTATGCCACTGAGCTAAATCCCCAGCCCCAGTGAATCCATTTTTAAGATGAGCAACAAAATCACATAAGATACAACATAATAGACCATAATAGATCTTGCTGTAGCAACTCATAGAAATTTTTTATAAAAGCAAAGTCTTAGTAAGTATAAAAATTAAATTAACATACATATCAGGTCACAATTGAATGAAGCTGGAAATCAACTCAAAAGAAACCACAGAAACTACACAAACACATACCTATTGAATAAGACCCTCTGAGTAATCCATAGGTTACTAAACGTAGCAAGAGAGAAATTTTTAAATTCTTAGAATCAAATGAGAAAGAAATATATCAGAACCTAGGAATACAACAAAAACAGTTCAAAAAGGGACATTTATAGCTATCAGTTCTTGCATTAGAAAAACAACCAATCACAAATAACTTAATGGGGTACCTCAAAGTTCTGGAAAATCAAGAACAAATCAAACCAGCATATTAAAGGAAATGAAGAATAAACCAAAACCTATAGAAGAAAATAATAAACATCAGAACAAAAACTAATGATACAGAAAAACAGAACAATGAATCAGAGTTGATTTTTTGAAAAGAAAAATAAGATAAATCCATAGCTAATAAAAGAAGACCTAAATGAATAAATTTAGAAACAAAAAAGGCAGAAAAAGAAACAATTACAAAAGATCCTAACTGAAATCAGGTACATTAGAAAGAATTTTTTTTTTTGGTCTTTTTCCTTTTTATCTGTACCAGGGATCGAACTCACGACTGCATGCTTACAAGGCAGGCGCTTATGCTGCTGAGCTAAATCTCCAGCCCTGATTAGAAAGAATTTTGAAAACTTAACACATCATTCAAATAAGTTGGAGAATGTAGAATAAATTTCTAGACATGTCTGACCTATGAAAATTGTACCAAAAAGATGGAATGTTAATACAAATCAATAACAAACAATGAGGTTCAGATACCACCAGAAGATTGCGATTGGCTGGTAGCCATTTTTAAATGGGACTATCATAAGTCAGAACTCAGAGCAGCTGTGGGTTGGCTCCATCGAGCAGCTCCAAATGTCAAGGTGAGACACAACCAAGTTCAAGCCTGCAGGAGGCAAAGTCCCAGACTCACAACCAGAAACCAGAAGTAGCCTGAACCTCAGTGGAACTAAAGGCCCAGATTTGCTGGAGTTCTCCACCACCACCATAATCCTACGGCTATTGTGCTTGAATCAGTCAGCATGGACCTGGGCTCTGCTGGCCCCCTCTGCAAACGAGTGACAGGGAGACATGCCCTGAAGTGGACATGTTTTTTCCTGCTTTTCTTCCTTTCTTTACTTTTTAAATTTTTTTCTATTTCTTTCCTTTTTCTTGACTGTTTTTATAAGAATGAGAACACTGTTTTTAGGATTTTGCTGTTTTGTTTTGTTCTATTTTGTTTTGTTTCTGTTTCTTCCTTTTTTCCCTCCTCTCTTCTTCACCAGTTCCCAAAGATTACATAATCTTCCTTTGGCCTGCAGCCTTCCTGTACTCCCTTTCTCTTTTCAAATTCTCTATTTTTCCTCTAACCCCTTTTACATTTTTCCACCTATGCATAATACCACCATATTGAGGGGATATTTACTGTACTGAATTTTCTGATTTTATATTCAGTTATATAGCTAAAAATCCTGTTCATTCAGTTAAATTAACAGTTACCACAGTTTGTCATTTGCTAGGATGTATTTGATGCTATTGTTATTCCTGATAAAACTACTTTAACCAAAGTGACATAATTGTTCTAATCAATTGTTCTTCCTTGATGCCAAGATTGAGACTGCCTGAAAGTGACAAAAAGTACTATAAGCCAGTAGCAAACTATCAGAGGCTAGGGCATACCCCCAAAATTAGAGAATCACGCAACAGACTCAAAACCCAAAGGTACATTTGGAAGACATCTCTGAGAAGTAGCACTTTATAAAAGTTCTCAATTCTAGCAATAAATATACCTACCATAAAAAACTTTACAGAAATCAGTGCAGGAAATAAACTTTTAAAAAATAGAAAATTAAAAGCCATGAAAGCAAGATACAGTCCTAGACTTCTAGGTTACCAAAATTAAGCGCAGGGAGCAATGCAACGGAACAATTGGAAAGCCACCCAGCTGGGCACTCTGAAATGATAACAGTGGAAGTAATTAAGCAAATGAATAAAGCTCTAATAAGATCAAATCAGAAATAATTTCTCAGATAACTTCAGAAATGGTGACCATATTGACAGGCATTATTAGTAAGTCTAGAGATGACACAGATAAAAAAGAAAAGTAGAAGATATTAG
Organism: Cavia porcellus; assembly: GCF_034190915.1. NCBI lineage: Eukaryota > Metazoa > Chordata > Mammalia > Rodentia > Caviidae > Cavia > Cavia porcellus. The sequence continues at coordinate 15,575,897 of NW_026947502.1, read as the reverse complement.
CAAAATGATGGAAACTATGAATGCCCAACATAGGAAAGAAATGGAATCCATGAAATGATGCAATTAAGTATCAAGGAGATTAAAAATTCTATTGAAAGTAAACACAGAAGAATGAACCAACATGAGGATAAAATATCAGATCTAGAAAAGAAGACTGCTGTTATCATGAAAAAAAGATTTCCTAAAAATATAAAGGGACCATAGAAAAGCAAACCAACAGCTGCTAGATAGTGCACAGAAAAGTAACATAAGATTGATTAGAGTCAATAGAAAAGCAGGAGATAGTACCAATGATATTTTTTTTAAAAAACTTGTTTACAAAAGTAATGGCATGAAATTTCCCACACAAGAAAAATAATTGGACATGCAGATAAACAAGGCATGCAGAACTCCAAATAGTCATGATCAAATAAATTTCCTCCAAGGAATATAATAGTGTTCCAGAAATTCAATACAACAGAATATTAGAAGCTGTTAGAGAAAAGGAACATATCACTTATAAAGGAAACCCTGTAAGAATTTCAGCAGACTTCTCAATACAGTCAAGAAGAGCTTTAAGTAAAGTAGTTCAAGCCTTAAAGAAATCACCTCCATCCCAGATCAATGTACCCTGTAAAATTATCTTTCAAAGTTGACTGAGAAATAAGATACTTCCATCACAAAGAACAGCTGAAGAAATTCATGGCCACTAAACTAGCACTCCAAAATGTTTTGAAGGACATTCTGGAAAGAGATAATGAAGACTACAACTTCATGAATCCTGACAGGATAAATTCACCAGGAAAGTGAGTAATTAAACAGAGGGGAATAAAGGGAACCAGCAACAGGAAAACAATTATGATGAGAAAGATAAGTCAGTACGTATCAGTTATAACCATCAGTGTAAATGGTCTCAATTCACCAATCAAAAGAAACAGCCTGGCAGAATGAATCAAGAAACAAGAGTAAATAGCATCCAAAATGTATAATAGATATTGTGAAAGTTTAGAGGAAGAAACTGCTCAATGGAAAGAACCATGGGAATGAGGGAAAGGGGAAAAGAAAGAAGGGAAAAGATACACAAGATAGGTAACTATACTACCAATCTCCTGTAGTTCATCAAAAAGAATGGCTTGTGCTTTCACTGTCTGATCATTTTTTCATGCCTATATCTTGTAATATGAGTGACTACTTTGAAGATAACAATATGCAATATATTAATCATTGTTAATCTAACATGTTGTTTGGAAATTCTGTAACACTTTTGTTTTTTCATTTTAAAATAAAATTTTAAAAAACAAGATCCAACAATATGCTGCATATGAGAAACACTTTTAGCTCAAAAAGAAATTCATAGACTACAAGTCAAAGGATGGAAAATAATACTCCATGTGACAAGAGCACAGAAAAAAGAAGGGTTGCTCTTTTCTTTGAAGAGAAACTGGATTTCAAGCCAAGATCAATTGGAAGTGACACAAATGGTCACTACATAATTGTTAAGCCAACAATCCAAGAGAAAGAGATATCATAAAAATAAAAGCACCAAACACTGGCACATCCAACTATGAACAATAATGTGTATGAAACAAACAATAATATGTATGAAAAATCAGATAAGCACTCACACACCTGCAATGAGGGGCCACAATATACTATTGCACTAATAGATTAGACAAAACAACAAACAATAATGTGTATGAAAAATCAGATAAGCACTCACACACCTGCAATGACTATTGCACAATATACTATTGCACTAATAGATTAGACAAAAAAAATCAACAAGCACATTTAACAGCTGAACCAAACCTGTGAACAAATGAACTTTTGTAGTACAAAAGTTCTGTACAGCAATTGAATATACATTCTTCTCAGAAGCACATGGAACTTTCTCCAAAATACACTGCATACTATCTCACAGAACATACTTTACGTAAATGCTAAGGAACTGAAATTACCCCATGCATATTGTCAGATTACAGTGCAATGAAATTGTAAATTGATGGCAAAAGAACAGGAAAACTACATAAACACATGGAAATTAAATAATACCCTCCTAAAGCAATGTGTCACAGATGTAATTAAGGAAGAAATGAAAAAGTATCTTAGCTACTTTTCTTGCTGCTGAGGCAAAATAGTGACACCCAAAGTTAGAGGAGGAAAGTTTTACTTAGCACTCAGTTTGTGGAGATTTCAGCTCATAGTTGGCTGACTCCAAGGCAGTGTGGCATGACAGAGGGCATTCAGAGGAGAAATAGTCTATGGCAAGGAGCCAGACAAAAGCAAGCAAGAAGTGACACAGTTCATTTTATCCCTTATATTTTATCCAGGCTACTTAGACTGGGTAGAATTCACAGCCTTTATCCTGGTGTCCGTGATCTTAGCACTACACCATGAATAAGTTCTAGCATCACACACTCTAGACTCTGTCACTTCTGAAAAGACCCTGCCTATGACTGAATGAAACTTTGAGGGGAAATCTGAACATAAGCCATAACAGTTTCTACAATTAAAACATAATACCGATATGACATAGCTGAACTCACAAGATGCAGTGAAAGCAATTCTGAGGGAAATTTATAGTGGTGTATTCTGACATCAGAAAAACAGAACAAGCTCACATAAATAATCTAATCTTGAACCTCAAAGTTCTAGAGAAAGAGCAAGTTAAACGCAAAGTATATGTGATGAAGGAAATTATAAAAAGCAAAGCAAAAATTAATGCAATTGAGACTTTAAAAAATACAAAGAATCAATAAATCAAAGAATTGGCTCTTTGAAAGATTAAGTAAACAAAACTTTAGCCAATCTTATTCAAGAAAACAGAAAAAAGGAAATAAAAGATCCAAATCCATGCAATTAGGAATGAAAAGGGTGAAATGACGACATATCCTTCACCAATCCAGATGACCATCACTACATATTTTGAGAACCTATACTCTAATAAGATGGAAAGTTCAGGAAAAAATGAACTAGATACATAAGTTATCGAAAATTCCTAGATACATGTGTTACCAAAACTGAAGCAAAAAGATAAACATTCTAAATAACCCAATATCAGTCAATGAAATTGAAGATGTAATTGAAAAACCTACCACAAAGAAAAGTTCAGGTCCTGACAAGTTCACTGCTAAATTCTATAAGAATGTTAGAGGAGGTCTAATGCCACTACTCTGCAAACTCTTTCATGATGCTGATAGGGAAGCAACACTCCCAAACTCATTCCTGGAATGAAGCATGACCCTGATACCAAAACCAGAGAAGAAGAATGCAACCAAAAAGAGTTACAGGCCAATCTCCCTAATGAACATACACACAAAAATCCTCAGTAAAATACTAGCAAACATTTTGAAGTCTCGTATCATGTTCATTCTTTTGTTGGGTTGGGTTTTATTCTCTTTTGTTTTGTCTGATTTTGTTATATCTGATGGAATGAGCAGTTATTTCAAAGATAGCAAGATATACTATGAGAGCCACTCTAGATTTACTATTGGCTTGTTTGGAAGTCCTTTATTGTATGCATTGTTTTGTTTTATTGTTTCTCTTCTACTCTTTTCTGTTTGATTTCCATTATGTCTGAAGGTATCTGCAGCTATTTTGAAGACAAGAAGAGGCATTATGGTAATTATGGTTGATTTTGTAATGCTTTGAAGTCCTGTACCACTTATACTGATTTTGATTGGTTTTATTGTTTTATTTTCCTTATTTTTATTCTCTTTATAATAAAAACGTCAAGGATAAAGAAAAAGATACTGGCAAACAGAATGCAGCAAATCAACAAGAAGATTATATACCAAGACTGAGCAGGATTCATCCTAGAGATGCAGGGATGGTTCAAAGTATGCAAATCAATAAATCTAATACACTACATTAACAGAACCAAGGACAAAAACCACATGATCATTTCAACAGACACAAAAATTGCATTTGATCTAAATATAAAGTAGAAATAATCTACTGGAAGTTAGAATATGTAGAACTTGGGAATACACAGGAGCAGGGAATACTTTATAAAACACTGACAATTTGTTTACTCTAAAATGTAATAATGTAAAAGAAAAAACACTCAAAAATTCAAAAAAAACTGAGATTACATCTCAGATTACATCTCACTCTAGAAAAAATGACCATCAACAAGAAATCAACCAAGGACAAATGCTAGCACGGCATGAGGAAAAGGAATCCTTCCCCATGGTTGGTGGGAGTGCAAACTGGTACAACCACTATGGAAATCATTATGAAGATTCCTCAAAAAGCTAAAACTAGAAGTTCCATTTGACCCAGCTATTCTTCCTATCTTCTCCAAAGAGAAGAAAAGCAGCATTCCACAATGATATATGTGTATGCATGTTTATAGCAGCACAGTTTGTAATAGCTAAATCTTGGAAACAGCCCATATGCCCATCAACAGATAAATGGATAGACCAAATGTGGTATTTATATACAATGGAATACTACTCTACCATAAAGAAAGATAAACTTGAGACATTTTCAGGTAACTAGATATACCTCAAGAGCATAAATACAGGTGAAATAACTCAGACACACGAGTTTAAATATTGCATTGTTTCTAATGTGTGAGGAACCCAAAGGGTAAATATGGAGCAAAATGGAGGTTAGATATTGATAAGTAGAAAGAACTTGTCCAAATGGGAAGGGAAACAAGGACAAGGAGGTAGAAGGGGAGGAAAGGAAAAGGAAACAAGAATGGAAGGAAAATGATGTAAACATACTTTTGTAAGTGGGGAAGGTACAGGCACACAAATTCCGTGATGAATGTTATCATTATGTATGGCAATTATGCACCAGTGAAAGTAATAAAAAGAGAAGCTCCTTCCCTTGTTCATGGATCAGCAGAATATTGTTAAAATAATCATGTTGCCAAAAGTGGTCTATAGATTGAATGCAGTTCAACAAAATACCAAATTCTTCACAGAATCCTAAAATTCATATTGAATCCAGAATAACTCAAGAAACCCTAAGCAAAAATAAAGCAATGTTCATGGCATCACATTTTGCAATTTCAAAATATACTATAAAGACATAGTTACAAAAAACAGCATGGTACAATATTTAAAAATGTATGTATGGGGCTGAAGATTTAGCTCAGCAGCATAAGCGCCTGCCTTACAAGTGTGCGGTCGTGAGTTCGATCTCTGGTACCAATAAAAACAAAAAAGACAAAAAAAAATCTTTAAAAAATATATGTATGGAATAGAACAGAGGATATAGGTGGGGATTTAGCTCAGTGGCATAAGTGCTTACCTGGCAAGCCCAAGGTCATGAGTTCAATCCCCAGTACATTAAAAAAAAAAAAAAAAAAAAAAAAAAAAGAACAGAGATACAGGAAAGACCCATACAACTACAGCAATCTGCTTCTTGATTAGGGATCAAAACATGCTTAGGGAGAAACTAGATACCCACAGACAGAAAACTAAAACTAGATCCTGTCACCCGGCACTAAAATCAATTCAAAATGAAAGATTTGAGACTGCTAGAAGAAAATGTAGTGGCAATACTTGCAGCCATAAGCACAAGCAAAGACTTCCCAAACAGGACTATAATAGCACAGGAAACAATAGCAAGAATCAAAAATTAAACTACCTCAAATTTAAAAGTTTCTGCACAGTGAGAGAAATAATCAACAAGGTAAAGGCACAACCTACAAAATGGTGAAAATATTTGCAAGTGACCCTTCCAACGAAGGATATCTAAAATACATAAAGAAATCACAAAAATTAGTACCATAAAACAACCCAATCAATAAATAAGCAAATGAATTGAAGTCACTTTTCAGAAGTATAATTGGCCAACCAGTATACAAAAATTGTTCAAAATCTTTGATCACTAGGGAAATACAAAGCAAAACTACACTGAGATTGTATCTCACCCTTGCCAGGTGGATATCATCAATAATACTACTATTATTATTACTGATGATGATGATGATGATGATGATGAAGAAGAAGAATGCTGAACAGAATGTAGAGAAAATAGAATACTTCCCCGTGGTCAGTAGAATGTAAACTACAAGCACTATGGGAACCGATAGGGAGGTTCTTCAAGAAGTAAACAAAGGTGAGTCAGGGCCATTCTCAGACTGCAGGGGGAAAGAATCAGAGCTCACAAGGAGGTGATCCCCACCTGGAAACCAGCACCATGCACGGGCTGCGGCCAAAGTGAGGACAGCCACACCCAAACCTCTCTCCAGGAGTCTGCACCATTTGCAGACTGGGGAGGAAGAGAACCTGACCTCACCAGCAGGTGATCCCCGCCTGGAAACCATATCATTTTCATTGGTTTTATTTTGGGTTGGGTTTTATTCTCCTGTTTTGTTTGATTATGTTAAATCTGAAGGCAGGAACAGCTTTTTTGTTTGTTTGTTTGTTTGTCTTTTTCCTTTTTATCGGTACCGGGGATCGAACTCACGACTGCCTGTTTTCAAGGCAGGCGCTTATGCCGCTGAGCTAAACCCCCAGCCCCTGGCGCAGCTATTTAAAAGATAGCAAGACATATTATGGTAGTTACTTTCAATTTACTAATGGCTTACTTTGAAATCCTTTGTGGCATTGTTTTGTTTTTATTGTTTCTACTCTATTCTGTTCTGGTTGATTTTCACTATGTTCGAAGCTATCTGCAGCTATTTTGAAGACAACAGGCATTATAATAACCATTGCTGATTTCATAAGGTTTTGAAGTCCTGTATCACTTATACTGTTTATTTGGATTTGTTTTGTTTTCCTTGGTCTTATCCTCTTTAAAATAAAATTTTTTAAAAATTTTTTAAAAAGTAAACAAAGCAATACTATTTGAGCCAACTATATGGCTCTTTGGTATATTTCTGAAAGAATAACATAACACCTTAGTGATATCTGAACAGCTATGCCTATTGTAACACAATTTGCCACAGCCAAAATATAAAAGCAGCCTAGATGCCCACCAACAAATGAACACATAAAGAAAACGTGATATAGATTATAAATTTAGTCACACAAAAAATAATTGTCATTTGCAGAAAAAAAAAAATTGGTGGAATTGGAAGCCACCATAAAGCCAGACTCAAAGTTAAATATGTTTTCTTTTATACAAAAAAAATCTGTTAATAAAAGAGGACAGGAAAGTAAAAGGTAGATTAGGGATGATAAAAGGGAGAGAAAAACAGGTGGAAGAAGAGGACAATGGGTACTAGTAAAGTATACAAGCTATACGTGTATACCAATATATCAAAATAAAGTCCATTATTCCGTATTACTAATATGTATTAATAAAATATGGTTTAAAACCTCTCTTTCTCTAAATCTCTCCCCCATCTCTCAAACCCACCCCAACCCCCGCTTTGCCTTGTTCATTTCCTATCCCTGGGACAAAATACCTGACCCTCACAATTTAAGGAAGAGATTTATTTTGGCACAAAGTTTTAATCCATAGAGAGCTGGCACCAATGTGGAAACAGAGGGGCTCAGGGAAGGAACAGCAGCTCAGAGACCATGAAGAGGAACAGGGAGGACTGGGGAACGCAGGGTTCTAAGCCACGCCCCTAATGGGGCCTCCTCCAATCAGGCCCCGCCTCTTCACACAACAATCAGCTACGGATCTGCTGAGTGGGTGAATCCACCGATGTACAGTGTCTCCCTGATCCAATCACCTTTTACACACGTGAGGCTTTGGAGACATTTTAGAAAAAATCATAGCGGCCCCTTCTCTCAAGTCCCTACACCCTTTTTGAATCCCTCTCCCTCTTAAATCTCTAGGCAACCCTTCAGAATCTACCCTCACACTCTCCAAATCTGCTCACTCTTTCAAAAGCTCCCTCTGCTTTCTTAGTCTCTCCCCTCAAAATCTGTCTCCTCTTAGTTTCCCCACCATCTCAGAATGTCCCCTTTCTCTCAAAATCCGCCCCACATCTCTCCCAGCCCCTCAATGACCCCTCTCTTTTCTTTCCCATTTCTCTCCACTCCTGTTTCCCTCCCTCTCTCCCATGAGGTCAGCCAGCGTGGCAGAACTCTGTCCCACCACATAGAAGGTCAGCCTCACTTCTGCTCCCTCTTCTTCTTCTACCCAGGGGTCATTGGGCGCAATTATAAATAAACTACTTTCATTCCCATTCTGCTCATGTTCCTCGTGATGCTAGTCTGGAGACAGACAAATTGAGGCCGGGGTGGGGACACTAAAGCAAGATGGTTGCCCATGTAGGATGCAGAAATGCCTGAGGCTTGTGTTTACCACAGACCATCAAAATCTCAATTGTTAATTTATCCCTATTTATAGGCAAGCACACAGAGGCTTTTTAAAAAGGCCCTTATCCAAGAACACACTGTTAATATGACACAGCAGCAGTATTCTAGTCCCCCGCCTCCCCCCACCCAGTCTCCCAATCCACCACAATAAGCAACCAGGGCAAACAGATCTTTGGAAAGCACCAGCCCTAGCTCACAAACTCCCTGGGGTCTCAGTCTCTACTCCTGCAGCTTAAATTATCCAGGACTATTTCCCTCACCCCACCTCCATAGGCACACATTCCAAATACTGACACACAGACTAGGAAAAGAACTGGCACCCTGGAAATCATGTTGACATTGGCCCAGCTCTAATGAGAGTTCCAACAGCCTGAGCCATGCTTAGCAGACAAACCAAACCAGAGGCACATTAATCTCTGCCCCAGCTGGCCCCTGCATGGGCTTGCTCACGTGAGTGTGCTCAAGGAGACCCTGTCTGAACCCACAATGCAGGCAGAACGTGCTCAGCCCTGATTCTCTTGTTTTTAATTAGAAGTTCCCATTAAAACCTCTACAGCAATGAGTCACACACCAGGCAGCACACTTCAGGACAATTAGCACATTCCTCTGGTGGCTACAATGGCCCAGCTCTGGCCCAGAGCTGACATAATTGCACCAAAACATAGAGCCTATCAGGAGGCTCCCGTTTTAAGTGGAAAGAAACAATTAGTCACACCATCTATTGGGCAGTTAGATCTGTAGGAAATTATTTATTATACATACTTTAAAAGTTTGCCTTGAGTTGAGATACATGGAAATCACCTTTTGCCTATGGCTCAGTAATCTATAAGTAAATCTCTACCCTGCCTCCCCGCTGCTACTGATACACGGGGGAGAGGTGTGTGTGTGTGTGTGTGTGTGTGTGTGTGTGTGTGTGTACATATGCATGTGTAAACACCAACTGTGAGGCAGACTTATTGCAATTATGGGTCTGATCCACTGGAGACATGAGCATTCCATTCCTGGAATGTGGGAAATCATTGTTGGCACAAAGAGATCCTGAAAACCTCATCTACTTCTCAGCTTCTTTCTGAATCCCCAAACAACTGATTAAAACCTGCCCCTAAGATAGCTCCTGACCAAGTGATCCTGATGTTTCTGAAGAGTAAATAAAAAGAGCAAATTAGAAAGACCAAAAAGATGGCTCTGAACACCAGGAGAGCTGCAGACAGCTACCTCGAGGCTCCCTGGACTCTGCTGGAAACCACACACTTGGCTTCCCCTTGTGCAAGCATTTGTTCATCCCACTCAGCATTCACTGCTGAACCACGGCTCCTTCCTCAGCCCAGCGGCACCACTGTAATTAATATTCAACGCGCACTGCCACTGCGCACTCAAAGGCTGCGCTTCCAGCCTTTTCAAATCCAATTCAGACCAAAGTAATCTTTGCCCTTGCATTTGGGTTCAGACAGCAGCGATTGTTAGCATTGCAGATTATGGTTTATTAGCATTTATTGAACAGCAAAAGGGCCAAGCACGATAGCAGTTGTCCTAGATCTGTGATTTCTAAACTAAAATTAACAAACCAGTGGGGCACAAATATTGGGCAGGAGGGAGGCCCACTTAAAAAGACCTGATTTATGATTCCCCATCTAAGACTACATGCAAATGGAGTGGAGGATTCTGAGGCTTTAAAGAAAGCAGCCGTCTGTTAAGAGGACACAGGCAGTTTGATCACTCAGCTTAGAGACTCAGTCACCTTTCCTTATTCGTGGATCTAGAGGGAATAGTAAAGTGTAACGAAGCCTTGGTTCAGATCCTGGACTAATCCAGTATCTGACCTTGAGCAAATTACTTCATCTCCCCAGGATTCAGTTCATCTTCAAACTAAGAGGTAACAAGAACAGTGGTATTCAAATGATAGTCCTCAAAACTACTAGAAAGATGCAGCCAGAGTTAAAAGGGTCAGATCTCCTCTCCTTGGGGCTGGGGATTTAGTTCAGTGACATAAGCAGCTGCCTTGCAAGCACGTCGTCATGAGTTCGATCCCTGGTACTGGTAAAAAAAAAAAAAAAAAAATCTCAGATCTCCTCTCCTATATGACCCAGAGCAGCTATCATCTGACAGCTCCATATTCCAGGATTTCCACTAAGATTTTATGTAGAAGGGATTGTTCACTTTAACCTGTAAGATGCAAGTTTGAAGCCACACTCTAACCTCTAAAATTAAATCTTCCACAGGTCTAGAATCAATGTAGTGAGAACTGAGATGATGTAAGAAATATAATATTGAAGGGGCTGTAGGAATCTATCTGGATTAGCCAAAGGGATAAGAGAGACACAAGAAAGAAGCAAGTAAGTGAAGAATCTCAGCAAAGCAGAGAAAATATCTGAAAATGCTACTAATGAGCACATACAAGCAAAGTACATGGAAGACCTGAAACTATAACTTTGGGGAACGGGCAGGTTAAAATAATGGATATGACAGCAGTAATCTATGGCAGACTTTTGGGGAATAGATGAGAGATCCTTTGGTCCAGGCTGATAGATCCAAATAAGACTGTCTGGCAAAATGTATCCAAGATGACGGAGTAGAAGTACCCTAAGCATGCCTGCCACAGACAAGAAGCCAGGTGCAAAGGAAAAACGTTACTTTGAGGAGAGCGGTTAATCAAAGACTAAAATGTTAAATCTGAAACTATAATATCACTATAAGAAAACATAAGAGAAATACTTCAGGACTTTGTTGTAGGCAACAATGGTTAGATAGGACCCCTAAGGTACAGGGAACAAAAGCAAAATTGAAAAGATTCTTCACAGCAAAGAAAATAATCTACACAGTTAAGAGACAACATACAGAATGACAGTGTAATGACTTGTGTCTAGGTGTCCCACTAAAGCCTCATGCAGTCTTATATGGGGGTTTTTCAGAGGTGGCCGAGTCACAGTGTGTGATGCTGGGATTAAGGGTGTATGATTACTAAACCAATTCACTGACTGGTTTAGCACTGCCTTAATTCCAGTATCCTAATTCCAGTATCCTGCTATGTTCTGGACACCATGAGCTGTTCCTCCTCTGCCAAACCATCCTGCATTGGAGTCAGCCAGCTATGGACTAAATCTCTATATACATATCCCCTTTACTTTGGGTGTCATTTATTTTGTCCCACTGAGAAAAGCAACTAAGACAGGGAGAAAGTGTTTGAAAACCATTCACTCAATAAGGAACTGAGATTCAGGATACACAAGGAACACAAAAACCGGAACATAAAAATTAACAATAATCCGAATTTAAAATAGAGTATAAAAAATAAATACATAGTTCTCAAAAGAAGATATACAAAAGGATGCAAAAAAACTCAGAAATATCTAACCAAAAAAGAAAACTACAGGCCAATCTCCTTAAAAACATAGATACAAAAATCCTCAATAAGATATGGCAAACAGAATGAAGCAAATCTTCAAAAAGATTATACACTATGACCAAGTAGGATTCATTCAAGGTATGCAGGGTTGGTTCAACACACAAATCAATAAATGTAATAAACCATATCAATAGAGTAAAGGACAAAAATGACATGATCATCTCAATAGATGGAGAAAAAACATTTGACAAAGTCCAACACCTATCCATGGTTTAAAAAAAAACTACAGAAAATTGGAATACATGGTCTTTATGTCAACCTGATAAAAGCCATTCATGACAAACAAACAGCCAGTATTACACTACCCAACAAAAAGCTGAAAGCTTTCACTCTAAAATCAAGAACCAGACAAGGATGTCCACTATCACCACTCCTATTCAATTTAATTCTAGAAATCCTTGCCCAGAGCAATTAGAAAAGAGAAAGAAATAAAAGGAAGAATGATAGGAAAGGAAGAAGTTAAATTACTGTTATTTGTGATTGACATGATATTCTACATAGAAGACCCCAAAAACTCCACCAAAAGATTTCTAGATTTAATAAGCAATTTCAGTAATGCAGGTAGATAGAAAGTCAGTACTCATAAGTCAATAGCATTCCTGTATGCAAATAACAAATTCACTGAAAGAAAATTTAGGGGAAAAATACAATAGTAAATCAAAAAATGAATACTTAGGAATAGATCTAACAAAGGAAATAAAAGATCTGCACATTGAAAATTACGGTTCTCTGAGATTGAAGAGGGTATTAGAAAATGGAAAGATATCTCTTCCTGATGGATAGAAAGAATCAACATCATGAAAATAGTCATACTCTCAGAATTGTTATACAGATTTAATGCAATCTTGATTAGAATAACATTAGCATACTTCACAGATTTAGAAAAACTTTCCTAAAACTTATCTGGAAGAGGAGAGACCTAGAATACCAAAGGCAATCCTAGGCAACAATGACAAGGCAAGAGGTATCACAATCCCTGACCTGAAATACTGCAGAGCCACTGCTATTCAATATAATTCCAGAAACCTTTGGCCAGAGCAATCAGAAAAGAGAAAGGAATAAAAGGAAGAATGATAGGAAAGGAAGAAGTTAGAAATTACTGTTATTTGTGAATGACATGATTTTCTACATAGAAGACTCCAAAAACTCCACCAAAAGATTTCTAGATTTAATAAGCAAGTATGTGTTAAAATCAGCATGGTATTGGGAGGGAAAAAACCCAAGACCTGAGGATCAGTGAAACAGAACAGAAGATGCAGACACAACTACACACCCAAACACATTATCTTTGACAAATGGGCCAAACGTTCACTAGAAGAAAGATAGCTTCTTTAATAAATGGAAAAACTAGACATAATAAATGGAAAACATGTGGAAAAACTGTTTTTCCACGTGCTGAAGATGTAAACTAGACCCATCTCTCAACCATGCACTAAACTAAAATCAAAATGAGTCAAAGATTTAAATATTAAAATAGAAACATTAATTCTTAAAGAGAAAATAAGTAGAAATCTTGAAGACCTAGCTGTAGGCAGAGACTTTGAACAAGACCCCAATTGCTTGGGAAGTACTTCAAAGAATCAACAACTGAGATCTCATCTTATTAAAAAGCTTTTGCACATAGAAATCACCAACACAGTAAAAAGAAAACACAGAGAAGGGCTGGGGATATAACTTAGCAGCACAGTGCCTGCCCAGCAAGGATGGGTTCCTGAGTTCAATTCGTGGTACAATTAGAGAAAAAGAAGAAAAAAAAACCAAAAGAGTGGGAAAAAAATTCCAGCCAAATCATCCCTCAAAAAAAAAAGAACTTATACATAGAATATATAAACAACTTTTAAGAAATAAGGCCCCCAAAATTCAAATATCCAATCCAAAAATGGGCGTTTGAGATGAATACACACTTCTCAGATGAAAAAATAGAAATGACAAATAAATAAATGAAAAGATGTTCAACATCATTGGGCATTCAAGAAATGAAAATTAATACAGCACTGAGATTCCATCTCACACCAGTAGGAATGGCTGCCATCAAGAAATAAACCAACAAAAATGCTAGAGGAAAAAGGGAACCATTTTCCACTGTTGGTGAGTATAGATTAGTGCAATCACTGAGGAAATCAGTATGGAGATTCATAAAAAAAAAAAATTGGATTAAAGGCCTCATTTGACCCAGCTATTTCCTTTCTGGGTATCTTTCTCAAAGAACTGAAAACATTACAACATATATGTGCACTCATGTTTATAACACAATTTGTAATAGCTAAATCTTGGAAACAACCCAATTTTCAACAAAGGAATGGATAAAAAAAAGTTGTGGTCTTTGGCCATATTTTGGGGACACACCATAGCCACCAGCATAGGTCCCGGAGGTTCTGAACTCCACCCAGCTCAATGCAACACTCTGGGACCACACTTTGGGGTTGTTTCTGGCTTGCCACAGGGTCTTGGACAATCTGAGCTCTGCCCAGCCCACCATCCTGGTGCAATCCATCAGGGGAGCACTCAGCCAACTCTGTGGGTCCTGTAGGTGCCGAGCCCTACCCAGCCCAGTGTAAGGCCCTGGTGCTATACTTTGGTGGTGCACCCTAGCTACCTGTACAGGTCCTGGAGGATCAGAGACCTTCCCAACCCAGTGCAATATCATGATGCCATCTATCGGGGGAGTGCCCCCAATAAGACCTCATAAGTCTTGCAGGAGCCAAGCCCTGCCCAGCCCAGCCCAGCCCAGCACCCCAGGCACCACCCATGGAGCACCCCAAAGAGAAGCAAAGGTCCAAAAGGGCTCCACCCAGGGACCCACCACCATCACAGGAGAAAGCCCCAGTGACCTGACAAAGGGCAGAAGTCCCATCCATCATTTTTCTGTCATTCCAGAAACCTCAGTTCAGAAAAACCAAAGTGTCTGGCTCACACCTTTGCACCATGGGACAGTCAGTGAGGTAAGTGCCTTTGACTTAATCAGCTTGTGTGGAGGAACCAGGGAAAATGACCCAAAAAAAAAAATGGAGAAAACTGCAGTCTCAGACCTCTAGCCCACTGAGAGCAAGCCCAGAAGATAATGACATGCAGGAATTTGGAAACCACACAACTGAAATTTATGAAATGATAGCAACTGAAGTAAAGAAACAACTCCATGAGGCTATGGAGGAAATCAGATCGGAAGTAAGCCCTCAGGTTAAAAAAAAAAAAAGCAGTGACAAACATTATGAAAGAAATGTTGGTCATATCTAAAGAAGATGTAGATTTTAAAAATAGAGGAACATAAGAAAATGATGGAAACCCTGAAAGAACAATATAGGAAAGAATTCGAATGCTTCAAACATTCACATAGAGATTGGGGGAGAACATGGCAGACAGATAGCAGCAGCTACAGAGGCTCTCTGAAAGACCCAGCTTAGAATTCAGGAATGGTGCAGAGTGAGGAATCATAAGCAGGCAGAGATATGCCCTTCTGACCCAAGAATGAACTGGGCTGAGAGAAACCAACTGGGAATGCAATCCTGGTGCTATAACAGGAACAGAAAAGCCTCAGTGTGGAAGCTGGAGCCTCACCATTGGAGGCCGCGATTTGGGTTTCCCGATGCCGCTGCTGCATCTACATCAGCTCAGCAGGGAGAGAGACGTCCGAAAGCTCTGAGAACGGGAATCATTGAATGGAGTTGAAAGCAGGACGGGCGGGGAGCTATGCATTGACCTGCAGTAAGTGAGAGAAACTGGGACTCTTCCACAGTCCAGGAGACTCCAATAGAGGACATTCTGGGACCGGGCAGACTTGCGGGAACAGGGTGCTGCAGTGACTTCAGTCACGTATCCCCCTCTCAAGCGGGATTGGTGAGCAGTGCCAAGCCTACGTGATGCTGCTGGCTGAGACCCAGTAGGCTAGCACAGCCCAGGTCCAAGCGCCTGAAGGTAGATTGACTTGGAGGGGTGGGCCCCGCATAGGCTGCCTGGTCTGCAACTTCCTGGTGTGCTGCGGTGGGTGGGAACACCTAGCCGGCGCAATTCAATCAGACTGTGGCCAACAGGGAAGGAAGCTGGGCCTCCTATATATGCTGGCATATATAAGGAACAAAGAATATGGCAAGAGGCAGCAACAAGAAAGGGTCCTCGGCCCTTAATCCTGAGAAAGAGGCAATAGCAGACACAGCACCAATAGATATAAAGCGCTATCTCCAGAGCCTCATAGACAAGTTCAGGAATGAAGTTATTAATGACCTGAAGCTAGACATAAGCAGAATAGTTAGAGAAATGCTAAGCACCACCCAACAAAAAACAGAAGGTGGAATGGAAGAACAGAAAAAGAGGGGAGAATTGTTTGGTGGAGAAAATAGAGAAAGCATAGAATACGTGAAGCAGGTTCAAAGAGATTACCAGGAAACTAAAAACTCTATCGAAAACTGGCATAACAGCTTAAAAGAAACTAAGGACAGATTATCTGAACTGGAGGGCAGATTTGTAATATGGGAGCATGAAATGAAAAACTTCTTTAAAAAAACAAAGAAACAAACAGCAATAATACAAAGACTAGAAGATGATAAGTGGATCCATAACTTAAGAATTAAGAACATAAAAGAAGAAGTAGGGACACAAACAAATGAACTACAAAAGCTACTCACAGAAATAATCCAGGAGAATTTTCCTAATTTAGCAAAAGGTAAAGATACTCAGTTGTATGAAGCATACAGGACCCTAGCCACCTACAACCCAAACAGAGCAACACCCAGGCATATAATAATTAAAATTCCAGAAATCCAATACAAGAACAGAATATTAAAAGCCATCAGAGACAAGAAAGAGATCACTTACAGGGGAACACCCATCAGAATTACAGCAGACTTCTCGGCACAAACCATCAAATAACAAAGAGCGTGGGGGGAAATAACTCAAGCTTTGAAAGATAATAATCTCCAGCCAAGATTGATATATCCTGACAACTATCCCTGGAAATTGATGGAAAAACAAGGTGCTTCCAGGATAAAGAGGAACTAGGGGAATATGCAACCACCAATTCAACTCTACAGAGAATACTGCAGGATATTCTAAAAAAGAAAAATACAAAGAATCCAGAAATAGTGGCAGAGAGGCCACAATGAATGGACCAGAAAACAAAATGAAGAGGACAAACTGACAACTAATGACAGAAAAAGAGCTCAACAGAAATGAGGCAGAGAAGATTGGATGATAGGAACAGCTATTTTGGAGACAATGATGTCTTAATAGGTAATACTGATTTAGTATCATCTTGTTTTGAAGTCTCATCAAGCTTTTGTTCTTCTGTCTCCATTGGTGTAAACAGGTTGTATCTTATTGGATTTTATTATATATAATAGTATAAGCAAAAACTTTTATAGACAAGGAGATTATACAGAAACCATTGTTCATTTTCTGTTAGTTGATTCTAAATACCCTGTAATGCTGTCATTCTCTTAAATGGTTTTACATTGTGTTGATATATTTGATGCTACAGTATACGAAGTTATACTCAAAGATTTCAAGGAAAGAGACAATACGGTAACTACTTTTATGGCAAGATTATCTTGTGGTGAAACACTATTTTGGTTAAGTGGTTATGTCTTTATCTGTGCTCTTTTGCTGTTATGCCCTCTTTTATCTCAATCTCCATTTTATTATTTACTTTTTTATTTTTATCCTTTTAATTAAGGGAAAAATAAATTTTAAAATAGCAGGATATATTATAGTAACCCACTTTGACTTTCCATTATCTTGATTTAAAGCCCTGTATTGCTCTCTCCATCTTGTTTTTGACTGATGTCCCCCTATTCTGCTTTGCTTGATAGTACCAGGTTTGAAAGTTTAGGCAACAGCTGTGAAGATAGTGGGATTCATTATGACGCCCATTCTGGTTGACTATTATCTTCTTTTGAAAACCTATAATGTCTCCAATGTTTTGGTTTTGTTGGTTTTGTTCTTTACTGTTTTGTTCAATTTTATTATAACTGATGATATAGGCAAATTCTATTAGAGATAGCGGGAGGCATTATGGTAACCATTGTTGATCACCTTGTATTATGCTTTTACATTATCTATTATGTCCACCCTTTTGATTTGACTGACTCTGTTCTGTTATGTCACATTTGGTTCTACTCTCTTCCAAAAAAGTAATAAGAACTGTGGGAACAAAAAAACCCAAAATGTGTAATTGTCATTGTACAAAAGAGAGGAAAAGAAAGTGCTCTAAACGATATAACTGCATGTATATTTAAGAGTATAAGATAGATAATGATATTACTGAGTTTTGTTGGGTCATTGAACAGAACTGTTTGCAGTCTTACTGTTGGAATGTTCACTTTATAAGCTTTAATTTTGTAACTTGAACAATTATTTCTAAGATGACAATATGTAATCCATTAACTAGTGATTTCCTACTGTTTATTTTTTTCTGTAAATCTGTATAACTTGTACCTTTCTCTGCTTTTTTTTCTTTTTTTCCTTAAATAAAATTTTAAAAAAAAGAACATTCACATAGACATTCAGGAAATTAACAATTCCATTCTAAGCTGGCAAAACTGCTTGAATGAAGCTGAAGATAGACTCTCATGTCTCGAAGACAAAATAAAAGCTAGTATTTATGAAAGGAAAGATTAATAAATAACAAGGGACCAGCAACATCAATTCAACATCTGCAAGATGATGCAAACAAAAACAATACATGACTGATAGGTGTCAATGAAAAAGCAAGAGTCAGCACAAATGACATAAAAATGCTATTTGCAGAAGTAATAGCAGGGAATTTTCCAAGCATGGGAAAAGAATCTGACATGAAGATAAGTGAGGTATATAAACTCCAATTAGCCACAACCAAAATAAATCTTCATCCAGACATATAATAATTAGGATATCAGAAATTCAGCACACAGAGTACTAAAACCTGTCAGAGAAAAGAAACTGATCCCTGTGAAGGAAAGCCTATCAGAATCATGGCAGACTCCAACACAAACCATCAAGTTCAGAAGATCTTGGAGTGAAGTATTTCAAGTCCTGAAAGAAAACAACCTCCAACCCAGACTGATACACTGCAAAACTATCTTTGAAAAATCAATGGAGAAATAAGATACTTCCATAACAAAGAACAACTGAAGAAATTCATTTACCAAACCAACCCTATAAAGAATAATAAAGGATATTCTAGGAAAGAGATACAAATGATCACAATTCCAACAACAGAAACAAACCACCAAGCAGTGTAAGCACTTAAAACAGAGAGAAAAAAAGTAGAGAAACAACAAGATAACATGACAAAGTCAATACATATTAGTCATAACTATCAATGCAAAAGGCCTCAAATCACCAATCAAAACACATAAGCTAGCAGAGTGGATTAAGAAAGAAAATCCAGCTGGGGATTTAGCTCAGTGGCATAAGCACCTGCCTTGTGAGCAGGCAGTTGTGAGTTTGATCCCCGGTACTGATAAAAAGGAAAAAAGACAAAAAAAAAAAAAAGAAAGAAAGAAACAAACAAACAAACAAAATCCAGCAATGTGCCGTATAAAAGAAACACATTTAACTCAAAAGGAAATTTGTAGACTAAAAATAAAAGAATGAAAACCAATACTCCATGTGACAAGAACCCAGAAAAAAGCAGGGGTAGTGATTGTATTTGCAGATAATGTGAAAACCAAACTAAGAATGATCAAAAGAGATACAGAACATCAAGTGGAGATACTTGTTAGAGGGAAATTTCAAGAGGAAGAGATAACAATCAGAAATATGTATGCACCAAATATGGGAGCATTGAACTATATCAGACAAATATTAATAGGCATGAAAAGTCAAATAAGCGATAACGCAATTATAACAGGGGACCTCAACATTCCATTGGCAAAAAGAGATGATATTTTAAAAATCAATAAAGAAATAGCATAACTGAACCACACTTGTGAACAAATGGACTTAGTAGCCATATACAGAGTGTTCCACCCAACATTAGAATACACATTCTCCTCAGATGCACAAGGGTCATTCTCCAAAATAGATCACATGCTAGCCTACAGAACATGGTTAACTAAATGAATTGAAACCATTGAATGAATAACCATGCAGATTATATGACCAAAGAACCATAAAATTAGAAACTAAACACAAAAACTCCATTATCACATGAAAATTAATGCACTCAAACAACCAATGGGTCACAGAATAAAGAAGAAATTACATAATATCTACAATTGAATGAAAATGCAAATACAACTTACCAGTATGTGTAGAACACAATGAAAGCAGTTCTCAATGGTAAATTTATAGTGGTGAATTCTCACATCAGGAAAATGGAATGAACACAAATAAACAATGCTGTACATCAGACTTCCAGAAAAAGAGCAAGTCAAGACCAAAGAAGGAAAGTAACTATAAAGATTAAAGCAGAAATTATTGCAATTGAGACTAAGAAAACAACACAAAGAATTAATGAATCAAAGAATTGGGGCTCTTTGAAAGAATACATAAAATGTATAAACCCCTAGCCAATCAAAAAGAAGAAAGAAAAACTTAAATCCACACAATAATAAATGCAAAGGATGAAATCACACAGATCCTGTGGAAATTCAGAAGATCATCAATGCCTATTTTGAAAATGTATAGTCTCATAGGATGGAAAACACAGAAGAAATGGACACATTCCTACAAATATATGAATTACCAAAATTGGAACAAGAAGATATAAAAATTGTGAATAAGCCAATATCAGTTAATGAAATGGAAAGCATAATTTAAAACTTACCAACAAAAAAAAAGCCCAAGTTCTGATGGATTCACAGCTGCATACTACAAGAAATTTAGAGAAGATTTAACACCAACACTCCTCAAAATCTAATGAAACTGAAAGGGAAGCACAAATGACATAAAAAGGCTATTTGCAGAAGTAATAGCAGAGAATTTTCCAAGCATGGGAAAAGAATCTGACATGAAGATAAGTGAGGCATATAAACTCCAGTTAGCCACAACCAAACTCCCTAACTGATTCCTGGAAGCAAGTATTACCCTGATATCAAAACCAGAAAAAGACCCAAACAAAGAAGAGAACTGCAAGTCCATCTCCCTAATGACATACATGAAAAACTCCACGATAAAAATACTGGCCAAAAAATGCAGAAAATTATCAAGAAGACTGTACAGCATGACCAAGTGAGATTCATGCAGGGATGGTCAACATACACAAATCAATAAACGTAATATATCACATTAACAGAAGCAAAAACAGAAATCACGTGATCATCTCAATAGATACAAAAAAAGGTTTTGATAAAACCTAACACTCATTCATAGTGAAAACTCTAGAGAAAATCAGAACAGATGGTCTTTACCTCAATCTGAGAAAAGCTATTTATGACAAACCAACAGCCAACATCATACTATACAGACAAAAACTGAAAACTTTCATTTTAAAATCAGGGGGGGAAAAGGACGTTCGTTGTCTCCACTCCTATTCAATATAGTTCTGGAAGCATTAGCCAGAGCAATTAGAAAAGAGAGAGAAAAGGAATAAAGATCGGAAAGGGAGAATTTAAATTATCATTATTCACAGATAACGTGATACTCTACATAGAAGACCCAAAAACTCCACCAAAAGATTTCTAGACTTAATAAGCAAATTCAGCAGCATAAGTGAGTACAAAAAATCAACACTCACAAGTCAATAGCATTCCTGTAGACAAAGAAAAACTCACTGAGAGAGAAATTCGAAAAAAATACACCTTTTACACTAACATTCAAATAAATACTTAGGAATCAATCTAACAAAGGAAGTAAAATATTTATGCACTGAAAGTTACAGTACTCTGAAAAAAGAAATCAAAGAGAAATTCAGAAAATACAAAGATAGCCTTTACTCATGGATAGGTAGAACCAACATTGTGAAAATGGTCATACTCCCAAAACTGTTATACAGGTTTAATATAACCCCCATCAAAATACCATTAGCACACCTCACAAATCTAGAAAAAGAATTCTGAAAATTCATGTGGAAGCAGAAGAGACCTAGAATATCCAAGGCAATCCTAGGCAACAAAGGCAAGGCAGAAAGTATCACAATCCCCAACCTGAAATTACACTATAAAGCTGCTATAATAAAATCAGCATCATAAGGGCAAATAAACAGACCTGAGATCAATGGAACAGATTAGAAAATACAGACAACTACAAACACGCTCAGGTACATTATCTTTCACGAAGGACCCAAACATGTTCACTGGAAGAAAGATAGCATCTTTAATAAATGGTGCTGGAAAAATTAGATTTCACATGCCAAAGACATAAACTAGACCCATGTCTATCACCATGCACTAAACTCAAGTAAAAATGGATCAACAGTCTAAATATTAAGACAGAAACACTAAATCTACTGCAAGACAAAGCAGGTAGAAATATCAAGGACATAGCGGTAGGCAGAAGTCATAAACAAAAACCAAACAGCACAGGAAGTACTTCAAGAATCAATAAATCTTATTTAAAAGTTTTTGCAGATCCAAAGAAATCACCAATAGAGTGAAAAGAAAACCCACAGACTGGGAAAAGATATTTGCCAACTGACACCCTGACAGAGGATATCTAAAACATAAAAAGAACTGAAAAAAATCAAATTCAAAGACTCAGTCCAAAGCGGGGCATCTGAGATGAACAATTATCAAAGAAATACAAACAGAAAATAAATATATGAAAAAAATATTCAACATCATTGGTCATTCAAGAAATGCACATTAAAACAACACTGAGATATCATCTCACACGAGAAAAATGTCTGACATCACGAGATCAACATATAACTAGAGCTGGAGGATCTGTGGAGGACAAGGAACCCTTCTCCATTGTTGGTCAAAGTTTAGACTGGTGCAATCACTGTGGAAATCAGTGTAGAGATTCCTCAAAAAACTAGGATTAGGAGTCCAATTTGACCCACCCATTCCTCTTCTGGGTATTTTACCAGAAGACTTGAAAGTGTCATACTACAGCAATATATGTGCACCCATGTGCTGCACAATGTGTAATAGCCAGATCTTGGAAACAATCCAAATGCCCATTAACCAAGAATAGAAAAGATGTGGTATTTTTATACAATGGAATAATACTCAGCTATAAAGAAGGATAAAGTAGAGGGTTTTATGGTGAATGAATGCAACTAGAGACCATACTCATTAGTGAAATAAATCAGACTCACACATGTAAACACCGTATTGTCTCATTGATACAAGAAACTGAAAGAAAGAACCAAAAGTTACAATAGACATAGTGAAAGGGAAAGAAACTTCTGAAAAGGAAATCATACAGTTTAATCATCGTTACATGCCTGCATCTGGAACCTGGGCAAATATTTTGAAGATAACAATATGCAATATAACAACAATTGTTAAATTCTTATCTTGTTCTGAAATCCTATATCACTGTTGTTTTTGCTCTTCTTGTCATTGTCATTTGGCTTTTGTTGTTTTTTGTTGAGTTTTTGTGCTTTATCCTTTCTAAAATAAAAAATGTAATCTTTTTATACATTTGAATACTACTCAGTCAGAAAGAATAAGTGAGACTTTTATAGGTAATGGATGCAACTTGAGACCATAGTCATAAGTGAAATACACACACGTTGAAACATCATATTGTCTCAGAATGTATAATAGATACTGTGAATGGGAAGAAATTGTTCAAAAGGAAAAAAGAGCTAGGATGGGGGGGAGGAAAGGAAGGAAGGTAAAAGGAAAAAAAACAAAATACAAAATAGTTATGCTACTAGTTTCTCTGAGTTCACTGAAAAGAAAATTTTGTGCTAGTATCATCTGGAGACTTTTTTATGCCCATATCTTGTATTCTAATTAACTACTTTAAAGATAATAATACTCTGCATTAACTATTATTTTCCTATTTTATCATGAAATTTTATTTTACTGTTTCAGCACACAGATGGACATGAAGTACGTGAAAAATATTTAGTCTCACTAGTCATCAGGAAAATTCAAATCAAGTCACAGTGAGGTATCATTTCACCCAAGTTAGAATAGCCACTATAAAAGAAAAAAAAAACATAATTGCTGGTGAGAATGCAGAGAAAGAAGAACTCTTGTACACCATTCATGGGGGAGGGCTGTATATACCCTACAGAAAACAGCACATCGAGTCCTCAAAAAGAAAAACACTAAAAATAGAACTACCATATGATGTGGTGCCACTCACAATAGATAAAATATACTCAACCAAGATGCTTATCAGTGGATGAACAGATTTTTAAAAGTTATGTGTATACACAATAAAGTGGTATTCCATCACAGGAAAAACAAAACCTTTCATTTGCAGTAACATGGATGGAACTGGAGGTCATTATGTTAAAGAAACATATCAGACCCTGAAAAACAAATATCACATATTCTCACACATTTGTAGAAACTAGTAGTCAACCTAGTAGAAGCAAAAAATGGAATAGTGGTAACTAGAAACAGGGGGAGGAGAAATAGGAAAGAAGTTCAATTAAGGTCGCCAAAGCAGAGATAGGAGAAATTAATTGTTTCTTACAGACAGCCTGGTAGCTATTGGTTAAAACAATCCATAATATATCTACAATACATATGCATGAGCTTATGGCAAGGAACTCCACCCTCTACTGGAACAACACAGAAGCACCAAACATCAAGTTGAACACAGGCTTTTACCATAATCTAGTTCAAAAATAATAGCAGATCCACTCATAAGGTCACTACTCCCATAGCCTAATCACCCCTTAAGGTATTACGTCTTAATATCATTACGAAGATAATTCAATTTCAACACACATTTGGGAGGGAACAAAACTCTTACATACTCGTTAAGTTCTTTGGGTTGAGAAAAATAAAAGTAACCATGGCATTTCTTGAGTGTTTACGGTATTTTAGGACCTGATGTTCTACATGCAACTCAATCTTTTTGACATCTCACAGGATGTCACCATTTCTATTTGATGGGAGAAATTAAAATTTAGTTAGGGATACTAGTTACAAATGACCACATAGCTGGTATATTTCAATTCAGTTCTTCCAACCCCACAGTCTGTGCTCCTAGTCACCAAATTACAGATTTTTCAAGCTCATTTAGCTTCTGTTAAAGCAGGAATATTATTTACCTTCTTAGAAAGTTTTGATAGTACCTTATTGCCTACAACAGTGTTTCTCAAAGCTGACATCATGTGTCAACCAAATTCAGCCACTCACTATTGCCCAAAAAGTCTCAGATTCCTTCCTCTGTGCTTATTTCCCTAGCTTGAAAATCATTCTGCTATCTAAAAGTACATTCCCCATCTTAAGAAACTAGCCAAGGACACCTCTCCTCTAGAGCCATCTGTGACCACTTCAGCCCCACTATAGTTTCTTGAAAATTTTTTCTATTCCCTGGGCTTTAAAATGCCTATCTTTCATTCTGTATATGTTGTATTAGTCAAGATTCCAACAAAAAACACATTTCTATCGGCATAACTGGAAAAGCATTTAATAGATTTTAAAAGGTGTGGGAAGGCTAAGGAATCTGCAGCCGCTGGTACGAAACCCACCTGGGAACAGAGGATCTTCTAACCACTTCTCGGCCTAAAAAGGATGAAAATGGGGAACCCATTGTAGACAGTATCCTGAGAGCACCATTATACAGAAGCTGAGATACTCAGTTAAGAAATTAGCTTCCCTGGATAGGAGACACAGCTAATAAATATCTCAGTTTGCCCTTGTTTGTTTCTTTCCCATC
Source organism: Cavia porcellus (assembly GCF_034190915.1). Classification (NCBI taxonomy): domain Eukaryota; kingdom Metazoa; phylum Chordata; class Mammalia; order Rodentia; family Caviidae; genus Cavia; species Cavia porcellus. The sequence continues at coordinate 15,550,571 of NW_026947502.1, read as the reverse complement.
TCTCCACCGGCAGAATTCAATCAGATTTTAGGAAGCTCACTGCCGTAGGCCAGAAATTCTCAAATTTTAATAGCCATCCTGATCACCCGCAGGGCTATTGAAACAGATCCCACACACATCACAGAGTCTCTGATGCAGCTGCTCTAGGGTGAGACTCAAGAAGATCACAGGAGGTGCTACGAAGACCCCAATCCCAGGACACAGTGACAAACATAGTCATGGAGCGTGGCATCAGCCAGCTTCCTAGCATTACAGAGCAGCCGGGAGAAGTGAAATGTTGATCTGGAGGAAAGAAAGAAGCTATCCGCCATATAGCAAATCTATGCCCTGGACCAGGGGTCAGCAAAATTTCCTGTAAATGATCACATGGTCAAACTTTTAGACTCTTCCAGCCTTATTGCCTGTTATTACTAACAAGTTCCTGGTTTACGTTTGCATTTTCAATTCTTTAGTGGTGAAGAAGCTATTGACTATTTCCATTCAATAAAAACTTCTTGGAATTTTGAATGTGACCTTTTCCCAGGCTAGTACTATGTAGATCCATACTCTCTAAAGATGCTGAGCAGTGGCAGCAAACTACAGATCTCCATTGACCACTCAGTTATGAAGATAAATAACCGATACTCTGGTCCAAGTTGCTGAAATATGCTCAGTAAGTTACATTAAACACTTTTTCAATGTATGGTATTTTCAACTTCTGAAAGATTTACTGGGCTGTAACCTTATCCTAAACAGAGAATCTCTATTTGACTCTATTATAGCACAAAAACAGTCACAGACAATGGGTGAATAAATGAGCATGGCTGTGCTCCAATTCAACTTTCTCTATAAATAAGTTCTACCGTAAACTCATTTGTCACATCTACCTTTCAAAAATACAACCAGAATCACTCACTGAATATTCACATGCCAAATCCAGGAACTTTGTTCCCATTATCTTTTTGCTTCAAGGAAAGTTAGACTTGATCTGTTCTGGGTAGGATCAGCACTCGGGAAGCTCTCAGTTTAGCTTTGCAGCAAATTTTTTATGTCTGCTACATTCAAGAACCATGCAAGTCATCCAGGAGCCAGGGATGAATGATATCTTCAATTTCCTAGCATTTTAGAATTAACTTGCTAATGAGAAGGTGTCAGTTAACATTTTCAGGTTGCTAGCAAGAGACATGACTTAAATAACAAAAAGTAACAAAAAAATTTTAAATATATTAAGAGAATACTGAAATGCCAGTTAGGCTTACAGGACAAACAGATCAGTCATTCCTCAGGAAGGACAGCAACAGAATAAGCTTCCACAAAAGCAGCCAAGGCACAGTCCTACCAGATTCTCTTGTAATTCTGCCTTGGAAGAGGCCCCAGTGTAAGTATTATTCAAACCTCCCCAGATGGGTCTTATTAACTGTGGCTGCTAACTATAGTACTTCTCTCTTAAGCACAGTTGTTTTGCTTTTTTCCCTATTTTGGTCTGGTTTTTAATATTATTGACTCTTGATCAAATTATCATACATTTTCTAAAATCACTCTAATTGCCCTATCCCCCACCAATTATAACAGGTGGGCAGCAATGTGCCCCGTGTTTATCTTTCCAAAGAATTAGCTGGTGTCTATCTCAAGTACATCACATGACTTCCTGTGCTGTAGACAAGGGGGATATATGTTAATTATGCTTCCTTGAGATAAGGAAAGGAGGCTCAGAAATGGGATGTACCCATATTCGCCCAACAAGTACATGACAAGAATGAATCCTGCTATCCATAAGGAAGTTGTTCTCCAACCTCAGAGTGACTTAGATGCACCAGGATACTCACTCCCAGGCAGTGCCGTTGGCTTTCACCCCAGAAGTTCTGATTCAGTAAGTCTTGAATAGGGCACAAATATCTACATTATAACCAAGGCAATTATGACACGCATGGGCCCAAAAGCACAGTTCATGAAACACTATTGAGGAAATAATCTTTAATCTATGACCGAATGTTATTCTTCCCAGAAGCAAAGGAGAAGATCAGCAGATCTAAGTCAAGACCTGTATCAGGTGGGGTCACTAGAGGAATGGATTTAATATAAAATATGTGATATATATATATATATATATATATGGATTTGCAAGGTAGGCTTACAATGGCTGCCTCCTGAATCAGCTGCGGAAAGGTACACAGTGTCCACCTGTGCAGTAGTGCACTGAAGGAACCAGTCAAAAGTCGAAGGCCTGGAGCTCACTGCAGTCCTAAACAAGTCCAAGAAGCAAAAGCATCTGCACGGGAAGCCTACAGATACATAAGCGTAGGCAATGGTAAAGACTGGAACTCTTCTGAAGCACAAGCAACCCTGTCTTCTTTTTAAATTTCACCCAGGCTGTAAGCCTATTGGTTGGTTGCACCCCTAGGTGGGTCTTCCGGCCTCAGTGAGCCAATTATCCACAGGCTCAGGACTCTGCTAAACCAATCAGCTAGGTGCTTCTTACTAAACTTGACACCATAGCTCCCTATCACAAGAGCCTTTCTGCATTCATAGTACTTTTTATTTGATTTGTCCTTCATTCTCTTATTCCCTGCCAATGTTATTTTCTAGAGAAGTAATAATAAATGGCAAACTGCTGACCAGCAGAAGTCAATGAATCTTAAGTTCAGCATTCCAAAGTGGATAAACCTGTAGTGGTTTCTTAGTGCTTTAGATTAAGAAGCAATGAGATTGCACTCAGACATAGCAGGAAAAAACCAGACTGTGGTCAGTTAGTGATGTCTGCTGTGGACATAGGATTTCGGCAGCCCTAGATAGTAATTTATTTTCCAGTTTTATTTAGCTAATATTTCTACAGCGAGAAACTTAGTTTCTGACCACAGATAATGAGAAGTGATTTTTTTAAAACTGATTCCATGCTGCCCATAAAATATGTGCTCCTCCTGAGATATTCAGGATGCCATGATTCAAATGTAAATAGCCCCTAAAATCCATCAATGTCTGGGTGGCTGATTGAGCACCATGGACTATAATAGTGTCCCTTTTCTGATCTTCAGGCATTTTTTTTATTTTTGTGAGCTGATGAATTACCACAGTAAGGGGACTTTCTCATACATTCTGCTCATGATAACGGATGAGGTGTGAAATCAATTCTGAACACCTAGGAGGCCTATGATTTATCATCATACATTAGACCTTGGGGAGTTTTATTGGATGAATCTCAGTTGCACTCAGAATCCAACCACACTCCCAGAAAAAGAACATTTAGTGACTCCAGATATATCAAATATAGATGTTTCACCTCTAACATCCATACGGGTCTCTTTTTCACTCATTGAATCAATGAATGTCACCTGAACCCCTAATAGGCACTAGGTGCTATTGCAGGAACTGTAACTATTGCAATGCACAGAAGAAACAAGGTGTCTTTAGACTCCGTTATCCCTAGAGCTGACTCCCCTCCCTGATCATAACTTATGCTCACTACTGGGCAAACAGCCTGGTACCCAGGGAACAACACTGAAGGTGGACACCATCCCATACTCTTCTGGACTGCAGAAACTTGCAAGAGCTAACCTGCCAATAGCTAACACCTTTATCATGACTTATATTCTGTCAGTACAAGGATCAAGGCTACTCCCATGAAAATATCTAACGGAGGTGTATTTTGAATAAACCACTAACCAAGCCGCTAATTTCAACGGAAGCTTCAGACAGTAAGTGGACATGGGTAGGAGACACCTGGAAAGAATTCTCTCTTCTCACAGGAAGTCCTAAAATGATATTCTCAGCACAAGTTTGAGTTTGGGAAATGGCAGGTCAGACATCAAAATCATATCCTAAAGTAGTTAGATGGGCTTTTTGTTTTGTTTTTATTTTTTCTTTTAATAAACACCCGTACGTCAGTGTTCCTCCACAGCTGCTGCTTCTTGTGAAGGTTTGGGTTAGGCTCCAGGTATAGCCATTTTGAAGTATGCAGCAATGATTCTACAGTCCACATAGATTTAGGGTAGATCTCTTTCAAAATATAAGGTACCAGTTTTGTTCACAGTTCAGGGAATGTAAACCCACTGGACTGGAAATCAGGAAACTTGAATTCTGGTCCTGAAGTTTTTCTTGAATCAGCTACGTTACCTCAGGCTTCAGCTCTCTGGGCCCTTGCTTCATTATACAATGAGGGGGAAAGGAGAACATGATTTCTAAAATGTCTAAAAGAGTTTAGATAATGCAGCTGTGTTTTTTCCACATTTGTGGGCCACTTTCAGACAATAATTGATTAACCGCCAGTATAAATTATCACTGCTAAACAGTTCTAACAGGAAAGTAATGCATATTTAAAACACGTTAGTATACCAGAGCACTCTACAGCATACTTAAGTGTCTTTGGGATCCTTAGTTAAGCTTCGAGGTGTTCAGTGAGCAGTTTTCATACACCCCTCAATAGTAAACTCACCTTGCAACTAGTGCTCATCATGCTGTCTTCTGCTTCCTGCCTCTGTACCCCAAAAGATGGTATATATGCAAAATTGGGTGGCTGATACTGGTTTTCTCAAACAATGTACCTATATGTTTATTTTTCTCATTAAGAATCTAGAAGCGTGTCTTCATATAGACTTGCAATTGACTGGCTTTTTGCTTAATCATTTCCATTTGGTTAATACACTTGCAGTTTCATTCTGATTCCCTGCCTCCCTATACCACTCCCATAGATCTGCATGCAAATAGTCTCTGTACTAATGGCTAAGACACACACCAGAGTGTGAGCAGTGAGATGTTTATGTCTATTACTTTTCCATAAATATTATTAACTCCTTAAATACTGATGCATGAGATAACAATCTAGTTTTCTTGCCCTTTCAAACTAATTAGTCACATACCTATCCCCAGCCAAACTGCTGTCCAAATAAACAGGGTAATTCTCTGGGAATTCATCAGCCCACAGTTGAGTCAGTCCATGGCCATCTTTGGAATGGGGCTTCCATTTTGTCACTCCCCTAGAGTTATAGCATGTTAGAAAAATGAGTCTCAAAACAGTTTGATGATAAGAATCTTACAGAGATGTGGCAATTATTTTCCCACATCTGTGTCCTGCTTTCTACTGTCAAATCTGAAAGCCTACACATTACATTTCCCTGATTCTCATACCAGGACTCTTGGATGAGTTCAGCCAGTGTGCACCATCCTAAAAGGCTGAAGGAAAAAAACCATCCAGGGCCCAGTATCAGGAGAAGGGGTGCCTCTCCGGGGATCCAGCCGCTGCAGCATGGCATATCTCCCTCTAAGGCCCCAGGACCACCCACGTAGGCCTCAAACAAGCAGCCTCCTCATCAGACAGCTCCTTCTGTTTCATCCCACCATATTCCTTTTCCTTCTGCCCCTCCTGCCCTCCTCACAACTGTACAACTATGACACATTGGGCAATCTCCCTTTATGGGGGGGACATATTGCAAGACCCCCAGGGAGTACCTAAATTTGTAAATAGTACCAAATCCTGTATATACTATGTTTTCCCTTCATACATATATCATCATAAACTTTAATTTATAAATTAGACACAGTAAAAGATTAACAACTAAGAGCTAAATGGATCACTAATGGAGAACTTTCACCTCTTCACCTTGGCTGGAAATGTGACAGCAGTTTCTTCATTGTTCATTGGCAGATACAGCCCCTCAGTGGTTTTTATATTTTTCAGTCCAAATCTATTCTTGAATCTGTACCACCATCCTTCCTTGCAGCGAATGAGTTGGTGACTCATTTCCGGGGTTTGCTTGCTGAAGTCTTCCCATAGATTCAATGGTTTCTGGTGCAACACGTTCTATCAGTTGGAACATATTTTCTGTTCATTTCTCCCACCAACAAACCTAATGACTTTTCTGTCCTCACTAAGAATCTGCTGCACACTGTGGCTGCAACGTTGCAGTTTGAAGTACAACAGAAAAACGAATCAGATGTCTTGTTCCACCACCACAACTTCACAGATACAAGGTTAGCTCTTACTCAGATTTTAGCAGTCTCAGCATTAGATTTTTTATTATTTCCTTTATTAAGTCAAGAACTTTCACCTCTTCATAGAGGAAACACTTTATGGCCTCTCTTGGGCATCTCTGAAGTGCCAGTATGACTGTTCTTGTGCTCTGGAGCCATTATTAAGTAAAACCAAGGTTATTTGAAAACAAATATTGCCGACTCATGACTTTCAACCCGATAACTGAGACAGCCACAAGGTGGGGAGGAGCAAGATTCCATCCTGACACTCAGGATGGTGCAACAGTTTAAAAACTTCTGTTTCTAGAATTTTCTATTTAATGTTCCCAGACCAATATTGACCATGGGTAAATAAAACCACAAAAAGCAAAGCCATGGATGGGGGTGAGAGAAAACTGTATTGGCATAAAATTGTCCAATGACTCCTTTCCTCTCTCCACAGGCCCGGGCAAAGTGACTTTAAAATCCCTCTGTTTCAAAGGAGGAAACCCAGTCCTTTATCTCCAGAGTTTAGGCTGACCTTACAACTTCCACTAGCTACTAAACTACAGACTTATACATTGACAATTACAGTACTCTGAAAAAAGAGAACCAAAAAGATTTCAGAAAATGGAAAATATCCCTTGATGATGGATAGGAAGAACCAACATCATGAAAATGACCTTAATCCCAATCAAAATACCATTAGCATACCTCATAAATCTAGAGAAAATATTTGTAAAATTCATGTAGAAGCAGAAGCGACCTAGAATGCTGACTGCAATCCTGGGCAACAAAGGCAAAGCAGGAGGCATTACATTCCCTGACTCAAAATTATACTACAAAGCTACTCTAATAAAATCAACATGGTACTGGAAAAAAATAGACCTGAGGATCAGTGAAACAGAATAGAAGATGCAGATACAACTACATCAGCTGCATCATCTTTGACAAAAGGGCCAAACATGTTCACTGCAACAAAGATAACCTCTTTAATAAACGGTCTTGAAAAAGCTGACATTTCACATGCCAAAGACTTAAACTAGACCCATATCTCTCACCATGCACTAAACTAACATAAAATGTATCAAATATCTAAATAGTAAAACAGAAACAGTAAATGTTCCAGAAGACAAAGTAGGCAGAAATCTTGAAGACATAGGAGGAGGTAGAGTCATGAACAAAAACCAAACTACATGGAAAATAATTCAAAGAATCAGCAAAAGGAATGTCATCTTATTCAAAAACTTTTCCATATCAAAAGAAATCACCAACACAGTGAAAAGAAAAACCATAGAATGGAAAACAATTTTAGCCAACTGTTCCTCAACAAAGGACTTCTATATAGAACATATAAAGAGGTTTTTAAAATCAGGTCCCCAGATTCAAAGACCCAACCCAGAAATGGACATCTGAGATGATGTCCATTTACTTCTCAGGTAAAGAAATACAAGTGGCAAATAAATATATGAAAATATATTCAACATCACTGATCACTCAAGAAAAATAAACAACACTGGGATTCCGTCTAACACCAGAAAGAATGGCTATCATCATAAAATCAACATATAACAAATGCTTGAGGAGCTGAGGCGGAAAAAGAACCCTTCTGCATTGTTGATGGGAGTGTAGACTGGTGCAACCACTGTAGGAATCAGTGTGGAGATTGCTCAAAAAACTAGAATTAGAAGTCCCATTCAACCTAGTTATTCCCCTTCTGTGTATTTTTCCAGAAGAATTAAAAACATACCACAGAGATATATGTGCACTCATGTTCATAACAGCATAATTTACAATAGTTTAATCCTGGAAACAACCCAAATGCTCAACAATCAAGGAATGAATGTGGTATTTTCATACAATGGAGTACTACTCTGCTATAAACAAAGACAAACTCAAGGCTTTTATAGGTAAATGGGTGCAATTAGAGACCATACTCATAAGTGAAATGAATCAGACTCACATGTATAAACAACATATTGTCCCCTACTATAAGAAACTGAGAGGGCAAATAAAATCCAAAATTTACAATAGATATTGTGAAAGGGGAAGAAACTGCTCAAAAGGAAAAAAGAACTAGAATGGGGGAAAGAAAGGGGAAAAATTTTTAAATATAATATATGTATATATGTACACAAGACAGCTAAGATAATTGTATTGCTAACTCTAATAGTTCATGGAAAGGAACAGTTAGTGCTTATATTGTTTGATCTACTTTGCATGCCTCTATCTGGTAATCTGAGCAACTATTTTGAAAATAACAACATACAATATAAAAATCATTGTTGATTTCCTACCATCATATTTTGAAATCCTATATTGTTTTTGTTGTTGCTTTAGCTGTTTTTAAAATAAAATTAAAGATACAATTAACTACAGTACATGCATTACTGTATCAATTCTGCAGCTACAAATAAAAAGACTATGCTTTTGGAAACTTGCCAAGCTGCCACAAGAACAAGCCAACTTTGTCAGCTGGAGGATGAACCATGGAGCACGCGCATGGAAGAGAACCAAATCACCCCAGCCAGACATCATCCAGGCCCCAGAATCAGAGCCACCTAGCTGACCTGACATCCACTGCAGGTATATAAAAGAGCTCAGCCAAGACCAGAAAAGCAATCTGGCCAACCTACAGACTCTTGAGGAATATTAAATGGTTATTATTTTAAGTTACTACACTGAGGATGTTTTGTTACCCCCACATAGACAACAGATACAGTAGCTGATATCTTGAATTAAATCCCCCTGCACTGGTGTTTTTCTGACCGAACATAATCGATAAAGGAAATGTGTTAAAAGTGCCAATCTCCAAAGTTAAGCACTCCAGATAATTTTGGTATATGCGTTCCCAGACCATTTTTTGCCAAATATAACTTTCAAGAGATAGAAGAAATCAATTAGTATGTTTTCTCCCCTCTCAAGTGGTGTATAATAAAAATGGATTATAAGCAAAAGTACACTCTGTTTAAATATAGGGCAACAAATTCTAATGTCAAGTGAATGTCATATCACTGGCAAATGTTTTTTCCATAATTTATAGCCTCATTCCCTCAAGCTTCAGGTGTTTTTTTTTTTTTTATCTTTCCTCTTATTTCTTGCTAAGAAGGAAAATACAGTGGTTGGTAAATATTTCCTCCCCAGTCTTGCCTTTATTAAGATATAACTGACAATTGTATGAGTCCAATAGATACAATGTGATGTTATGATACACACGTGCATCATGGAAGTACCACCATCAGGCTAATTAACATATGCATCATCTCACATAGTTACATTTCTGTAGATGTGTTGAGAATAAAGATTTACTCTCCAAGTATACATTATTAACTATAGTCTTCCTGCTGTACCTTAAGTCTCCAGAATTTATTTACTTTATAACTGAAAGTTTTTACCTTTTAATCTAAATCTGCCCTATTCCCATAACCCCCGATCCCATCCCTGGAAATCACTTTCTTACTCTCTCTGAATTAAATTTCTTTCTTTCAAAACCATGTATAAGTGACATCATGCTATCTTTTTTGTTTTCCCATGTCTAGCTTATTTCATTTAGCATACTGTCCTCTGGGACCAATTCATGTGTCCCAGAGGCAGGATTCCTTGTATTTTCAGGCTGATATTTTACAGAAGTAACCTCCCTACAAAAGAAAATCCACCAAGCTAAATAACCCCAACCAGATTCTTAAAATTTTCATCTATGGCCCCTTGGAATTTTTCTTTTAATTTAGTATCAAATTAGTCTTGAATATCCCAGCCCTACTCTGTGATATTTTATAAATCATTAATTTTCCAAATTTCCAACCCGATGGGTGATACACTGTAATCCCACCTACTTGGAAGGCTGAGGCAGGAGGATCAAAAGTTTGAAGCCAGCCTGGGCAATTTAGTGAGGTCCTATCTCAAAATAAAATTAAATTAATTTGAAAAGGGCTGGTATTGTACCATAGTGACAAGTCCCTGGATTCGGTCCCAACTCTGGAAAAAGAATTACATTAGGTCTTGTCTTTCTCTTTAAGTCTGTTCTCAAAGGTAGAATTACAGAATAAGAAATAAAATACTATGCATCTGCTATGCATCTAGATTGTCAAATTCCAAACATTTATCAGAGCATCATGAAAACCCTCCCATGGTGGCCAAAAAGTATGGCAACAGATGAGGAGGAATAGCACAGAAACCAGGCTCCTGCTGCTGCTCTGAGGAAAGACCGCAGGGAAGCCCTCTCTCAAGGAAAGACCCAGAATAGACTGACCGGTGCTTCTGAGAACTCAAACAATAAAAAAAGGCTTTCTATATTTAAGCTAATATGCTTTAATTAGAAAGAAAAGAAGTCAAAATTCCTGGAACCAATCACTGTTATCGTATGGATGGGTACATTGAGCCACATTTACTAAGCTCTACTTCAAGGTCTATCCAAAGAACCAACTGGAACAAAAGAAGAATGAAACTAAGAATCTCAGAGGAAAGAAGTGGGGAGCTTGAACTTTTACACAGTCCACAGAAACACTTCTAACTTTCCTCAGAGTTCTGCTCCCTCAAAGTTCCTCCTACTCTGTATTTAGGGCAGAAAAGGGAAGAATAACTGGTAGGAAGAAGGTAAATCAAGGAAAAGAACAGTTTCCCTCCCTTCCCCATAGACAATGTTTAATTTCAGTTTTGCTGGATGCTGCCTCCCCCCAAAGCACTGCCCCCATGGTTAGGATCAGGGCTGCTAGAAGCCCTTGTGGTAGACTCATTCACCATTCTGTGGCACTGCTGGGAGGTGGTGGGACCTTCTTCTCTCTTCTGTTTTCAGGACATCATGAAGTAAGTGGCTTTCCTCCGCCAAACCCTTCCCACCATGATATGAGCCTTGTGTAGGTCCAGAGACCACATGGCCAAACAACCACAGATTGAAACCTCTGAAGTTGTAAGTCAAAAAAATATGGTCTCCTTTTAAGTTGATTTATCGCAGGTATTTGCTACAGAAATGGAAAAATGATTAAGAAATCCTTTACTACTTGGGGCAATTTTTGTTACTTAAGATTCACTCTGTTCAGGCCACCCTAAGCAAAACATTTCTTTTAAGGGCATAAGATGCAATCCTCAAGAGAAATACCAATGAATGGAGCTGTCTCCAGTAATGTGCATACACACACACTATTGTATAAAAGAAATCACATAAATACACAATGAATGTCATACCTACATTCACACAGAATATAAACACACTGTGTCTAAAATTCTGATGAGGGGATTCGAAAAAGACAATAAAAACTGAGGGAAATGTCCCATGTTCACAGACTAGAATTTTATTATTAAAATGCCCAAACTACCCAGAATAGTTTGAAGATTCAATCCAATCCATATCAAAATACAAATGGAATTTTTTGTGAAAGTAGGGGAAAAAACTAAAATCTAAACTAAAAGCACAATCCATTCAAGTATCCAAAGTAATTCTGAGTAAGAACAAAGTTGGAGGCATGACACTGCCTAACTTCAAATTATTCTATAAAGTTATAGTAATCAAAACACTGACATAAAAACACATAGACCAATGGAACAGAATAGAGTGCCCATGTGTAATTCTATGCATTTATAGTCAATTGATTTTTAACAAATATCCTTAATATTGGTCTGGAAAAAAACTAGATATTCACACATAAAAAATTACAACTATAATTCCAGAAATCCAATATAAGAACAGAATATTAAAAGCTGTCAGAGACAAGAAACAGATCACTTACAAGGGAACACCCATCAGAATTATAGCAGACTTCTCGGCACAAATCATCAAATCACAAAGAGCGTGGGTGGAAATAATTCAAACTTTGAAAGATAATAACCTCCAGCCAAGATTGATATATCCTGCGCAACTGCCCCTAGAAATTGATGGAAAAACAAGGTGCTTCCAGGATAAAGAGGAACTAGGGGAATTTGCAACCACCAATTCAACTCTACAGAGAATGCTGCAGGACATTCTAAAAAAAGAAAAATACCAACATTCCAGAAACAGTGGCAGAGAGGCCACAATGAATGGAGCAGAAAGCAAAATGAAGAAGACAAACTGACAACTAATGACATAAAAAGAGCTCAACAGAAATGAGGCAGAGAAGATCGGATGGTAGGAACAGCTATTTTGGAGAAAACAAGACATCATAATAGGTAGTGCTGATTTAATATCATCTTGTTTTGAAGTCCCATCAAGCTTTTGTTCTTCTGTCTCCATCGGTCTTAACATATTGCATCTTATTGGATTTTATTGTATGTGATAATAGAAACAAAAACTTTTATAGACAAGGAGATTATACAGAAACCATTGTTCATTTTCTGTTAGTTGATTCTAAATACCCTGTAATACTGTCATTCCCTTGAACGATTTTACATTGTCATGATATGTTTGATGCTACAGTATATGAAGTTATACTCAAAGATTTCACGGAAAGAGACACTATGGTAACTACTTTTATGGCGAGATTATCTTGTGGTGAAACACTATTTTACTTATGGTTATGTTTTGACCTGTGCTGTTTTGTTGTTATGCCCTCTTTTATCTCAATCTCCTTTTTTTATTATTTACTTTTTTATTTTTATCCTTTTAATTAAGGGAAAAATAAATAAAAATAGCAGGATATATTATAGTAACCCACTTTGATTTCCTATTAACTTGATTTGAAACCCTGTATTGCTCTCACCATCTTGTTTGGACTGATTTTCCTCTATTCTGTTTTGCTTGATAGTACCAAGTTTGAAAGTATAGGCAACAACTGTGAAGACAGTAAGATTCATTATGACGCTCATTCTAGTTGACTATTATCTTCTTATGAAGACCTGTAATGTCTCCAATGTTTTGGTTTTATTGGTTTTGTTCTTTACTGTTTTGTTCAATTTTAATATAACTGATGATATAGGCAATTCTTTTTAAGATAGCAAGAGGCATTATGGTAACCATTGTTGATCACCTTGTATTATGTTTTTACATTATCTATTATGTCCATCCTTTTGATTTGACTGACTCTGTTCTGTTATGTCACATTTGGTTTTACTCTCTTCCAAAAAAAGTAATAAGAACTGTGAGAGTAATAAAACCCAAAATGTGTAATTGTCATTGTACAAAAGAGAGGAAAAGAAAGTGCCCTAAAGGATATACTGCATATATATTTAAGCGTACAAGATAGATAACCATATTACTGAGGGTTTTTTGGATCACTGAACAGAACTGTTTGCAGTCTCACTGTTTGAATGTCCACTTTATATGCTTTAATTTTGTAACTTGAACAACTATTTCTAAGATGACAATATGTAATCTATTATCTAGTGATTTTCTACTGTTTATTTTTTCTGAAATTCTGTATAACTTGTACCCTTTTTCTGTTTTTTTTTCTTTTTCTCCTTAAATGAAATTTTTTAAAAAAGAGAATTACAACTAGATAGTTGTTGTTCATCCTGTACAAAAACAACTCCAAGATGGATCAAAGCTAAATGTAAGACACGAAACTCTAAATATACTAGAAGAAAACAGGAGAAACTGCAAGACTGATATTGTTGAGCATTTTTTTGACAAGGCCCCCAAAAGCAAAGCTTCTGCACAGCAATGGGAAAAAACAATAAGCTAAAGAAATAACGTATGGAATGATAAAATATTTACCTAGTTTCAGTGTGATAGAGCTAATATCCAGAATAAGAAATTCAAAGAAGGCTGAAATAAAAGGGTAAATAATCCAATTTTTAAATATGCAAATTATCTAAGTAGAGACTTCTCAAAAGAAAAAACTGAAATCCCCAATAAATTCATTAAAAATATAAAAATCATCAATGATCAGGTAAATGCAAATCAAAGCCACAAAAAGACATCCTCTCATCCCAGTAGAAATGCTATTATCATCTACGGCCATACCACCCAGAACGCACCCGATCTCGTCTGATCTAGGAAGCTAAGCAGGGTCGGCCCTGGTTAGTACTTGGAAGGGAGAAATGCTATTATCAAAAAGACATTTTAAAAAATCAAATTCTGGTTCACCTGGGGAGAAAAGAGAACTCTTACACACTGTTAGAGGGATTGCTAGTATATCCATTACGGACAAGAGTAGGGAAATACCTCAAAAACCTAAAGCTAGAACTGCCATATGACCCAACAATAGTATTCTGATGACATACACAAAGGAAATGATACCAGCAAATCAATTATTCACATTATTCACACTATAATATGAAACCAATGTAAATGTACATCAGTGGATAAGTATATAATATGAATGTGGCATCTGTACAGTAGAATATCATTCACTCTAAAAAGATGGCCATTCACTTGTACCAAAATGGATGGGATTGGAAGACATTATGTTAAGTAAAACAAAGCAGATACAGGAAGAAAAATACCACATTCTCTCTCAAGGTAGATGTTAGAAAGTCCATCTGAACATAGAATAATGATTACTAGACGTTAAGAGAGGTGAAGAAGAGATAGGATATAGGAAGTTCGCCTAATAGATTCCAAAACATAGTCAGATAGGAAGAATAAGTTCTAGTGTCGTACCACAGGGTAGAGTGACCACAGTTAACTATAACCAATAATGTATTTGTTGAATAACTAGAATAAAAGAACTCAAAGCTTCCAAACCCAAAGCAATATTGAGATAAAAATGTTAAAAGCCTTGATTTGGTCAAAACATACCAAGTTGAAATAGATATTAAAATACCACATTGAATCTCATATCTATATTTTTGTTTTTTTTAAAAAGTTTAAATGTGTAAGGGTGCTCTGAGGCACCACCACCACCAGGGCTGAGTACCCTCGTCTATGAGCCCACTGCTGATAGCCTAGGGTAGAAGAAGCCATGCCCTCCAGGGAGAGCCCAGAGGAGAGGAGGCCACACCCCAAGGCCCTACCACCATGGGGGAGCATCAGCGAGCCAATGTGCAACTCTCCGCAACCTCAGGAACCTTAGATCAGAGAAACCCAGGTGCCTAGCCCAGGCCCCTACACTGCTAGGTGGGCAGCCAGTGTAGGAAGCACCCAGGACTCTGCAATGGGCCAATGTGGAGGAACACAGGAAACATGTGAAGACAGAGGAGCAAAGTACAGTCTCAGACCTCAGCCCCCAGAACAAATCCAGGAGACACAGACACAGAAGAAATTAGCAGTTACATCCCTGAAATTTCTGAAATGATAGCTACTGAAGTAAAGAAACAATTTAGGGCTTGTATTGTTTGATTAACTTTGCATGACTATTTCTGGTAGTCTGAGCAACTATTTAAGAGGATAACCATGTGCAGTACAGTAACTATTGTTGGTTTTCTACTGTCTTGTTTTTGAAATCCAAGGTCATTCTCATTGTTTTGTTTCATTTTACTGTTTTCTGTTTTCATTCTCTTTTAAATGAAAAATAATGTAAGAATTCCAAAATGTTAATTCTTCTGATTTGGTCATTATACATTATACATATACATACTGGATGATCACACAGTACCCCATACATGTATATAATTTTAGTAACTTTTAAAAGTAAAATAAAATAATGATTCTGTTTAATGTCATTTTTAAAATTTTCTCTGTATCAAATGTGTTTATTTTTCAATAAATATTCATTTACAATTTCCTTGTTACAGCTGTAGAGCATCTCATTGAATACATATACCAATTTGCTTCGGTAATTATTGTTAGCTACAGTAGACTATTTTCAGTTTTCTACATTATAAAATAAAGGAAAACTATTCTTGTATGATATTTCTCACTTGGAATATATTTGTAAAAAGTAGAAACTGAGTTAAAGGAAGGTAATGTGTGCTTTAACACTTCTATATACTTGTCAAATTGTTCCTCAGGGCTGGGCCAGTAGACTTTCAGCAAAATGCAAGAGGATTCACAAGAGGGGATTTATGAGCTCCAGATAGAAAGACCTATACTTCAAAACCCTGGAGGTCTGCCTCTGGCACTGGTGCTTTACTTTTCTCTCCAAGCAAGTTGGTCTTTCCATTTCCTTTAGCAGCCAGTGAGCGTCTCTTCCTTCCCTCTCCGTGTCCTCCCTGATGCATCCTTAGTCATCAAAGCAACAACTATAACAACACAAGACCACGCAGAACCCATTTTCAGTTCTTATACTGTTGTGCCCTAACTCAACATTGTGTGTCAGTGAGCTATATTTCTGCATAGCAATATATTTCAAGCCTTAGGTTCTACTACCCAGCATTTATTTGCTTGCTCAAAAGACTTCAGATTGCTTCATGTGGTAAAACAGCTACATGTAGCTCCAGCTGCAGGTCTGCTTCCACCTCCAGCTGTCTGTCAGGGGCTCACACTAACAGAGCAGCAGCAATCCGGAGCAGCCACTTTTTTAAAAAAGACTTCAAAATTTTGTTAATTCTGTCCATATCCCATTGGTGAAAACAAGTCACATGACTAAGCCAAATAACAGTGAATTGTAGAAATGCACTTTTCTTCCTCTAGTGCACGGTGAAGGCACAGGGCAGAGGAAGGAATAAAGATCTGAGAACAGAATGCAGTCTAAGACATCAAGTCAAATACTTTAAGCATCTCTACTTACTGAGACTACAAGTCACCCACTAACCCTGCCTGGCTTCAGTAACCAAAGCCAGTAATGGTCCCCAAAGTTGTGTCTGCATGGATGTAAGCTGCCCTTTGGACCACAGATGTAACAGTGTTGGCAGCAGTGAAGTCCACCTATTACCCTGGAGGTACTCACCTCCAGCAAGCAATGCAGGCAAGCACTGTGGTCAGCCCGCCTTTTTACCCTGCCAGAAGGCCAAAGCCATATAGGATCTACTAGCATCCAGGGTGTGAAGGTTCCTGGCTTTACAAGCAGCACTCTTCACTGCTCCAGCCTTGCTATAGCACCATCTGTCAAAACATGACTCCAACAGACAGCATTCGGCCAGTAGCAGCCACATTAAAAGAGGGCATCCGTGAAACCTAAAATTCAACCAGTAACTCGGAAATCAGAATGATTTTATCAGTGATCTGTACCACAACTGACACCATTCATTTGCCAGGAAGTTTCAGGTATTAGATATAGAATAAAAGTTTTCAACTATAGTTGTATATGATTGTTATGGATTTAAAACTGGTGGTCAATTTAACACCAACTGAATTAAATCAGCATGGTGCTGAGTGTAGATGGCCGATCCAACAAAAGTTGCCAGCATAAAGGGAGACATGGAGAGAAAGAGCAGGGTGTTGTGTGTTCTCCTAAGTGGAGCTCTCAGAGGAGCTTGAGACCTCTTCTCTGAGAGTGGCTGTGATTCACTTGTAGGGGAGCTCTGCTCCTTACATTAAGATGACTTCTTGGCTCCTAAGGAAAGATGTGTGCTATTTAATCTCCAGGAGAAGCTTGTCATATTGGCTTCCTGGCAGGTACTTGACTGTTCTCATTATTGGAGGAGCTTGGGACCTTACTGTTGCTGAGAATGGCTATGGTACTTTTCAGGGCAACCCTGGTCCTCATTTTGAGCACTGCTTTTTGGTTCCAGTGTAGAACCTTCAACCTACTGGCACAGATGCTTCACCCTGCTGTCATAGACTTTCTAGCTTTCACCACTGACCTTTGGGCCTTCCCAGCACAGATCCATAAAACCAACTTGCATGAGTCCTTGCCATCGGCTCTAGACCTTCATTTGGACTCATGGGAGGCATTGTCATGGACTCTAGGTCTTCAGCTGGACTCATGCAGGACATTGCTGTGGCATCCAGGCCCTTGGCTGAATATTCTGGGTCCGTAGTGTTATGGACAGATTTCCTGCACTTTCTTGTATTTAACTCTTAGTGACCATCATAAAATAATACTGTACATTCTGTGTCCTGTAAGCAATTGTTCTCCCTGTAACCCCTGACTACAACAATAACTTTCTATTTTAACATATATTACAAACAAGTTACTAAATCTTTTGAACATCACCCCTGTGCCACCCTGCCAAGAGTATTACAATAGATTACTTACACATCCTTGTCCTCCTCACTGGGCCTGACTCCAGGTTTCTGCAGGAATCCCTTCTCTCAGTCATAAATCAGCATGCCAAGAAACAGGAAAGATAAATGTTTGAGTCACTGATTCATACAGCAAGGATAGACTTCCCACATTATAGCCAGGTTCCCCTTCACACTGGAGAAAATGACCCTGGGTAAGGGAGCTGATGAGAACCCAGCCCTCCCGATCCCCCCAGAGGAGGTGTACCATGGCATAAGGTTTAGAAGCAGTTTGAAAAGTAGTTCAAATCCCAGTCCTGACACTCATCATTTGACTGACCTTAGGCAAATCGTCTAATTTTTCATAACCCATTTCCTCACTGGAAAAATGTAGAACTTTTACCTCTTAAGATTCACTAAAAAAGTCAGTGAAACTGTCTATACATGAGTTTATATGTATATATCCATCTCTCATTATTACCATTATACCTTTGACAAGTATCCCAAGGAAGTTTTTCTTTTCTCATCATGACCCAAATGCCTCTCTTCTCAGACTGTTATGGGCCCACTAGACCTCCCAAGATCATGTAGTAGAAACTTAATCCACACTACAGCAGTGCTGAGAAGTGTGACCTCTGGGCAGAGTTTAGGTCCCATGAGCTCTTCCCTCATGCATAAATTAATGCTGTTAGTGAGTTCTTAATAAAAGAAGGAGCTCAGTCCCCTTCCCCACCCTCTCTGTCTCTCTCATACACACACACTCTGGCCCTTCCGCCTTTCTGCCATGGAAGATGTAACCAGAAGGCCCTCACCAGAGCAGTCCCTGAATGTTGGACTTTCCAGCCTCTAGAACCACAAGCCAAATAAGTTTCTACGCATTACCTATGGTTTTATTGTCAGAGCACAAAACAGAGTAAGACAAATCCTCTCTCCAATGGCAACAAAAGGAGCTTGACAGGGCAGGAAGTGAGAAATGGAGCAATCTAACAATTAACTCTTCTATGAACAGCAAAGTTTATGTAGCTGCACCAAGGAATACAAATGACCATGAATTTAATAATAGCTGTTGTTTCTTTGTCAGTGTGGCTCTGAGTTGCTGTCATGATTTATAAATTATTTGTAAATTTTTGCTGGGGGGGCAGGCCAGCATTCAGACCCACGGCTGACAGCAGTGTGCACAGAGACCCAGAGAAGTCTGCTCTTGAGTCCAAGGACCTTAAATTGTCACTGGTGACATAGGAAATCCTTTCCAGGAGAGATGGCCAGCACCAGAATGCATCACTAATAAACCCTCCAGCAGTGAATTTAACTTAATTAGGAAAGAAAAGAACACCTGTGAAAAAGAGATATACCAATTGGAAGCTATACCAATTTTTAAAGGTCAAAAATCTACGCATAATTAAAAGAAAACGAGGGTAACCCAGCTGAAACTAGGAACCCTATCTGGTCACAAATTTGACTCCCAAAGCCTCAAAAAAATATCCAGAAAAAGTATGTTGAAGAGTGTATAAGGGAAATTCTGCTATACCTAGAAAATAAAGCACATCTGCATGCTATGATCAGAATGTGTCCCCCAAAAATTGTGTGTTGGGAAATCCTCAAATTCACAGGCTGAAAGTATTTAGAGGTGAGTCATTGGGAAATAGTTAGGATTAGGAGATATAATGAGGGTGGTGGCTGTCATGGCATTAATGATTTTATTAAGTGAGGAAGCACAACCTGAGCTAGTCTGCTTGCTGCTTGCCCCATCTCACCATGTGGCGCTATCTGCAGATGTCAACAGCAGAAAAACAGACTAACAATGAACCTAAGAATCCTCCATGGCCATCCACACCGCCCTCTCCACAAAGATGGTGGGTACACAGCAGCCATTCTCCTCCACAGGCCTCTCCAATGCATCCCACCCCAGTCTGCTCTCCATGGTGGCCTCAGGATATCAGGAGATGGCGTCACCATCTCTTTCCTCTCTTTCACCAGTGTGACCACCATTGCGAGGAACTCTGCAGAGATTGGCAGTTTAGCCACAATTCTTCTCCTCCTCCTCCTCCTCCTCCTCCCCCTCCCTCCTCCCTCCCCCTCCTCCTCCTCCCCCCTTCCTCCCCCTCCTCCTTCTCCTCAGGTGGTGAGCCCACGAGAGCATGACTATTTGTTCTTTGCAACTCTGTTCCTTACTAAACCATTTTTAGTGCTGATAAGTACGTTTCAAAGCAAACAAGAACTCTAAATGTCATCCTCAAAAAATTAAAGATCAGCAACATGTACACTGAATCACATTTTTCTCTTGTTGCACAGGAAAGACAACTACAATTTGAGAATCTATTTGGGCAGAATCTCCTTCAGATTTTATGTTCTAGTTTCTCCTGCTCGATTCTGCTTTCTCAGGTTTTAAGTGAACTCTTGTTGACTTGAAATTTAAACCTTTTGGCCTTCAGTCTGGCTTGCTTTGTCTCCCCAAATCTCAGCCAAATGCTTGGGAGCTACATGCCCTTTATTATAACCTCTCCCTTTTAAAGGGCATATACCTGGGTGAATGTCTGCAAACAACTGAGAAGATGAAACCTGAACAGATCTCTCTTAAATTAAGCCAGAGATAGTCACGTTAGTTCCCTGGAAAGCAAAAACATTCTGTTAGGGTCTCATTGTAAAGGCTCTGAGTTAAAATACACAAGGCAACAATATTAGGGCTATTTTTATACACAAATAAATCAGTCATTTCCATAGCACAGAGATTCAGGACTATGACATTATTCAACAGATATATCAGGTGCCCAAAACCCGAGGATGTCTAAGAGTATGTCAAAAATGTCTCTTCCTCTCCCCTAAATTGAGTGTACTTTTGTAACAATGGAGCAGGAATGCTAGAAGACAAGAACACCAAAGTACAAGAAAAAAGCAAAGCAAGGGAGATGGCGGCAAAAAGAGCCTGAAGGAGGAGGAAGCAGACGATGGAACAAGTGGACAGTTCACTCTACGGTGAACAAGGACTGTCTAAATATGCCAAGGAATCCAGGTGATCAGGACTCTGATGCCTTACAAATAAGATCACATGGAATTAGAAAGCTTCTAACCAGCAAAAGGATCAATCAGACTGAAGAGACAATCTACAGAGGCGGAGAAACTCTGCCAGCTGTTCATCTCGTCCAAAATTTCTAATGAACTCAAAAAATAATAATAATAGCAAAACAGTAATTCAATTAAAAATGCAAAATGATCAAACAAATACTTCTCGGTGGAAAAATACACACGGGCAACAAATACAGGAAACATGCTCAGTGTCATTACCTGTCAGCAAAATGCAAACCAAAGGACAATGCAATAGCACCTTATTCCAGTTAGAATGGCTGTTATCAGAAATATCAACCAAGAGAGAATGCATCAAAGGAGAAATTCTTATATAATGTTGGTAAAATGTAACAGAATAGAAAACTGTAGTTGTTTTCCAGGAGAACATGGTGGACAGATAACAGCAACTACCAGAGGCTCTCTGAAATGCTCGGCTCAGAAGTCAGGAATGATGCGGACTAAGGAGACATGAGCCAGTAGAGATATGCTCTGCTGACTCAGGAACGAACTGGGCTGAGAGAAACCAACTTGGAATGCAGTCCTGGCACTAAAATAGGAACAGAAAAGACTCGGTGTAGAGGCTGGACCCCGCGCCATTGGAAACTGCGATTTGGGTATCCAGCCGCTCGGCAGCTGGCTGCCTCCACAGCGGCTCGGCAAGGAGAGACGCGCAGAAGCTCTGTGAATGGGAGTCAGCAAACGGAGTCGAAAACAGAACGGACAAGGAGGCGTACACTGACTGGTGGCGAGGTGAGTGAGAGAAACTGACACTCTACCACAGTTTGACTCCAGCGGAGGACTTTCTGGGCTCGGGCAGTCCTGTAAGAGCAGGGCGCCGTGGCGACTCCAGACACACATTCCCCTCTCGGACGGGATTGGTGAAAAGTGCCTGGCCTGCGTGACGCTGCAGGCAGACTTGGTAGGCTGGCCCAACCCAGATCCCAGAGCCTGATGGTGGCCCAGAGGGGCGACTGACTCCTGCGTAGGCTGCCTAGTCCGTAACTCCCTGGTGTGCAGCGGTGGGCGGGAACACCTAGCCAGCGCAATTTGATCAGGCTGTGGCTGACAGGCAGGGAACCTCGGCCTCCTATGTAAGCTTGCATATATATAAGGAACAGAGAATATGGGGAAGGGAAGCAACAAGAAAGGCTCCTCGGCCCCCAATTCTGAGAAACAGGCAATAGCGGACACCGCACCAATAGACATTAAGTGCCATATAGAGAGCCTCATAGACCAATTCAGGAATGAAGTTATCAACGACCTGAAGCTAGAAGTATGCAGAATAGTTAGAGAAATGCTAAGCACCACCCAGGAAAAAACAGATGGTGGAATGGAAGAACAGAAAAAAAAGGGGAGAATTGCTTGATGGAGAAAACAGAGAAAGCATTGAGTACGTGAAGCAGGTTCAAAGGGACTATCAAGAAATTAAGAAGTCTATCCAAGACTGGCATAACAGCTTGAAAGAAACTAAGGACAGACTATCTGAACTGGAGGGCAGACTCATAATATGGGAGAATGAAATGAAAAACTTCTTAAAAATAACAAAGAAACAAACAGCAATAATACAAAGACAAGAAGATGATAAGAGGAGCCATAACTTAAGGATTAAGAACATAAAAGAAGAAGTAGGGACACAAACAAGTGAACTACAAAAGCTACTCACAGAAATAATCCAGGAGAATTTTCCTAATTTAGCAAAAGGTAAAGATACTCAGATGTATGAGGCATACAGGACCCCAGCTACCTACAACCCTAACAGAGAAACACCCAGGCATATAATAATACAAATTCCAGAAATTCAATACAAGAACAGAATATTAAAAACTGTAAGAGACAAGAAACAAACCACTTACAAGGGAACACCCATCAGAATTACAGCAGATTTCTCTGCACAAACCATCAAATCACGAAGAGCATGGGGGGAAATAATTCAAGCTTTGAAAGATAATAATCTCCAGCCAAGATTGAGATATCCTGCACAACTGTCCCTGGAAATTGATGGAAAAACAAGGTGCTTCCAGAATAAAGAGGAACTGGGGGAATTTGCAACCACCAATTAAACCCTACAGAAAGTATTGCAGGATATTCTAAAAAAAGAAAAATACAAAGAACCCAGAAATAGTGGTGGGGAGGCCACAACGAATGGAGCAGAGAACAAAATGAAGAAGACAAACTGACAGCTACTGACAGAAAAAGAGCTCAACAGAAATGAGGCAGAGAAGATTGGATGATAGGAATAGCTATTTTGGAGAAAATGACATCTTAATAGGTAATACTGATTTAGTATCATCTTGTTTTGAAGTCTCATCTAGCTTTTGTTCTTCTGTCTCCAATGGTCTAAACAGGTTGTATCTTATTGGATTTTATTATGTACGATAGTATAAGCAAAAACCTTTTAAAGACAAGGAGATTATACAGAAACCATTGTTCATTTTCTGTTAGTCGATTCTAAATACTCTGTAATGCTGTCATTCTCTTAAATGGTTTTACATTGTTTTGATATACTTAATGCTACAGTATACGAAGTTGTACTCAAGGACTTCAAGGAAAGAGTCAATATGGTAACTACTTTTGGATCAGAATTATCTGGTGGTGAAACACTATTCTGCTTAAATGGTTATGTTTTGATCTGCGCTGTTTCGCTGTTATGCCCTCTTTTTACTCAATCTCCACTCCATTATTTACTTTTTTATTTTTATCTGTTTAATTAAAGGGAAAAAAATAGCAGGATATATTATAGTAACCCACTTTGACTTTCCATTATCTCGATTTGAAGCCCTGTATTACTCTCACCATCTTGTTTTTGACTGATGTTCTCCTATTCTGTTTTGCTGGATAGTATCAGGTTCAAAAGTTTAGGCATCAGCTGTGAAGATAATGAGATTCATTATAACGCCCATTCTCATTGACTTTTATCTACTTTTGAAGACCTACAATGTCTCCAATGTTTTGGTTTTGTCGGTTTTGTTCT
Source organism: Cavia porcellus (assembly GCF_034190915.1). NCBI lineage: Eukaryota > Metazoa > Chordata > Mammalia > Rodentia > Caviidae > Cavia > Cavia porcellus. The sequence goes on along the minus strand of NW_026947502.1, from coordinate 15,526,719 downwards.
TTACTGTTTTGTTCAATTGTATTATAACTAATGATATAAGCAATTCTATTAGAGATAGCGGGAGGCATTATGGTAACCATTGTTGATCACCTTGTATTATGTTTTTATATTATCTATTATGTCCACCTTTTGACTTGACCGATTCTGTGCTCTTATGTCTCATTTGGTTTTACTCTCTTCCAAAAAAGCAATAAGAACCATGGGAGCAATAAAACCCAAAATGTGTAATAGTCATTGTACAAAAGAGAGGAAAAGAAAGTGCTCTAAACTATATAACTGCATGTATATTTAAGTGTATAAGATAGAAAATGATATCACAGAGTTTTATTGGATCATTGAACAGAACTGTTTGCAGTATCATTGTTGGAATGTCCACTCTACAAGCTTTAATTTTGTGACTTGAACAATTATTTCTAAGATGGCAATATGTAATCCATTAACTAATGATTTCCTACTGTTCATTTTTTTCTTCTATAAATCTGTATAACATGTACCCTTTCACTGTTTTTTTTTCTTTTTTCTTTTCTCCTTAAATAAAAAAAAAAAAAGAAAACTGTGGTGGTTCCTCAAAACTTGCAAACGAATGTAACACATGACACAGATCTTGTCTGTATCCCCTCAGCGCATTCCCAAGAGCACTAAAGTCAACATTACAGAGATATCTGCACAACCATGTTTATTGTGGCCCAATTCACAATAGGTAAGACACGGAATCAGCCTACGAACACACTGATACAGGCAATGTGGTAGATGTACATAATAAGGTTTTATCTTTTTTACTTTTAGTTTTTCTCTATGTTGATTGGTACATGTTAGGTATACATAACAACCACACTCATCTAGGAAATTTGTACTGCACATGATAAAATGTGATCTTTATTTTTGCCTTTTCCTACCCATCCTTCAACCCTTGTTTACCTCCATATTTACAAAAGTTTTGTCTCCATTTTTCCTTCTTTTCTCATTTTTTTCTTTTCCTTTCCTCCCTTTCCCCCTCTGCCCTTTCTAGTTTCCCTTCTCATTTGAATATTTGCTTCCTCTTTTACAGTATCTGTTATATGTCTTGGTCTTTCTTTACACTTTCAGTTTCTCATTCCACAGAAAAATTGCGGTATTTACACATACATAACTGATTTATTTCATGTTGGCCACAAGGTACATTCATCTAGCTAGAAATGTCTCAAGTTTTTCCTTCTTTATGGCAGAGTAGTACTGCATTGTATAGGGAAAAACCACATCACCTTTATGTATTCAGCAGGTGATGAATAGCATATGGGCTATTTCCAACACTTGGCTATTACAAACTGTGCCACAACAAACCTAACTGTGCATGTATCACTATGGTATGGTGCTTTTACCTCTTTTGGAAAGATACCAAGAAGGGGAATAACTGGGTCCAATAAAACCACTAGTCCTTTTGAGAAATTTCCACAGTGGCTACACCAGTCTACACTCCAACCAACAGTGGAGAAGTTTTCCCTTTTTGCCCACAGCTTTGCCAGCACTTGTTATTGTTGATTCTGTTCCTTCATTCTCTCTTTCTTTCTCTCTTTCTCTATATGTCTGTCTGTCTTTTGTCTTTTGGGGACAGGGTTTCCTTATGCAGTTCAGGCTATCCTAACTCACTTTGTAGGCCAGGTTGGCCTCCAACTCATAGTGATCCTCTTGGCTCAGCCTCCCAAGGCTGGGATTACAGATATGAGCCACCACACATGACAAGGTTGATTTCTTGATAATGGTCATTCTCTTTGGGGTGAGATAGAATCTCACAGTTGTTTTAATTTGCATTTCTTGAATGAAATGATGTTAAACATTTTTTCATATATTTATTTGTTGTTTGTACTTTTTTATCTGTTAGGCCTGTTTTCACCTCAGAATCCTATTTTTGGATTAGGTCTTTAAGTGGGGTGGGGGCTGATTTTTTCAGATAATGTGGCTAAGTGTGTTTATAGCGAGTCTGCACCTTCTGTTCTGTTCCACTGATTCTCAGGTCTTTTGTTTTGTTTTGTTTTGTTTTGTTTTGTTTTGTTTTGTTTTGCCAGTCCCACGCTGATTTTTTTTGAAGGTAATAAAATACAACAAAACAAGACAGAACAAAGCCAGTTGGGACAGTGCAGGGAAACTGGTACAGAACTTCAGAGCAGGACACCAGAATAGCAGTGATAGGTACCATAGTATACCTTATTACCTTCACAATAGTTGTCCATTCAATCAAGTATAGCAAAATCAAACCAAAAACAGAACATTACAAAATCAACAAAACAGAATATTGAATAGAGCAAAACAATTAATCAGAACAAAGTGAAACAGTGAAAACAGTATTTGCCTTCAAAAAGAAGGTAGCAGGAAATACCCCATATTTGCTATATTGTATACAGTCATCCTCCCAAGAGATGCTCAGACCTCTGGCCCCAGGTCAGCATAATCAAACAATACAAGCATTTAGTTGCTTTATGTGCCTTAGTTGCTAACAACTCCAGGTGCCCTCACACCATCCAGCTGCTAACGAGAGGGAGGGTGGCTTGGGATGGTTGATTCTCAGGCAGGTAGGCCTAGAGGAGACGCTGACTTGTTCTCTTCCTGGCACACCTATTGTTCACTAGCAGCACCACCACTTACCAGGAAGGAGAGCTTGTTGCTTTCTTGCTCAGCCACACAAGTTCCAACATGGCTGGATCTTAGGAGACACTGACTTGTTCCCATGTTGATTTTGTTACAGTAGTAGCTTTGTAGTATAATTTTAAGTCAGGGATTGTGATGCCTCCTGCCTTGCCTTTTGTTGCCCAGGATTGCTTTTGCTATTCTAGGTCCCTTCTGCTTCCAGATGAATTTTCAGAACACTCTGCGGATGGGAACTGCGTTAAATCTATTTAACAGTGTTGGAAGCATGGCTATTTTCATTATGTTAGTTCTTCTTATCCAAGAGCAAGAAATATCTTTCCATTTTCTGATATTCTCTTCAATCTCCTTTCTCTAATGAAAACTATAGTCTATGAAACCAGAGATCAAAAAGGACACTGAACCGTGAAAAGATATCTCCCATTCCTGGATAGCAGAACCAATATTTTCAAAGTGAACATATTACCAAAAATTATATATAGATGCAATGCAGTTTCAATAATAATACCAAAAGCATTCATCACAGAACTAGAAAAGAACAATCCTGAAATGTATATGGAACCAGATGAGTCTCAGAAAAGCCAAAGCAATCGTGGGTAACACTAGCAAACAAAGCAGGAGCTAACACATCCTGATTTCAAATTATATTACAGAAGTATAGAGATTTTTTTTAAAAAGCATGATACTATCTTACTGGATTTTATTATGTACAATAGTATAAGCAAAAACCTTTTAAAGACAAGGAGATTATACAGAAACCATTATTCATTTTCTGTTAGTCGATTCTAAATACTCTGTAATGCTGTCATTTTCTTAAATGGTTTTACACTGTTTTGATATACTTAATGCTACAGTATACGAAGTTGTACTCAAGGATTTCAAGGAAAGAGACAATATGGTAACTACTTTTAGGTCAGGATTATCTGGTGGTGAAACACTATTCTGCTTAAATGGTTATGTTTTGATCTGTGATGTTTCGTTGTTGTGCCCTCTTTTATCTCAATCTCCACTCCATTATTTACTTTTTTAATACTTTTTTAAAATTTTTATCCTTTTAATTAAAGGGAAAAAAATAACAGGATATATTATAGTAACCCACTTTGACTTTCCATTACCTCGATTTAAAGCCCTGTATTACTCTCACCATCTGGTTTTTAACTGATGTTCCCCTATTCTGTTTTGCTGGATAGTATCAGGTTCGAAAATTTAGGCATCAGCTGTGAAGACAATGAGATTCATTATAACGCCCATTCTCGTTGACTTTTATCTACTTTTGAAGACCTACAATGTCTCCAATGGTTTGGTTTTGTCGGTTTTGTTCTTTACTGTTTTGTTCAATTGTATTATAACTAATGGTATAGGCAATTCTATTAGAGATAGCGGGAGGCATTATGGTAACCATTGTTGATCACCTTGTATTATGTTTTCACATTATCTATTATGCCCACCCTTTTGACTTGACCGATTCTGTTCTGTTATGTCACATTTGGTTTTACTCTCTTCCAAAAAAGTAATAAGAACCGTGAGAGCAATGAAACCCAAAATGTGTAATAGTCTTTGTACAAAAGAGAGGAAAAGAAAGTGCTCTAAACTATATAACTGCATGTATATTTAAGTGTATAAGATAGAATATGATATCATAGAGTTTTATTGGATCATTGAACAGAACTGTTTGCAATATCATTGATGGAATGTCCACTTTACAAGCTTTAATTTTGTGACTTGAACAATTATTTCTAAGATGACAATATGTAATCCATTAACTAGTAATTTCCTACTGTTCATTTTTTTTCTGCAAAAAAATAAATAAATAAAAATCATAAAAAAAAAAAAAGCATGATACTAGTATGCAAACAGACAGGAAGAGCTATGGAACAGAATAGAGGGTGCAGAAACAACCACAGGCACATTCAGCCATCTCTATAAAGGGCCAAAAATGTGTACTACAGAACAGATGGCCTTCTTAACAAAGGGAGCTCGGAGAACTGGTTTTTCACATGCAGAAGACTGAATCTAGACCCATATCTCCCACCTGTGCTTAAATCAAATCCAAATAAATCAAAGACCTCAATAGTAAAACAGAAATACTTCATCTGTTGAAAAGTAAAATAGGTAAAACTCTGTAAGACATAGGAATTGGTAAAGACTCTGAACAGTACTCAAATTGCACAAGAAATAATGCCAAGAACTTAAAATGGGATGATATCACATTAAAAAGCTTCTACACAGCAAACCACCATCAGAATGGGTGAGGGGGAAATGCCAGCTCCTTGTTGGGCAGAAGACTAATATCTGGCATACGTAAAGAACTCAAAAAAATTAGACCCTCCCAAATAAAATACACAGTCAAGAAACTGGCAGTTGAAATGAATAGATACTTCTCAGAAGTAGTAAAAATAAATAAATATGTGAAAAAATGTTCAGCATCTTTGGCCATTTGAGAAATGCAAATCAATACTGAGGCGCCATCTCACGCCAGAGAAAATGGCTAATATCAAGAAGTTAAAAATAACAAATTCTAGTGAAGCTGTGGGGGAAATGGAATGATTCTATATTGTTGGTGGGAATCTAAATTAGTACAACCAGTATGGAGTTTCCTCAAAAACCTAGAACTAGAAATTCCATTCGAGACAGCTATTCCCAGTCTGGGTCATCATATTACAGCGATACATGCACTCCTATAGAAGCCCAACCCATAATAGCCAAATCTTGGAAGCAGCTTGTCTGTCTATGGACAGATGAATAGATAAAGAAAATGTGACATCTGTATGCAGTGAAGTACTACTCAACCATAAAGAAGGATAAATTTGTGCATTGGTAAGAAAACGGACGTACCTCGAGTGTGTAATGCTAGCTGAAATACATCAGACACTGAAGGTTAAATACCACATAATTTCTCTTATATGAGAAACTCTAAATGTAAATAAAGAGTTAAGTAAAACATAGTGTGGCAGTGATGATAAACCTTTTAGAGCTTTCAATGATAAACAGCCAGCTGCATGCCCGTTTCACCACCTCTGGATTCCAAGAAACAGGGAGGCAGATCTTTTGCAGATGGGAAGGGGGTACAGGGAGAGAGGGATAGAGGAGGCAGTAAAAAGAAAGGGAAGTAAAAAAGAGTAAGGTACAATATGGACATGGAACAACTTTACACAATGAATATATCAGTTATATATTGTAGACATGTACTAATAAAAAATAAATTTTAAAAGAAGAGATAGTAGTGACAATATAAAAAATATATGGTATTTGCCAAACACTGAATCCTGTTTTGATGCCAAAACAATCTGTGTTGGAACACTTGAGTCAGTTTCTTATTTGGCTGCATATAAACCACTATAGATGCGTGCACAGTCATAGGTGCATATATCAACACACAAATGCAAATCAGAAAATGGTGATTTTGGTAAATTTCACACTTATTTTTTTTAATTTTATTTAAGGAGAAAAAGAAAAAAAGCAGAGAAAGGATACAAGTTATACAGATTTACAGAAAAAAATAAACAGTAAGAAATCACTAGTTAATGGATTACATATTGTCATCGTAGAAATAATTGTTCAAGTTACAAAATGAAAGCTTATAAAGTAGACATTCCAACAGTGAGACTGTAAACAGTTCTGTTCAATGACCCAACAAAACTCAGTAATATCATTATCTATCTTACACACTTAAATATATATGCAGTTATATCATTTAGAGCACTTTCTTTTCCTCTCTTTTGTACAATGACAATTACACATTTTGGTTTTGTTGCTCCCACAGTTCTTATTACTTTTTTGGAAGAGAGTAGAACCAAATGTGACATAACAGAACAGAGTCAGTCAAATCAAAAGGGTGGACATAATAGATAATGTAAAAGCATAATACAAGGTGATCAACAATGGTTACCATAATGCCTCCCGCTATCTCTAATAGAATTGCCTATATCACCAGTTATAATAAAATTGAACAAAACAGTAAAGAAAAAAACCAGCAAAACCAAAACATTGGAGACATTATAGGTCTTCAAAAAGAGATAATAGTCAACCAGAATGGGCGTCATAATGAATCCCACTATCTTCACAGCTGTTGCCTAAACTTTCGAACCTGGTACTATCAAGCACAACAGAATAGAGGGACATCAGTCAAAACAAGATGGTGAGAGCAATACAGGGCTTTAAATCAAGATAATGGAGAGTCAAAGTGGGTTACTATAATATATCCTGCTATTTTTTATTTATTTTTCCCTTAATTAAAAGGATAAAAATAAAAAAGTAAATAATAAAATGGAGATTGAGATAAAAGAGGGCATAACAGCAAAACAGCGCAGATAAAAATATAACCATTTAAGCAATATAGTGTTTCACCACAAGATAATCCCAACATAAAAGTAGTTACCATATTGTCTCTTTCCTTGAAATCTTTGAGTATACTTTTGTATACTGTAGCATCAAATATATCAAAACAATGTAAAACCATTTAAGAGAATGACAGTATTACAGGGTATTTAGAATCAACTAACAGAAAATGAACAATGGTTTCTGTATAATCTCCTTGTCTATAAAAGTTTTTGCTTATACTATCATACATAATAAAATCCAATAAGATACAACCTGTTTACACCAATGGAGACAGAAGATCAAAAGCTTGATGAGACTTCAAAACAAGATGATACTAAATCAGTATTACCTATTAAGACGTCATTTTCTCCAAAATAGCTGTTCCTATCATCCAACCTTCTCTGCCTCATTTCTGCTGAGCTCTTTTTCTGTCATTAGTTGTCAGTTTGTCTTCTTCATTTTGTTTTCTGGTCCATTCATTATGGCCTCTCTGCCACTATTTCTGGATTCTTCGTATTTTTCTTTTTTAGAATATCCTGCAGTATTCTCTGTAGAGTTGAATTGGTGGTTGCATATTCCCCTAGTTCCTCTTTATCCTGGAAGCACCTTGTTTTTCCATCAATTTCCAGGGACAATTATGCAGGATATCTCAATCTTGGCTGGAGATTATTATCTTTCAAAGCTTGAATTATTTCCCCCCACACTCTTCGTGATTTGATGGTTTGTGCCGAGAAGTCTGCTGTAATTCTGATGGGTGTTCCCCTGTAAGTGATCTGTTTCTTGTCTCTGATGGCTTTTAATATTGTGTTCTTATATTGGATTTCTGGAATTTTAATTATTATATGCCTGGGTGTTGCTCTGTTTGGGTTGTAGGTGACTGGGGTCCTGTATGCTTCATACAACTCAGTGTCTTTACCTTTTGCTAAATTAGGAATTAAATCTGTGAGTAGCTTTTGTAGTTCATTTGTTTGTGTCCCTACTTCTTTCATGTTCTTAATTCTTATGTTATAGATCCTCTTATCATCTTCTAGTCTTTGTATTATTGCTGTTTGTTTCTTTGTTATTTTTAAGAAGTTTTTCATTTCATGCTCCCATATTACAAATCTGCCCTCCAGTTCAGATATTCTGTCCTTAGTTTCTTTCAAGCTGTTATGCCAGTTTTCGATAGACTTTTTAGTTTCCTGGTAGTCTCTTTGAACCTGCTTCATGTATTCTATGCTTTCTCTATTTTCTCCATCAAACAATTTTCCCATCTGTTTCCACCATCTGTTTTTTCTTGGGTGGTGCTTAGCATTTCTCTAACTATTCTGCTTATTTCTAGCTTCACATCATTAATAACTTCATTCCTGAACTGATCTATGAGGCTCTCTAGATGGCGCTTTATGTCTATTGGTGCGGTGTCCACTATTGCCTGTTTCTCAGGATTGGGGGCTGAGGGGCCTTTCTTGTTGCTCCCTCTTCCCATATTTTTTGTTCCTTATATATGCAAGCGTATATAGGAGGCCCAGCTTCCTTCCCTGTTGGCCACAGTCTGATTGAATTGCACTGGCTAGGTGTTCCCGCCCATGGCAGCGCACCAGGGAGTTACGGACCAGGCAGCCTATGCGGGGCCCACCCCTCCAGGTCACCTTCAGGTGCTGGGACCTGGGCTGTGCTAGCCTACTGAGTCTCAGCCAGCAGCGTCACGTAGGCTAGGCACTGCTCACCAGTCTCGCTTGAGAGGGGGATATGTGACTAAAGCCACTACAGCGCCCTGTTCCAGCCAGTCTGCCCGGTCCCAGAATGTCCTCTGTTGGAGCCTCCTAGATCATGGAAGAGTCCCAGTTTCTCTCACTCACCGCAGGTCGATGCACGGCTCCCCACCCGTCCTGCTCTCAACTCTGTTCACCGATTCCCGTTCTCAGAGCTTTCGCATGTCTGTCTCCCTGCTAAGCTGATTCAGACGCAGCCACGGCGGCAGGAAACCCAAATCGCGGTTTCCAATGGTGCGGGCTCCAGCTTCCACGCTGAGGCTTGCTTTATCTGTTCCTGTTATAGCACCAGGATTGCATTCCCAGTTGGTTTCTCTCAGCCCAGTTCGTTCTTGGGTCAGCAGGGCATATCTCCTCTCTTGCTTAGGATTCCTCACTCCGCACCATTCCTGAATTCTAAGCTGGGTCTTTCCGAGAGCCTCCGTAGCTGCTGCTATCTGTCCGCCATGTTCTCCCGGATACAACCAAATTTCACACTTATAAAAAAACTCAGAGACTTTTTTCCTTCAATGGCTCATAATCACTCCAAGAAAAAAATTCAGATTCCAAATGTGGCACTTAAGGACTTTACCATGGGGCCACTGCCACCCCCACTCCCAGGCCCTCACCCCTCCTCCTCTGCTGTCATTAATTTCCAATTCCCCAACTCCATCTTGCTGCCACACATTTGTCCACCCTCTTCTTCCTCTCCTTCCTTCCTTCTGTCTGCTATTCTTGATGATTCAGATCAACAGTCGCCTCCCTTCCATGCAAGATCGATCTCCCCCATGTCCCTTCTCAGAGCACCAAGTCTATTCCCATTTCGTTTCCTGGTTACTGTTTTACCATTTCCTGTAAAACCTGTTCACTGAATGTTCCCTCAGGACCTGTAAACAGAATCCCAGCTCTACCCCAAGGATGTGACTTCCCTGAAAGCACCTCAAATGAGGGCTGTGCTCTCTTCTACCCACTAGCTCTGGAGGTGACATAGTATCCTTCCTTTTTTTTCCTTTTTTTTTTCTTTTTTTTTTTTTTTTTTTTTTTTTTGGTCTTTTTCCTTTTTATTGGTACTGGGGATCGAACTCACAACTGCCTGCTTGCAAGGCAGGTGCTTATGCCGCTGAGCTAAAACCCCAGCCCCTCCTTTTTTCCTCTGTAAAACTCCTACACCTTCTAGCCCCACGTCATCCAATTATACCATGCACGACCCTTCTTCTTTAGAGCCTTGTTCCCAAGATCATGCCTTCCCTTCCTTCCTTCCTTCCTTCTTTCCTTCCTTACTTCCTTGATTATTTACCTCCTGAATCACTGCTACTCTTTTTAATACCACTTTTGTCTTAAACTCTTGATCTTTCCAATATCCTGCTCTTTTAGTTCCTTGATTTCCTTAGCTCTGATGAAAAGGGTCTCCATCTTCTTCAGCCACTCACTCTCATGGCCTCACTAGGCCCAAGACCTTGTCATTTCCAATCACTAGAGCCCTGTGAAAGCTCAGTTACAAGCATCCCACTATCCCAGCAATGCTAACCCTCTAGCACTCTGACTCCTGTGATCCTTCAATCCCACAGTGACCTATGGTCCATGGTTCCACCTCCAGCCACTTCACAGCCCCTGCTGCCCCACACCATGTCATCACTGGCTACGCCAACATGGTTCAGATTCCCTGGCCCACTGTTAGCATTCCTCCCTGTTGCCCACATCTGTCTTTATCAAACACACTTGTCTTTACCCCACCTTTCTCAGTTAAAGCCAAAGCTCTGCCTGGTCTGACCTGCATCCTGAGAAACAGGCACTGAAGAAAGCATAACCACACCAAATGGGTCATCACAATGTCACGTTGGTGGACTTCAAATGGCTCCTAATATCAGTCCATTCACCCTCCTAGGTGACTTTTCATGCCATTTGCTCTTCTCAAACTTCAGTCTTCCAATTCTATTTTCAGCCACTGACTTTGCTTCTCTAAATCATTAAGAAAATAAGGCAATCAGATAAGAACTTTCGTAAGCCTCTACTTTCCTGTATCTACAGCCACATTCTCTGCAACTTCTCCTATGGCCATGATATAGGACTCCTTTCTGGCCACCCAGGACTTCCAGCCTCTGCCTCACCATGAAGCCACCACTCTGTGTCCTTTGTGCCAAATTCTCTGTCCTCCCTAAAGATGGAATGATACCACTGAGACAGAGAATGAGCTGTGCTAGAGTTGTGGGTCTCTTTCTACTTTTAACTTGACAATTTAAATTATTCCATTGTGCTTTGTACCCAACTAGGAGAAGGCCCTTGATATGCTATTATTTCAACAAACAAAAGACTAGGCATGCTGTACAATTCCTCCAGCCGAGGCCTATTTATCAGGTTTCTACTTATTGCGAGAACTGTGACCCAAAGAAGAAAAATAAAATACGATTTGAAATCCTTAATGTATTGTGTGTTTATCTGGATAACAAAGAACAATTGTTCAACTGAATCAGTAAAATTAAAATTGCATTCAGTTCTTTTCCTGTATAATCATTGGAGGATCTCAAACATGAATAATGCATGGGGGTGGCAAGGGTGTGTAGAGGCAGGGGGGCAATGAGGAGGAAAGGCATTTGTGTCAACTTCTTTTCTAGAAAGTTCTCACTTTTCCTGGGCAATTTTTTTAAAAGAATAAATACTATGTATGACTTTCTTGCCTGATCTATCAGTGATGCAAATTCCCACTTTCCATATTATGTTAGTTAAAACCACAGGAAAGCATGTTCTAAGATATTTGCATTGTAATTTACATTGAGCACTTACCATCTGCCCTGGCATTACAATTGCTTTATAACTATTATTTCAATCTTCGTACTCATAGGGTAAGTAGTATTTAATAAAGCACCAGATAGATAGATAGATTAGATTGATCGATTGATTGATTTGGAAACTGAGACTTAGGTCAATTGAGGGATGGTCTTTAGCTACCAAGTGGGAGAGCAAAGACTCAAATGTAGGCAGTCTGATTCCTAAGCATGTATCCAAAGATTTCATAGCACATTCTGTTCTCTTCTGTCAGACTCACTTCTGTGCATCTTACAGCCCATTTGGGTATTTAAAAGGAAAAGGAGATAAATAGAATCTTTGCTGAAATGTTAATAGACATAAGTTAGGATTGGCTTCCTCAGGGCATGAAGTAGCAGGGCAAAATGTAACTTTGGCTGGTGGGGCAGTTCCATTGCTAGGCCTTATCTGCTAGCACGTTAGCAAGTACTGGATGAGCCCAGTCTCTCAGCAGCTGAGAGAATCAGTCAGTGAATTCTGGACTGAAACTGCCAAAGTTTAGAGCCAGGCTCTTCTCCTTGCTAACTGTGTGATCATAGGAAAAGTGTTTAACCTCTCTGTCTCTCAGGTTCTCCCCAGGTGAAGCGGGGATAGCTTTAATAATAGCTACTTCACAATCAAGTTGATATCAGCGTTCATCAAAGGGACACCATTAAACTCTGAGTGCAGCATAAGACACGAAATATATAGTAGCTATCTCATACAGAAAAGTAGGATTCTAACCACAATCTGTAGCCAGCCCAGAAAACCAACCCATTATCTTCAGGAACCAGTCCAGAGAGCCAGATTTGCAGGAAGTCAGACACTGAACCAGTGTTTAGTAAGGAAGCAAACTACCCAGAAGTCAAGCAATAACCCCTGTGACAATCAGCACCCAGAAAATAGGATGATTAAAAACTGACGGCTTGATAGTATGTTGTTCCTGCTTCCTATTTAAAACCAATCAGGAAAAACTTACTGTGCGCTTTGATCCAATCACAGTGGATATCTCGCTCTTAGTCTAGCCCTACTCAGCTTCCCCACCAATCAGAATCCACCTGAAGCTCCCTTTTCTTTTGCTCTGCATCTTTCCCATTACTCCACCTGCCTTCGAATCTGAGCCAAAATTCTGATGATAAAGGTAAGTCAGATCTATATAAGTTTGGTAAATTATGGCTCCCTAAACAAGCTCTAAATGAAAACTGTCGATTCACATCCAGTTGGTCTTTGTTTATTTGCACAAGTATTAATTTAACTCATCCAGGTGCAAATAATAGGGAGCAGTCACAGAGACAGCAGCAAAGATAACAAAAGGGATCAGATTCAGGGCACATTTCTAAGGTAGAATTTTCCAGTGGAAGGCAAAATAACTTGGGTAACAAGTAGGCAAAGGCCATCTGTACAAAGTTGGGGGAGTCTATAGTACATACTCAAACTGGAGAGAGAGTGCCGATCAGCCACCTTCTTCCTCTACATACAGTAATGTAAATAGCTCCCCCTTGCTCACTAAGACATCTCCGCGAGCCCAGCGTGCAGCTGGAGGACTGTTTCATTGGATGGAAATGCTCTAGGATGTTAGTTCACGGGTATCCATGGGCTCCAATTCCCCAGTTCCCTTCCCATTTACTGCCACTTTCTGTATATCCAGCCTCCTCCAGAGGGGGAAAAAAAAGACTCTACTCCCTAATATTATACCTGGCTTTCATCACAATTAAAAAGTTAATAAAACAATGCAATCTCAAGTTTTTAAAAGTATTTCTGAAAGCAGATACAGCAAAATATTAATTTTTTTATATCTGGATAGTGGTATTTTAGGTGATTTTTAATTTCTTCTTAATATATTTCTGTAGTTCCTAAGCCTTCAATAATGAATAGACTTTTCTTATTTAAAAAAAATAGGTTTGTTAAAAATTAAGTCTCTGCAGTGGTTAAGAAATTAAAATCTGTCAGTCATTCACTCTTTGCCCTGAATCATCCATGTGTGAGGCTGGAGGGCGTGAGAGATGGGAGTTCTGGGGTGAGGATGAAAGGCACAGAGAGGAACCTGTTCCCCAGCACTCCTGGACCTGGGCAAAGACCTGGACCTGGGGAAAGCTAAGGGTTAATGTATGGCTCTCTGCTCTGTAATCTCTGCAGGTATGTTCAGCTCAGGGGCAGACAGGAGCTGTGTGAAAGACAAACAAACCCCATAGTATTTCCAAACAGTGTTCAGTGGGGTCACCACCAGCCTCAGAAACAGGGAGCACCTATTGCTTAAACAAATAACTAAAGTATCTGAAATGCAACAGAGGCCACTGAGGAGTAGCCAGTCCCAAGAGATCCTTGAATGGGGCTGAGTCAACCCCGGCCAGACCTCATGGGCAAGCCTGACATTGGAGAAGCACCAAAGTGAGTGGACAGGAATGGAATGAACCGATTTCAGGCACTGTCCCCTGCCCCCTCAGAAGGAAGGGCCAAGCCATTGTCACCCAACTCCACTGCTCTCTGCTCCAAAGATATGTTGACTGATTTCTTCACTTTCTAAGTTAAACCAACAAGGATCTGATTTTTTTGGCGTCAGGTGATGAACTAGCCTGTCCTGGGCCTGGAATTTCAAATCCTCCAGTTTTTTGGTCAATAGGTAAAGGGTTGATAGAGAATTTTTGTTTCCAAGGACAACTTTCTTTTGCAGTGTGTACATAATGGACTCTCTAGGAATCACAGCCCCAGGCAGGTTCATATAACACATGGCTCTGCTACATACATACGCTGGGGAACACCTGAGATTGACCTTTTTTCATTCTAATCTTATACTAACTCTTTCTATTAAACTCCCAAATAAAATATCAGTATGTGCCCTTTCAATGTCATTGTTTAATATACTTATAGAAGATTACCTGATTATCTGAAACTTTGACTTTTTCATTGACTACTTATCAGAGAACACTGTGAAAATAGTTTTAACTTGTGAATTTCTGTCCCCGGGGTTACAATTTCATTAGCCTCTAGGACGCGAAACAATTTTTATCTTTTAGCAAATTTATTTCTGTATTTCTTTGACTGACTATATACTTCTCTGCTCCTTAAATTCTTTCAGAACCAGATCTATCTTCTTACTAAATTGTTCATTAATGAGTTAGATAGAATCTTTGATATAGTTCATTGTCTTTTCTATAAATCATGTTTCACCTTTTTTAAACTTACTTCCCACTTGGAAGATGAAGAAAGTCAAAGAACCATGCATAATTAGGAACACAGCCGGACACTGAAGCCAGTTCTGACCCTAAATTTCCTTCCATGCTACCAAACTGAACAGCCAAGTCTCCCTTGCTAAGCCACGTCACCTCCATGGGCTGTTTTCTTATATGTAAATTGTAGCAAATAGAACAGGTAATTTGATAGTTTTTTCTAGATTTACTATTTTCTGGTAAAGCTAATTACTTGGAGGAAGTGATCAGAACAGTCTCGAATAATCTTCAGGTCTTTTGTCCTCTTCCTCCACCCTCAAGCCCAATGTGAAAGAGCATTTTTTCCCCAGGTGGACATCCACAGTCCTGAGTTTTTGCTCTTCCCATCAACGCTGAACTGTCCTGTGTCCCATCAGGTAGTTTTCAAACAAGGAATCTGCTCAGGCATAAACTTGAACATAACCAATACTCTGGGTAAAAGTTATAGGAGATGGGGCTGGGAATTCAGCTCAGCAGCTCAAGTGTTTGCCTTTTGTGAGGCAAACCTCAAGTGATTCCCCAGAATGAGCTGGAGCTTTTCTGTTTCTAAGCTTGGGCTTTGCTACTAGAGGTCCTGGCTTTATTGCACTGAAAGCTGCCCAGCCTTGAATATCTTTTTAAAGATTCTCAGGTAATTTCAGTGTGGAGCTAGGGACAAGGACTACTATTCTCTGTGCATCTTTGCTGGGTCTGAACTTGCCCAAATATATGTATGTGTATATCTATATCTTTGAGGCATATGTGTTTGCCTCAAGTGTTTGGTAATTGTGAGATTGTGAGTTCAATCCCTGGTATCAAAAAAAAAAAAAAAACAGTCATAAGAGATGAATCACATACACACACACCTTCCATTACTGCCCAGACAAGATTAAAATTTTTACTCGAGTGAGACATAAAATATCAAGCAATGTGACAGGCAAAAGAGGGAGGTTTTTTTGCAAGAGTAAGCGAATCTTAATATTCCTGCATCAGATACATGTGAGGGGCTAGACCAGAGGTGCATGCAGTCCGGCCCTAGCCACCAAGCCACACCAGCTCTACACAGTTTAAACAGCACCCTTGTTTGTCCAGCTTAAATCATAAAGTCACCTCTGCCTCCCAGGACAGATAACAGTGACGAAACTTTGCATCTGTTGCTAGTCAGTCACTTTTCAAACTCAAAATGAAATATTTGTACTGGAACACTGCTGCTGATTAAAACGATTAGACTTGATTCTCATTCTTCTTTAAATAGAAAATAGATACTTGTGTGCTTTTCTTTTCACTTATTAATCTGTCCTCATGTCTCAACACCGAAAATTTCTTCAATGCCAGAATTTACATAATAGGAACAAGTAACACAGAGACTCTATTAAGGATAAGGAATGAGCTTCCATCCTGATCCTTTCAATGAAGCTTGTCTTTTAATGTCCCATTTCTCTCTTCCTTGGTAATTAAAAGACAAACATCTTTGTCAGGGAGGGTGTGTGTGTTCCAGAGAAAAACTAGTGGGACATTTTTGCTATTGCAAATGCTCTAACAACACTATATGTCTCAAATATATACATATATACATACATATATTTGGACAAGTTCAGACCCAGCCAAGTTGCACAGAGAATAGTAGTCCTTGTCCTTCAGCTCCACACTGAAATTACCTGAGAATCTTTAAAAAGATATTCAAGGCTGGGCAGCTTTCAGTGCAATAAAGCCAGGACCTCTAGTAGCAAAGCCCAAGCTTAGAAACAGAAAAGCTCCAACTCATTCTAATATGCACGGGGAATCACAAACCCAAGTAGAAGAGAGGCAGTCACTAAAGTTTTGCTTATTCAAGGAAAACAGTGCAAACAACTCAGAGTTGATTGACTGGATGTGATTCATAGCTTTTTTTTTCCTTAATGAGGCAAACCTCTAAATGTTCATGAAGGCCATTTCCTCCTTCAGTGTTTGGGTACAGAGATTAAGTTTGGAGGGGTTGCTATGAAAATATTGGGGAGCTAGAAAATTAATGGTTATAAAATAGAAAATAAAATTGAAGAAATATAAATGATAAATATTGCTCTGTAAAGTATAATGATAAATCTACTTTGGCAATTATTAAGTAGAGCATTCATAAAATTTTATTTACATTTGAAAACAATGGTAAGTTTTATCCTCACCTGAGGAATTCCCAAGTATGTAAACGGGCAGTTTCCCACACGTGGCCCCAGAACAGTAACAGACTTACTAAGTCATAAATTTCTGGGGTTAAGTCCCAGTTATCTGTTTGAACAAACCTTTCAGGGATTCTGATACAAGCTTATGCACAATTACCAAATCATCTGCTTATTTGCTACATGATTACCAAAACAAAAGTAAACAAAATCAAAGTAAACAACAATCGTAAACAATAAATTATAAGCAAATAATTCATAAAACAGTGTCAAAATCCTTTCAAAAATTTTATTGAGACATATATTTTCCAATGATTAATTATAAACTTACCATATTTTTAGTGATAGTCCACAGAAGTGCCAAGAATAGACAATAAGGAAAAAGAGTTTTTCAATAAATGCTGTTATGGGAAGTTGATATTTGGGCTGGGGGTAGAGCTCACCAGCACAATGTGTGTCTGGCCACCGCAAGTCCTGAGTTCAGTTCCCAGTACCAAAACAAAATTTTAGCCAGACATGGTGGCACAGGCCTGTAATTCTAGCACTCAGGAGGCTGAGGCAGAGGATCATTGTGAGTTTGAGACCAAGCTGGGCTACAAAGAGAGCTCAAGGCCAGCCTGAACTGCATAGTGAGATCCTGTCTCTCAAAGACAAAAAAAGAAAAGAAAGTTGACATTCACATAAAAAATAATAAAACTAGACTCTTACACCATAAAAAAAATCAAATTGGATTTAAGGTTTAAATGCAACACCTGAAAGTATAAAATTCCTAGAAAAAAAGTACATGGAGAAATCTTCATAGCAATGATCTTGGCAATGATACACTGGACATGATGCCAAAATCACAAAATAAACAAAAGCAAAAGTAGACAAGGGAGACTACTAAAAGTCTACACAGCTGAGATAACAATTACTAGATTGAAAAGGCACTTATGGAATGGGCAGAAAATACTTGCAAACTAGGTATCTAATAGAAGGTCAGTCCCCAAAATATATAAGAAATAGCTGCAACTCAATAGCAGAAAGAAAATAACCTGATTAAAAAGAGGCAAAGATGTGAATAAATATCTCTCCAGTGAAAACATAAATGTCCAGCATGTAAGAGGATGCTTAACATAGCTAATTATCAGAAAAATGCAAATTAAAATAAAACATCACATTGCACCTACTAAGATGCTATAATTTTTTTAAAAAAGGTACTCAGCACAGGGCTGCACATCTGTAAGTCCAGCTATCCAGAAACCTGAGTCAAGAGTTTATGGCCAACCTGAGAAACTTACAAAGATTTTTTTTGCAAGATGAAATACAGAAGGGGCTGGCAACAAGGTTCAGTACTCTCAGGGTTCAAGATCCAGAACCACAAAAAAATAAAATTAAAAAGTATTGGTGAGAATATAAAGAAACTAGAACCCTTCAGTGGATACTAACTTATAGTTAGATAAAAGAAAGAAATTTGGACGTTCTGTTGCATGGGATGATGATCATAGATAACAATGTACTATGTATTTCAGAAAGCTAGAAGAAAGGATTTTTAAACACTTTTACCATAAAGAAATGATAATTTTTGAGGGATAGATAGATTTACCAATTTGAACACTGTGTATGTGTATAAAAATATCAAGTAGTACACACAAATGTGTGTAATATTTATGTCAGTTAAATTTTTAATTTAGGCACATACCAACCACCATCAGGGATGCTTTCCACCAGGCACCAGCTCAGGTCCAGGTAGTAGCAGCCAGTATTGCCCCTGCGCACACACCAGCTGCCACCTGGGACACTTCCCACCATTGATAGCAAGTACAGGCTGGAAAAAGCAGCCCCACACTAGCATACCCAATGGCCACCATTGGGACCTGTAGCGAGCACTGGCCAGGAGAACCAAACAGTCACACTTCAGAGAAATTGTAGCCAACACAGGAAGTGACTGTTGTTCCAAAGAACTCAGGAAAATGTCAAGAAGAAGAAGCAACCTCCAACCCAAGCAGAGCAAGTCCAGGAGATATAAACATGGGAGAGATTGAAATTCACATACCAGGACAGATGGCAACTGAAGTAAAGAAACAACTTCATGAGACTATAAAACAAATCAGAACAGAAATACTATCTCAGGTAAAAGAAGAAATAAAAAACATAATGAAAGAATTGCTAAGCACCTCTAAAGAAGACATAGATTAAAAAAAAATAGAAGCACATAGGAAAATGTGGAAAACCATGAATGAACAATATAAGAGAAATTTAGAACACATGAAACAGATTCAAAGAGATATCCAGGAAATTAAAACCTCCATTGAAAACTGTCAAAACTGCTTGAAAAGAAGGTGAAAATAGACTTTCAGACTTTGAAGACTGGTTTGCAGCTAGCAATTGTGAAAGGAAAGATCTCTGAAAAATAACAAGGAACCAGGAAATAACAATTCAACAGCTGCAAGACAAACCAAAGAAAAATAATTTAAGAGTAATAGATGTCAGTGAAATAGCAGAAAACTCCCCAAGCATGGGAAAAAGACATGACGTACAGACAAGTGAGCCATATAGAATTTCAGCTAGCCATAACCAAAAGAAATCTACACCCAGACATATAATAAAGATCCCAGAAATTCAGCGCAAGAGCAGAGTACTAAAAGCTTTAGAGGAAGGAAACAGATCACCTATAAAGGAAAACCCATCAGTATCAAACAGACTTCTCAACACAAACCATCAAGTCAAGAAGAGCTTGGAGTAAAGTATTTTAAGTCCTGAAAGAAAACAACTTCCAACCCAGATTAATATACCTTCAAAACTATCTTTCAGAGTTAATGGAGAAAAAGATACTTTCATGACAAAGAACAACTGAAGAAATTCATTCACCACCGAACCAACCCTACAAAGAATACAAAAGGACAGTCTAGAGAGAGATAAAGTGATCACAGTTCCAGGAACAGGGGCAGAGGGGCTCACCAACTGGGGCAGACGATTGAATGGAGGGGGAAAAGGAGGTAGACAATGGCAGGAAAATAGCACGGCAGAGATGAGCCAGTGCATGTTGGCCATAACCATTAATGTAGATAGCCTTAATAAAAAACAATAAAAAAACACAGGCAGAGTGAATCAGGAGACAAAATTCATCAATATACTTCATACATGAAACACAATTTAACTCAAAAGAAAATCCACACTGAACGTCAAAGGAGAGAAAACAATGCTCTATGTGACAGAGAACTAGAAAAAGCAGAGGTAGGTTGCCTATCAACTGCAGAATGGATAAGGAAGATATGGCATTTTTGTACAATGCAAAGTTACTCAGCTACCTTCAGGTAGGTAAATGGATACAACTTGAGATCACGCTCATGGGTGAAATAGTTCAGAGTCATGTGGGTGAACACAGTGCTGTCTCCCTGGAATAAAAAACTAAAGACGTTAGTGGGATCCAAAATGCACAATAGATATTGTGAAAGGGAAAGGGAAAGAAAAGTCTAAAAAGGGAAAGCAGTGGCCATTGTTAATCTATTATCATGTTTTGAAACTCTGTATTGTTTTCACTGTTCTGATTAGTTTGGTTTTATTCAGTTTGGTTTGGTTTGCTTTTATTATATTTGATGGCATGGACAGCGATTTCAAAGATAACAAAATATATTATGGTAGCTATTACTGATTTCCTATTATCTTGTTTGAAAGCTCTGTATTGCTTTCATTGCTTTGTTTTGATTGATTTTATTCCATTATGTTTTGTTTGATTTAATTGTCTGAAGTATAGGCAGCTACTTTGAAGATAACAAGAGGCATTATAGCAGCCTTTGTTGTTTTCCTATTATCTTGTTTTGCAGTCCTGTATTGTTTCCATGCTTTTGTTTTGATTGGTTTAATTCTGTTGTTTTGCTTAATTTTATTATGTCTGATGGTATGGGCAGTTATTTTGAAGATAACAAGAGGCATTATGGTAGCCATTGTTGATTTCCTACTATCATGTTTTCAAGTCTGTATCACATTCATTGCTTTGTTTCATTGACACTATTCTGTTTTATACTATTTGGTTTTATTCTTTTCAAAAGAAAGAAAGAAAGAAAGAAAAAATTTTTTATTTAATTTGGTTTTTTGGGTTTTTTGTTTTGTTTTGTGTTTTGATATTGGAAATCAAACTCAGGATCTATGCTTGCTAGGCAGTTGCTATGCCACTAAGTTATATTCCCGGCCCCTTTTTAATTCAATTTGAAAAGTAAATTGAAATCCTTTTTCACTGTTGAAGAGAATATGAAATTTATAGCCACTATAAAAAAATCATTATAAAATTTCCACTAAAAAATTAAAATATAACCACCATATGATCTGGAAGTCCCATTTTTTGATATTTATTTGAAAGAATTTAAATGAGAGTCTCAAAGAGATTCTTATATTGATTATAACATTATTCATAATAGTTAAGATGTCAGAACAGCCCATATGTCCATTGATGGATGAGCTGATGAGAAAATATGGTGTGATCAAGCTATATAGTGAATGTTTAAATTATGAGATTTATTATAGTAAAAGGCATTATCGTTAATCCCCCTCAAAATACTCCCCTTCACTTCAAACATATTTATCATATCATCCTTGACACTTTCTGAAGCAGTTCTGAAGTCTTCTTTCATAAGTGTCTTTATAAAGTGTGATCAAAACTACCATGCCTGCTGCTGCCAAATGTCATCCAATGGGAAAGGAAGTTCATAAAATCATCACGATGGGTCTCATGTGCCTTATTCACTAGCTCTGGCACCATAGGACTTCTGGCTCTTCTCCAAAGTCAAAATGACATAAAACATTAACACATAGAAGTGATTCAGGATATCAAGGCAACCACAACCCAACTAAAGACATAGAATAAATGCTCCAGGAAGTAGTAATAATGATAGGATACATGTGTTTGAAGTGAGGAACTATTTTAAGAGGGATCAGCAGCAATGTGACTTTTGCTGTAATAATTTTTAAATTTAAACATTTTTCATATTTTTATCATACCTCATATTCAATATTTTCTCTGATATTTTGTTATAGTAACACAAAGCTGACTGATACACCACATGATCTGACAACTCCACTCCAAAGTATATGCCCTAAAAAATTGAGAACAGGGTACATCAACAGAACTACTATTCAAAAAAAGTTGGATCCAAGAATCTACAACAGATTAATTAATAAGTGAAATGTATATAAATATATAATAGTCATAAAAAAATTCTGACACATGATACCATATGGATGAACCTCAAAAACATTATACTAATGCCAAAACACAAAAAACCAAGTACTGTAGGATTTTACTTGTATAAGTTACCTACTGTAGGCAAATTCATAGAGACAGAAAGTAGAATAGAGGTTACCAGAGGCTACAGGGAATAAGTGGATAATTACAGTTTAATGAGTGTAGAGTTCTGTTTAAGGTGACACAAAATTTTCCAGAAGAGGATAGTAGTCATGGATTTTAGTGAATGTACTTAATTCAATGAGCTGTACACTTGAAAATAGTTAAAATGTATAACTTTGTCTCATATATATTTTATTAAAATAAAAATATAAATTTTAACACATAAATAGCAGGTAAACACTTCAACACATTTGATAGGATTGGTGTAGAGTCCCCAGACATTATACTTCCTGGGGTCTAAAATATTTAAACTCCCTACTAATCACTTAGAAATAAGTCAAGGGCCAGGGATGTAGCTCAGCAGCACAACACCCATCTGGCAAGCTCAAGGCCCTGAGTTTGGTTCCTGATATCAAAAAAAAAAAGTCCAAAAAAAACCAAGTTGCAGGGCTGGGGATGTAGCTCAGTGAGCAATTGCCTAGCATGCATGAGGCCCTGGGTTCAACTCCTAACACTGTGGTTAAAAAAATAAATGAATAATTGAATTGTCAAAAGCACTTTCACTCAGCAACACTTAGCTCAGAAATCAGCTCCTCCAAAAAGACTTTCATAACATCCTCAGCGGTACCAAAGTATTTGTTTTTTCTCTGTATTCCTTCCATGACTCTGCTTACCTTTCCAGTGTCACTGTTATAGTGATAGAATGGTCTGTTTACCCCAGTAGTCTGTAAATTCCTTGAGGACAGGGACATTGTTCATGAGTCCCTGATAGAGTACCTAGATCTAAGCAACTAATAAATGAATGAATGAATGAATGAATGAATGAAAGAATAAAGAAATGCATAAACAAATGATTGTCCAGTAAGTCTTCATGTGGTATAGTATCCACTGAGATTGTGTGAAACTTTTTTATTTGTTTGTTATAGTTTTTAACAGTCCTTATTAGGTCTAAATCCAATGAGTTTTCAAGCAATATTTGTGCATGAGATTTCCCAAAACAGAAACCTTGGGAAATATTTCCCTAGATTCTCAGTGAGACACATGATCCCAAAGTACCTAAAATCCCTGCCACGGAGACAGGGACAGGACAGACAGGAACTAGGTGATTTTCCTAGATCCTCGGCCTCTGGCAAGTATTTTAAGCAGATCAAGTAAGAGTGAGCAGCAAATGACATATTACACAGTAGACATACGCAAAAAGGAAATCAGAGTTTACCACCTGGGACCTGATAAACCATCTCTCTTTGATTCTTTGAGGTTCCCAGCTTTCTGATTTTACAGAAACAAAATGAATATTCTAGTCATTATCATGACTTGCATTCTCGACACAGCTGTTTCCTACCTTTAAAACTTTTAAGAATGAGCTTGTTACTGAAACACCTGAATCCTCTGCCGAAGGCAGAGTCTGGCACTGATTTCAGGCACATTCGACTCAACAGATATTTTAATATGGTTCCACTAACATGACAGAGACCAGGGACACACAGATGATTATGCTATGGCCTTTAATGAGTTCAGTTTCCTGGGGGGAAAAATCTGCTCAACTTCCCTAATAATCAAAGAAATGAGGATTAAAATAACTATGAGAAGTGTCTTTGGACCCAACAGATTTGTTGTTCAGGGTACAGGGGAATGTAACTTTCCTGGGAGTGAAATCTAAGGTCATCCTGGAGGGTACTGTGATGCTGTTTCCACATCGCCCACCCTGCGTTACTTATATGTATTCATCAGCTTTCTGTTGCTGTGACAAAACACTTGAGGAAACAACTTAAAGGAGGAAAGATTTGTTTTGGCTAATGGTTTTGAGGTTTCAGTCCATGGTTGGCTGGCTCCATTGTTTCTGGACCTGTATTGAGGCAGCGCATGATGGTGAAGTTCATGGTAGAGCAGAGCTAATCACTTCTTGGTGGTTAGAAACAAAAATGGGTGGAGGAGACCTAAAGTCCTAGTGTCCCCTTCAAGGGTACACTCCCAGTGACCCCGCTTCCTTCCACCAGGCCCCACCTCCTAAAGTTCCCGCTGCCACCCAGTGATGTACAGGATGGCAACCACACTGTTAGCACAGAGCCTTTGGGGGACACTCAAGATCCAAAGCATAATGCCCTAAAGTATTTAGTAGCTTACCCTCCCTGTCAGTGCCTCACTCTGGTAATATACACCAAGAAATTATCACACAGCTTCATAAAGAGATTATGCTGGGTTGTTTTTTCTGTCTCCTGGAAATCCCAGGTGCTCTCTTTTTTACTCCTCTCACTTGCAAAGAACATGTTAGAAACATTGGTTAACAACCCTTTGTCGCAGGGAGAAAAATTCAGATCTGATGGCCTCCACCCAGCTTTACCACCAAGCTCTTTAGCCATCGCCAACAGCCTAGAGGTTATAATTTATCTCTGCTTCCAGAAAGTGGAGTTACGAGAGGGCAAATGTTCTCTGGGTACTGAGGACAGAAATCAGCTCAGCCAGAAGGTCTGCACGGCAACATGCATCTTGGCCATAGCCGAGAGAGAGAGAGAGAGAGAGAGAGAGAGAGAGAGAGAGAGAGAGAGACAGACAGACACTTGGGATTGAACTTCACGAGTTCATTTCATCCGGCGCCCAGCCCTCAAGAACACAGATCAAGGGAAGTAATTTTCTATTTTCTCCTTGTGACTGCTTAAAACTTCAATCCAGTAGGGCTGGTGAAGACTAGGATCAAGAGGGGCTAGAAAGCTGAAGCGGAAACCACAATTGTAACAGAGCTTCTGAGAGTGGAACCCAAATATGACTGCTTTGTAAATAACTTTAAAATATCAGCAGAGTTCCATTTACTAATGATGCACCCTGCCCAGCCCTCTCTGAGGGTTAAGGTAGAATCTTCCTCACACAGCTGTTATGAGAAGAAAAAATGGAATAATAGCTATGAAACATTTAGCACATTATAGTTCACCTATATATGTTAGTATTCAAAACAATTTTTATTTTCTTTGCCAACAAAATACATTAAGCCCTTTTGTGTCTACTAAATGAGCCATCAGGAATGAAAAATGGTCCTAAAATTAGAACTTTCTAACTATCATCCAGCCCATGTTTTTCAAACCAAGTCCTAACTGTAACACTAATAAACAACAAAGACAGAGCTGCTCCAGTAGAAGTGAAAGATGCCCCTGCCCTACCTAAGGATCCCAAGGGTACTGCAGAGTATGGTTTGAAATTCACATCCAACCTCTTATCTTACAGATGAGAAGCGCAGGTCTCATGTGATTGCTTGTTCAAGGTAACACAGCTAATCAGGGGCAGATTGCCTCAACTAGAAGCTGCATCCCCAGTATCAAAGCATTTGCCAACCAACAGGGAAACAAAATGGAAATTTGCTAAGTGGTAGATGGGAATACAAGACTAAATTTTTTCCAACTGTATTATCAGAGTCTGGATCTGGGCTATGTCCATCACCCTTTGGGTTTCATTTTCTCCACTAAACTTTTTGTTTTGGGAAACTTAAGCCTAGATATACCATGAAGGAAATCAGTGAGTTATGTACTTGGTGACTCCCATACCAATTTCTCATTGAAAATCTTTATAATGTGTGTGTTTGTCACCAATATGCAACCAGAGACCTCACTCATAAGTGAAATGCACCAGACTCACAAGTGTAAGGATCATATTGATTCCCTAGTGCAAGAAACTGAAAGAGTAAATAAGATCCAAAAGATACAATAGATATTGTGAAAGGGAAAGAAACTACTCAAAAAGAAACAGCTGAGATGGAAGAAAGGAGAAAAGAAGGAAGAAGGGGAAATATATATATATATATGGTAACTAAGATAATTGTACTATTCATTCTATTAATCTATTGAAAGGAACAGTTAGCCCTTATATTGTTGATCAATTTTGCATGCCTCTATCTGGTAATCTGAGCAACTATTTTAAAGATTATTAATTTCCTATCATCTTATTTTGAAATTCTGTGGTGCCTTTATTTTTTATTCTCTTTAAAATAAAAAATATTTTAAAAACATTTATCACCTAAATAAAAGAGAAATACAAATACATTGACATTGTAGTTAAAGAAAATCATTTAGGATAAACGTCACTATGTAATTTGGAAGTATAAAGAAAACAAACCCAAATAGCAAATATTAGGTTTGATTTTCATTGTTTCTCTTCTCTGTGTTTAAATGCTAAAACTTATATTATTTGTATGTAACACTGAAGTTTTGTTTTTTTGTTTGTTTGTTTGTTTGTTTTTGTCTTTTTCGTTTTTATCGGTACCAGGGATCGAACTTACGACTGCCTGCTTGCAAGGCAGGCACTTATGCCGCTGAGCTAAATCCCCAGCCCCTGAAGTTTTGTTTTTATAAAATTAATAAAAAATATGCACACGAACCCACTAAGCTCTACTTGCTCTGTGTTTCCTGATTCGAAGCACCTCAGAATGACAGTGCAACTTGTCACATGGTTACACTGCAACCCTGCACCAAGGTGGGGGCGGGCTGAAGACGAATGGTTTGGAATACTCAGTACCTCTAGAACTTCCTAGGAACAACCACAGAGACTTGCGACATAATACTCCAGCACCACAGCATACTTCCTGGGGTCAGTAACTGAATATTTCTGCCCTATGCGAATCTGCACATGAGTACCTCACAATGCTGTTCGCTGCTCCTGAATATCCTAGTCCAGGGATGACAACCAGAGTGCAACCCAAAGCCCACTACTCATGACAAAGTACCAACCCTGCAGCTAACCCTCACACTGAGGTTTCAGTTCAGAAAAAAAACTCACACATTAACATCTGCTTCAAAGAAAAACAAATAACACACATGCATATGTTCACCACCACGAGTATAGCCTATGCTTCAAATGCTGTTTTAAAAGGTCTCACAGCACTCGAGAGGCTTAGGCAGGAGGATCACTGCAAGTACAAGACCAGCCTGGGCTACACAGTGAGTTCAAGGCAAACTGCATAGCGAGACCCTGTCTCAAAAAGACAAAAAGAACCACCACCACCACCCCCCCGCGCCAAATAAAACGGTCTCAGATGGAAACAGAGATGGCTTCAACCAGGGCTCAGGGCAGATGAGATGGAAATGCACTCCTCCACCAGCACCTCCTCCACCACCCCTGGACCAACAAGGATGCTTGCCCAATGCATGCATTCAACACAAAAAAAAAATGGAAGCGGGACCCTGCGGACAAGGATTATGATCTAGGTTGCTAAAAATTTAAACACAGAGACATTAAAGGGGGAAAAAACATATCCAGAGAAGACAGAGTGCCAAGCCAGCCCACTACACGGTAAATGCTGCGATCACTGCTGCTACTTACTAGGAGGAAAGACTGGGAGAAAAACACAGACTGCAGGGACTGGAGGAGTACCAAGAGGGAGTGTGTTGTGGGGGAACAGAGTGAGCAGAGGAGTTTTAAAAAGACAAAGACAAGCTGTGTAGAAGCAAGTGAGAGGCCCGCCTGGCAGACCCGGGCTGTCTAATTAGAAGTAAAAACCAAAGCCGGGTGTGCTGGCTCACACCCGTAATTCCAGCACTTGGGAGGCTGAGGCAGGAGGATCACTGCAAGTTCGAGACCAGCCTGGGCTCCAAAGTGAGTTCAAGGCCAGGCTGAACTGCATAGCGAGACCTGTCTCAAAAAGAAAAAAAAAAGAAGTAAAAACCAAAGTCAAATCATGACAGGTCTTAAACATCAGACTGATGAGTTTACACCCGTCCTTTTCCCCTTCTATCCCCAGTGACACTGATCCAATGATTTAATTCATAACCGGTTCATGGCAGGCGCCTCCTAGCTGGAGGAGCAAGCATCTTTCCTGTGCCATGCAAACTCCCATCTGGTGACAGAAGTCACGTGGCAAACCGTTTTGAGAACCGTTCCAAGGCCACATCTGAGAACACAGTGGGCGCAGGGACTTACTATTGGTCCAGTGAAAGGTAAAGCAGGGCGACCTGCAGTAAGAATGGCAGCACGACCCTTCATCCTAGGCGGGGCTGTACCTGTGAGGAAGCCACACACCAATCTTGCTCAACAAGAAAGTGCTCTGGAGGACTGGAAGACTCCCAGGTTCTGCTAACCACTCACCCTATCTATGTGCAAAACCAATTCCAGAAGAATGCTCTGCCCCAGGCAACAGGAGCATATCAGGCACTGAGCCAACACCTGCCTCACAGCAGAGAGCGCTGTCATGGGTCACCAAGGTCTGCTGTGGACTCAGAAATAAGGACTGGTGCTACGCGCTACGCGTGCTATATACTTTTACCAAAAGGAGTTTGGTTTGGTTTAGAAGATACGAATTTTAATTATGTATCCAGTTTAACAAGTATGCATTCAACGCAAAAGGACAGCTTGAAATGGACAAATACTATGCCCAATCATGAAGTCCAGGCAGGGCCACAGAGTTCAGCTATTTCAAAGCATTTAATCATCAAACTTTGTTTTCTTTAATTTTTAGCTACCCACTGCTTGTGAACGCGCTGCCCACACCTGCCAATACTTCCTGGTGTGAATCGTCCTCACAGGCAGCCTCACACCCTGCCCTCCAGTGCTCTCATTTTCCCTCTTGTTGGAAGCCCATCATCTCCTTCCTACTGCACTCCTGGGGAAGACGGCGTTTGTCAGCACAGAGAGCAATTTTTTCCTCTTCTTTTTATTCTTCCTGTAAATGCAAACAAGCAACTAGCTCTACAAGAACTTTCATATTTGCAAACACCCCAGGGTGTTTCACAAAAATCAATCTGACCGAAAACCATAAAATATAAATTCACCTGATACAAGCACAGGATGACTGTGGAGATTTCTCCCCCTACCTCCTCATTACACCTCATCCATACAAATGACTCCGGAAACTGCACCAATTACAAGAGCCACTGGCTAGATCTCAAGGTCAGGAGAATTTGCAGAAAAAAGAAAATAAATGAAATGCATCTTTAAAGAGATCTCTTTCAGAGGAGAGGCTGGACTGGAGCACATTCAAACAAAACCAAATGTTTGGGGCAAGAAATTTTCCACCTTCTCTTGGTGATTTTGCAGCTTCTGAGAATTGCACCCCTACCATCCATTCCCAGAGGCCCTGCCTAATCTGAACCACATGATCCACTGCTGTTATTCTATAAAAACTGAGCATAATGCTGCTGGGTAGAGTGGTAGACTGCAGGAGCCTGGCTGCTTTGTCTTTATGCATATTTGCTTTTCTGTGATTATAAAAAAAAATGTTGAAATATCGGAAACGAAATAATTAAATTCATTCCTAATCTCCCTTACTCAGAAATAACCACTGTTTGGTGGTATACCCACCTGCACCATCTTGAAAAGCCTGCAGCAGAGTACCTGGTACATACACGATGTGTTACTCACCTTCCTTTCTTTGGGGCAAAATAGCTAACACTCACAACTTAAAGGACCAGAGATCTATTTTGACTCATGGGTTCAAAGGATGCAGTCCATGACACACTGGCTCTCAGGCAGAAAGAGCATGGTGGAAGGGAGTGGTAGAGGAAAGCCGCTCCATCCATGGCAGCCAGGAAGGGAAGGGCTGGCCACAAGAGTTTACCCTTCCAGGTCCCACGTCCAGTGACTCCCCTCTTCTGTCCAGGACCCAACAGCACAGTCAGCTATGAACTCACAGGTGGTTTAATCTAGTGATGAGTATGATGCCCTCAGGATCCAGCTACCTTCCAAAGCCCCACCTCAGAATACATAAGACTTCAGAGAGCACCTTAGATCCAAACCATGACACCCACCCACCCCGTGTCTGCAGAATCCAGATGTTCAGGGAGAGAGTCACTGGCTTCCACATATTCAAAAAGCATTACTAGCAATTTTTATGAGAAATTCCTCTCTGACCTGTGAACGCTCTATATGAATATTGGTGTTTCTTTGGTTCCCAGAGCTGACAGAGAGGCTGCACTCAATAAGTATGTGTTAAATTTTAAAAGAATGATCAGTTTTCCTTGCACATATAGATACTGTTTCTTCCTTTTGTTTTTTAAATATATTACCACAGTTTTCATGATGGACAAGTCACCAAACACGTGCTTGTGATTGTTTTGTGAGCTTTGCAAATGCAAGATATATGTAACCCCTACTTCCCAATTCAAAAAAATGCTAGACACAGAGATTCTGTAATGTGTAGACATCACACTGCTAGAAAGTGGTAGAAGCCAACTTAAACCCCAGGAGAACTAATCCAGAGACTTTCTGTGTTTTTGTCTCAAACCTCTTGGGCTTTCACTATTCTTCTACATTTTTAGTGGTAACACAGTATTCTACTCAACAAATGCGCCAGAATTTATTTAAGAAATTATTGAACAGTTTCTCTCTAATTTTACATTGCCGTCCTGTGTAAAAAAGCATGGCAACCAAATTTCCCCTATGCATCGTTGTACCCGTTGTACCCATTAGGCTCATTTCCTACAAATGCAATTTCTAAGCCCAAGAAAAGGAATGTCGAGCACCCTGCTCAGGCTGCTGCCAAAGTGGGGACAGCCAGACCCAAGACTCTCTGTGAATCAGCGCCATTTGTAGACTGCAGGGGAGACAACCAGACCTCACCAGGAAGTGATCCTAGCCCAGAAACCATATCATTTTCATTGTTTTCTTGGACTGGGTTTTATTCTTTTTTTTTATTTGATTATGTTAAATCTAATGGCATGAGCAGCTATTTAAAAGATAGCAAGACATAGTATGGTAGCCATTTGGATTTACTATTGGCTTATTAGGAAGTCCTTGTTGCATTCAATGGTTTTTATTGTTTTTATTCTATTCTGTTCTGTTTGATTTTTACTATGTCCGAAGGTATCTACAGCTATTTTCAAGCCAACAAAAGGCCTTAGAGTAACTATTGTTGATTTTATAAGGTTTTGAAGTCCTGTATCACTTATACTTATTTATTTTGATTGGTTTTATTCTGTTTTATTTTCCTTTGTTTTATCCTCTTTAAAATAAAAAGTAGTAATAATTTTTAGAAAAGAAAAGGAACGACTAGGGCTCCTGTATCATACTGTCAAGGTCTCCTCCTCAAACATTTCATTAAGATTTGCATTCATTAATGGTATGGAGGTTCTAACTCCCCCACTGAAAAGTATGGAAATTTCCAATGTGAAAAATATTTATCATTGCCTATCATGTTTTGGGGGGGTATTTTAATTCTTTTTAGTTTTCTTTTTCTTTATTTTTTTAACCCAAGGCATTTCTCCCAGGGAAGGGGCCTAACAGTACCAAGGGACAAGAATCAGGTAAAAAAAAAACAGAAATTAGTTCTTTCCCACATTCGATAGATTTTATTTTGTGTGTTTTTATCTGGTTTTGGTTTTCGCTCTGTTTCACCTTCGTTACTCTCCCAGCTGCTTAAAATGTTTTATTTCTGTGCATTCTACAAATTCACTTCCTCCCACTTTCATTCCTTGGTGATCACACGACTCAGGTTTGGGAAAGGCCTGCTAAGAGCCTGCCGAAGCCTTAATTTCTCTGATTATCCAGAGCATTAATGAAGACATCCAGCCCAGCCAGGCTGGTAACTGGCCTGAGGTCACAGAGCATGTAAAGGCCGGAGTCTGGAGTCACAGAGCTGGAACTCTTAACCACCACCCTCTGCTGCCTCCCCCTTAGCAAAGCTTCCCACTCTAGCAGAAAACCTGAGATGCGAATCCATCATTCCCGGGGCTAACTGACTTAGCAACCCCAGAGCAAAGAAAAGAAATTACTTGTCCATGTACAAAGCAGAGAAAAAGAAAGAGCCTCCACCCTCAGCCCAAGCATTCAAAGCCTCTGGTTTCAAACACTTGTTCTCTGGTGCCGCTGAATCGTTATTGATCTGGAACTTTCTCTAAATAAGCTTGCAATCTACCACAGCCCCAGACCAGCCAGGCCCCTGGAGCAGCTGCCTTCATAGTCAGTCTTCCTGGCTGTATTTACACTGGGAAATTGGAAGCTAGAAGCAAAAGCAGGTAGAGGAGGGATTTAATTACACAGAGCAAAGACGCAATGTGTAAAGAATGCAAAAGGAGAGATAGGGTCAGTGCCTGGGCATTGCCTGACTTGGCAGCTCCGTGCCCTCCCTGCCATCTCTGGGGTCCATCAGTGTGCACGTCAGCTATATGGGGGCAGGGACTGCACCTGTCACTTGCCATTCTGGCATCTGTTAGGAAAATGACTGATACAGAGGTGATCCTGAACCCTTCTGTGTCTGCATCTCTCCACGAGAAGCCCAGAAGAAGGCAGCTTGAGGGCTGGTCTCACAGCTGCATCAGGTCCCATCTGTGCTGCTGCTGGCTTCTCCTCTTTGGTGCTCCAGGCCCTCAAGCATCAACTCTCTGCCCAGGAATCCAATACAGAAGGCCAATCCTTCCAGGCCCCATCCATGCCTACACTTCTTATCAGAAGCACACACTTTCCTCTCACATCTCATCCAGCCCAGGAGATGAGGACCAGGGGAGCTACCGTATCAGCCTGAACAATTTAGAACAATCATGACTGTTCACTGGGGTCAGATTTTCACCCCCAAGAAATGGATGCTCTGTGAAAAAGGAAGAAAGGGAAAGATTGGCAAGTAACCAGATCACAAGTGTACAATCAGTACACAGCAAGTGCTCAATGAAAGCTTGAAATTCAGTAAGCACCTTAGGCCTGCAGGATAGAGGGGAGCATGGGTTTGAGCACCCTTAAAGAGGGGATCTGGAGTGGGTGGGAGGATGGCATCTGCTTCCACCTGTTCTTGGAATGCATTTGAGCTCCTAAGGGTTGGGGAATAAAGACCAGAACTGGTGGAATCATAACTGGTGAGCGCCCCAGTGATATTCCAGGTGAAAAGAGATGGCCAGAGCCCATGGATGGCACGGCTCCCAAGAGCCCAAGGACAACGAGGCCTGGCACTGGGTGGGGCCTTTCCCTGGTCAACCACATAACCCAGCAATGTCCTGCCCATGAGAGGCCAGAAGCTTTAGGAATGTCCAGAGAGAGCCCTGTTGGCTTGGAAAGCCAACAATATCTGCATGTTCTATGAGTAGTTTGCCAGACAGGGCACTTCAAGGTCAGTGAGGGGCTGTCTGTCAAGTAGGAAGGGGCTCACATCAACATCATTTGTGTTTCACGGGTTAGTGACATTTTAGTTGCAAGTGGACAAGAGAGTTGGCTATTGCTTTCTCATACTGAGGAACGCTGGCCTACCCAGATTTTCTGAGCAGGTGACACAGCCACTGAGAGCCTGCTCCAGCAACAGACTCAGGCTCTTACATTGGGATCTGAGGATTGGGCACACAGCTTTGGGATCAAAGGAACCACTGGCAGGCGAGACTCCACCCCCTGAGCTGTGCCCAGAATGGGACCTCTTCTCCTCTCTTTTCTTCTGGTCTCTTCTCTCTTCCCTTCTTCTTTCTTCTGTTTTCTGCCCTGGGCCTCTGTTTCCCCATTTGTAAGATGAAAGGATTATATCACAGTCTCTAAGATCCTAGTGACCCTGGTGTTCTGTTTTTTAGCTAAGGAATTTATGAACTTTCTTTAGTGAAAATAAAATCAGAGCAACTAAGGAAATGGATGAAGACAGGGCCTGACCAAGAGGCAGCACGACATTCCTGCTGAGAATTTAAGTCTGAAAGCATGATGAAGAGAAGAGGTGACGGCCCTCCACCCTTGCTCTGGACACCTAACCTGCAGAAGCCAATCTGATATTATTAAATGACAATCAGTACATTAAGCCACTTTAGACAAACCAAAAAGATGAATCCCCAAGATATTGTCTGCCTTCAGGGATCTCAGTGTTGTGGTCTTGGTTTCCAACAACCAACTTCACGGTGAAGAAAGCAACTAGAATCTTCACACCTTGCAGAAAATTGGGTGATGGTGTTTTATTTGGAGAACTGTCAGCGCTCACCTCAACTCAGGGAGGAGTGTGGAGGCCCTCTACTGTGGGGGCACCTGCCCCCCTTCTCTGCACAGGCCTTGTCTTGTTGGATAGCCAAATAAAAGATTCTGCCCACTCACATTCAAAAATCTATTCATTAATGCGATGCACTTCACATTATGTCCCACTAATTACCCTAGGAAAGCAGTAAAAGTTAATAAGGAACTACGGTTTAATTGTTCTATAATGACAGGGAGTTCCAAAGTGCCCTCTTGAGTAATAAAATTAATATTTAAACTAGTTCAGTCAAAGAGCCTTCTCTTAAATATACTTCTTCATTACTACCCTGGCTTTTTTATTTAGGTTTTCTTTCTGGGCAGGTCTCATGCTGCACAAATGCACGTTTGAGAATCTTTCCGGTGTGCCAAGTCAGGACAGTGCTGTCCACAGTGCTTTTTCACATGAAATGGGAATGAACTGGGAATGGCAGAAGAGGCTCAGTTTTACACACACACACACACACACACACACACACACACACACACAGCATGCACACGTGCATGGGTGCACATACAGGCATTAGATTAGATTCTTCTGCATCTATTTGATTATTCTACATTCATTTAACCAAGAGTAGAGTTACTCTTCTTAGAAGTCAGTACATCTCCCAGAGATGGATGGGGGTCTGAGAGCAGTTATCAAAATGCTATTATTATGGTTCAGACCTCGAATGTCCCCTGAAACACTCGTGTGCTCAGAAGCAGGGCTTGGAGGGAGGTGACCAAATCTTGGGAGTACGATACTCATCCGTAGTTCATCCACTCAAGAGTTTGGCATCGAGGGTCCTGTGAGGGGGTGATGCTTAGAGAGAGGTCACCGGGGTGTAACAGGACGGGTGTTTCTCCTGCTCCAGCCCCTTTTGCTCTCTGCTTCCTGACTGCTGCAAACCAAAACAAACTTCTCCCAAGTTTTGGGTGCTGGGTGTTATGTCTCAGCAACAAAAAAGTGACCTAGACAGTAATCCAGGGTAGGGTCCTTTGAGAGCTCAGGAGGGAAGTTTTTGTTGTGACACCATTGAATCCCTATTCCGAGGGCTTCTCTGCGCTTTTAAGGGACTAAAGTGGCTTAAAAATACGGCTGACAATGTGGGGAAGAGGGTCCTAATTTCCTTCTCTTGACTAGGAAGTGGCTCCTTTCTAACAAATAATATGGGGCAAAAGTTATACTATGTGATACCTAGAAGTAGGTTTTTAAAAGGATATCCAGCCCTCTGTCCTGCAGCTCTCTCTCTGTCTCTGTTTCTTTCTGTTCCTCTCTCTCTCTCTCTCTCTCTCTCTCTCTCTCTCTCTCTCTCTCCACCTCTCTCTCTCTCTCTCTCTCCCTCTGTCTCTCTCTCCATCTCTCCCCCTCTCTGGAGCTGCTTACCTGCTTGCTCAGGCTGTGCAGGAGTCCAGGAGCATGGAGAAGGCCTAATTGACTGCTCCAGCTGATAGGCCATGCTGGACCTGTAGCAGCATCTTCCAGATTCATATGTGTGTGAGCCCCCAGGTGACCACAGGACCCAGCCTTCAAGCCATCCCATTGGAAAGCATGGTGAAGAGAACAGGTGATGGCCTCCGCCTTGCTCTGGATGGCTGACCTGCAGGCATGGAAGGATGGAAACCCTGTGATATTAAATGACAATCAGTATGTTAAGCCACAAATGGAGGGGAAGGGAGGTGTTCCATGGCAGCAGGTGACTGATGTAAGGTTTCCAGAGATCAAGCCTCCTGATTCCTGAAGGGAAACCATCATTTTTCAAGGCCTCATGCATCTAGGACTGAGGAGGAGGCAGCAGGTCCACCTGGCCTGAATGCTGTCCACACCACTGGCCTCCCATCAGTCATCACCCCCACACAGCGACTTAATCCGAAAGCTCTTTAGCTCTGTGCAATTTCAAGGTTGAAGGATTTCCTTGTAATTCACAGAGATAGAACTAAGCAGAGTTTATCAACCCAGAATGTTTTCTTTCCCTAAAGAGCTGAGGCTTGGCGTCAATAATCCTGGGAAAGTAGCCTTTCAGGAACTCCCATCACAGTGTGACCCATTTCATACTATGTGGGAGAGAAGAACCCAACAGAAAGAACATGGCTATCTTGGACTGGCTGCGTCCAGTCCTCCACAATCCACCTCAACCCATACAATGGACCCTCCCATCCAAACGTCTTATTGCCCTAAACTACGTCAACTATCATTCATTCCACATTTATTGACTGACTGCTCTTTGCAGTGGGGCCCTGTGGAGAGCAAGAGGTATTTAAATAGAGGCCTAAAATCTTATAGACTCAGCAATCTTATAGACTCACTTAGACCATAGGGAGAGCATTCCAAACAAAAGAACCTCAAGCACGGAAGCCACACCACTGGAGGAACATCTGTAGTATCAGGGACCTAAAGAAAGATCATTGGGGACACAGGAGCAGAGAGAGAGAGAGAGCTGTGGATGCTTCTACAGGGAAAGAAAGGACTGAGTCAGTCTGGGGGTGTAAGTACATTTTATCTGTATTCAAAGAATAGGTGGCCGCAGATGTGTTTATAGCAGGAGAGTGACAAGGTCAGGATTCACCTATTAAGTCAGTTCCATCTTCTACTCCCACCATTTCCCTCTTCCACATCACCCAGGCCATATTCGACTACTGCCTGAGAAGTAGTTCAGGGATGTCCCCTAAATGGTAAATACTAGAAGCTGGGTCCTCATGATGGGGGGAGCAATCTTTAAGAGGTGGGACATGGCAGATGGGAATTATGTGTTTTCTCAGCCACGACAGACGTTTCTCCTCAACCATCACACAATTCCCCATGGAAACCACACACATACTATCATCTAACAATTTCTTTCAAATGCAGAAGTCTGGGGTGAACTGAATACATTGTATTCGGGAACCTGCAATAGCTAGCTAGCTTTGTTGTTTGTTTGTTGGTTGGTTGGTTTGGATTTCTTTCCCTCTTCCTTCAAATTCTCTATCCTGACTTATGGCAGGGATTTACTCACTGTGGATTTTCTCATGTCTCACCATCCTTCTTATAAACAGTGAAGTTTTCGTTCCCCCCACATCCCATCTTTTCAAACTCTGCAGCCCTGCCCTGGTACCAACTGGTAGCACAGTAGTGAAGGGACCAGGGATGAAAACTCCACAAGAGGAAGAGAATCAACCTGCTGCCTCTCATTTCCAACCCGAAGCTCACCCTGGAGAAAAACAAACTTTACTTGTGAACTTTTTCTCTCAACATGACCTGTTAAGGTCCCTTTGAAATGTTTTTGCAGCTTCCTCTCCAGACCCTACAAACAACAGAATTACAGACTGTTAGGGCTAGAAAGGTCCTTCAGGAGCAGCTGCGTCACCTGAAGGCTTCTCTTCACCAGAGAGAAAACCAACAAAGCCCACCTGAGGAGTGCTCGGACTCAGGTCTTGCTAGGTGGCTGGATGGCCAGGGAGACCTGATTCACCTCTCTGAGACTGTTTCCTGGGAAAACAGATAAGAGCCTACCAGTGGAAAGACTGTGACTCACTGACTACTTGAAAAGTAGATGAGATCATGTGAACAAAGGTGCTTTAAAAATGAGAGCACCTTCTAAATGCTGGGTTTGAACTGTCCTCAAGTGTCACAGTAAACTAGAGGCAAACATCAGAATAAGCACCAGAGAGACAGCTAGAAATGAACAATTCAGTCTGCTTTTGACATCTTGGGAGCCTTAACCCATTCATGCCTAGTGTTCCATTTTTGGAGCCTGCAAATAATGGAACATAATAAAAAAAAATTCCTCTTCCAATTCTTACTCCTTGAATTTTTATAGGTAACATAGATGAGTTTGTGCAAAAAAAATCAAAATATTTCAACCTTCAGCATAAACAGGTTAATGAATTTAAAGGAAAGAATTAAGGGCTTTGGTCCATTTGTTATTCCAAGCAAACAGTAGGAGCAGTTGGAACCTGGGTGATGACAGTCATGACAAGAAAAAATGAGAGATTAAAAAAAAACTTATCAGTAAATTCATCAAGGCAAAAGGACAGATCACACAGGGAAAGAGAGCAGGGTGCTGTCTCTGGCTCGTCTGATGATATAAAAGACACCAGCGGAAAGCCAGGTAGCTGACACACAGAAGGAGACCACAGGCTTCCTTCTGATTCTCTGAGCTTGGACACGCAAGTGGAGGCGCCAAACAAGCCACTGACACTAACAGGCTCATGTATAAGATGTAAATATACATGCAGCATGATCAAAGTGCACAGTGAACAAACAGATTTTTTAAAATTTATTACAGTAAAAGAAACATTGCCCTTAATTCCCTCCCCTAAGAAAGAAATATTCCTCCTTGCTCCAAACCCATTTATCCTATCATTCTTATCATTTTCTGAAGCAGTTCTAGAAATCTTCTTTCATGAGTGTCTTTATAAAAGGTGATCAAAATACAGTCAATACTCTTGCCAGGAGCCGTACAATGGGAAGGCAGGCTCCTAAATACAGGTCTTCACCTCCCGCGCACTCCAAGGCGTTTATATGAACCTGCCTTTCCATTTGGTGCCGCTGGCAGCCCCAGTCACTACATTTTTGTGATACCTCACAAGACACTCACAAAAGAAGACCTCCAGAACTGCTTCAGAAAGCAAGAATGGGACTTCCGGTGTCATGGCTGCCCTGACCACAACGTAGTGCTGAGAATTTCTGTCCCGGCTAGACTGCTTACTGAGACTTCTACGGCCTACAGGCCTCATGGAAGGACTCTTACAGACCGGAAAGACACACAGTGATCTTTTAATATATTATGGAGGATGTCAAAGATGTAAGATCTAGCCAATTGCTCAGTACACACAATTAAGTTGCCATTTGACTCTTCCGGGAGAACATGGCGGACAGATAACAGCAACTACCGGCAGCTCTCTGAAAGACTCGGCTCAGAAGCCAGGAATGGTGCGGACTAAGGAGACATAAGCAGGTGGAGATATGCTCTGCTGACTCAGGAACGAACTGGGCTGAGAGAAACCAACTTGGAGTGCATTCCTGGTGCTAAAACAGGAACAGAAAAGACTCGGTGTGGAGGCTGGAACCGCGCCATTGTAAGCCGCGATTTGGGTTTCCCGCCGCGCAGCGGCTGGCTGCCTCTACAGCGGCTCGGCAAGGGGAGAGACGTGCAGAAGCTCTGAGAACGGCAATCTGCGAACGGCAGGGAGGCGTGCACTGACTTATGGTGAGGTGAGTGAGAGAAACTGACACTCTACCACAGTTTGACTCCAGCGGAGGACTTTCTGGGTCCGAGCGGTCCTGCGGGAGCGGGGCGCGGTGGCGACTCCAGCCACACATCCCCCTCTCGGGCGGGATTGGTGAAAAGTGCCTGGCCTGCGTGACGCTGCCGGCGGACCTGGTAGACTGTCCCAACCCAGATCCCAGAGCCTGATGGTGGCCGGGAGGGGAGACGCGTAGGCTGCCTGGTCCGTAACTCCCTGGTGCGCAGCGGTGAGCGGGAACACCTAACTGGCGCAATTCGATCAGGCTGTGGCTGACTGGGAGAGAAGCTGGGCCTCTTATATAAGCTTGCATATATAAGGAACAGAGAAGAAGAGGCAGCATGGGAAGAGGCAGCAATAAGAAAGTCTCCTCGGCCCCCAATTCTGAGAAACAGGCAATAGCAGACACCGCACCAATACACATAAGGCACCATATAGAGAGCCTCATAGACCAATTCAGGAATGAAGTTATCAACGACCTGAAGCTAGAAGTATGCAGAATAGTTAGAGAAATGCTAAGCACCACCCAAGAAAAAACAGGTGATGGAATGGAAGAACAGAGAAAAAAAAGGGGAGAATTGTTTGATGGAGAAAACAGAGAAAGCATAGAATACGTGAAGCAGGTTCAAAGGGACTACCAAGATACTAAGAAGTCTATCGAAGACTGGCATAACAGCTTGAAAGAAACTAAGGACAGACTATCTGAACTGGAGGGCAGACTTGTAATATGGGAGAATGAAATGAAAAACTTCTTAAAAATAACAAAGAAACAAACAGCAATAATACAAAGACAAGAAGATGATAAGAGGATCCATAACTTAAGGATTAAGAACATAAAAGAAGAAGTAGGGATGCAAACAAGTGAACTACAAAAGCTACTCACAGAAATAATCCAGGAGAATTTTCCTAATTTAGCAAAAGGTAAAGATACTCAGATGTATGAGGCATACAGGACCCCAGCTACCTACAACCCAAACA
The DNA here is from genome assembly GCF_034190915.1 of Cavia porcellus. Taxonomy (NCBI): domain Eukaryota; kingdom Metazoa; phylum Chordata; class Mammalia; order Rodentia; family Caviidae; genus Cavia; species Cavia porcellus. The sequence continues at coordinate 15,486,545 of NW_026947502.1, read as the reverse complement.
GAGCAACACCCAGGCATATAATAATAAAAATTCCAGAAATTCAATACAAGAACAGAATATTAAAAGCTGTAAGAGACAAGAAACAGACCACTTACAAGGGAACACCCATCAGAATTACAGCAGATTTCTCTGCACAAACCATCAAATCACGAAGAGCATAGGGGGAAATAATTCAAGCATTGAAAGATAATAATCTCCAGCCAAGATTGAGATATCCTGCACAACTGTCCCTGGAAATTGATGGAAAAACAAGGTGCTTCCAGGATAAAGAGGAACTGGGGGAATTTGCAACCACCAATTCAACTCTACAGAAAGTATTGCAGGATATTCTAAAAAAAGAAAAATACAAAGAACCCAGAAATAGTGGTGGGGAGGCCACAACAAATGGAGCAGAGAACAAAATGAAGAAGACAAACTGACAGCTACTGACAGAAAAAGAGCTTAACAGAAATGAGGCAGAGAAGATTGGATGATAGGAACAGCTATTTTGGAGAAAATGACATCTTAATAGGTAATACTGATTTAGTATCATCTTGTTTTGAAGTCTCATCTAGCTTTTGTCCTTCTGTCTCCAATGGTCTAAATAGGCTGTATCTTATTGGATTTTATTATGTACGATAGTATAAGCAAAAACCTTTTAAAGACAAGGAGATTATACAGAAACCATTGTTCATTTTCTGTTAGTCGATTCTAAATACTCTGTAATGCTGTCATTCTCTTGAATGGTTTTACATTGTTTTGATATACTTAATGCTACAGTATACGAAGTTGTACTCAAGGATTTCAAAGAAAGAAACAATATGGTAACTACTTTTAGGTTAGGATTATCTGGTGGTGAAACACTATTCTGCTTAAATGGTTATGTTTTGATCTGCGCTGTTTCGTTGTTATGCCCTCTTTTATCTCAATCTCCACTCCATTATTTACTTTTTTATCTTTATCCTTTTAATTAAAGGAAAAAAATAGCAGGATATATTATAGTAACCCATTTTGACTTTTCATTACCTTGATTCAAAGCCCTGTATTACTCTCACCATCTGGTTTTTAACTGATGTTCCCCTATTCTGTTTTGCTGGATAGTATCAGGTTCGAAAGTTTAGGCATCAGCTGTGAAGATAATGAGATTCATTATGACGCCCATTCTTGTTGACTTTTAGCTACTTTTGAAGACCTACAATGTCTCCAATGTTTTGGTTTTGTCGGTTTTGTTCTTTACTGTTTTGTTCAATTGTATTATAACTGATGATATAGGCAATTCTATTAGAGATAGCGGGAGACATTATGGTAACCATTGTTGATCACCTGTATTATGTTTTTACATTATCTATTATGTCCACCCTTTTGACTTGACCGATTCTGTTCTGTTATGTCACATTTGGTTTTACTCTCTTCCAAAAAAGTAATAAGAACCGTGGGAGCAATGAAACCCAAAATGTGTAATAGTCATGGTACAAAAGAGAGGAAAAGAAAGTACTCTAAACTATATAACTGCATGTATATTTAAGTGTATAAGATAGAAAATGATATCACAGAGTTTTATTGGATCAATGAACAGAACTGTTTGCAGTATCATTGATGGAATGTCCACTTTACAAGCTTTAATTTTGTGACTTGAACAATTATTTCTAAGATGACAATATGTAATCCATTAACTAGTGATTTCCTACTGTTCATTTTTTTTCTGTAAATCTGTATAACTTGTACCCTTTCCCTGCTTTTTTTTTTTCTTTTCTCCTTAAATAAAATTAAAAAAAAAAAAAAAGACAAAGAAAGCAAGAATGACGGGGCGAGTATGCTTGAACTGAGAGATATTCTGAGGGGCAGAAACACCAATTTGTCTTATATGACAAGAATTTTAACTTGAACATCGCCCCTGGGTATTTTGATCCCGTCTCCCACATGCAGGAAGGTATTAGAGTAACAGGTAAGGAGGGGCCTGGGGATTTAGCTCAGCGGCATAAGCGCCTGCCTTGCAAGCAGGCAGTCGTGAGTTCGATCCCCGGTACCGATAAAAAGGAAATAGAGTAACAGGTAAGGAAAGATCACCTATGGGGAAAATATAATGTGGGGCAAACACAGGCCTATGCCTAAGCCTTGAGCAAACACAGCATTTCACAGCGGAGGAAAATGAACTTCAAGAGAAACAGGAGGGAGAGACCAGAGGGCCACAAGGAAAAACACAACAGCATTCTTGTCAAAGGAAAGAAAAGAAAGAAAGGCAATAGCACCAAGTGCCCCTAAGAGTCCTTAGGGTAAAGACTGAATACCACCCACTGGATGAACAACAGATGACACCCACATCCTCTCTCGTGAACAATCACACCCCGGGCCTCCCGCTCCTTTGCCTCCTTTCTAAGCAAGGTTCCCAGGCCTCCTTGGGACCTCCGACACCCTGGCTATCCCAGCATCTCGGTTTGGGGCTTCAGCTAAGCCTGTAGCCTCCCAGAGTCCCAACGCCACCTACAGAGAGAGGCAAGCATGTGGCACGCCTGTCAACAACCACACCCCACACCCACACAAAGGGGTTGGATGTCATATCTCTGTCACAGTTTGCAGTCTTTACACCTCCTCGGCTGGATCACTTGTGCAGCCAGAGCCCGAAACCCACCCCACCAGCTCCAGTCCTCCTCTTCACATAAGGGAGGCAGAGACGGCAGAGATGAGACACCATCCAGCACCAGCTCCTCTGTGTCCCTGGTCCCACGTGCCTGACTGCTTGGCAACTTCAGCCAGCCAGCCAGATTGCTGTATCTGTTCCCAGTATTGATGTGATTTGTGATGATTTGAGGTGGAGATCAAAGTCCAGGGATTATCAGCTTTATCTAAAAAGCAAGCCCTGCTCCACTGGAGGAGAATGACCAGCCCTAGGCCCTTTGGTTTGTTCAGTTTCCCTGCTGGACAAACCCTCAGCCATCGTGGATGATGCCCGAGCCTCCTCTGCAGTTGGTCGGGGAGGACAATGATCTGAACAAAGGAGCAGATGATCGCGGAGGATTATCTGCAGTCTGCATGGTTTATATTTAGCCATCTTGTGACTGTGTGTGGCAGTCGCCCTTGGGAAACACAATCCTGGAGAGACGTAGGGATGGAACAGGATAGGGAAAGTGTACAGAGGGGTTTAAAATGCTGCTTTGGGACACAGGAAGGAGGATCAGACCAAATGTACCCAAAAAGCAGTCAGGTGGAGGACCGTGTTTTGGACATTTTTGGGCAGAAAAGTAAGTGTATGTATGAGCAAGCATGTTTCTTAAATCAGCAAATCGCCTCACACAGGGGCCTGTGGCAATGCTTGGCCTCCCCTTCATGAGCTCACTCCAGAGTCCACAGGACAGCGGCGGGAAGTCAGACAGCCTGTGGTCTGCTGCTACTGACATCAGCGCAAAGCTGTCTCCCTTGCTGTAAAATAAAAAGACTGAAGAAAACGATCCCCGAGAGCCAGGGGCTCCTCCCCAGCAAGATCAAGAGAGGTGACCTCCAAGTCCGGGAGCCGCAGGTTGAGGAGACCCTGGGCTGGTTAAAACAAGACGTTCTGCAGGGCCGAGGATTTAGCTCGGCGGCACAGCACTGACTGACAAGCATGAGGTCATGAGTTCAGTCCCTGGTACCAAAAAAAAAGCCACTCTGCAATCGCTAAACATTGTGGGGCTGATGCCACCCACCCAAAAATGAACTTCCATGAAAATAACCTTCAGGGGGTAAAAAGGGTGCTAATCTCTATTAATTAAGACTAAACAGATTGACAGCATCTCACAGAGTAAGTGTGGAAGCAGCGGCTCAGGTTCATTAGCAGGATGGGCCCAATACCTCCCTCCCCCACCCCCTGCCATCTATCTGGGGGATAAACCTATCTGGGAACTTGAGTCTCAGACACTGGCGCTCCCAGAGAAAAAAGGTTTTGTCCAGTGCTTTGGCTGCTGCTGGCTGCACTGGGTTTGTGTCTCTGTGATGGCTCGTGGCTGAGGCAGCAGAAGGGGCCCAGACCCCTACAGAAAGACTGCGCTTGGGCAGAAGCTGCAGCGGGCCCAGATGGAATCTCACTCTCTAGTGACAAGCAGAAGAAGCAGGCCTTCCAGGTTGTCCCTCCTGCCCAAGGCAGTGCTGGTCTCAGGCCAGGAGCCACAGGGCTGCTTGCATAAGGCTCGGGACTGCAGGATAGAGGAGGGCGTGAGTCTCAGCCGAAATTTGAGCCTCGCAGAGGTTCTCCAGTCTCCCTAGCAGACCCAGAGGCTTCCGCCCCATCACTGCAGGTGTAATTTCAATGAGCCCCGGGAGCGCGCTCACCTATTCCCCAAATTCCACCCTTAGCTCTTTGTTTCTTCAGGTGGATTCTACTCCTCTGCAGAAAAGAAAACAGGGATGAGTTAAGGAAACAAACGCCCTCAAGATAAAAGAGCCTCCCCCAAATTAGGAATGACAGTAGTAGACTTCTAAGGAAGCAGCTCCCCGGTTTCAACCATCTCGCCCTGTTGGGTTCTTGGCCTCAGAAGGGACTGCTCAGGTCGTGTCACCCGTCTATGAAGGCGCAGTTTACGCCCAGGAGGACTGTTTCTTAAGAAAAGTTGCACAGCACACTGGAAAAAAAGATAGAGCGTTTCTGTTTCCTAAGCACATTCGGAGAACTAATTCGAATGCAAAACCCCATTGCGTTGTTTTACAGACAGCAGGAACCCCACCACCACCACCACCACCACCACCACAGAAAGCCCCTTCTTGAAAGCCTCTGCGGCGACCGCAGTGTGCAGGAGGAAATCAGCAAAGTGGACTCGGTTTCTGGACGGAGACACGTACAAGTCGGGCTGGGAAGGTAAGGCGTCCCCCAGAACCCCACAGCCACAAACCCTGCAGGCTGTTTCCATGACACCTGCAGACTTCATTTGTTGAGGCCCTTAGTCCTTTTCCTTGACGCTCCTGCCCCCTAGTGGTTACACACTTTACTGCAGTCACATCCCTCTACGGACAAAAATCCCAGGGAAAGGAGGGGAAAAGATAAAGGTTTTTTCAGGAAGGGTAGAGGCAACCTTCATCTGTCTCTAGAAAAGCCAGCTTAATTACAAAAAGAAGGAAGTTTAATTCCCCACACACAAGCACAACTTTCTAGACTCTAGTCCAGCACCAATCTGAATCTGGACACCAAGATCCTACGCTGAAAAATACATTATGTAACTGACTCCAGGCCTCGGAGAAAGAAGGGGCTTATCCATACACACAGTGAGGCAGGAAAAGACCCTGCAAAACCTAGGGTCCCCCCACCACCCTGACCTGAACACATGCAAAGCCCCATGCGGTTCTGACCCAGCCTTGCCGGATCTGCCGCTCCCCACAGGGCCCGGCCTCAGCCTTTGCCCTCATCCTCTGCTCCCCTGCACCCTGCACCCCTGCACCTCCCAGTTCAACGTCCTCTGACTCTGCAGCCAAGGCGGCCCATCTGATTCCCTGGAGACAGCGAGAGGTTCCCAGCCAAAGGCATTTTTCACAGCCCCTAATGTGAGGTTGCTCTGCTGATTTTCACAGCCCGCAATGGAGTGTGAGACCCCTGAGGACCGGTGCAGAGGCTGCCGTGTGCAGTACTGAATCTGCGTCCCTAAGGCAGTGATTAGCACGCAGGAGGTGTTCAATTAATACCTTGTAAGGAAACTAATCAAATCGTGAGTGCTGGCTGAGTGATTTCGTAGCCTGTGTTTACAGACTAAGGGAACAGATGGGTCTCAGGGGAGAAGGGTGGCAAACTGCGTCTTACAGGGCTGAGAAGGGCCTGCCCTTGGGGGACTGCTTTTCTTCCTGTGTCCCTGGGTCACGCTGGCCTACAAAAGATGAGGAGACCTGGCCCTGGACAACCATGTTAACTGCTCACCCCACCCTGGACAGGCGAGGGCTTTACTATAACGACACTCCCACGTTGGTGGTGGCCTTCAACTTTTGTCTGCCTGAGAACTGGGCCATATCATCAGGAATCCCAACCTTCGGTGCTACCACTCTATGAGACCTGGGGTGCTGCCACCCCACACAGGACGGCGCACTCTTGTTTGTAAAAGCAGGATCTTGGAGCAAAGAGCACTGAAGGCTTTTCAAAACTCGAGCTTACACTGTCTTGAAAGGGAAAAAAGGGGCTGGGAGTTTAGCTCAGTGGTGTAAGCGCCTGCCTTGCAAGCAGGCAGTCGGGAGTTTGATCCCTGGTACCAATAAAAACGAAAAAGACAAAAAAAAAAAAAAAAAAAAAAAAGGAAACTGTTGCCCATGAAGCAATAACAAAGCTGCGAATTTGCGCTTCCCTTCATGCAGCCTGTCAAGCGACATCCTCTGAGCCTGGCTGCTCTTCTCCTTCCCTCCACTCTGCGTCCACTCCACTCGTAGGCAGGTGCCTTTTCCGAGTCTTGGGCTTTCATCTTCTCTACAGAAAAACAAAGGGACTTCTGCTCTGTCTCGTCAGATGAAAGTCACAGGCATGCGCTACGCCGGCACCCTTTGGCCCATCTGCTCAACCATGAATCCATCAGAAAGGTCAGGGGACGTTTTCAGTCCACATGAGTCACAGACACCAAGCCCAGGGAAAAGCCCCCCAAGGTGATCCAGGAGCTCTCTCAAGCACGAAACTGAGAAGGCACTGCAGAGTGAGTGACCTTTAAGGACTCTCCCAGGTGTTTTTACCCTGACTCAGTTGGAGAACTTGACGCCAGGAGCATGGAAGAGAGGACAAAGCCTTAGATGTTCTCCAGTGCTAGCTCCACCCCGCACCCTTTCCGAGAGCCTCAGTGTTAAATAAGACCCCCTAACTCCTTCCGAAGGGGCGACATCAGCAGCCTAGAAGGTGAGCAGTGATTTTGACCCTCCAGAAGCCACAGTGCATGAAATGAAGGACATTTGATAACACCACGAAAATGGAACATTTCTATCTCCCCAAAAAAGACAGACACTGTCAGTGAGTTTCATTTAAAAAAAAAAATTCTTATTAAACTTTCCCTTTCACTGCTTCTTTGTATCTCTGGTTGAAATGGAGCAGGCTGCAGGTTGCCATGGTGACAGCTGAATTTTTAAATAACAGGGCTCAGGAGCTCTGGCTGCTGGCTGTACCCGCCCCAGGCACGAAATGGTAGGGAAAAGAGAGAGGCCAGGGAAGGAGAGAAAGAAAGCTGCTGGGCTCATCCCAGGCGGCTGCTGCTTCTCCAGGAATCACAGGTCCCCAGCATCTTCGTAGAAAGACACCGATGCCTAAGAAGAGAACCTTCAAATTCTCCTTGTCCGTCTCCAGCACAGTTCCCTCTGGTGCCACATAGATGTCCCCAACCTGTACACCCTCCCCACTAACAGCAGGCCAAACCCACCCAAGTCGCAGCAGAGCCGCTGGAAACCTCCCCCAAGAGAAGCATCCAAGAAGCCGGAGATACGGAGAGCAAGATGTGAAAGAGTGATCAGAGGGCGAGAACCCAGTCCGTGCAAAGAGCCCCAGTCCCAAATTCTAGTTCTGCGCTTCTCTCCAGAACCATCTGAGAATGCAAATGGAGAGTTTGAGAAAGTGGAGAGTTCCCCAGGCCCCAAGCCCTCAGCTCCAGCCCCACAGAGCTGAATGGCAGGGATGGTTGTGAGGTGGGGGCCTGCTGAGGACTTCTTCTAAATGCCCAGACTAGAAAAGGAGGCAGAGAGGCCAAGGCTGGAGAAAACTCACAGCTAAGCAGTCCAGGAATCTGCTTTGACCCAGGAACTGGCTCAGCGAGGGGCTGCTCTCACCAGCTGTCTCTATCCGCCTGTCATGGCAGAACCCAGAAGGGACCTTTATCCCAGCCAGCTTCACCCTGTGCCCCAACCAAGATGGCGGATGGCCAAGGCCATTCTGTGTCTGTCAGGGAAGAAATTCTAGAAGCTAAGTAATAACCATAGTCTAGGATGCGATAACCATAATCTAATCCAAAACTCTGAATTCTGAAATGCTCCAAAATTCAAAGCCTTCTGACTACCAATGTGATGCCACAAGTCAAAAACTGCTCACCTGACCTCACACGACAAATCTCAGATAAAACAGGCACACAAAAAATAGTGTATACATTTATCTTCAGCCTTGTGCACATAAAACATACATGAGGCCCCCAGAAGCCGTGTTGGGTCTGGGAGGGGCACATCAAGAAGCCAGTTCACCCTTCAGGTAAGCTGTGGAAACCACATAGGGCCCAGGAAGAGGGAAGCCAGATCAACCCGCCCAAAGCCGACCGAAGCTGGATCAGTGGCCCCAGGAAAGAGGGAAACAGTCAAGGAAACTGAGGGTCACGGGGACATGGCAGTGTCCTAAGGAGAGGAACGCCAGGGAAAGAGAGAGAGAAAAGTGACCGAGGACTCCCATCTCCAGAGCACGCTCCTGTGTCTTCTGAAACTCAAAGTCCACAAATCAACAAGCAAGAAAAGCAGCACTGGCCCTGGCCCATAGTGGGCACCTGAGAACTCTCTGCTCAGTCCTGCTGGCCTTGCACTCCCAGCACAAGTACAGATACCAGACAGCCCCTTCCCCACTCTACAGAGCTTTCAGATCAGCCCCGCCACCCCTGTATGCCCTCCAGCACACACACGTGTACCAGCTGGGTCAGGATGCAGCACAAGGATAGGACTAGAAATAGTCCCCAGGAAGTGAAAAACACCATCAACAGAAAGGGACCAAGGGGCAGGCGGCTAAGGAAATGAAAATGTGGTTTATTTCTTACTGCATGCTTTTTTCATGGAATGTTTCATACATGCATGTATCACCTTTGCAAAAATAAATAAACTCTGTTCCTATTTCCAGAACACTTATGGAATCTGTCCCTGGTCTCATCCACTCAGCATCAGGAAAACTAAGTCCTGATTCTATTTTGCTGGTAATACTGAAGAATGTGATATCAGACTGGGTCTCAAACATCCTACAGTTTCTGAAGCTGTAAAATGGGGCTAACAAAATCTACTCTGGCCTCCTCACAGGCACTAAAGCTAAAACAATACAAGCCATGACTGCTGTCAAGAACAGAGTCGCTGTTTACCACACACAGGCACAGTGTTATCGTCTGAACCGAAAGCAGCCCTGTAAGAGATGAGCTAGTGCAAACCCCATTTGGGGAGATGAGGCAGAGACAGGACTTACATGGTGTCAGACAGTCACACATCCAGCCTTCTAACTCCAGGACCAGAGCTCTTACCCCCTTACTCAGCACATAGCTTCCTGCCCCAAAAGGTTTGGATGAATGGTCAGACCTCCTGTGTCCGTTTGCTCCAATACTGCACTCTCTGCTTCTGCTCGGGACACCTGAGGGAGGAGCCACATCTCAGTCTACTCATCAGCAAGTCCCACAGTGGGCTTCTATCCCAAAATGTACTACTTGGTGCGTGGCAGAGATTAGAATCTCAGATTCACTTCCAGGGAGTCCCACAAGAAGCCTGGAAACAATTAGCTTGTTACTGGCCAGGTCCCCCACCGTTACCATGGCAACAAGGGACACCAGGCTAGTCCTCAATCCCTGTCCTGATTTGCAGGGGCTCCCTCACTCACGCTTTGCACTTCCTCTTTGAGTTTCTTCTTAGGTCTCCCGTGGAGCTGGCGGCCCTCTCCACAGTAACACCCACCAACTGGTGCGCATGCGGCCCCCTCTTGAATACCAACAGCAACCTGTTCAGCAACCCCTAACCATTCTCAAACCACACCTAACTGCTTGCACAGCCATCCATTGACCAGAACTCTGACTCCTCATTTTTTCTAACCACTGATGCTGTCCTCAATGATTTCAGGCTGTACTTTCTCTGGACACCTTCAAATACCTAGAGAGCATCCTCCTGTTCTTTCCGCCTGGGCCTTCTCATCTGTAGGCTCAGGCTCGAGCCCTCATCAGACACAGAGATCCTGCTGAACCACGCAAGGCTGGGATCTACCCCAAGGTGGGCCCAGAAATTGACATCTTGAAGATGCCACTGCTACTGCTTGGGGATCCCACCCTGAGAGCCGCTGTTCCAGTTATACATTCCCCATTCCTTTGAAACATCCTTTGGTGTGACAGCCCCCAGAACTCTGTACCATCCTAACCTCTTCCCTGTTTGCCAGTGTGGCACCCAGAACCAGACCAGGAGCCTTATGTAGACTCTTTGGGCTCAACAAGGAACAAGTGTTCCCTTGCGCTACTTCAAGTAATAGGAGGTGTTTAATGTGGACAGAAGAGGAACTTCAAGTACAAGGCCAGCGTAGCTAGACCCCAGGCCACCGGACCAGCAGAGATGGAGATGCAGCCACCTCTACCCTGCAGGAGGGCTACATTTACCTTCAGCTCTCTCGGCTGCTTTTACTACGGATGCAGCCACCAACCCATCCCGTACCCCTTCTGCCTTGTGGCTCTGCCTGCCTCACCCCACCCGCTTCCTCATTCCTGTTTCTTTAGGACTCTAAAGCAGCATGGCTTCTCAGTATGTCTGTTTCAGGCTCTGGACCTGCCACCAGCTACCTGGTTTGCTCTCTTTATCCCCGTTCAAATTCTGCAGAGAAAATTGGACAGGGAAAGCTTGTTGCAGTTTGGATGAAGCTCTTGAAAGGTGCCTATAACTGGCGGTGCTCGGGTCCCTGGGCAGTCTCTCTGTGGCTGGTAAAATGCTGGAGCGCTGGACTGTGCGCATGCTGCCCCTTACATGGGGATCGTAGGAGTCTCTGCAGTGATCGCTCCCAACAGGTTTTGTGTTACTGCACACCAGAGCCGTGCAGTGCCGGCTGCAGTGCGGGGCTGTGCAGAAGCTCAGTGGAGCATGGTTAATTAGTGGTGCCTCCCGTGGGTGTGTGAATGGGAAGCCTCAGCCTGCGGGTCAGGTGCTGGCTGTCCCGACTGTCAGACCACGTGGCCTGACAGGACACACTCTGTGGATGCATCCCCATCCTCATTCTGAATTCCCTGCTTCTCTTTATGGGGACAACGACTGCATTTTGTTGTTGGGACAGCTGGGTCACACCACAGCTCCACGCCAGACATCAGCCACTTACAACCCTGAGCCTTTTTCATATCTGCTATGCATTTCTTATACTGTGCAAAAAAAAAAAAAAAGAACCAGAGAAATATTACATTTTCCCTAAGATAATTCATCTTGTTAACCCATCACCCCAACCTATTGTGATCGTACATGAATGATGTCTTTTTCCAACCCTCTTGATAAACTGCTCAAACCATCTGCAGGCTTCAGCCTAGGAGATGGAGATGACTGTTTAAGTTACCCTCTTTGTAGAGCTATTTGTTGCCATGAACTACTCTCACCACGTGGGGAACAATAACCCAGGAATTTCAACAACTTATCTTAGACTGAATAGTACACAAACACAGCGCTCCACTGCGTCCACATGAGAATAACCAAAGACATTCGCATTACTTGGAGGAAGCAGCTCTTCTCCTGAAACAAAAACTGTAACTCACCCGTAGCAATTTGGGGTGGTGGAAACACTGTATGTGTAAGTCATTAGCGAGCTCTATTGTCTCTTGCTTTTTACAGAGCAGAGGCTAATGAAGCATGAAGGGTGAGTCACTTTCCGAGAACACACAGCCTGTGTGCGGTCAGACGGGATCCAGCCCTTCGGCCGGCCGGTCCCCTGTGTCTCGCGGCCTCTCCCTGAGCACTGCTTTCCGAGTGGCACCGAGACTTGCTGGAAGTGACTGTAGCTGGTGGCTCGCGCATGCGGTCGCCTGTGGTTACATTTTTAAACAGTACCTGTTCTCAGTTAAACAGTTACAATCCACCCTTACCTAGGAACCTTATAGTCATTTTAAAATGAGAGTAACTCTACATGTATCTATAAGATTCTCGGACCCTACTCTGTTTTTGAAAAGGGAGAAAAAAACAACAAAAACAATGCTACAGAATTTCAGAAAAAGATAACAGGAGATTAGCAATGGTTAATGTAATGCATATTGTTCTCTTCAAAGTAGTTGTTGAGATTATAAGATTTAGGCATGCATAATTGATCAAACACTAACAACACAATAAAAGCATTTTTTCAATGAACTAAAAGTCTCAGTAATATAATTAACTTAGCTACCTTTTGTGTGTGTGTGTGTGTGTGTGTGTGTGTATATATATATATATATATATATATATATATATATATATTCTTTTCTCCTTTCACCTACCCCAATTATTTTTTCCTTTTGAGCAGTTTCTTTCCCTTTCACAATAACTATTATAGATTTTGGATCTTATTTCCTTTTTCTTATGCTAGGGAGATAATATGATGTTTGCACACATGAGTTTGATTTATTTCACTTATGAGTATGGTCTGAAGTCACATCCATTTACCTATAAAAGCCTCAAATTTATCCTTTTTTATAGCTGAGTAGTACTCCATTGTATAAATTATCACATCTTTTTTATCTATTCCTCAATTGATGGGCATTTGGGTTGTTTCCAAGACTTAGCTCTTACAAATTGTGCTGCTATAAACCTGGGTGCACATATATCAGTGTGGTATGATGTTTTTAATTCTTCTTGGAAAATACCCATAAGAAGAATAGCTGGGTCAAATGGGACCTCCAATCCTAGTTTTTTGAGGAATCTTCACATTGATTTCCACAGTGGATGCACCAGGCTACACCCCACCAGTAACGGAAAAGTGTTCCTTTTTCCATACAGCCCCTCCAACATTTGTTATTGGTTGATTTCTTGATGATAACCATTCTTTCTGGGGTGAGATGGAATCTCAGTGTTGTTTTAATTTGCATCTCTCAAATGACCAGTGATGTTGAACATTTTTTCATATATTTACTTGCCGTTTTTACTTCTTTATCTGAGAAGTGTGTGTTCATCTCAGATGCCCATTTTTGGTTTGGGAGCCTACCTTTTTTAACATTATATTAACGTATGAAAGCAAGAGGTAGAGAATTATAGACTTCCGGTTTCTACCCTTCACACTTTCATTCTGAGTAGATTTTTACATTTGTGTATTACTTTTTTAATCAAAAAAAAAAGTTAAGAAGCCATGTGATAAAAATCCTCAGATACCCGCCCTCCCCCTGCACTTCCTCAATGGCTCTGGACGACCTATTAAGAGCCAGGCTTCCAGTGACCTCAACACTAAGAAAGCCACTGTCTCACAGAGACAACCTGAGACAGGGCAGGACTTGGGGTGCTAACCCAGCTGCTTATTGATGGCATAAGGTACCTCTGCATGCGCCAATCCTCAGCATGAGACCCCCCCATGTACCAATGCCCTGCTGCCACAGTGCAAAGCATCACAAGCTTGACAATGTGTCCTGGGAGTAAGAGGCAACAATGCCTTCCTGTGTGACCTTCATAGCAGCAAGAGAAACAGCCACGCAGGCTTTTCACAATATATTGGTCAGAACCAGATAGTACCCTGGGCTAACGCAATTCTTGGCAGAGGGTAGGGTCACCAAGCCTGGACCAGATGAATTATTTGCTCACAGGGACTAGGGAACCCAGTGTCCTTTGAGAGACATGTCTTGACTACTCTCTGGACAGTTCTGAGATTCCATCAACAAGGGAAAAGACAGAGAGAGGCTCATGTGTCTCTAACCACATCGCGGCTATGCGCTAAATTATAACACCTGCCCTTCTTCTGAATGGAGAGCAATTCTATGCAGCCCTTTCCCCCTTCCTGCCCCACGTAGTCTCACAAGTACACTGTTTCAGAGCCAAGTGTGCTAGGTTTATAGATTATTTGATTGTTAAAATGTCAGCTAAAAGTGTTACTGGATTTGTTACGTTGCTTATGCTGAGAGTGATATTCATAAAAGCCTCCAGGGTGGGCTGTGGGAAATGTCACTGTAAAGATGATTGAAATACACTGATGAAAATCTGCTTTATTAAAGATCCACAGCCATGGTCCAGTGGATTTCAGACACTGCAGGTTCTGGAAGGAAGCAAGCAAAATGGGTTTTAGAGGTGACAATAAATACACGGCTCTGTGTAGCAGGATGTACAGCATTTGATGAGAAGGATTAAGCTGGATAGATTTGAGAGGAGAACAATAAAATCATGTAGATCTGATTTAAGTGTTTTGAGGTGTAGCTTTCTAAAGGTAGAGTTCCATTGGCCACACCTCTGCAAAACTTTAGAAAAGAAACCACCTTACACAGGGTCGGCCATTTTTTATTTGGAAAGTTCTGGAATCAGACATCTCAAGCCCTGTGCTTCAAATGAAGAATATCTGATGTGGAATCAAAGATTTTTCTGGTAGACAGGGCATTAACGGGGCTGACTAACCAGAAGACAGCTTGAGCAGAAGCTGCCCCAGCACTGCAGAAGCTGGTGACGAATTCACTCTGGTCTTTGTTTCTTCCCCTACTCATCCTCTCTGCTACAGGGGAAAGAAATGTCCTCTTCCTTCTTCAGTTCCTTGGCTGGGCCCAGTGGTGGTAGCCACCAAAAGGCTCATGAACAGAAGGAGGAGGAGGAAGAGGAGGAGGAGGAGGAGGAAGAGGAGGATGAGGAGGAGGCGGAAGAGGAGGATGTTTTATCTGTTGTAAGTTTTGTGCGATGTGAGTTTATAAACAAGAGAAACGCCCCACAAAAACATCTAGACTTGGGAGATGCTATTACCCCCATTTCAGCAAGGGACAATATATTGTAGGAGAGTGGCAAGACAAAGGAAAGGGACTTTTAGGCCTCCCAGGTGGCAAAATGTGAGAGATAAATACATAGGAAGAACAGAAGGCAAAGGTTATGGACATTTTGTCTGTGCAGGTACATCTCGGGTGACTCTCTGTCTTCTTCCTGGTAATATAGTTTCCCCGGGAGAGGGATTTATGGCCACCTGCATTTCTTGGACGCTCCTGCCTTCAGTTAGAGAAGGAAGGCTCCAGCAAGGCTGCTGTCTGCACCTGTAGACTGTTTAATGCCTTCAACTCAAACTAATTCTATACCAAAGTGACACATTTTGAAGTGGCATCTTCTGATGCCAGACACGCCTTGTCTGGCTTCCCTGTGGGCTGGTGCCTCCGATGCTCCTCCTGAGTCCCTCTGCACACTGCCTGCTCCTCCTCGTGCTCCCACAGGCTGACCCATGGCTCTTCGTCCTCAGATTCACAAATGACTTCGACACCGGCAGCGTGAAGAGGAGAATTTATTCCCCGAGTGTCTCCCCAGTGGGGTCTCCCAGGGCTGGCTGCATCCCACTGCCAAGGATCTGAAGTCACTGGCCCTCTCCACGGCCCCGCCCTTCTCCCCCTGGCATGCCTAAGGGCTCCGGAGAGGTAGGAGAGCCAGACTGCTGCTAATCTGGGGTTGTGCTCTGTGCCCTGTGGTTTCCCTACGCTCTTGCCCACGCCTTTGTAAATAGCTTCTTTATGAAACTCTGCTCGAGTTATCCTAATTTGAGGGTGCCATCTGCTTCCTGCTGATACATGCAGTACTTTAATTTGATCTTATATGGGTTGAATGTTTTTTTGTTCAGTGATATTTCTGCGTTCTCGCCTCCCAAAACACTCTCTGCATGATTGCAAAGACCTCAGCCTCTGATGCTGCCCAGCACTGGGCTCGTAGCGTATTCCAGATGGAAGCCCTTGGGCCTTTGCAACTTTGAGACACTCTGTTTCTCTGTGTGCAAATAATAGTAATAATGGTGATATCTGCTCCATTAAGAGTCTGTGTGAAGTGGACAGTGTAATAGGGAGCAGCGGGCAGTGTGGCAGACTGCAGTCTGTGCCCATCTACAGGGACCGGGGGACTCATCATCGTGATGAAAACCAAGCCTGCATTGTCAGTTATTCTGAAACTTCAAAAGGCCAGAAATCTTGTATCATATATAAAATCTTCCCTTTGCTAGAACATGAATTTCATGAGAACAGTAACAACCATTTTATTCATTGCCCTATTCCCAATGAGTCGACTTGCTTGTCTGAAACTCTGCTCTGAAAATACCACAATTGAAAAGTCTTCTAACAAAGGACCGATCCTCTTAGAGCTAAAGTGAGGGGCTCCCTCTGTGGCCCTTAGCTCAGGTCACCTGCTCAATGATCTAACAAAAACTTAGTAATATGGTTATCAGTCCTACACACTTGTTTTTTTATCTTAAAGAGGGTAAGATTAGACATATCAAAACAGAACAAAACAGTTCAAAAAGAAATAATTTGAAGAAATACAGATTTCAAAGCAAGTCCACTGGAGATATTCACTGTTTATCTAATTGTCTCTAGTTCCTTCCAAATAGTTGTCCCCATCTTCACACACATTATATACATACTGCATATTATAGAACTAATCAAATCATTACAGGATGATGAAGGCTTTCTAGGTCTTCAAGATCTGACATTGGGGAAGACAGTAATGACTACCACAGTGTCTTTCATTCTCTTCGTTCCTTCCCTTTTAAATCTTGTAGTTATAATTTTAGAGAGAGGGAAATGGACATTTCACAAGGAATACACTTTTCCCCCTGGGCCTGCTCCACCTGGGGATAGGGTTATATTTCAACAGGCATTGAATTTATATTATTGATAGCTTGCAACAAACCGTAATGCACTTGGCTCCCGGTCCTCAGTGTTGCTAAGACTGGTCAGGTTCCACCTGTCTCTGGGCAACGGATGTAAGTCATATTTTAAAAATAAACTAATTTTCCTATATAAATTATAAATATATGCATGTACAATTTATATAATTACCTTTGAACATACAGCAAAGTACAACAGAAAAAATTTAAAATTATTAGAAGTTTAGCAATGATTATGCATATTTTAACTGGGTATACGGGTACTTTACAAGGTCGTAAATTATTTTGTCATTTGCTTTTTTATAAAGTTGAGGTCATAAGCATTTCTTTGTGTTACATGGTCTCTATGCATTTTAAATAGCTGCATATGTATTTCATGGAATGGCTGTGTCTTTATTTACATCGTCATCTACTTATTTATATATTTATTTATGTTTGCTACTGGGAATCAAACTCAGGACCTCATGCTTGTCAGGCAGGCGCTGCTCCACTGAGCTAAATCCCCAGCCACCATTTCCTTACTGTTGAACATTTTGAGGTAGGTCTTATTTGCTTCTAGATTTATGATTTCACTTATCCAGGCATTATTGTGATGGCTTCAAGAGCATAAGAACAGTTCATTATCTTCTCATTTATAAGTATGCAGCAATGCTCATTAAAACTCTGACCTCCTCTAATGGAAGCCACTGTTGTAGTTCCCATTATACAGATGTGATCACAGAGGTACAAAGGCTGTATTAATCTGTGTCAAGCAAAACATCCAGCTTCCAGAATCTCATACAAATAGGTATTTACTTGTTCTTACTCTGTCTGAACATGGATTATTACCAGTGTCACTTCAGGCTCAAGTGACAAAAGACTACCATCACTGCAGTCCTCTTGTGCCTCTGGGTTTTAAAATGGCAGTGTCACTATTTGAATGTCACTTTACATACTTTAATTTTGTAACCTGAACAACTATTTCTAAGATGACAATATGTAACTTATCCACTGGTGATTTCTTACCATTTATTTTTCTGTAATTCTGTATTATTTCTACCCTTTTTTTCTCCATGTATTTTTTTTGTTGTTTCTTTCTCTTTAAATAAAAAAAAAAAACTTAAAAGGGAAGGGAGTAGAGGTGAAGGGGAAGTAAAGAAAATGAAGATGTGTTATATACATGTAGCAACCCATCACAATAAATGTAAATGCTGTGGACTATAAACAGGTACTAACAAAAATAAAGGAAAAAACACCTGCCTTACCAGGGAATGCTGTGTTCAGCAAATACACCGATGTGCGTGCTATCTTTGTGTCTCATACATCCCCCAAAGGCCATTGTGTTGAAGCCATCATTGTTGATGGGACTTAGCAAATGAGTTCATCATGAGGGCTCTAACTTCACCTGGGGATTAATCCACTGATGCGCTTGTACCGAATGGCACTACTGGGGATGGACACTGGAGGTGGAGCCAAGTGGGAGGAAATGGATTGTGGTGCCAAGGCCCTGGGACTGTGTCCGGTTCCTACCCCTTCACTCTCTGCCTCTTTGCCTTTCTTTCTGCTGCCTGGTTGCCATGAGGTGAGCAGCATCCCTTCCACCATGGTGTTTCTGCCTCACCGCCAACCTGACTCCGGACTGAAACCGTGAGCCAAGATACATTTTCTTCCTTTAAATTGTTGTTCTCAGGTATTTTATTACAAGAAAGAAAGCACACTCAGAGTGTCATTTCCAAGTGCCTCGTAAGATGTAAATCCCAGAACGTTCAGTGAAAGAGACATAGGCTCAGATTAGGCAGTCATAATTAGCATCCCACCTGTTTCACTTAATTTGTGACACTTTAGCAAGAATGTAAGAGAATCTTCCTGACTCTCAGTTTTCAGATCTAGGAAATAGCCAGACTGTATTTCATGGCTATAAGACAATTGGAGCATGGTGAATACCCAATAAATGGAAGTTGTATTATCTCAATAGTAATCAAAGTTAGCTGTTCTCCACAGAAGGGCTCCTCGGGAGATAGGAAAAGAAATTCCTTCAAAAACAACTGTAAAGTCACCTGAGTGCTAAGAAGAACAAAGAAGAATTAGACAAGGTGCCTTCTTCCCTGATCTCCACACCCTGAAGCATTTTTTGAGATCTCTAATGACCTGGACACCAACTTAGAGCTGCCTCTCTGAAATATTATCAGACGGAGGAACAAAAGATTCTAGATGTCAAAAGAAGTATGGGAAAGAACTCTTCTTTTTTAACTAGTAGAAATTTGGCTGCTGGGAGGATTCAAGAAGACATTGTGTCCCTAAATCACCAAATCATAACATCTTAATAGAGAAGGGACACATAAACTATAGTGTCCAGCTTCTCACCATGTCCCATCGATATGAGCTGATCAATCATCCCCAGCCACTGTTAGCCAAGGCTGACAAATCAATACATCCATCATCATAATCATCATTGTTATTATTATTCCCAAGACACCTTTCCAGCTGCATCTGAGCTATTCTCTCCCATGCAGAAAGGATGACAAATTTGCTTGAGACCCCATTGATCACAGCAGGAAGGAAAGAGGCGAACTGGGAAAAGCATAAGGACACAGGGGAAAAAAGAGAAAGTCTGAAAAGGTCTAAAACAGTTGCTCAGAGTATTGTCCTAGAACTTGCTTGATCATATGTGAGAAGATTAAAATGATAGACCCCAGGAGATACCAAGTCCTTATACTGGGTTGGGACTTAGAGACCTGTCTTAATCAGCAACTTCTTCAGATGATTTTACACTATTAAAGTTTGCACCTTAAGAATTTAAGATCTATGATTCACTGGGTGAAAATCACTGGTAATGTTCAAGTTTTGCGGTTCTGCTCTTCATCTGTCAGAGGTAAGCTTTGCAGAACACAGGAAGGCACGCTTGTAGGAGTGGGCCAACATCTTTCAGATCAACAATAGCGTAGTTCCCTGGAATAGGACTGTCCTTTGACTGAGAAAAATGGTTCTTGTTTTTACATGTTGTAAGATGTAAATCCCAGAATGTTCAATGAAAGAAACATAGGCTCTGATTAGGCAGTCATTAGGCAGAGATGCAATAGTCTGGCATCTACAGAAAGTTGATCAACAAATATGGGAAAAATCTGTTGAACAAAGAGAAATCAAAGGGTTAAAGAACAAGTCAAAGACACACAGGTGAAGCCAGACCTCAGAGATGCTGATTGGTCCGAGGATTTGCATTTGCTAAGGCCAAGCCTGAAAGTCTTGGGACTTCTTTGACTAGAAAAAGAAGAGTTGTATTTTTTCCCTTTTCTTGGGGAGGGGGGGGGTGCGCGGGTGGATTAAAAGTCACATGGAGGGTCGTCTTCTTCTGGCTCCTTGTCCTTTAATCCTCTTCAAGGTGTAATTAAGTGATGGAAATGCACTTTACTTCTAACTTTCAGGGTGTTTTATTTTGGGGAGTTACTAAGGCTTATTCTAAACAGCATATTAATTACTCCCACATGTGAAGTGAGTCCATGTTGGATACAGCTAGAACTCGTTTGATATTAAAATTCTTGAGAAAACAAAGCAGGTATTTTTATACACAATTTACAGAAATTTAAATCTATGGATGGTTAAGGAAAAATAGGAATTGAGAAGACTTAAAAACTAGAAGCAAAATCTCATCAAAATATAACACACACACACACACACACTGTTCTTGTTACATACAACCTATGCAAGTTTCTCTTGCCCAAGACATGATTCACGTTTCTGTACTTTATTCCACTGTGATCTTGCTACCTTCATTCTGTGTTAAAATTTTATATGTCATGCACTCATCTCATTGCCTTCTCAGATTCCTTTTCATTCTCACAACAATCCACTGATGGACAGATGCTAGCTAGTATTATGCCTGCTTCATAGACAGGGACCCAAATGTCCTCAGGGCCCAAAGCCAGTGATCACCCAGTCCGACAGAGCCTAGGTTTGACCTACACATTGTGACCCCAGAACCCAGCCCTGCCGTCTCTGTCAAGCTGCCACCTGACATACCAGCAGGAGACAGCACAGTGTGCTTTGCACTTGTAAGCTTTTGGAGATGGAAGGAGAAACTCACAAGAGCCTCCCTCACTAACAAAGCAATTGTTTTCATATGTTTGATGCCTTTCTTTTTAGCATGATTTCAGTCCTGCACAATTATTCGCAGGTTTTATCATGGAAGAAATCTCTCTTAAGTAAATGAAAATAAGGTAGAAATTACATATTGGGCTTGAAGTTAAATTTTGGTTTTGGTTTTGGTTTTATTGCTGGATATAAAACTCAGAGCCTCACGTATGCTAGTCAGGTATCTGCTACTGAGCTAAACCTTGCCCCATTTTTTGTGTGAGTAAAAATACATATTCATAAAAGAAAAAAATGGAAAATGCAGAAAAAGCTGATGAAGGATAAAAAATCTATCATCTTGCCTTTTGATTTACTTTGTAACTTTTATACATGGTTGAGATGACTTTATATAAAAAATTATATATATTATTACTTTTGCGTAATGTCAAAATAAGTTTCAGAATCTTTATACATAATTTAAAATTACGAGAAAATACTACACATCAATATTGGACATTTAAGTTACTTGTTGTCTTTTGCTATTATAATTAATGCTTAAGTAAATACTTGTTTATGAAGCTGTCTTACATTTTCAATTGTGGGTTCCTAGAGTGCATGATATTGAATGTATTACCAACTTTCTAATTGTGTCTAAAACTTATCTTTTTGTTGCTAGTAATGTATTACATGAAAATCCTTCCAGATTTCTGTTATTTGATATTTTGTAGGTATAGCTATAGTTTTTATTAAGTTAAATTTTTGGAAAAGTAAATAATGAGTCTAATTAATAAAAAAAAAAAAAGTACAGGTCAGTCAGTGGAGTTGGTAAAACAGAGAAACTGCTAGCCCCATCCTCAATTTCTTATTCTTTGGTCTTGATGAGCTCTGAGGTTTTATGCGTCTAACAAGTTCTCAGATGACTTGAAAACCACTGTGCAGTGATGTATACCTGTAATCCTAGCTTCTCAGGAGGCTGAGGCAGGAAGATCGTAAGTTCAAGCCTAACCTGGACAATTTAGTGAGACTCTGTCTCACTCAGATAAAAAAAACAAAAATCTTAGGATGAAGCTCATTGTAGGGTGCTTGCCTGTCATGCATAAAGCCTTGATTTCTATCCCCAGTACTGAAAAAAAAAAAAAAAAAAAAAAACAGAAAATGAAAACTATGGGGCTGGGGATACTATGGGGCTGGGGATTTAGCTCAGTGGCATAAGCGCCTGCCTTGTAAGCGCGCAGTCATGAGTTCGATCGTTGGTACTGATTAAAAAAAGAAAAACTAAAAACTAGCGGCACACAATGGGAAATAGCACATGCGTGAAAGCTCTTTTAATATTCGGGCAGAAAAGAACAATAAGGTAGAGCGAAAAACCACCCGTTAGCTCACCACAACTCACTGGGCTTCACAATCACACACACATACACACACACACACACATACCCCTCTTGCAAAATAATTTTTACATCACTACACATTGCTGTGGATCTAACCACATCGGGACCATCCTTTGAGCCACCCAAGAGCCACATTTGCAACATAATTTTTCTAATAAATGTATAGCAGCAGTATTCTATGAAGTCAGACAGCTATATGCTAAATTGTCTTCAGTAACTTATTTTAATTAAATTTATACAGTGCAAGAGTCAAACAATAGAGAAAAATACAAAGGAAAATACACCTCAAATCTCACCACCCCCAACTAACCCCTGTTAATAAACAGACATACATTTTCAATGCACATATTTGTAATCTCACATAAATTGAAACAGAAGCTAAGCTCTGACATAACCTGCTTTCTCTGCTTACATAAATTAAGATTTGGTAAAGCAACAGAACCTCAAAAATCATTGGCGAATGCACTATTTAACAGAATCTTAACACAAATCCACTTATGAAATGTATCTTTTTTTTTCCTATCCAGTACTGAGGATGGAACCAAGGACCTCACAACCGGTAGGTAGGTGACCTGCCACTGAGCCCAGCCCTTATGTATTCTTTGATATAACTGTTGCCTACTCCTCACAGATATGCCAGGTGTAGGTCGGGGTGACATTCATTCTACATTTCATGTATCAGGCCTGCTTTAGGAATAGTGCGCCTATAATAAGGAAGAGACTTTTGTACTAAATCAAAAATTTAAGTCTCAATCAGTGCCCACAGCCCAGAGTATCTGAAGCTTAGCACATCTGAAGTTCCAGGTGTAGATTCTGGATTTTCTCTAGTAGTCTAGGACTGAAAACACTGATCTCTGGTCTTAGCTAAGATTCACCACTCAGGCAGCTCTAGAGTGACTCTAGAATGGGCAAAGGGGCTGACAAGCACAGAGAGGAAAACAGGGAGGTTCCTCCTGATTTGATCCTCATCACCCAGGGGCCATATCCACCTCTCCCGCTCCTGCCAGAAAGCGTTCATAGTAACCAAGCATCTTGTGCATTTGTAAAACATGGTTATGCTTTTTTAAAATTTTGCATAATTTTGTTAATGCATCCCCATTTTCTAGATGCGGTTTAGTAAGATTCACTGAAATCATGCGTGCAAAGCTCTAAGCATGGTCGCAGGACATAGTAGATGCCTAATAAACCTCAGTGTCACAGAGAAGAAACAGTGAGGATATGCATGCTGTGGGGTCTCCCCTTGTCTGTCTCCCTCTCTGGATCAGACTACACTGTCATCCTGCAGACAATAATGACAGGACACCCAAGAGGCGGTGTCAAATCAATGATGAATCCCCAAAAGACAAATCACATTCTTTATGCCCCCATCAAATCTAAAGCCTAATAAAATCTAGATATTACTCACAAACTCCCCAGTGCTCAGCCTAAAAGTAGAAGTTGTCAACATCAAAACAAACCTGAGCCTCAACAAAGACCCAGCTCACTTGATGCCACAGGGCACAGGCAGACTCGATCTACTGCACTCTGCTTACCATGAATGAATGGAAGGCACCCTCAAACCCCCATGTGACCCCATCCTGGGACACATCGGGGATGGTGGCAGTGGCCAGACACAACCTCTTGTTGCCTTGTTTGGAACACATAGGGACAATGTAGCCCCAGTGTATTTATAGAAGCCAAAGAAGTATAGATTAAATAAAGGGCAAGGAGACCCTAACAGATATGTCCTCAGGTTTCTCATGTTTTTTTCACTGCGTATCTTTAAAAAGAACCAGAAACCATAGCCATCCATGCTAAAGGATGATTGCACACGCTAATTACATCTGGTCCCATGGAAAGCAGGAGGCTGCAGGGTAAATCATCACATGGCAACGCTCTGCATCTCAGGCTTCGTTAAAGTGATTTTCCCCAAGAGTCTCCTACAACAGCATGTACAGCACTTGGTCCAGCACCTGAATCACTCTGAGTAATCAATAAATGGAAACGCGTTGAGATCACCCACTGAGCAAGGCAAGCCTGCTGGCAGGCAACTCAAGCCTCCTCCCAGCCGGAGGAGAGCTCCTCCATCACCCTGCACTCCCAGCCCCTGCGGTGGCCTCAGGCTGACACTTTGGTCTCCAGTCCTCCAAGCTCCTTGGCAGGCTGCACAAGCTCTGCAGGGTCTATCCACGATGACAGAGATATCCCAGCTGAAGAACTGAATTTCACAGGTCTGACGCTGACACAACCCATGGAATTCAGTTCTCAAAGCTGAGGATACGCACAGGGTCTCCAGAGATGGCACAAAGCCTTCCTTCCCGCCTGGCCCAGCCCTGTAAGATACAAGAGAGAAAAGCTCGGTGAACGTGAACAGTTGCTTCCCATTGCTGGACACACTCGACTTAGAAGCGTCAGGAAGGATATGAACAGTAGCCATGAGTGTTGACAATCATCAAACATAATAGCTGGTCTTTCCAGTGCCAGGGCCCGAGACTCTTCCTTCTCCTTCATGCCAATTCATCCTGAAGTTCTCACCTTCAGCATCACCCCCTCAGCCAGGCCACACGTGGCAGAGACTACTACTTGTTGATTCTCTCTTCCTTCTCTGTTAATAAGAGTCCCTAAATTGTAGCTGGGCACATGCACTCCTGGCACGAAGACTTCCCTTCCTAGCCTCAAGGAACTGAGTTCCGTGTGGGAGCAGAAGCCACGCGCTATCCGCTGTCTTCTTCCTCTACTCACGGCAGATGGCGGTGAGGAGGCCCCCAGGGACATGCAAATGAGGGCTACTCCCCAGGGAAAGGCAGGCACTCATGCTGGAAGGTCCTTGAAATCATGAGGCTTGCACATGAGCTGCTCGCACCTGGACTATGACATCAGGGGGGCGTTTGATTTCCACCCACATGGCCATACATACACATACACAGTAACATTCTTAAAATAGAACCCACACACATATAATTCACCTAAAATATAAAATTCACTGGCTTTCAATAGTTTGCCAAGTTGTGCTATCTTCACCACAATCAATTTCTGAACACTATATCTATTTATCTATCTATCTATATATCAGCACTCCCTCCTCATTTTCTACCCCTAGTCCTATGCAGCCACTAACCTCCTGTATATCTTCAATACAATGAATACATATACTTTATGTGTACACATAGATGTTTCTCTCATACACACATGAAACATGTAGAATTAGCAAGTATTTCCTCTAATATAAATTTCATATATGTGAAACCATGTACCATGTAGTCTTTAGTGACCAGCTCCCTCATTGAGCACAATGCTTTCAGGGCTTATCCATGTCTTAGCTCTTGTGACAGTATTCATTCCCTTTCATGGATAAGTAATATTCCATTGTATGGATATGCCACATTTTGCTTACCCATTTAGCAGCTCATCAGCATTTGCATTCTTTCCACTGTGTAACTATTATGAATCATGCCTCTGTGAATACGAATTCTGTGTTGACATATGTTTTCGTTTGGGGTTGGGGTTATACCTGGGAGTGGAATTACTGAATCATATGTTAACTCTGTGATTAACCTTGTGAGGACTCTAGAGTGTTCTCCAAAGGGCTGTGCCACCTTCTATTTCCCACCAGAAGCGTAGGAGAGTTTCAGTTGCTCTGCGTTCTTGCCAATGCTTGCTACTGTCTTCTGATTTTAGCTGCCCTAGTGGATGTGGAGTGGTACCTTCATGGTCTTTACTCACATTTCCCTGATGGTTAATGATGTTAATTAAGATTTTTGTCATTTGCCTACTGGCCATTTGTATAACTCTTTTGGAAAAACGTCTATTCAGATCCCTCGCCAGTTTCCTAATTCATTTGTCTTTTTATTATTGAATTATAAGATTTTTATATATTCTAGATATAAGTCATATATATTTACTGTGTGAGTTGCATTTTTAGCTCTGAGTGTGTGTGTGTGTGTGTGTGTGTGTGTGTGTTGTGTGTGTGTGTCCCATAAAACGATTTCCAACTCTAGCACGATGTCTGAATGATGGTAGGCATTCCAGTGATTTGGAAGAAAGGAAAGAAGACACTTTCAGAAACCATATAGTTTCCTAGATGGAAGAACCAAAAGCCTGAAAGATATTAAGCTGCTGCATAGGGAGATAATAAAAATAAGGAGATAAAAGTTAGAGTAAAGCTTTAATCTAGCTGGCCTCCTACCAATCATGAGAATGAGGCAGGCCATGCGCGCATGCTGGACATCAGAGACCTCAAGTAATGGTCTTTCCAAGTCTAGAGGGATGGAAATTTCAGCTTCAACCTCCAGCTTTCAGGGATGAGAGAGGCTGAAAGCTGAGCTGAACTGAGTTGTCTAGTGGTTTAATCAGTCACGCCTGAGTAGTGAAACATCCATGAAAACCTAGATAGGCAGCCTTTGGAGAGCTTCCCACTAGCTGAACACACAAAGGTGTCTAGAGGGTAGATCGGTGCCCCAGGGAAGGACCTACAAGCTATATACTCCTGCTCCACCCCTCGCTCTATGCCTCTCTTCATCCACATCCTTAGTGATAACCTCCAGAAGACGCTAACAACGTTTAATAAAAAGTGATGCCCCCTCTCCTATCAGGTACTAACAGGAGCAAAGCGAACTAATGTATGAAAAAAACATTGCTTGAACATGAATTATCATTGAGATTCAAGGTCAGGGAGTGAAATCAACCAGGTCAAGAAAAAGGCAGGGTAGCAGGTGGCTGTTTCCTGTCCAGGGTGCCTGATGGGATATCATAGTTCATTTTTCAGTGTGTTACTGATTTCTATCACCATTTGGGGGAGTTTCCTGATCAGTATGGAGAATGACCCACTAAATTAGCCCCAAGTCACAGACACCCTGGGTCCTTCCACCTACTGTGAATCCTAGACAACAAATGTGACTTGTACCAAGTGTCGCCCCGAGCAGGGATTATGTCTTTTCCACTCCTGGGTTCCCAGCACCCACCCTGTGCCTGGCAC
The DNA here is from genome assembly GCF_034190915.1 of Cavia porcellus. Lineage (NCBI taxonomy): Eukaryota > Metazoa > Chordata > Mammalia > Rodentia > Caviidae > Cavia > Cavia porcellus. The sequence goes on along the minus strand of NW_026947502.1, from coordinate 15,459,733 downwards.
ATTGTAGATGCATAAGAATCTTAATTAATTAACGAGCAACCCTAATGAATAGATGAATGGATGGGTGGATGGATGAATGCATGAAGAGAGGAATGGAAACCACAATATGAACCCAAAGCCACAATGCTAATGAAGCCAGCGGACACTGACCGACCTGGGGAAGGATTCTGAGGTAACACCTGGACACATCTGGTGACAGTAAAGTGTGGTGACTAGAAAACAGGTTGTGGAGCTCGGCTGCTCAGTTCTGATTCCTGCTGAAGTCTGTGAGTGTGCAGAGCCAGGCGGAGGTAGCTACGCATTCTCACCTCTGCCTAAAACGTCCATCTATTTATGTCTGTCCCTGTGCCACATCCACGCCTTTTATTCCATCTGCTCCACACCAGGCTTCATGTCCCTGCTCCTCCGTGGCACTGAGCCGAAGCTCCAGGCATTTTTTAATTCTGGTTGGATCCACACAATTGGGTGATTACGATATAAACGTCTGCACTGCTGGGGCTGCAGCAGTGATTCCGTTGCTCAAAATGATCCACCAGGCACTCGGTTTCCTCCGGTGACATGTAATGGCTTCTCCACCCCCCTCAACTCTATGTGGCCTTTGACACGTAGCACAGAATATAAATTACTCAAAGCTCTCCACTCTTTCATCTCTCAAAAAAAGCTCTCATGCGGAGGAAGAAAAGCATGATGCGTAAGGGGAAAAATTGATGGCCTCACCCCAAAGGGCTCCCACTTAGGTGACCGAGAGACAGGAAAGCCAGCAGCACAGAAATCTAGTGCAAAGGGGTGCTGTATAACATAATAACCCGGGTTTGCCAGGGTCGTCCCAGAATCACGCGAGCCTCTCTAAATGTAAATCTCACTTCACGCTCACAAAGCCAGGTGAAGTGCTGCTATGAAAGAGGATGAAAAAGAGGAGGAGGAAGAGGAGGGGAGGGCAGAGGAAGAGCAGCTTAGCAATGTAAAAACACTCTCTCTGCCACACACAACCAGCAGGCTTAGCCATGCTGCTCCAGTCTCAGCGGCCTCTTGAAAATGCAAAAAAAAAAAAGTCCTCCCTAAAAGAATGAAGACCAGATAAGGTGGCAAAGTATACAGACGAAAACTCAGCCACCCAGGCAGCAACAGATGAAATGCACTAAGCCTGGCATCAACACGAGGCCTGTAGAAGGGAACCCTTTCCCTGAAAACTTCTGCACATCCTGCCAGCCAGGCCATCACAAAGCAGCTGGACCCTAATCCCCGACACCCGCATCTCTGTCGTCTTCCACCGAGACCGTGACGGCAGCCTCCTGGTCACTTCCTGAACCCTCTCCTGCCTGTGTAGTCCACTCCCAAATAGCAGTCTGGGAAGTCTTACTAAAAGATAAGTCCGAGGGGAAGGAAATGAGATTTTCTCCCCGCCAAAAAAAGAAACACTGAAAAAGAATCAATATATGTCATAGACGTTGTACCCACTCCCCATGAAGAATGCAAGCTTCAAACAGGTGGCAAAAAATAATTAAATAAGTAAATAAATGATAAGTTGATTTGGGTCCAACAGCTTCCCTGAACCCTGAGAATAAAGCCCAACCCCTTGGCATGGCCCACGGCCCAGCGATCAGGCCCCAGCCTCATCTTCTACGGCCTTCTCCTCCCAGCCGGCCCCTCGCTGCTCCCCAATGCACCAAGCTCTCACCTCTTCCTGGATTCTCTTCCCCAGAATACATCCACGTTCGCCCCTCACTTTGGCTCTTCCCAGAGTTGCTCCATCCACCGCCATCCCCCACCACGCCACCAAAAACAGCCACACACGTGCCCGCCATCACCGCATGTGCGCTCTTCCCCTCGCCAGCTGCTCCTCTCTGCTGGCTTATTCCTGAGTCCGTGTCCGCAGTGCATGGTGATGACACGCATCGTGGGGAGGTGCTGGGCACGGGCAGCACATCGCACTCCTTCTTTGCACCCCCGACCCCTGCCCCTGCCCCTGCCCTCCATCCCTTGGTCCCTTTCCCTTTTGCAAATGATCTATCTCCCTGTTTCCTGTCATCTCTTTCTCTGTTTGGCTCTTTGACCTACTTCTATTTTGGATTTCTCATATGAGAGAGATCGGGACTTACTGTCCTTTCACAGTTACAGCTGCGTATTTGGTTACTTCCTGTCTGCCTGGAGGAATAAACACTCCGTGGCAGTGGGCATGCTGAACAGAATAATGCCTGGCATAGAGGAGACCGGTCCCCAACTTCTTTGTCATATTACTCCCCAAAGGACCCTCTCTGAACGGTTTCTAAGCATCTCTACTACACAATGTTAATATTGCATGTCTGTTTATCTGTCCACACACTCTGTGTGTAACTGTGCTTTATACATAAGGAGAGTACAGTTGTTTTACCCGTAAGAGCCCATTTCCATGCCCTTTGGAGGGCACCATCTCTCCCACATTCACATTGCAATGCACGGGATGGGCACTTGGATAAATATTTACTGAATGGATAAAACTCCTGAGGTGAGCAGCAAGCTAGCAGGCAGACATCCTTCAAGGCATCGAGTTGAGCTGGGGAAATTCCAACCTTCCTCCCCGCCCAGCCCCCTCCAGCAGAGCACATCCTGTCAGGCTGGGTAGGGTGCCTATCTGGTATTTTTCTAATTCAAGCTCTCAGCCTTTTTTTTTTTTTTTTTTTTTCCCCTAAGCTTGTTTTGAATCCCAGCTCCCACTGCTACTTTGGATCCTTAAATTCATTCTTCTCCGTTCTCATCAGCACACATGTGAAAACCCAGATAAGTGCCCCTCTATTCACCTGCAATTCATTCTCTCTTGCATCCCACAGACCTTCACTGAGTTCCTATGTGAGCCAGGCTCTGGGGACAGAAAGATGACCGTGGTCTAATCCCTGCCCCCCAGAAGCTTATGAACATGTGACTGGGGACAGATGGGATGTTAACAACAACACAAGTGTCCCCAGACCAGAAGACAAAGTGCTCAGAAAGGACAACTTCATCCCCCAGGTGGACGCTCTGCTTCTACATCCGTCTTGGGGAGCAGAGCACCTGCTATGGGTCAGGCCTGTGTCGGTGCTGGGGCACAGCAGACAGCAGACTGGCCGGGCCCTGGCCCTTGTCCTTGCAGAGGTCACTACACAACAAGACAGACAGACAGCCCACTGACAAACCAGCAAGTGAGTTCAGATATGAGAAGTACTATCCATGCAGAAGCCCAAGACCTTCTGAAGCATTTGCAGTCAGGAAGAGTGACCTTGAAGGAGAAATGCCCAAGGACAAGCAAGCTGCAGTCTGGCGAAGACTCGGTGAAAGGAGACCCAGGCAGAGGGATCAGGGTTTAAACTCTCAAATAGGACGCAATCGCATCCCAGGGGGACAAGGAGAAGGGGAGCGGTGCACGGCAAGGGAGGGCCTGGCAGGCAGTTTCGTGTTGGCTACAAAACACAGAGCAGGCAGAGAAGTCAGATTTTTTAATGGCTGTTGTGGTAAACACTGCAGAGGAGGATAAGAAACGGTCTTCCGGGCTGGGGATTTAGCTCAGTGGCATAAGTGCCTGCCTTGCAAGCAGCCAGTCGTGAGTTTGATCCTTGGTACCGGTACCGATAAAAAGGCAAAAGACCAAAAAAAAAAGAAAAAGAAAAAATAGTTCGAAGGGAAATAGCCAAGCTAATGAATTTCTAGTTTTGGGGATTTAGCTCAGCGGCATAAGCGCCTGTCTTGTAAGCAGTCAGTCGTGAGTTCGATCCCTGGTACCGATAAAAAGGAAAAAAACCAAAAAAAAAAAAAAAAGAAACGGTCTTCCACATCCATCCTCTGATCGTGAGATTTAACATGCAACCCAGTGGGGCCTTGTACCATCCTTGTAAGTCATATGAGACTGTGAAATCCTCCAAAATGGAGACATTTTCTACATCTCTTAACCCTTTAAACAGCAGTGTACATCAATGGCAAATAATTCCAAAACATGCCTTCAGTTATTATTTTTGTGATAATAAATTCTGGGTTTTTTCTCTCTTCCTCTCTGCCCTCAAACAAGTCCTGTCTCTAAGTTCATGAGGAACCCCTCCTGTTCCTCATCACCTCCCTACCCTCTCCCTAACTGAGCTGTCCTGCTGTGAAGACCACTCTCAGATGACCGTCTTGCAAGCTTGCTGAACAATCCCTGTGCTTGGTGGAAAGTCGGATCCAGGGGTCACGTGGATCTGCATGGTGACCCGTTCCCCGGTCTGGTCTCTGATCCCTTCCTTCCCCTTTTCCTGACCACCAGGGCCCTCAGCATCCAGGACCTCGGGCTATGTCTCTGTGAGGCCCAGCCTGGCTCCTCCCTGCCGAGGCAGCCGTGAGCCAGAGCCCACTCTCAGTGGAGACCAAAGCAGAACAACTCGTCAAAGTCACTGTCTCCCTCTGACCAGAACATATTCTGTGCTGTGAGCTACTTTGTCACCTTCGGGAGATTTGTAATCAGAATACACAAAAACCAAAGAGCAAGATGAAGCTCTTTTAGCCACTAACCATTTACATTTATCAACACAATTGATCCCAGCACAGGGCTGTGGAAAACTATTGTTGTTTTAAATCAATAAAAAGCTGAATTTTCTTTCAAGAACTCTGTCTAGCAAATGTATAATTTGTCCTATGGAAAAAGAATCCCACATTTGGTCACAGTTGTAATAGATATGATTTTGCCAGTGCCTCCATCTCTTAAAAAAAAAACAGTAGCATGACAGTTTGGTCTTGTCAAGTAGATGCATAGAAAGGAGTGCGTTTTTCATATGTGACACTTTTAAGAAAAATATTTACTATAATCTTATAAGTTTAATATCCTCTCAAAGATAAATTCATCCTGGTGTTCCAGTTCACTCCCAAGCTATGTAAAGAACAAGCCCGGTGCTCACTATTTAAAAGTCCCTTAAGTATCCCTTTATTATAAAATTTTTTAAATTTAATTTAGTATGCATAACTACGTCATTTCAATCTCTGTACATAACTTTGGGAAAGCTGGAACAGCCAGGGAAATGTTAACGAAGCAGAGTCAGCCAAGCCGAAACTGCGGGTGACCCCACAGGGATAACTTTTGCCAGCGCTTACTGTAAAGGGAAGCCCTCTCACCACCATGAGAGTGTTCTTGCACGGAGCAAAGAGTCTTCACAAACCTGGACTCAACAAGTGGCAGCAGTTCTGGTCTCTCCTTGCCGGTGCCTCTAAGCTCTGGGACCCAGATCCACACAGTGCCTGGCACAAAACCGGCTTAAAATCACACACAGTGTCTGGTGGCGTGGTCCACTAAGCAGGAGCAGATGATACTTCCGCCCCTCCATGGCCAACCTGGCACTCACTTCCTGTGAGTCTTGGGTCCACTCCCTTTGTAGTTTTTAAGGTACCACTCTTGGGTCTAGATGCCTCTGTGAAGGTGGTCACCTCCCAAAAGGCTTCTCTTACTCCTTCTCACTTTCATGGCTGTTGATGTTCATTCCAACCTCCCAACTATAAACTCTTTAGAGGCACAGAATGGCCCATTTGACCCAAGTGTATTCCCCCTGATCCTGGGCCACTTGAATAAATAATAATTCTCACTACAACATTAATATATATATATATATATATATATATATATATATATATATATATAATGTGCCAGCAACTAACTAGGCTAAATGAATTATACTACACAGAAAAGCTGTGAGGTTAAGTACTACTATCATTATCAGTGCCATCTTTTTTTTTTAATTAAAAATAGAGTCTCACTGTATAGTTTAGGCTGGCCTCATACTCATGATGTAGCCCAGACTGGCCTTCAAATGGCTATGCTCCTGCCTCAGCCTCCGAAGTGCTGGGATTACAGGCATGTGCCACCACACTCAGGCTCATATCATTCTAGAGATGGGAAAAATGCAGCACCGAAAGGCTCTATGGCATGGCCAAGGCCACACAGCTGCAATTGGAATATCAGCATTCTGGCTCCCAAGCACTGTGGCACAGGGACTAAGCAAATGAACTCAGCACTACCAAGATGGTCAGCAATAGCCTCCCCAACTCTACAGCCTCCACGGCATGGGCCACGGACACCCTTCTCCTCCCCAAACCCAGCCCTGGTTTCCCTGGAAGACGGAAATAGCCCACAGGATAAAGGCACAGACCCACCCTCCGCCAGATCTTCTCACAAACCGGAAAGAATTATCCCCTCGAAGGAGCTCTCGGGCAACCTTAACAGCAACAATACTGATTTTTAAAAAGCTGCTACTACAAAAGAGAAAACAAATCCGGGTGAGTAAGTCATCTGAACTGCTAGAAAATGAGTCTTCCTTTTACCCATCTCTTCATTCTAAATTGCACGACGATGCTGTGGTTTATAGCACTCCCAAAGCCATCAAGCTAATGAATAAAGTACATCGTCCACCTTTTTATCCCAGATTTCCATCTTCCCCACTGTCATTACCATCTTGCCTAGAAAATCATCTCTGGATCTTTCTGCGGCTCCGCAGAGCTAGATTGTCACTTAAAGGCCTGTTAACCAAGTGGAATTGCTGTTCAGTAGCTGCAAATAAAATTCACACACAGCACAGAGGAGTTTATCATGGGAGCTGATTAATTAGCAGCTATGGAGCCCTGAAAACAGAGTTCCATTTCATTACCATAGACACATAATTTTTGGTGAATACTGTTGTGATTTAAACACACTTACTCCAAGGAAGGGGAGCATATGGAGGTAAAAGAGAAATGATCATCAGGAGTAAGATCAAATATAAAAAGGATTTTTATATAAAAATGATTTTTTTTTAATAATGGAATGATTGGTCTTCTCCCATGCTGGTGGGCTGCTGGCTCTGTGCTTTTCTGCCAGGGCCTGTGCTTTTCATGTACACTAGCTCGTTTGGTCCTACACCATGGCAGGACATAGGCACCATTACTGTTTGCATCCTGCATGAGAGAAAATGGAGGCACACACTGAAAAGCATAGCTTGAGTTAATACTCGGCGGACTCCGGAGCAGTAGTTCTTAACTGGGGCAATTTCTGAAAATATTTGTGATTGTCATGAGTTGCCATAGTTGAGTATCCCAAGCCTGGGTGTATCTAGTGGGTCAAGGGTAGGGTTGCTACTAAACATTCTATACAATGCATAGACACCCCCCCACACATACACACACACAGCAAAGAGTTACCATCCCAAAATGTTAATAGTGCCAGACTCAAGAAATCCTACTCCAAGGCTTGCTTTTTGCTCTTGTGAGTAAGGCCTGGCTCAAAGATAAGGGCATGATGCTTAAGAGGCAGGTCATCAAGGATCACGCCCTCCTATGTATCAGTTGGGCTGTTTCCTGGCAGGTCACCTCTGCAGCTAAAGTCCATAGACAACATTGATGTACTTCCTGCTTAAATCCTGTATTTTACCTCTTAAAACCTCTGAGAGACTGCAGGTTGTCTATTAAAAGCCAGAAAATCTCTAGAAATAATTAAAACGTGTGGCATTAGGCCAGAAATACCAAATGCATCAATCAAATAAAAGTAAGATTCAAGAAGATATCTATGTGCATGCTGAAATTTAGGACCAGGTAAAAATATTCTTTCCAAGCCAAGGAACTAATCGAAAAGCAGCTCACAGATATGCATTCATTCATTGTTTTAGCTATACAATTTTCTCTATAAATCTAAAAGGATCCTAATATTGAAAGCTTACTTCTTATGAAGCAGAATGAAAATTTAATCTGTAGAAGAATTAACATCATATCTGTATCACATCATATGTAAAATATACACCAGACGAATATACAGAAATGTATATAAATAATACAACAAAAATTATAAGAGTTTCAAAGATAAATGAAAGAATAAATCTTTGCAATCATTGAAAAAGACTTTCTTGACAAAAGTGTTTTGTGTTGGTCTCAGCCTTAGTCTTGTAAGGAAAAAAAAAATGAAAGGCTTAAGACTCTGTGGCCAAACAACTCAGAGTATCAGTTCAGGAAAGAAATAATCAGAAATGTTTTTGCATCCTTCCTGTGGGAGAAATTCCACAGCCAAAGAAAAGGGACAGTGGGGAATACCCATGAGCATTCCACTCTGTCAGTCTGAGGTAGAAATTCTCCTTCCTTCTCTCTGTTGCTGGTATCACTGGTTACAGGAAGTATCTGAGAAAGGGAATGGAATAACATTTGCACATAGGTGCAACTCTGGAGCATAATTCTGCTAGAACAATGGACTCTTTTTGTTAACTTTTTTTTTTTTTTTTCAGTACTGGAGATTGAACTCAGGGCCTCGCACATGCTAGCTAAGAGCTGTATTCTACTGACTACTGAGCTATATACCCAACCTTTCTTTTTAAACTTGAGACAGTCTCATTCAATTGCCCGGGTGGAATCAAACTTAATTATCCTCCTGCTTCAGCCTCCCAGGGTGCTGAGATTCCAGGCATGTAGCACCACCTGGCTCTTGTTATGTTTATGCATGAACTAACGTGTGCAACTTCTGCTCCAGCAGCGAAAGGGGCTGGTTCCCAGGATTATAGGCAGACAACTGCTGATCTCTGCAGAGCAGGCTGACCCCAAAGTAGTGGCACGGCATGACCCTCCCCAGGACCCCAAAAGACAGCTAGAAAATATGTTCAGCTCCAAATCCAAAACTCTGGAATTAGTATCCATAGAGATCTGCAGAATCTTACACCCAAGCCTTGAAGTTGGAAGGGAAAGGGAACATAAAAAGAATTAAGATGCATGTATTTTGTACACGTACCAGTTCCCCAAAATGAAGGCAATCACTACGTACACATCCTAATAAAAATAAAAATTTGAAGAAAATGAAGTATTGACGCAGATTTCAAAGACTAAAGCACAAGATCTCCATAGCAAAGAATTATAAAATTAAAGTCTAAAACAGTCATTTTTTTAAGCACGAGCTTATATCTTTTGTCTCAATAGGAATGTATGTAAATAGTCACATTCTTAAGGATGTAAGGTTTTAGCAGAGTAAGGAATTTAAGAAAGATCTATAATACAGAGACTGGACACGACTCTCTACCGTGGAATATCTATCCAGTTGTTTTTTCCTATGATCTTTCCTTGGAGAATCAAAAGCTCTCTTTTGAAGAAAAGATAATAAATAATAGGTAGAAGAGCCTGAGCCAGGCTGGCCTGAGAAGAGTCAGATGTAAGTTTGAGTTCCTCTTGGCCAGTAAAGCCTGGGCAGATCACTAGATCATCTGAGTCTCAATTCCTTAGTCATCAAATACATACAACTGATCGACCCCACAAATATTAAATAAGCGCTCACGGAACGCGCCAATTTGCTGTCAGAAATTTCATGAAAAATTACGTAACATGGCACAGGAAAACGGTTTCCAAATTATAAATCATAAAAATATTTCATAAGTTACTGTTGAAAATAAAAATAACTTCTATCATAAGACTAACCCAGTATTTTGTACAACTAATATGCACTTTTAAAAAAAAGACTGAGACTGAGGCCAAAACACGGCATTTCTGTCAACACTGTAGAACAGCCAGAAGGAGTGATCACCGTTACAATTCAAAATGTGCCCCAAAAATGGCTTTTAGGGACTGTACCCCAAGAATATAAGTTGCTGACAGAGGAAACAAATGTTTACTACAGATTTAGGTTGTAGGGTTATATTGAGTGAGCGGACTCCGCAGAGTTGATGCAGCTCACCTGATCCCAGGGGACCTTTGGGGAAGTGAGACAGTGGAAATTCAGTGATGAGAGGAGAGGAGAGAAAGCGCCATGGAACAGTCCAGCCTTGCCTCGCCCCATCCCACGCTGGGCCCTCGTGGTCCCCTAAAGCGAAGACCAGTGCCAAGGTTCTACCTTAATGGACCAAGCAAATCCAGACAGCCCGAGCAGGCCCCGGGGTCAAATGCTCTACCTCCCTCCTGGGCTCCACCACCGCATATCTGTGCACCAGAACAGCATCGAGACTCTAAGTGAATAAGCGAAGTTCATTCTGCTCCAAAGCCCACTCTCAGCATCTCGGGGACAAAAAACATCAGCCCAGTGCTGCATTCAGGAGGACCTGGAGCAAAACGGAAGTCCAACAGGCACAGAAAAATGAACCGATGTACATGGAACGTGAAGGCCTCAAATAACAAGAAAATACAACAGTCGAGCCCACCAAACCTTCAGGAAAGAAAAGCTACCCTCTTTGCCAATTAACAGAGGGCAAGGGCAGTACATGAAAAAAACAATTTTAAAGCCTAAAAAGATAAAACCCCTTAATATCCAAAGACAAGCCTGAATGAGATTAAAAAGAGGAACACAAGAAACTAAAGGTCACAGCCATAATCCCCCAACCCCAAATGCATGCGCCACGTTTACTGTGCAACATTTTCATGTTATGGTCACTGCAAGACAGTTGACGCCTTGCTAGATAGAGGCCACAGCCTACCACGCCAGGGTTTAAAACATATTTTACAGCCTGTACAGGCTGTAAACCACTTCCCGATGCCACCCCACCCTGAAAAGCAAAGAACAAAAGGTTAAAAATATTTTCCTTTTGGAAGTGGACCCAGGTCTTAACTAAAGTGCTGGGAATATTTCCTAGCCCCTGACAGAAAGTCTCACCTACTTGCACTCCCATGTCATTCAGTATGCCTTCAACATTCTGATTATATCTTTAATGTGCCATTTACTCTGCAATAATCCACTGTACAAAAGCCTGCTGCCTCTCAAGCAGCCGATAAGCACATAATAAATCACCTTGCAATGATTTTCCTCTAGCGCCTACTCACAGTGAGCTCCTAAAATTTCATTTTATTTTACCTTTTCTAGTTCAGCCGCCCTTCTCCCCCTCCTCCTTTTGCTCCCAGCCCACCCCTCTGGCCCAGCTTTCTGCCCAGATTTTACCACTCCAATCGGCCTGCCGCTGCCACCCTGGGACAGGAGAGCGCTGTCTAGGGTCTCGCAGGAAGAGCATCTTTCTGGAGAAAGGCTCTGGCTCACTGGGGGAGAGGAAGGCACCCGCAGGCCTATTTGCATATGCTTTTATTCCATTTGCACACCCTGCACGCTAACGCTCTCTGGAAAGTCCCTTCTCAATTCCCTCCTAGTGGCACTGAGGGAGGAAGAGGCTGGGCCAGAGTGGAAGGTTCCATCCAAGCAGTGTCAGCGTCTCCCCGGGGGAAGCCTCCAGCTCCCTCCCGATGCCCACAGGGTCCAGACCAACACCAGCGCCGACGGGGACCCCGTCCAGCCCCGGCTGAGACTGCAGGCTACTCTGGCCTGCACGCTCTAGAGAGCTCCTTTGCAAGATGCGCGCTTCTCCAGCCTCCCCCGAGGAAGTTCTGGTCAGGCGCTCGGTCCCCAGGCTTCCTGTCTGTACTCTCCACAGCCCTGCGGGGAAATCCCGAGACCTCTATCGGCTGCCCAATGAGCCAGTTGGCTTTTCAAGTATGCACAGGGCTGAATTTCGGCCAAAACCTCAATGTATCGTTAACCAAAAACAAATAAATACCGTGTGTAGGCTGGGGGGTGGGAGAGAATTGGCCTTTAGGCTAAGGATCAGGCAGAAAGCTCTTTTTTTGTTGCTAAGAATACGAGGTCTGGATCTGCTCAACATTTAAACAAACGGATGTTTTGAACAGTAAACTGACTGCTTGAAGTGAGCAAAGGCCCCACAGGCTGGAGAGTCAGAAATCTCTTCTCAAGCATGCTGCTCTGGGGCAGCCTGGAAATTCAAGGCAGGCTTGAGTCTCAGCGAGGCGCAGGGGAAAGCTCCATTTTGGTGGTGCCTCAAAGTCTGCTGAGTGTTTCACATGCAAGGTCTTTGGTAGTCCCTCAGCAGCTCTATCAGGGAGCCAGCATTACGCTCCCCATTTTGCTGATCCAGAATTTATCTTTGGTGACATTAGGTGGATTTGCCTAAAGTCACATTGTGAGTAAGGTGCCTCCACTGGTGGCCTCTTTTGTTCCTTTTTCCAAACTGGAAAGGCCCTTGGAAGGTGCAACTGAGGATTCAGATCTCCACTCAGGGTCCACACTGTGTCTTCCCTGTGCCGTTTGCCCGTGGACAGAAACGAGACAGTTCAGCATGTCACATCAGGACTTCAGGACCAGGTAGTGGTATCTGTGGCCTCACCAGAGAGTGCTCCTTGTCCATCTTGTGGGTTCCCAAAAGAGTTGTTCAAACTTCTGTTATAGAAAACTTTGCAAATGTTTACTGAGCACCTGTTACATACCAGACACACTATACAGGCATACAGGTCCTGCCCTCCCTGGGATCCCCCAAAAGTAGATACGATTCTTATCTCAAGATTACAAATGAGGAAACTGAGGTTTTAAATCGTGCCCAGGGTTTCACAGCTAGAAATGAGTAGAGCCAGGGTTTGAAACGATCTTTGCTGTCCCCAAATTTCTGATGGCCGCACACACTGCATTACATTACCCCCACATCACAGCTGTTTCTTCACATGAGAGTCTGTCCCTCTGCAAAAGGTGCTTCCTGGCCATGTAGGCTGCTGGCCCCAGTTTCAAAGTCCCGGCTCTGAGCAGACCACACACTAATCAGCTCTGCTGAAGCAATGGGGGATAGAAGGGAGGAAGCCCATGGTGTCCGTGAGAGTTCAGAGCTCACCTAACGTGTCTGATTAAGGAGTAAACGATCTATTTGTGAAGCTATATAAAAGGCCGTGAGTTATAGTGTTTCAATTGGTGGCCATCCTGCTTAAAGAAATCTGAACACCATTTGGATACATTAACTGGGGCAAGACTCAGATGGAATAAACCAGAAGAACTCAGGCCTGGCTGGTTTCTGCTAACAAGTTCATTATCCAGTTCCAGTCCACTAACTTCCGCCCTACAGGCGCCTTCACAACACCTGGGGCTCATTTAGTACAGTTTTCCAGAAACAGCCAAGTGGATGCTTGGGGCCAGGATTTAAATAGCTCTAGGCTGCCAGCTATATGCACGTCTATTGTCTGCATTTTGCCTCGGGAAGAATAGACTAAAATCAGTGAGGAACCTTTCATGGATGCTCTATGAATTGAGCTTTGTCCTTTTATAATCAAAATTTGTATAATATTCTTATTTTCTTGGGTTGGGGAGGGCGGGGTGAGTTTAAATACACAGTTCGTAGAACCTACAAGGCGTGCCAGACTGTGCACTTTGCCACTGTCATCTAACCCTTATCAGATGGATTTTACCATCTCCATTTTACAGATGAAAACACACAGAGGACAGAGGCTCGGAGAAATTAGCAGCTGACAGTCAGGAGCTGCTGCGAGGAGGACTGTTGTATGTCTATGAATCTTCTTCTGGGTCAGGAATGCTATTTTCAGGGTTAGACGCCGGGCTGCATTTCCTAGGAATAGATGCTCAGAAATGCAAAATTCAGTGGGGTTTTGCCTCTGAGCTATTTTCAGTTCTGTCACGGGGAGATAAACTTCAACACTGATATGAAGATTTTATGAACCCTGAATTCTTAATTTCAAGTGGCATCACCTTCTTTTTCAATATCTCATTCCTCACTCTCCTCCCCTTCACTGGTGTGTTAGGCATTTCAAAATATACCCATATCCCACAGTAGTAAATGTAATAAACACATAAGCTCTCCTCAATTTTGCATAGAACTGGGTTAACGGAAATTATACCTAGCAGAACTAGGAACTCGCCTTCCATAGTGGTATGATAACATGGATATAGGAGCTAAAGTTGATAAATTAATACACTCTTACAAAGTTGCATGGGGGAAAGTTAAACTTCCATCAGCTTTGATTTTAGAGTTGCTAATTTAAATGTTTCATTAGCATATGTCTATAATACATAATAAATATATTCATCATGGACTTCTTTTAATTTTGGAGCCAACCATTTTTTTTTCTTTTACCCTGGCCCCTGAAAAATACATACACTGTCCAAATTCCTGATGTTGTATCTGTTCCGTGTTTAAGGTTTGCTTTTGCTCTAGGTCTGATGCACACATACAGGGGACTTAAGAATCCTGCCACGGCTCTCCTCTGATGTCACAGAGTAGTTTCAGAGATATGTAAATGCAAAGCTAGAAAAATGACCCCCATTGTGCTCCCCATGAGATGTCTCTACCTGGGTTCTTTGGTCCTCAGAACCTTTGATATGGCACTTGGAAACTGTGACGTAGTTGGCTATGAAAAATACCTGCGAGCGTCATGACAATGCTTTTGTTTTCAGCCCACTCGGTCGCTGAGATGCTTGGGGTTCTTGAACCCTGGAAATTCCCCAAATAAATAGCTGCTGTCGGGGTAAGAGCTAGAGCTGGTACCTTGATCAGTTTGCAATTCTGCTGGGCCTGGGGTTAGAATTCAGCTCACCTTTGACTCTGCATGTTCAAGGGGAGGTTAGAACCTTGCTGGACTACCTCTGTGCAAGGAAAATGGCACGGACAAATCCCTCTGCCCCAGGTGCTGCCTACAAAGAACAGTGATCCTCGGAGACGTCCCTGACGGTTACCACACATGCTTTCTTCCCCTATTCATCCAGCACAGGACTATCTGATGTGCAAACCTTTCACAACGTTTTTCACCTTTCATCTGTGCAAAACTGGTGTTACCAACTGACTTACACATGTGTAAATACAAGGAGAGCCAAAAGAAGATGGCCTCGCCAGGCATGGTGGTGCACACCTGTAATACAAGCTGTTCAGAAGGCTGAAGCAAGAGAATTGTGAGTTTGGGGCCAGCCTGGACAATAGCAAGACCCTACCTCAAAATACAACCTAATAAATAGCAAAATAAAAGACAGATAATAGGAAACAGGGGGATAGATCCTTTGCAAAAGAGAAAGTGACCAAGAGAGAAAGGGAGGAAAAAGAAGAGAGAAGGAGGGGAGGGCAAGGAGATGGAAAAAGAATTAAGATGTGTTATATATATGTACCACTCCCAGAATGAGTATAACCATTAGTACTGCAAACATAAATAAGCTATTTTAATTTTAAAGGAATATAAAAGGAACTTGGATATATAATAATAATCACTGTCAAAATCAATTCATTGCAAATTCTTATTCAAACACTGAAAAGTTCAAGAACTGCATATATTTTTTACTCATAAGAAATAATGGAAAACAAAATCATTGGTTCTAAGGCCCAAAACCTTACACTGATAAATTCATTTTTCCAAGACTTTAACAAATTTCACAGTGATCTCTTTGCCTCTATGGTGGTTTTCCCAGTTTTCCTCTTTGCTTCCCCCCACCACAAAAAAAAAAAGCACAATGACAAATGTTTTACCGCACTAACGTGAGCATCTTATGTGTCTGGGTGAGGGTGCTCAGACTGAGCTCTGATCCCTGTGTCTGCAGCCAGATGGGACCCGTGACTCTCTCTCAGCCTGTATAGGTTTTTTTCAAGTCCGATTTTGGGTTGGACTATCAAGGAAAATCATGAAATACCGCACAGAATTTTTTTGAACTTCACTGTTCATGTAGTGAGAAGTTCACGCTTAGAGCTATTCCACAACTCAAGTATCACTGTAATTTTTTTTTATACCAGGGATCAAACTCATGACCTTTCGTTTGCCAGGCAAGCGCTGTGCTGCTGAGCTAAATCCCCAGCCCTACAGCACTTTAAATTGATGGTATCGTCTCTCTAAGGTTCGATGGGGGAGAGGGTCCCAGGCCTTAGGTTCTAGCTGAGAAAAACTAACAGCCTTTCTTAGCACATATCTAATAAAATCAGGAATAACACCTACCTGACAGAGTTGCACTCAAGATTAAATTTACCTTAATAACAAGTAAAGTACCCAACATAACCCAAGGTCCATAGCATACAGCAAAAAGTTCACCTATTATTTATCTTCCAGAGAACTGGATGTCAGGTAAAGAGATTATACCACACTGCTGATATCTATTATGCAGGAAAACTAACAGTGCCAGCTGCCCTCCTGTATTCTGAAAGTCCTAAAACTGAAAGTGTATCCAAGGGAAACTGCATTTCTGGACATACAAACAAAGGAAATGGACTTGTATTTGTCCATTTGCTGTTGCTACAACAAAATACCTGTGGCTGGGGGCTTTATTAAAAAAAAAAAAAAAAAAAAGGAACACCGTGTATGCTGGCACAAGCACTTGGGAAGCTGAGCAGCAGGATCGCTGTGAGTTCAAGGCCAGCCTGAACTACACAGTGAAACTCTGTCTTTAAAAAAAAATAAATAAGTATATAAATAAGTAAGTAGTTTTTTTTAAAAAAAAAGATCTTATTTAGCTTAAAATTTTGGAAGCTGAAAACCCAAAACAGCGTGGGTCCATCCATTCAGCCTCTGGTGAGGACAACTTGGCTGCTTCACCACATGGCAGACAACATGGTGGAAACACAAAACACATGAGAGAGAGAGAGAGAGAGAAGACAAGGGGAGACAGGGGTCCAGAGAATGGGGGAGCATTCCTCTTTCATGACAATCCACTCTTGCGAAAACTCAGTGCGGAGGGTGAGGCCCCATGACGAATTACCTTCCCACCTCTGGTCTGGAAGTTTCCCCTGCCTCTTAATATCACTGCCCTGGGGACAATGCCTCTCGTACAGGAACGTTAGGTGACTAAGCAAACCCGAACCATAGCAAGGCCTAGAAGGGAAGTGTAGCAGCCCCACCCTGAGAAGCTGCCTGAAGTTGGGCGCTGAGCACACAGGGGCGCCAGGAGTCTTCACACTAACACCGACAATGCCCTCCTCCGGGAAGGCAAACAGGAAAGACATGGTGGGGACACCATGAGGTGCACCAAAGGAGCTCCTCATCCCCGGAAGTTAAGGAAATCACTGATAATGAGGCCAAAGCCGAAGCCAATCAACGTTCAGAGTGAAGAATACTGGCAACAAGCCTAATGGTCTGCAGTGGGGAATGGGTTAAGTAATAACAGTGCTTCTATGGAATGA
Organism: Cavia porcellus; assembly: GCF_034190915.1. Taxonomy (NCBI): domain Eukaryota; kingdom Metazoa; phylum Chordata; class Mammalia; order Rodentia; family Caviidae; genus Cavia; species Cavia porcellus. Next base: position 15,442,910 of record NW_026947502.1, on the reverse strand, counting down.
GCACATTTACTTTGTTTAAAATGGTGATGCTAAAGTACGCTTAACAACTCTAAAAATCCTCTAGCTGACTTGAAAAGGGAAAATACTACTACAAAAGCCTTGTGACTGGCATCTAATTTCTCGAGAAAAAGTCAGTACAACACACCAAAAAGATGAGTAGCTATTTATAAAAGAGAAATGGAACTAAGTGGGATCTTTCTTACCTTTTCTCAACTGTACTTTCTCTAACAAAAAAAAAAAAAAAAAAAAAAAACTAATAGATAACATCTTACCAAAAGAGGAGAAATTTAGTTTAAGAAAGAGAAGGAAAAAAGGAAGCAAAGGAGGTCAAAAGCAGAGTTTCCCAAACACCTTTCCCCAGGCTGCCTCTTCCTCTGGCATCTCTCTGCTCTGCCTTTTCAAAGCTGGGGGGATAGCAGGGCAACCCTAGCCCTGCTGTTAGTCAAAGATTACAGATAAAAGCCTAGGAATTCACAAACAGTAAATATGTGTAGATCAAAGATAAGTGCACTTTACGGGTAATTTTAAACCAAAATTGCTTTGTCTTTTCCATGTACTCATAAAAGCACAAATGTATCCTGAAACCACCCAAAAGCTTTCAGCTGAACAGAATGATCCAAAGATGGAGAAACAACATCAGCTTCAAAAAGCATCTCTCGGGTTTAGGCCACGTAAAGCAAACAGCATGAGAGAAATGATTTTGAGAGGCAGAACCACACGTAGGTCCCAACCTAGGCTTGATTAAAAAGAAAGTAAAACCACATGACACAGTGTTTCTACAGCGGGCCAGTGGAGCCACCAAAGGGCCACCTACTTGCTAAGGTCCTACCTCTGCTGCCTCATGCTGGAGGATGAAACAATAGTGGTAGCCCATCCGGTTAATATTAGGTGAAATGAGCGGAAGCATTCACATCTGATGCGTGGGAGGTGCCCCTTCAATAGGCCAGGGGATACTTAATGTGGACTTGCCAGATAGCACCCAGTGCTCTGCCCAGCACTACTCCACCCTGCCTTTGTGAAAGTACCCTTCTCCTCTTCCCAACTGCGCTATTTTGAGGTGGAAATGATCCTACTCTTACCTCCACAGGTGCACAGTGATTGTTTGAACCACTCTTTAGAACAATGAAGACTGTTTCAGCAAAACACCCATAACCCACACCAGGCCAGTGTGAGATGAGCAATTCTAAGCTAGTATAGTGTCTCCAGGAAATACTTTCTTTCTCCTTCCGTAGATGGTGCATAAAAATGTGGGCTGGCAATGGCCACAGGCCCTTCTGCTATCACAAGGGTGAGTCTGGAGCTGTTAAAGAGATCCAGGTAAGGGCTGGGAATTTAGTTGGGCTGGGAATTTATTTCAGCAGCATAAGCTCCTGCCTGGCAAGCATAAAGTCACGAGTTCGATCCCTGGTACCAAAAATAAATAAATAAAAATAAAAACCACCTCAAAGTTGAAAGAGATCCAGGTAAGTGCTGGAAATAAAACCAGTATTTAAGAGAGCTCATAGTAACAGTGTGGGAACCCCTGGATCCAGCCTCACCTGATCTCATCTCCTGATGCACATCTCAGCCATAGGAAACAGTGAAGCAAATTTGCTCCTTTGTAGCTTGCATGAAAGAAACCCTAACTGATTTGCGTCTCTGAGATGAACAATTCTTTATATCTCTTTCTCTACAAACCGCCTATGTCCTGAGTATACTCGACATCAACAGAATTTGATAGTTGAATCTCACACTCTATGAAGAAAATAAAAGCAAATTTAGCCTGCCGCTACCTTCACCATTTCCTCCCTCAACTATTTTAGCCTCCTGACCCAGTTTCCAAGCTAGCCACCAAAACGAACAACTGAGGCACTTGAAGCAAGAAAAACATAAGAATTATATCAACGTGTAAAACTCTATGTTCTACATATGTGTGTGTATATCTTTTAATCTAGTAACTATCCAAGAGGAAAGAAGGCAAGAAATGCAACTTGCAACCATGCGTTTACCTATTTTAATAAAGTTCTACCACAATATGAATGTTCTAGGAATTCTGTGATGAGTTACCAAGAGAAGGTACCTGATCACACAGCTTTGGGTCAGCTCTACACCTGGGCCCACACCTCACATCTAACATATGCCACATTTTTTTTGTGTGAAGCAACTTTCCTGTGTGCCACAATAAACAACCCCTTCTTGAGCACCTACCAATAGCAACCCCTTCTTGAGCACCTACTATCCACCAGGTACCTCGCTAAGCAGTTTGCATCCATTCTTTTAGATCGCTTATATCAGAGCCCATCTTCAGGGCGAGTGCTGACCTTCTATTTGTATTTATAGAGGAAAAAATAAGGTCAGGCAACTTGCCTTGGACCAGCAGATAGAAAATGCTGGTGCTAAGATTAGAACCTGCACCTAATAAGTAAAAGACACAATGAGAGTGAAACACACATCACATGAATGTCACTAGATGTGTAAAAGATGATGTGGTTACACACCGTAAAGGTCAGGGGCGAAGATATTTAAGGTGGGAGGCAGGGTGATGTACAGGAAAAAGAGAACAGGAGTTTGCATAGCTCCGCTCTGTCAAGCTGCATGACTGCAAACCAAGGATTCATTCATGCATCTGTTCAACAAATATTCACTAAGAGACCACTGTGCACTTAATTTTCAACAGTAAGGAAAGCAACCATGGTCTTTCTTCTTGTGAACTCACAAGGTCATGAAGATCATAGAAATGGAAAGATCCTTTGGCATCACCTGGTCCAATTCTCTTAATAACAGAGGGAAAGACCTAGACTGGGGTTGGGGGAGAAGGTGGGGCAGACCTACCCAAAGTCACACATTAGTAACCGAGCTGACTAACCCTACAACCTTGCCTCACACATGAGAAGCCTCATCACCCGCCCCCAGCCCCACAGGACTTCCAGAACAACTGAGCTGGAGGACGTGAAAGCAGCGTAGACGTTTATTGTTATGAATGAAGATGTTATTTACAGCACCATCAGAAGTGACAGCCATCCATATGCATGCGCACAAAGATGCTAGAAACAACTTCACAGCGCTCCAAGTGATGGGTTGTTAACTATGACACATTATTTAATGGATGATTTTGCTACTGAAAAAAATAATAACAGATGTTAGATGTATTGGCGTGGCCTGGAGAATGACTCGGGTGCTGTGTTAGGCGTGAGGGGAAGCCAAGCTGCAGATTGAGGAATATAATATGATCTCTTTTTCGTTCGCTTTCTTGGCTTTAAAAAGAAAATGAAGTTGGATTTATACATGCTTCACACTCATGTCTGAGCGCAGAGGAAGGTATGAGAACACACACGGCACTGGTTAGCTCAGGGCCTGGAATCAGAAGATAGGGGAGAGAGCAGGTAACTTTGTAGATAGCTCATGTCAGCTGATTTGGCACAGTATATGTACTTTTTCTTCTGATATGGGGGATTGAACTCAAGGCCTTTGCACTAAGCTACATTTTAAGCCCTTTGTTTTGTGCTGCCTTGTCTTGTCTTATCTTATTTTGTTTTGTTTTCAAGACAGGGTCTTCCTAAATGATTAAGTTGCCTGCCTAGACATGGCTTAAACACATAATTCTCCTGCCTCAGCCTCCCAGAGTGCTGAGATTACAGGGATACACCACCTCACCCAATTTGTACACTTTTTACATAATGCATTTTAAAAGGTAATATAGGCACATGTTTCAAAATTCAAAAGAGACCCAAAGGGTTTGGTTAAGTTCAGCGCTTAGTTGTATATAAGACCCTTGACTTCAATCCCCGCATCACTAAGTGAATAAAATTTAAAATTAATTTTTTAAATCAAAACTGACGTTATAGAGTTAAATGTACCCTGCTTGTTTCGTATGCCCAGGTAAGCGCTAAGTTCCCCAGGAGCTATCTTTTTCCTTTGTACCCTTCTAGAAATGTTTCCCGACAGTATAGCAGTCTCTGTGTGTATGATACACAATGTGGTACCCTGCCTTTTCTGGTTGCCAGCTTAGTAGCCTGCGTATCATATCTCAGTTAGTTCAGGCTACTGTCACAGGATGTCATAGGGAGTTATTCTGGGTGGCTTAAACAATAAAACCTTGAATGCTCACAGTTCTGGAAGCCAGAAGTCTGAGGTCAGGATGCAGCATGACCAGGCTGTAGACACGCATCTTCTTCCAGGTTCACAGAGGGACACTTGCTTGCAGAATCTTTGTGTGTGAGTCAGGGGAAAAAATTCCCAGAGCTTAATTACCTCCGAAAGCCCTCACCCCAAATACCATCACGCCAAGTGAGGACTAGGCTGCAACACTCAAATCTGGGGAGACACAGATTCAGTCCAGGGGATGCAGCATACCCATACATCTCCCACCTTCTTTCCAATAGCTGTGTTTATTTAACCAGCACCCACTGATGGGTGTCTAGGTAGCTTCCAACCTTTGCCCAAGAAAATAATGCTGTAATTAACCTTTTTAATTTACTCTTTTAAAATTGCATCAGATTGTGTCACTTTTCTACCCAAAAGTCTCCAAGGGGAATTTGGTTTCATTCACCTTCTTTTGTACAGCCCAGAGATATCTGTACTTAATTAACCTCACCCCTTAGTTCTGGGACCTTATTTTCTGCTCCCTGCCCTATCCTCCAGGTGACAAAGCCTCCTTGGTGTCCCCAAGAGCTCTCCTCCCAACTGTCCCTTTGGTCCACTCCTTGCCTCTTTCAATGCTTTGCTCAATTTTATCTTCTCAAGAAGATGTCCCAGATTGTAAACAGTGTGTCCACACTTCCGGTCCCTTCCCTCCTCCCCTCTCTACTCCTCACCAACTTCACACGCACTTAGCACCTTCTGATGCAATATACAACCTTCTTAATCCTTGTCACCTATCTTCCCAGACAAAAATGTAAGCTCCCGACAGGCAGGAATTTGTGTCTTACTTGTTCATTGATGTGTCCCCAGGAACTGGAACACAGTAATCAGCATTCGTATTACATGCATATTTTTAATAAGTCAGTAAAGTGTAGGAAGAAAAAACATACTCTCTCTAGAAGGTAAACAAAGGAATTGTTGTAATCTCTGCCTTCCAAAGCAAGACCTTTGCTTATAACCATATTGCATCTTATATGGGATGAGTTTATGTCACTTCACATATGCATCACATACCATTCTCACAATAATTTGTGAAATTAGGAAGAACCGTTAGTACTCTCTTTTAGAAAAGAAGAAACTTAGAGGAGTGAAGTTGTTTGTCCAAGGTCATTCAGTGGGAAGGAGGAAGAATCTATCACTTGAAAGCAAAAACCTAGTTCCAGAACCATGGTTTTAACTACCAGACTCTAACTCAAGTTTCTTCTTAGGCCATTGTACTTTTTAAAGCAAGTAAAATCCCAGGAGGTCACTAATAAATAAATCATCATGGCCCAAAATTTTGAACACACACACAGACACACAGCATCAAGAGAATCATGAGTCTGCTCCAGGCCAGTGACATCCTGAGAGGTAATTAACTCACTCAAAGTCACAGTGCAGTGTGTCATGGGACCAAGATGTGAATTCAGATAATCTTCATTCCTGGGCTCCCACTAAGTGTGATAACCACACTGGGCCAGAATGAAAGGAAAGTGGACACAAGAACTGCACGCATGCAAGACCAAGGAGTGCCCAAGAATCTCACTGTCCCCGAGGGCTCACACCAATCACTAAGGCTGCCAGTTCCTCTGGGAAGCTCTGACTTGCAAGGTTCCTTCAACACAAAGAGCTTCTACCTCGGAGTAGCTTGATCGGTGTGGTGGCAGGGAGCTCTGACAGTCATTGTCAACAGGGCACAAGACCTCAGCACTGCCAGGTTTGAAATATCACGTACATAGCAAGTGACGGCCATCCTCCAGCTACCAGTGTGGCCACCAGGATATCTGATGATGGACAATCCCAGCACAGGTCAGGTCCTCCGGGCCCGCTTATGGTCACTCTCCACATCTCCTATCAGAACCTCACAGATCATGGTCGAGACCCATGGGAGGTCCCTTCTGGGGCAGCGCTGGCTGACAGATGACACACTCTGACCCAGAACAGGCATCTCTTCCTCCTGCTTATCTGTGCCTGTGAGATAAAAACAAGGAACAGCGGCCGTGTTTCTTCATAGGTGGTTGCCTAGGCTCCTGCTTACTTCACTGTTTGGTGTTTTATGCTATCTGTGGCTTGTGTTTTATTTCTTAGTGATATCTTTTTGAAGAGGAAAAGTCTTGCATTTTGCTTAAACCCAAATTTTTATTTTTTCTCTTTTTCTATTACAGCATTTTGTGTTCTGACTATAAAAAAAAAAAAATCTTCATTTATAATCCAAAATCTCAAGTCTTTTTATCACATTTTTTCTGGAAGTTTTGCAGAGTGAGCTTTTACACAAAAATCTATACCACATTTTGAGCTAATTTTTGTGTGATTTGATCCATGTACTTTACCCATTATTAACTCAGTATTAGTGTTCTCCATGGAAACCGAAGCAATGGGATATACACAGAAATGTGCGTGTCTGTGTCTATGTGTGTGTGTGTGTAAGAAAGGGTGAGATTCACTTTAAGGATTAGTGACAGCTTGTGATGACTTGGTGAACCCAAACACTGATGGGGTGACCAGCAGGCTGGAGACCCAGGGGAGGGATGCAGTCTAAGTCCAACACTGATGGGCGGGGAGAATTTCTCTTTTGCTCAGGAGATCAATCTTTGTTATTAAGGTCTTCAGTGGCAGGGTGAAGCCCATCTATATTATGCAGAGGAAACTGCTCCACTCAGAGTTCACCAACTTAAATGTCAATCTGATCCCAAAAGCACCCTCAACAGAGCCATCTAGAAAAATGTTTGGCCCAATAACTGGGCACTGTGGCCCAGGCAAGCTGACACAAAAAATGAACTTTGATACTCACTACCTGTGCAATGGCTCCATGGCCCCTCGTTGGAAAGGGTATAGAGCTTCCCCACTGCGTTACCATGGGAGCTTTGCCAAAACTCGACTGAAGAGATATATATACAATCTGGGTCTGGATTTGAACACTGGTCCATGCATCTGCACCTCCATTAGTATACCATAGCCAACTGTCTTGATTTCCATAGTTTTGTAACAAATCTTAAAACTCTGGGCATACAAATCCTTCAAATTTATATTCCTTTCTCAAGATTATTTTGTCTTTTTCCTTTCTGTTGTTGTTCAGTACATTTTAGAATCAGCATGTCAATTTCCTAAAACATAAAAATCTTACCAGGAATTTGACTGTGAAGGTATTAAAGCTACAGATCATCTTGGGGATCCATTGACATCTTAATAATTGAATTTTGTCAATATATGCACAGTTTCTCTGTGTTTTAGGACTTCAATTTCAGCAACGTTTTGCAATTTTCAGTACACAGGTCTTTTTATTGTTAAGTTTATTCCTAAGTTGTTTGTTTTTTAATGCAAATATAAAATAGTTTTACTTTTTTTTTTTAATACTGAGGATTGATTGATCCCAGGGTCTTCACAATAAGCTAAATCTCTAGTCTCTAAAAAAAATTTTTTTCAGGCCTGGAAACACAGCTCAGCAGCACAAGCGCCTGCCTGACAAGCACAAGGTTGTGAGTTTGATCCTCAAAATTTTTTTTTAAACTTTGAGACAGGGCCTCATTAAATTATTCACATTGGACTCAAATTTATGATCTTCTTGCCTCAGCCTCCCAGAGTGCTGGGATTACAGGTATGTGCCCCCAGGCCCAGCTAAAATTTTTCACTTTCCAATTATCCATGCCTATGATATATAGAGGCAATGTATCTTTTAATCCTATGTGTTAGATTTCACTTAGCTTAAAAGAAAGTGAGAGCTCGGAGGTCTGTGTTAGCTGACACTCCCTGGGTCTGAGTTCCCCCTTCCCAGAGCCAGCAGCTGGAGCTAGCTGGAGCTATGAATAAGCTTAGTTCCTCCCCGAGCACCAAGCACCGAGCACTGACCCTGGCTGGTCCCAGGGTTTGGGCCCCACTGCTCTCAGGCTGCAGCTTTTTCTATCCCAGCCAGTGCAGGAGCCAGGCTACGACTGTGCGAGGACCCTAGAAAGGAGAGACCTCAAAAAAGAATGTCTTCAAAACAAAACAATAGGTAGTATTTTAACCAAAACACTGAGGTCGTCCATATGAGGAAATATATGAACATTTGGGGTATTTCCTTAAACTAAATTTAGGATTTTTACTGATCTGTCTTGTTTGGTTTGGGTTTGAGTTTTGTTTTTTTTTGTTTTTTGTTTTTTTTTTTTTACTTATGAGAAGGCATATGATAGTCTTTCTATATTTATAACCTTCCAATCTTCCCTATTCTAAAAGTAAAGACTTATGAACACCTCCCTGTAACTTTGTGCCAAAAAATTCCTAGAAACCTCTAGGTTACAAAGTATGACAATAAAGGAGTTCGTACAAACATGATCTTTAACGCACTGTTCTAAGCACCTGCCTTGCAAGTATGTGGTCATGAGTTCAATCCCTGGTACAAATAATAAAGAAAAAGAAAAAGACAAAATAAAATAAAATAAAAACACTGTTCTAATGCCAGCACACAGGAAATAATCTAAATGCCTGCTCATTCATTCAATCATGGCCACATCCAACCTATGGAATACCAGGCTGCCTTTGAAATGAATGCAGTAGATCTATACGTGTGAAATAAAACCTTCTCCAGAATCCTTTTCCTTTCTCTCTTTTTGTAATAGGACTCAAACTCGTGACCTTGCACTTGCCAGGCAGGTGCTGTGCCACCGAGCCACATCCCCAGCCCAGAATCCATTTCCAAATGAAGAAAGCTAGATGCACAGCATCCGAGGCTCCCACTTGGTTTTATTTTTTTCCAGGGAAATCTATATTCACATATGCTGATTTATACATGAAATTTTCCAGATGGATAAACAGGAAACCCACTAGTGGTTGCCTCTGGCGATTAAAACAGGCTCCCAAGTACAAGGAAATGAAACTTTATTTTTATTCCATACACTGTTGTACTGTTTAGCTTTTTGCCATCCACGTACAGAATTTCTGTTAAACAAAATGGCTAATTTTATGTATCATCCTGTTATCGATCTTAATGATAGAAGGTAACGAGAGACACACTCTGCCTAGTAATTAGAAAGCGTGGATTCGTTTCAAAGACTGCCACAGCATGTAGGACGCTGAATGCACCAACCACACAAGGTCCCTCTTCCAAGAAGGTGTAGCCGTTGTCATCAAAAGCTCTGGGAGGAAGCATGGCAGAGTCCCAGTGCTCTAAGGACCCACCACTCCCTTGCACAGTGACTGTGGGAAAATCCCGATCACCTCAGCCTCTCTGTCTCCTTCCCCCGCAGAAAACCAGTATGAAGAACAAAAGGTGAAATTCTCAGTCTTGGTCCTTAGCAAATTATGATGCACGTGGGTCATTGTCGGGACAGATATCACTCTCCATCTGCACTCTAGCTCATTACTCTCTGAAAATAAGGGATCTTCTAAGTCTTGAACATCCACTGGCCCTCACTTCTGCAGACGTGCTATCTGAACTTACTATTAAAACAGATTCAAAAGCTTAGGTTGATCCTTATTCTGAAGAAGCTCAGAGGAGGAATCTGAGTCAGCCTTAAAAGAGAAGTAGGCATTCAGAGGCAGGAGCGTGGGAGGAAAGAGGACTGGCCCACAGCCGCTGGTGCGTGCCTCCACCATGGAAGCCCGTGGGGGAAGCAAGGGAAGGATTCAAAGGCTGTGATGAGAACCTTCCGGAACAAAGTAGATGTCAAAGGTCGGGGAGCAATGGAATTTCTTGAACCCACAAGAAAGAAATGAGAACAATGCCATGAAAATGGAAAGAAGCAGAGAGAACAGACTTGTGTTTTTGTTTAGTTTCATTTCATTTTGTTTAGTTTTCTAGGACTGTGGATTGCAAACCAAGGTCTGAGCTGGATCCCCAGACCTTTTCATGTTTTTAATTTTGAGGCAGGATCAAGTTGCAAACTGTTCTCAGACTTGCTATCTTCTAGCCTCAGCCTTGCAAGTAAGCTGTACAGTGTGCGCCGCCATGCCCAGCAAGGAGAGGGAAGCTGCGTGACCCCAGGATGTGGACTACCTGAAGCAGTGACAGAGTGCCCGAACTGCAACCCAAAACCACTTATTATCACGAAGTACCAACACTGCAAATAAACCTGAACATCAAGGTAGGGCAGGGTGGCCTTGAACTCATTTATGTAGCCCAGATTGGCCTGGAACTCACAGGGATCCTCCTGTCTTAGCCTCTGGAGTGCTGGGATTACAGGCCTGTGCCACCATGCCTGGCAAGGAGTTTGGACAAAATAACTGTTACCAGATGCTTGGCTGCTGAGGCAACTTGGCTCACACAGTGACAAAGTGGGCTCCGTGTGCCCACTGTGGCACCTGTGCCATAGGTTCACCACCCCTCATCTCAAGTTTGGTAAGCAGTTGGATGTTCAGCTAGGAAAACTGAGGAATGAGCTGAAGACAAACTCCAGACTTCTAGAGAGTGCAATGAATCTAAGTTTTCCATAAGCGTAGGAAGGGAACGGAAGGTACATGTGAGAAGGCATAAAACTGTCCAACACTGTTTGTTCTTTTTGTTTTAATTGTCAACCTATCAGAAGCCCTGAGCAAACTTCTAATTCACTTAATAAATTTTTATTGAGCAGCTACTGGGCATCAACTGCAGTGCCACGGGCCAGATATAGGACAGTGATGAAAACACAGTGCTTGGTCTCATAGACCTTAAATTGAAATCAGTTAACAGCCAGGCTTTCGTGGGACTCTGCGATTTCAGGTAGGGGCATCTCCTCCAAGCAGGGTACCATGAAGGCCTCACCCTAACCATGACTGCACCCCTAACCCTAACCCTAAGGGAGGCCAGAGTAGGACCAGACCATGATGGTGAATATCTGGGCTTCATAGGAAACAAGCAGTCTGCGCATTGCCCAGCGCCAGCCCGAGCACCCCTGGCCTTCACCTCTGCAGCCCTGTTTGCCCCCTGTTGTGGGAAGCACAGGGTGGAGAAGCCTCGGTTGGCCCCACAAGGCAGTCAAGTTTTCATCTGAAATGATGACTTTGCTTTTGTATCACATTTCTAAATAGGGAATTTTCTTTCAGCCCCACCAGTGTCATGTGCACTGAGTTCCTCCTTTCACCTCTTTAAGAAAAAAAACCCTTCATGAGAGTGGATACCCTAGTGTAACAAAATAAGACATTCCAAAGTCCAGAACCCTGTACTTCCTTTGGTAGTAATAAGAACGTCCCTTAGCAGTTTGTGAATTATAAGGGTGGGAACGCTTGGTTTATTGTTTTTCTAATTCATTCTCTCTCCCTCTCGCTCTTCCTGGCCATTCACTTTCCCTTTCCTTTCCCATAACAAAGACTTATTTGTCCCAAGTGATGGAGATGGAAGAGAAAGTGCCAGGAAATGAACGCAGTAGGGCAGGTGAGGGAGCCCAAAGTGGGCTCCAGGCAAAGCAGAAACACTGCAGGGGTCGGGCTGGCAGATGCTGGCCCTCACCAATGGGAAGCCCCAGAACACACAGCAGAAGGTTCTGGTCCTCGGTCTCTGGCATTCCTGAGCTTCAGAGAGTTTTAGTCTCTTGCCCTGCTCTACAGCTGCACAGTGTTGCTTCTCAAAACCTGGGCCCAGGGCTGGGGATTTAGCTCAGCAGTACAAGCGCCTGCCTGGCAAGTGTGAGGTCGTGAGTTCAATCCCCAGTACCACCAAAAAAAAAAAAAAAAAACCTGGGCCCTGGGACACTAAAGACACATGGCAAGTAGAATTATTGGCCCTACATTAGATCCTGGGCTGCACGGAGGATGTTATCAGTTATGGTGATATGGAAGTGAAGATCAGGGAATAATAACACTGCATCGGTGCTAAACTTCCTGAATTTGATCACTGTGCTTCGTATAACAGAATGGCCTTGCTCTTAGGATATCTATACTCAAAGATTTAAAATAGGGGTTTGGTGTAGGTACACTACTTGGAAATGACTCAGGATAAAAGTCTGTGTGTGGAGAGAGAGGCAGAGGACAGCAAATGAGGAAAGGTGTTCACAGTTAATGAATCTGGTTTAAGGGCACAGGGAAGTTTTTTCTCTCGGGGCTGGGGATGTAGCTTAGTGGCACAACAGTTACCTAGCATCTGCCGAGTGCTGGATTTGATCCCCAGGCTTGCCAAAAAAGGAGAAAGAGAGGAGGAGGGGGAGGGGAAACAAAGGGTAGGAGGAGGAAATGATTTACAGGAAACAAAACTAGTTTCCAAAATGTCAAAATTTGTGGTCCTGGATAACATGCACCAGAATCACTGAGAATTAATTTAAAATATTGTACCAGAGCATGAGCTTTGTACCCTAGAATTCTAGAATCTGTATCCCTGGAGCTGAGGTCTGGGAACCAGCACATTAAGTAAGCATTTGCAGTGACTCCTGTGAGCCCTAAAAAACATAACTTTGACCTGTCACATCAGGGCCACTGTAGGACCTCACAACATCAGTACGAAAATTCCAGCAAACAAAGCCTGACATTGGATGTCATCATTGGATGTCAAGCCAATCGCAGGCTCCTACAAATTCAAACTTTGTCTGCTTTGTGGTCAAGAGCCTGGCCCAACATCACTGGCTGAAGGTTCTCATCTCTTGATCCTCTTTGAGATACCTTTTTTTGTTGTTTTTTTGCTTTGGAAAAAAATTTAAAACACAATTTCATAACAAGAAGGGTAGGGGAAAGGGCAAATGAAGGAAGGAAACGGGAGACATCCCTTTTGACTAAGCCAGATTCACCTTTCAAAGGCTACCAAGAAAAGGCAGGTTGGCTGACTCATCCAACATCACACCCTTACCAAAGAGCCACGCCACAAAAACTTCTTAGGCAAGCATCATGGGTATCTTTCTCAAAAGAGAATATTGACCCCTAAAATTGAGAAGGAATGGGGAACCAAACCCAAACACTGTCTATGAAAAAGCAAGAATTGGGGGTTTTGCCACGCAATTGAAAAGCAAGTGTTTTCCCAGAGGAACATGGTTTCGTCACATAGCCCAGGTAGTACATTTCAGTGCGGGAGGCATAAAGAAATAGACAGTCCTGGGCCTGAATCAAGGCTGGCAGCTTCCTGACACTGTTGGTTTCAAGCAGGAGCCTAAAGAGATGTCTTTCTATGATCTGTTGGCCATTTCAGACCTTGGGCAGTGAAATGGTCAATTCATTAGAAAGAAACAGCTTAAAGCAACCCCTCTCCCCATGCCCTCCCCACCCCCCATGAGTGGCTGTGAGTGTGGCAGGCTCCAGTGGCCCAGGATGGGAGCCACCAGCATTTATTGGGACCCACGCCATGCTGGGACCTGGAGCACCAGGAAACCAAGCAACCCTTCCCGCTCTGCCTGTTTTGTTTTATTGAACTTCAATATACATGAAAGTATGGACAGCTGTTTTGAAGAGAACAAGAGACTCTACGGCAGCCATTACTAACTTTCCTATTGTCTGGTCTTGAAGACCTAAAACACCTTCCTCATTCTGTTTGGATCAGTTTTATACTATGTTGTTTTGTATGAATTCTCTGTCTGTGAAGACATGGACAACTATTTGGAAGAAAACAAGAATCAATATGATAAACAATGAAGATCTCAGGTTGGCTACCTTTGAAATTTGTATCTCTTACATTACTTTCTTATGTCCTATTTTGTTGTTTTGTTGTGTTTAACTTTATCCCCTTTAAAATAAAAATTAAAAAAGAAACAGACAGTTTATTGAGACTTTATGAGAACATTTCCAGACAGTGGAATAAAGATACCCAGCATTCACCACCACCACCCCACTCCACAAAAGTGACCAGAAGTAACAGCTGTACACATGTTTTTCAAGGTGAGTGACCAGGGAAAAACACTGAATATCAGCAAGCTCTTTTGTAACCAGAACCTTGAAAGAAGGAAAGGGAAGGAAAGGGAGGGGAGGGGAGGGGAGGGGAGGGGAGGGGAGGGGAGGGAAGGACAGAACACTATCTGCCTCCCTGGCTTTGCAGGGCCCAGGGCGAAAAGTGAGCCCTGGGAAACACTATCAGTGCAGATGCCATCAGTGCAGTCCTAGCTGGGAGAAAGGTCATCAGACTTCACGGCTTGCACCCCATTTAGATGAGTTGACCTGCCATCTGCTCAGCAGCCTGGCTTAGGCAAAGAATCTCTCATCACCCTTGAGTGAACAGAAGGTATCTGTTTCAGAGTTTGGGTGACTCTAGGGGTCAGAAGCCCCTGCACAATCCCATCTCTGGGACCCCACAGACAACACACTATACTGGCACAGGGAGGAGCTGCCTCAAAGAGAAAAATAAAACACTTAGTCCGGGAAAGTAACTGTGACCTGAGCTCACTGGGTGCCTTGCAAGCAGGGATTGTGGGCCCGGTGAAGTACTCGGCACCACTCTGCACTGCACCCATCACTGCAGGACAAGGAGCAAACGACACTGTTTCTGAGCAAGGCTGGAGCAGCTCCGCAGCTCAAGCTGATCCTTGATGCACAGCCAGGCAGCCAACAGCTACTCTGCGTCACTCCAGACACGGTCCCACACGTGGCATGCACTGCCCATAAAACAACAGAGCCCATGTTACGGTCCCAGCTGCTTTGGCACCTACATGATTTCTGGGGCCATCGCACCTCCGCCTTATCTGAGCGCACTGTGTGTGAGCACCGCTGAGGGGGTGGTGCAGTTCCCGCCTCTTCCTCTGCCCATGGGGTTTCTGAGTCCACACCACTGAGTGGCCAATGACAAATGCATTAGACCCCTCACCACTGCTAGAGCCACCAGTGTCTGAGGCCCATGTGGCAGCACAGTCAGCCACAGCTGTTCCTGAGGAAATGCCCATTGCTCAATAGGCCGGCACTGGCACCTAGGAGTGGCCACACAGGGATCACACACGCCCACTGCTGTCCACACCACACCTGCCTGAACTGCAGTGTCCCCACTTTTGCGTGATTCACAGAGACAGGGAACCTCTGTCTCCCACTGTGGTAGGCACTGTGCATATGCACTGTTCCCAAAGTGACCACAGAGATAACACTATGGTGCCCAGCTGGAAATGAAGTCAGCACTGCAGAGCCAGCCAGCACTGCAAGACACATCTCAGAGAACAGCGCTTAATTAAGACAGGTGCCCCCGTAACAGTGGTAGAGAAACCTGAGTCACCAGATGACTCAGCATAAGCCTCAGTGTAAGCTTACAAAGAATTACCAAAAAAATCTAGGTAATATGATGCCTCTAAAAAGAACATAGCTCTCTACCAACAGATCCCAAAGACACTACTAAAGATAAAATACCTGATAAAGAATTTGAAAGAGCAAGCCAGGCGTATGGCATGTGCCTGTGATACCAACACTTGGAAAGCTGAGGCAGTCAATTTGAACCCAGCCTGGGCTAAACAAGTTCAAGGTCAGCCTGCACTACATAGTGGACGCTGTCTCAAAAAAAAAAAAAAAAAAGATTTTGAAAGATTAGCTCTAAAATATTTCAATGATATTTAAGAGAATACAGTTGATTTAAATGGAGATGATAATAATGTAAGGCATGGATGAGAAATTCAATAGAGATAGAGGCTTTGAAAATGAACAAAGGAAGCCAAGTACGGTGGCACATGAGTGCAATCACAACTCCTAGAAGGCTAAAGCAGGATGCCATGAGTTTGAGGCCAGTTTTGGCTACAGTGAGGCCCTACCCTTTAAAAAAGAAAAGGAATCTTGAAAATAAAGAACTCAATTAAGTCAAAACACACCGTTGAAATCCTCAGTAACAAACTAGGCAAAGCAGAAGAAACATGTCTAAACTCAAGGATGGGTCTTTTGAAATAATCTAGTCAGATGGATGGATGTGGGTGGATGGATGGATGGGTGGATGGGTGAAAGGAAGGGAAGAGGAGAAGGAGGGAGAAGGAATAGAAAGGAGGGAGAAAGAAAAAATAAGGGGGAGAGAAAGGAAAAAAGGAAAGAAAGAGAGGGGAGGTGGGTTAGGTGACAGAAAAGAGCATTCGAGACCATTGGGACACCATTAAAAACACGAACATTTGCATTTTTAAATAACTGGTGGTGAGGGAAATAATATTAAGGACACAGGAAAGCTATTCAATGAAATAAGATCAGAACCCCCCACCAAACTTGAGAAAGAATGTACATCCATGTATAGGGGTTTCATAGAATCCTAAATAGAAATGGCCAGAAAAGATCTTCACCAAAACATACTACAGTCAAACTGTCAAAAGTACAAGACAAGAATTTTTCAAATCTGTAAAACATTTCAGGGTATCTACATCAAACTAACTGCACAATTCTCAGCAAACACCTTACAGCTGGAAAGAATATAATATATTCCAAGTCATGAGCCAAAATGCCAACCAAGCAAAACCTGAAGGAATTCCTGACCACCAGACCAGCTCTTTTTTTCCCCACTTAATATTTTATATTTCTGAATTTTTACATTTTTATTAGTACACGTTTGTAGTACATAATTATTACATTCTTTATGGGGAGTGGGTACACATATATAATACACCTTAATTTGTTTTTAGTTTCTGTTCTTACTCATTCGTTTCTCCCTTCCTCCATCTCTCAGTCTCCTTCCTACTTGCAAAAGATCTACCTCTATTTTCTATTTTTTTTGCTTTTTTAATTATTTATATTTTGGGTTCCGCATATAAGAGAAACCATGCGATATCTGAACTGGTCTAATTTATCCTACTTAACATTGTTGTTTCAATGTGCCTTAAAAAGATGCGTGAGTCTTATATTCAGAGACATAAAAACAATAAAAAAGATAACCGCCATCATGATAGCATGTGAAGATGCACAACCCACTAGAAGAATACATAAAAAGAGAAATAGAAAAGAATGATCAGTGCGACAAATCACTAAAACACAATGATGAACAAGAGTGGAAAGAACAGAGAAGACTCAAAACAACTAGAAGAAAATCAACCAGATGATAAGAAGTCTAATTTATCAAGAATACATGTAAACATACTAACTTTTTCAATAAAAGATACAGACTGGCTGAAGACTGGTGTGGAAAAACAAGACCCAACAATATTTGACCTGTAAGAAACTCACTTTTCTAGCAAAAACACATGCACACTTTAAGTGAAAAGATAAAAAATAATATTCCAAGAAAATAGAAACCTAAAGCAGAGTACCTACAGTTATAACTGACAAAGTAGACTTTAAAAAAATAACTATAAGACAAAAAGTGGCCCTATATTAATGATCAAGAGATCACGTCACAATATGATATAACAATTATAAATTTATATGAAGCTAAGTCAAAGCACCCAATTGTACAAAACAAACACTATCAAATCCAAAGAGAGAAATAGGCTCCAATACAATGATCGTGGTAAATTTCAACTTCTCATTTTCATCAGTGAATAGAGCAGTCAGAAAAAAAATCAGCAAAGAAACATCAAAGTTAAACTATATTACTAGTAAAGATCAATGGACTTAACAGATATTTATAAAATATTCTATCCAACAGCCGGACTGCACACAGTCTTTTCATCTGTGTGTCACACTCTTTCAAGACAAGGCCATATAACAGGTTACCAAACAGGTCTTAATAAATTCAAAAACAATGAAATCGTATCATGTACGTCTTCTGATCAAACTGGAATAAAACTGGAAATCAACTACAAAAGTAAACTTTAGAAATTGTGCTAATACATGGACATTGAACTGGGCCACTGAGAAGTGAGAAGAGAAACTTAAAATTTTCTCTAAAAAAATTAAACAATAACACAATGTACCAAAACTTGTGGGATCCAGCAAATTCAGTACTAAGAGATAAATGTGTAGCACTGAATGCCCACATCAAAAAAGAAAATGTAGGGCTGGAGGTTTAGCTCAGCTGCGTAAATGCCTTCTTGGCAAATGCAAGGTCGTGAGTTCAATCCCCAGCACCACCCCCCCACCAAAAAAAGAAAGAAAATGTAGAAAGATTTCAATTACATAACCTCATGACGTACGTGAAAGAGTTAGAAAAGAAAGAACCAAATGGACTCAAAATTAGGAAAAAGAAAGGAATAACAAAGATCAGAGGAGAAATTAATAGTCTAAAAGAACAATACAAAAGATCAGTGAAACAATTTGTCCTTTGAAAAAATAAATAAAATTGAGCAATCTTTAGCTAGATTAACCAAGAAAAAAAAAGACAAAACTGGAGCTAAAAGGAGACATTACAATTGATACTACAGAACTATAAGGGGTCAGTAATGATTATTCTAAAAAACCTACAAGAAATGGAAAAAGTTCTGGACACATATGACCTACAAAAATTGAACCAAGAGTGCCAGATGTGGTGCTACATGCCAACAATTCCAGGATTCTTGGGGGTTGAAGCAGGAGGGTCTCAAATTCTAGCCTAAGCTGGGCAAATTAGTCAATTACTGGGATCTTGTCTTAAAAGAAAGAAATTTCTATAAAAGAGGGTGGGGGCAGTCAGGGTTTACAAGGGAATAGATTTAATACAGAAAACATAATCTATAGGAACATTTTATAATATTCACCCAAAGACAGATGCAGAATACCAGAAATCTGTCCACACATTACAGGCCCAAAGAATACAGGTGAGGGCCTGGATCCCATGGCAACATCCTGCACGATTCCAGCTGAAAATCTAGAGCCCAAGGCAATGTTCTCCATGAGTCCTACTGGAGGTCTAGAATCCAGGGCAATGTCTCAGGCAAGTCTGCATCAAGGATCTACACTGGGAAGGCCCAAAGGTCAGTGGTGGAAGCTAGAAAGTCTGCACCAGTAGATAAAGGATTTGTGCCAGCAGAGGGATCAGCACTGGAGCCAGGAAACAATGCTCAAGGTAAGGACCAGAGCTCCCTCAAAGAGAACCATAGCCATCTTCAGTGACAGTGAGATCCCAAGCTCCTCCAATGATATGGGAACAGCTGAGTTCATATCAGGAAAGCCAGAGTGACAAGCTTCTCCAGGAAATCAATAGCACACCCTCTTCCCTTCCAGTTCTCCTTTTATGCTGTTGGCAACAATCCTCAGGTGGGCCTTCCTCCCCCAGCAGCACGATGATTCAGTCCTGCTGGGTGTTACAAGTTGCCCATTAGTCAGTCCACCACAGGGGCCAAGGAATGTAGCTCACTTTGAAAGTCCTGGGTTCAATCTCAGTACTACCAAAATAGAACCAAGGGAATATAAAAATCATGAATAGACCAATATAAAGTAATGAAATTGAACCAGCAACTTAGAAAAAAAAGAAGTATCCTTTGGAATGGATTGAAGGTCAAAAAAAAAAAAAAGAAGAAGAAGTATCCCAAACAAGAAAAGCCCAGGACCCAATCACTTCATGTCTGAATTTTGCCAAACTTTTAAAGAACTAATGCCTATTATTCTCAAACTATTTCATAGAATTAAAAGGGAAGGAACCCTTCCAAACTCATTTTTCAAAGCCAGTATTACCTTGTAGCCAAAATTTGATAAAGAGACAAGAAAACAATATACCTGATGTGCATACATGCAAAAATTCTCAGCGAAGTACTAGCCCATTAAATTCAATAAGACATCAAAATGATCAAACACTAGGATCAAGTTGGTTCCATTCCAGAGATATAAGGATGGTTTAACATATACAACACATACAACAGGGGCTGGGGATTTAGCTCAGCAGCATAAGCTCCTGCCTTGCAAACAGGCAGTCCTGAGTTCGATCCCCGGTACCAATAAAAAGGAAAAAGACAAAAATATATATATATACAAATATAAATATATTCAACATTACAAATAAATAAACATACAAATCAATAAACATAAACCAATAACATCAACAGAATAAAGGATAAAAGTCATATAATCATTTAAACAGTACTGAAAAGAATTTCATAAAATTCAACATCACATCATGATAAAAGCCTGAACAAATTAGGTTTAGAGAATCATAGCTCAATATAACAAAGGCTGGATATGTCAAACCCATGCCCAGCATAGAACTGACTGGGGAAAAACTGAGAATTTCTTATAAGATCAAGAACAAGACAAGGATGTCCACTTTTAACACTTTTATTCAATACAGTACTAGAAGAATTAGTCAAAACAGGCAAGAGAAAGAAATAAAAGGCATGCAAATAGGAAGGGAGGAAGTCAAATTATCCCTGTTTGCAAATCACATGATTCTATACATAGAAAAACCTAAAGACTCCAACCAAAACTATTAGAACTCATAAATTCTGTAAAATAACAATACAATATCAACACACAAATCAACAGGTTTTTTAATACACCAATAAAGAATTTGTTGAGAAAAAAAATCATGAAACTAGTCCTATTCACAATAGCTACAAAAGTGGTAAAATACATAAGAATAGATATAAGTAAAGAACTAAAAGACATGCACAAGTCTTTTCAAGACTTCTACCCAATGAAAGAAACTGAAAACACACACACAAGAATGGGTTGAATTCTATCCAATATTCATGAGTTAGAAGGATCAATATTGTTAAAGTGCCCACACTGCCAAAAATAATCTACAGATTTAATATAATCCCCATAAAAATACCAATGATATTCTTCATCCAACTAGAAAAACAATCCAAAACTTCATATGGATTCATGTTGACCAATGGGTCACTAAAGACCCATTAATATCCAAAGTAACCTTGAGCTAAAAGAACAAAGCTGGAGGGCTGGGGAGGTTCCTCAGTGATAGAGCACCTGCCTAGCATGTGCAAGGACCTGGGTTCAGTCCCCCACATCACCATTAAAGGAATACAAAAAAGAAAGAGGAGGAGGAGGAGAAGGAGGAGGAGGACAGGGAGGTGACTGGAGGCATCACAATACCTGATTTCAAGGCATACACAGCCATAGTAATCAAGCAGCACATTATTGGCATTAAAACAGGTACACTGAACAACAGAACAAAATGGTGATCCCAAAAATAAATCCATTTGTTGGCATCTATAGCCAACAAATTCTCAACAAAGGTGCCAAAAGCCTACATTGTAGTTTTACTACAATCTTTTCAATAAATGATGCTGGGAAAGCTTACCCAGTCATAAAGAAGAATGAAATCCTGTCATTTTCAGGACAATGAACAGAACTAAAGGACACTGTGTTAAATGAAATAAGACAGGCACACAAAAGGCAAGTACCAGAAGTACTTTCTTCTTTGTGGAAACTGTACCAAGTCAACCCACAAGTAGAATAATGCCAACTAGAAATAGGAAAGTGTTGGGGGTTGGGCAGGGGTGGAAATGATCCAGGTACAGTGTATTCATAAACGGGAATATCACAATGAACCCCACTAATGTGTGCAATCAATATGGAATAAAAAATAAATTTTCAGTTAAGAAATACTTTACGAGCATCTGGCTTTCCCATAAGTACATATTACCTAGATGATACCATTTGGCTTTAGGAAGCACATTGTTTTTGGACCAGGAATCGAACTCAGGGCCTTGTACTTGCCAGGCAGGAGCCAGTGCCACTGGGCTATATCCACAGCAGGAAGCACATTCTTGAAATACCGGATTTCCAGACATTAAATCAAGGGTTGAGTCAAAAACGCTGTGAAAGCTGTGAAAGTTGTCAGCATCATAAAGGAGTTACTTGTATCAAACTCAGACAAAACAGTCAGGAGGCTAAGCAGGCAGGGCCTGCACACCCATGTGCCTTTGTTAAGCGCTATCATAAGGACTCTCTGAGGACTCTACACACCTAAGCATGCAACAAGAACTGCTCCCGAAGACGCTGAAACTTCAGTTTGCTGCTTCGGTCACAAGGACAGCTAGGCAGACACACAGGAACACTCGTTTGCTATACCTGCTCCACTAACACAGTGACAGCAACTCCTGGTCAAGCCCCTAGAACCAGAGTCCTCTTTGTTTCAGAATTACTGGGCTGCTGCTCATCCCATTGTCTTTCTGGAGGAGAAAAAGCCACGCGCTGAAGAAGCCCCAACACCATCGGAGCATCGGTGAGCCACCACCCCACATGGCTCTGCCACCCTGGGAACTTCGGAATAGAGGAACCAGGGTGCCTAGCCCAAGCCCCTGCCAGCCCCACGGGGTGGGCAGCCAGTGTGGGAAGCATCCAGAACTCAGCAACTGGCTGATTCGGAAGAACACAGGAAAATGTCAAGACAAAGCAAGCAGGGTAAAATCTCACACCTCAGCCCACCCAGCACAAGTCCAGGAGACACAGACACAGAAGAAATTAGAAGCCACACACCTGAAATCTCTGCAATAACAGCAGCTGAAGTAAAAAACCAATTTAGGGCTTACACTGTCTGATTAACTTTGCATGCCTATATATGGTAGTCTGAGCACCTATTTGGAGGATATCCATGCGCAGTTTTGTAACTGTTGTTGATTTCCCACTGTCTTGTTTTTGAAATCCAATATCGTCCTTACTATTTTGTTTTGTTTCATTTTATTCTCTTTAAAATTTAAAAGAAAGGCTTCCCTTTACCTCAACCCCTCAAATAATCCATAGTTGCCATAGCAACCATATGCCACATTGCAATACCCATCTGTTTCCAATTAAACTCATTTTCAAAGTCACTATTTTTGTTTATTCTTTAGATTGACAGAGGCAACCAAGAAGGGAGGATATGAAATGTTGGGTCTTTCTTCCCAAGCCTTTCATTCCTTCACGACCACCTACCCCGTCAGTCAGTCTTATAAATTCTGTTTCTAAGGTGGACTTAATTATGTCTGCACCCCTCAAATTCACATAATGAAGCCCAAACCCACAATCTGCCAGTGCAGTGGCATTTGGAGTGGGGCAGGTCCAGGTGAAGGCAGGAGAGCAGAGCTCTCACGATGGCATTAGAGCTCTCCTAAGATGACACTGCCAGGCTTTGCCTCTTCCCCCTCTCCTTCCCACATGGGGATAAGGGAGCCACCCTGCAGCTCAACTTTGGATTTCTCAGGCACTAGAACTATGGGAAACAAATATACATTGCTTAAGCTACTCATCCCATAGCATTTTGTGATGGCACCGAAGCTGAGACAGTTTCAAAAACAAATCCCCAGTGTATCACTTTTCTCCAACTCTGTCACCAGCCAATTCTATGTGGCCACCATCTCTCCCTGGATCACGGGTCTCCTGTTTCTATCATTCTCCTACACACAGGAGTAAGAGTTACTTTTTAAACTTGTCAAGTCTACAGAAAAACATCTGCTTCTGGACAAAATGGAGGAATAGGTCCAAGATTTATCCTCCCACCTAAAACAACTGGAAAAAAAAAAGGCAAAATATATGAAGCAAAAAATGTTAAGACACTGGACAAGAAACACAAGTATACCCAAGAACTGAAAACAAAGGTGGAGAGCCCTCAGTTACCCCAGGTTATTATCTTAGGAGAGTTTCCAAGTTATGGCACAGGGAGAAGCAACCCAGGAAGAGCCCAGCAAACTCCTGGCTCTGAGAACACAGAGCTGAGAGTCCTTGAAGTCCACTGTGGCTAGAATTTAGGAGAAAGTGCAAGAGAAAATACAGTGCATGGAGAGAGAACCTGAAGCCGTGCAAAGGGAATCTGGAGTATTCAGCAGGGTACTGAATGCATTCACTGAATGCATGTGAAAAAACTACCCCGCTTGTAAAGGACCACCTGAAAGGATTAGAGCAGAGGTGCTGACCCTATGGCACATGTGTCTCAGCAGGCCCTTGTGATCATCAAACACTCTAAGTTTGCGATCACTGGCTTGGAGGAAAGAGTACATGCAGTTCACTCTAGGCCAGGAAGAGTGCCTGCTCCTTCCAGCACCATCGGGAAATCTCAGTTTGGGGAGCGTAGTTAAGAAGGGTCTTGCCTTATTAGACAGAACTCATTGACCCTTAACTAGATGCTGCTTAACAAATCTTGAAAGAACTCAAATGATTAAACTGTCTTGAGAGCTAGTTCAGTTGTGCAGCACTTGCTTAGGGTACACGGGGCCCTGGAATTCAGTCTCTGGCATGGATTAGGTGTTTAGGGGTAGACAACATTGTTTCCAACTAGCTTAGCTGCACCCCAGAGCAAAACTCAAGAATATTTAAAGATGACATATTTTCAGAATAACAGAATATTTCAAGAAAACAAAGCTATCTAGACTCTAAAGTGATAAAATTCATAATGTCTGGCATCTCACAAGAAGGGCAGACAGGAACAGGTAGCAGCAGAAAAACAAGATCTGTAATAAAGAGAAAGAGTAACTCATTGAAATGGGCCAGAACTAACACAAATATTGTATTAGAATTAGCCAAGTCAGACATTAAACCAGGCCTCATGACTGTATCCTTTTATATTCAGAGAATTAAGGAGACTCATAGAAGACATTTGTAAAGATTGAAGTCAAACTTGTAGGTATGAAAATTACAGTACCTAAAATAAACGGCCAGGGATGTAGCTCAGAGGTGTGGTGCCTGCCTGGTAAGGTCAAGGTCCTGAATTCAAATCCTGATACTCTACTAAAACATATCTAAATTGAAACGTACCATGAATTTGATTGAGAAGATTAGAAATTGTGGAAAAATTAGTGAAATCATAGATACAACAGAAACTATACAAAATGAAAATGCACAAAATAAAAGCCCAGAAAAATAAACACAGTATCAGTTATCTATGGGACATGAGGTCTATTACACATGCAGTTGAAGCCCCCAAAGAAAAGGGGATAAAAAGAAAAAAACTGTAAGAAATAAAAATATTTTAAGCTGTTTTTTCCATAAAATTTATGAAAATGATAAGCCCAGAGACTCAAGAAGCTCAGCATACTCTAAGCAAAAGATACATGAAGAGAATTCTACCAAGGCACAGAAGGGTCTAGGGCAGAGGGGGTGGGAGAGAGAATGGCTAACAGACACAGGGTGCAGGCCAAGGGAAAGAAAAACTTCTAATGTTCTACGGCACAGTAGGATAGCTATGGCCAGCAACAACTAATCAAATACTTAAAAACTAGTAGAGGGAATTTTGGATGTTCTTGCGATTGTGAACTGTGCTTCGTACACTTGACTTAATTCAGTGGGAATCTCTGGATGATTGACAGGTCAAAAACTAAGGCAGGAACGATGCGAGTAGCATCAGCCAATAGGATTGCAGCCTGGATGGGAAAAGGGGAGAGGAGAAGGAAGTCTTCCCTTTTCTCCTTTGAAGGAGCTCCAGTCTTCCCCTTTGGACATTTGTCTCAAGTTCCTGACGGCTTCCAAGGGCAGACTTTCAGCCTCCCGACATAGACCCTTCAGGTTTCCAGCACAGACTCACAGCAGACTCTCTGGGTGAACTCCACACTCATGACCTTGAGCGGGATCCTCCTGTTCTTCAGTGCACAAATACCCACTATGGATTCTCCCACCCCCAATTCCACAGGCAGCTATTATAAGTCTCCTTATAAGTCCTTTATATACCAATACATATATATTTTATTTCAAATCTGTTCCTCTGGTGAACCTAACTGATAGACAGATATTAAAAAATTACAAGTCTTAGAGATGCTCGATATGCTAATTATCCTGATCTGATCATTACCCAATATATACATGTACAGAAATGCCACACGTTGCTGGGGATTTAGCTCAGTGGCATAAGCACCTGCCTTGCATGCAGGCGGTCGTGAGTTCGATCCCTGGTACCAATAAAAAAAAAAGTTTAAAAAAAAAAGAGAAATGCCACACGTTCTACAAAACTATTGCAATCACTAATAAATATGTACAGTTATATATCAATTATTTTTAAATGAATTTTTAAAAATATATTTGAAAAAAAAAGGATACCAAAGTACACATGTAATCTAATCATCCAAAACCAGAGCTGATGGGAGTAAAGAAAGTATTTGGATGGGAAAAAACATGTTAGCAACAGACAACCAAAGACAAAGATAAAGACAGATTTTTACTAGGAAAATTGGAAGTGAGAAGATATTGGAGGAGTAACTTTAAAGCACTGAAAGACAAAACACTGTGGTGGGATAAGTATCCTTCACAACAACTACTATATATTTTCTAAATATCTAGAAGAAAACAAACTGAGGGTTCCAAACAAAGTAATGATAATAAGATGGAAATGTTAATTATCTGATTTGATCAGTGTACATTATATACATATGTTGTATCCATTATTACATTACTACATGAAATCAAAAATTTGTAAGTGGTTAAGGATATTGAAACGTTAACTATCTTGATTTGGCCATTATACACTACATCTTTATCAAATTACCACACTATATCCCATAAATTTATACTACTAAGACAATACTTAATGAACAAAGAAAAGAAAAAAGCACTGTGAATTTATAATCCTATAATAAAGATAAATAAATGCTAGAAGAATTCAGGATCAAAACACTCACACTTTTAAAAATTTTAAAGGAAGTTCTTCAGATAGAAGAAAAAAGACATGAGATAAAAATCTGTATCTACACAAAGGAATAAAGAATATCCCCAAAACATACAAGTTTTCATACAACTGAAGTCTCTTTGGAAGATAATTAGACAAGCCAGGTGTAGTGGCATGTGCCTGTAATTCCAGCTTTTGGGAGGCTGAGGCAGGATTGTCGTAAGTTTAAGGCCAGGCTGGGCTACACAAAGAGTTCAGGGGCAGCCTGAATGATACAGCAACACCTTGTCTCAAAAAACCACAAAAAGAAAATATAATTAGAAAGACACAGAAGCAAAATGCAACCCCAGACCTCCATCCCACGCAGGGCAAGTCCAGGGCACAACAATAGGGAAATCAGAAGCCTCTACATGAGCTATCTGAAATAGCAGCAGTAGAAGTAAAAAAAAAAACTGATAAATGAGGCTACAGAGAAAATCAGATCAGAAATAAGCTCTCAGGTAAATAAAAAAGACAACAATCAAAACAAAGCACTTGATAATAGCCAGATCTTGGAAACAACCTAAATACCCATCGACTGAGGAATGGATAAAAATGATGTGGTATACTACTCAGCCATAAAGAAGGATAAACTGCACACTTTTATAGGTAAGTGGATGCAATTTGAGAACATAGTGAAATAAATAAGACACATGTGTAAACATTGTATTGCTTCATTAGTGTGACAAGCTGAAAAAAATATATGTCTGTGTCTATGTCTATGCATATAAAAAATAGTTAAGATAGTAATACTACTAATTTCTCTAAGTTTGTTGAAGAGAAAGATTTGAGCTGGCATTGCTTCAATAGTTGAACGCAGATATCTCATGCTCTGAGTAAATGATTTGGGGATGATAATGCACACTGTATGCACTACTGCTGCCCCCTGAGTGATGTGTTTTGAAATTTTGTTGTAGCTCTTTTCTTCTTTCTCTTTTTATCTTTGAATAAAATAGATTTGAAAAAAAATTTAATTAAAAACAAAGAACTCAGAGAGTATACAGTAGACACAGACAGAAGAAAATAGAGGAACTTAGAAAAATGATGGAAATCATGAATGCTCAACATAGGAAAGATAAAGACTCCACGAAATAGATATCCATGAGATTAAAAAGTCCATTGAGAGTACATGCAACTAACTGCGTCAAGGGAAGGACAGAACATCAGACCCAGAAGACAGGATTGGAGTTAGCAATCATTAAAGAGAGATTTCTTAAAAATAGCAAGGGATCATGAAAAATCAATCCAACAGCTGAAAGATGACTTGAAGAAAAACAACATAGGATTGACCAGTCAGTGAGAAGGCAGAAGACAAAGCAATGTGATAAAAAAAAAAAAAGAACCTGTTAACAGAAGTAATGGCAGAAAATTCTCCAAGCATGGAAAAAGAATTTGGTATACAAGTAAGTGAGGCATATAAACTCCAAATATCCATGGCCAAAATAAAGCTACAATAATCAAGATACCAGAAATTCAAAGAAAAACAGGATATTAAAAAGCTATTAGAAAACTGTGGCCCTTCCAGGGGGAGAACCACCAGTGGCTCCTGAGATCTGCGCCATGTTGGAACTTAGGATGCTGGGAAACCAAACAACCAGCCTGCCTCCCTGCTAAGCAATAGTGAACCTACTGACGCATGGCCTAGAGTCAAACATCCCACTTCCTCTACCCCACTACTTCTGTCCCCCGTTAGCAAATGGGAAGCAGATATCTGAGCGTCTCCTGGGAGGTTGACCATAGCAAATAAAGGGGATTTCCTTCTACCATCTCTTTGAAGACAAATATTTTTATTACTGTTTGCTCTATTCTGATTAATGGTACTGCTCTATTCAATATTCTGTTTTGATAAGTTCTATAATGCTCTGTATTTTATTTTATTTTATTTTATTTTATTTTGACATACATGATTGAAAGAACAACTATTATAAAGATAATGAGATATACTGTGATACCTATTAAATAAAATAAAAGTTATTAGAGGGAGGAAAGAAAGAAATCACCTATAAAGGAAAAACCATGAAAATCACAGTAGACTTCTCAACAACAGCTCTTAAGTCAAGGAGAGCTTCCAATGAAGTATTTGAAGTCCTGAAAGAAAACAGCCTCCACCCAGACTGATGTACCCTGCAAAACTATCTTTCAAAATCAATGCAGAAATAAGATACTCTCATGACAACAAACAACTGAAGAAATTCATCACTACCAAGCCAGATCTACAAAAGGTTCTGAAGGATATCTTAGAAAGAGATAATGAAGGCCACAATCTCCAAGAACAACAACAGAAAGAAGCCACCAGGCAAGGCAAGCAATTAAACAGAGGGGAAAGACAGGGAACCAACAACAGGAAAATAATACGACAAGGATAAACCAACACATATCAGCTATAGCCATCAACATAAACGGTCCCAATTCACCAATCAAAAAAAAAAAAAATACTGTCAGAACGGATCAAGAAATGAGAGCCAACTATATTCTGTATAAAAGAAACATGTTTATTAAAAAAGAAATTTATAGACTGAAATTCAAAGGATGGAAAAAAGTACTTCATGTGACAGGAGCCCAGAAAAAACCAGGGATAGCTCTTCTATTTGCAGACAAAGTTAACTCGAGATGGTCAAAAGAGGCAAAGAAGGTCACCACCTTCCTGTTAAGGTAAAACTCCAAAGTGTATATGCACCAAATACCAAGTATATAAAACAAATATTAATGGACATGAAAAATCAAATAAGCACTAATAGAATTGTAATAGGGGCCCTTAATATCCCACTGTCACAAATAGAGAGGTCAACCAGATCAAAAAATCAGCACAAAAATATCAGAACTGAACCAAACCTGTGAACAAATGGACTTAGTAGATGTTTACAGAGTGTTCCACCCAACAACATCAGAATATGCATTCTTCTCAGCTGTGAATGGGACGTTCTCCAAAACAGACCATATACTGGTTCATAGAACATGCTTAAGTAAATGCAAAAGGGATTGAAATTATCCCATGCATATTATCAGACCATAGTGCAATGAAATTGGAACTCAATGGCAAAAGAACTCCATAAACACAAGCAAATTAAATATCTTCCTGAACAATGGGTCACAGACAAAATTAAACAGTATCTACAATTAAATGATAATGCCAATACAACATACTGGAACCTATAGGCTGCAAAGAAAGCAGCCCTAAGGTGCAAATTTGTAGTGGTAAATTGACCTCAAATAAAAAACCTAATAGGTTTTTTTGTTTTGGTTTGGTTTTTTCTTTTTTCTAGTGGAAGGCATTTGAGACAGAGTCTCACTATATAGTTCAGGCTGACTTTGAACTCACTATGTACACCAGGCTGGCCTTGAACTTGAGGCAATCCTTGTGCCTCAACCTCCCAAGTACTTGGATTACAGTCACCACCACACAGGACCAACAATCTAATGTCGAACATCAACCTTCTAGAAAAAGAAGAACAAGTCAAGCTCAAATGAAAAAGGAAATTACCAAGATCAGAGCAAAAATCAATGGAATAGAAGCTAAGAATACAATACAAAGAATCAATCAAGTGAAAAAATGGTTCTTTGAAAGGTAAAAGAAAATTTATAAATGCTTAGGCAACCTCGAGGGCTTCTGGTAAAGATGACAGACAGATAAGAGCAGATTACAGAGGCTCCCCGAGACAGACAACTCAGATGCTGAAGTAACACAGCGTGGGGAGTCCCAGACAGAGGGAGATGGATCCTCTCGACCCAGGAAGAAACTAAAACAAAAAGAACCAATCAAACATACAGTCCCGGGGCTACTATTGAGGCAGCTAAGATCCTGTGCTCTCGTGTGCCTGAAATGCACCGCTTCAAATGGCTGGAACCACAGTCACACTGAAGTCAGAGGTCGGCAAGCCAAACAGAGAACGGAGCCAGCAAGGGGTCCTGCATCGAACTGCAGTGAGTGCCGGGAATAAAACCCTTCCACAGAAAGGGGCACCAACAGGACGACACTTTGAAATTGGGCAGGACTGGCAAGAACAAAGAACAGCAGTGACTTCAGTCAATTGTTCCCTTCCCAAATGGGATTGGCACAGTATGCTTGGCATGGATCACACCCCTGGCTGAGATCCTAAACCAATTCCCTACACACAGAGCACAGTAACACAGGGAAGGTGTCAGGAAATTGAATGACCCAGAGGGGAGGAGCCAGCATACGCCACCCCTGTTTACACTTCAATAACACATTGGAGTGGGCAGGATCACCTAGCCAGAGTGCTTCAGAAGAACCGTAATCAACAAGGAAAGGGACTGGGACCTCCTCTATATGCCTGTATGGAAGAAACCAAAAACATGAGAAGAGGAAGCAACAAGAAAAAGTCCCCAGCTCCCAACCCTGAGAACATTGATCCAGGAGAGGTAAACACAAAAAAGATTGAGGACAGCACACATGCAATGTCAGACACAGCATCAGTGGACATAAAGGGATATCTTCGGAACCTCATAGACAAGTTCAAAAGTGAAATATTTAACCAAATAAAGCAAGATATAAGTAGATTAATAAAAGAAATGCTAAGCACCACTCAAGAAGACACAGACAGAAGAATGGAGGAGCACAAAAAAAGAAGACAAACGTTTGATGATGAAGAATATAAAGAAAACATAGAATACATGAAGCAGGTTCAAAAAGATTACCAGAAAATTAAAAACTCCATTGAAAGCTGGCAAAACTGCTTGAAAGAAACTAAGGATAGGTTATCCAAACTGGAGGACAGGTTTTCAATGTGGGAATCATGAAAGGAAAAATATCTTAAAACTAACAAGGAAACAGGCAGTAACAATACAAAGGCTAGAAGATGACAAGAAGATCTATAACAAGAATAAAGAATGTGAATGAGGAAGCAGGGGTACAAACAAAGGAACTACAAAGGCTATTCACAGAAATAATTAAGGAAAACTTCCCAAGCATAGGAAAAGGAAATGATATTCAGATCTATGAGGCATACAGAACTCCAGCCACCTACAACCAAAACAGAGCTACACCCAGGCATATAATAATAAAGATCCCAGAAATTCAATATAAGAACAGAATATTAAAAGCTGCCAAAGGAAAGAAACTGATTACCTATTAAGGGAGACCCATCAAAATCATGGCAGACTTCTTGACACAAACCATCAAATCAAGAAGAGCTTGGAGCAAAGTGCTCCAAGCCCTGAAAGAAAATAACCTGCAGCCCAGATTGACTTACCCTGAAAAACTGTCTCTAGAAATTAATGGAGAAACAAGATGCTTCCAAGACAAAGAGGAACTGGGGGAATTCACAACCACCAATCCAACTCTACAGAGAATACTAAAGGACATTCAAGAAAGAGAGAAAAGTACAGGATTCCAGGAATAGTCACAGAGAGACCTCAATGAATGGAGCAGAGAGTGAAATGAAGAAGAGAAACAGACAACTAATGGCAGAAAAAGAGCACAACAGAAATGAGGCAGAGAATGTTGGCTATAATCTCTAATACAGATGGCCTGGATACACTAAAAAAAAAAGAGAGAGAATCATAGAAAAAGTAGATCAGGAAGTAGGGTCCACCAAGATGCTCTTTTTAGGAAATATAATTAACATGAAAAAGGGTTTATGGTCCTAAAATCAAGTATGAGAAAACAATGCTCTATGTGACAGGGAACCAGAAAGTAATAGGGACAACTAGACCAGTATTTGTGGATAGCTTAAAAAGACAGGCTTTAATAGGTAAAGGAATACAACTAGAGGTCAAGTGCAGGAGGAAGAAGGTTCAGAACCACTTAGGTAAATAGCATGTTGCCTCCCCAATCTAAAAACTGAGGGTGTTGGTGAGACCCAAAAATGCACAGTGCACCCTGGAGGAGTGAAAGGGGAGGAATAGTCTTAGAAAAGATGACTGAAGATATTGTTAATGATGTATCAGGACTTAAAACCCATATTATTTGCACTGCTCTGCTTAGATTTTATTCTGTCCCAGTTTGTCTACTTGCACTAGATCTGAGGACATAGACTGCTATCCCAAAACTAGCAGTATATAGTACAGTAATCATCTTTAATTTCCTATTAACTTGTCTTAGTTACTTTTTACTCTTCGCTGAGACAAAATACCTGAAGCCCAAAGTTGGGAAAGGAAAGGTTTATTTCTTACAGTTTTTGGAGGTTTCAGTCCACACTCAGTTGGCTCCAAGACATGGCTGGGCCGCAGTTCATGGCAGCCGCCGACAGCAAGCTCGAACCAGCAAAGAGCATGACACATCTTCTTCCTGCCATTACATCACATCCTGGCTCCACTCCTATGTGGGTGGAGCACTGACACCATCAATTCAAGCACTAGACAATGAACCAATCACAAATACACAATGCAAACTCATGAGGCCTGGGGAACACAGACATAAACCATGACATAACTTAATCTGGAGCCCTGTATACTTATACTGTTTTATCATGACTGATCTTAGTTAAATTGGGTTTGTTTGATTGCTGTTTGGTTTTGACAGATTTTATTCAAAACTGTTATAATTGATAGTATCAAGTCTCAAGTCTGAGAGTTTAGGCAACTACACTGAAGATGACAAGAGTCACTACAATACCCACTCTGGTTTGATTATTACCTGTTCTTGAAGCTTTGCACTATCTACAAAGTTGTGTTTTTATTAATATTGTTATGTACTGCTATATTCAATTATACTACGTCTGATGATACAGACAATTCTATTGAAGATAACAACAGACAATGCAGTAACCATGGTAGAACTCCTTGTACAGTGGTTTTATTTGTCTTTTTCATTTCATGTGTTTATAGGAATATGTTTTGTTTTGGTCTTGTTTTGTTTTGTTTCTCTCTCTAATATAGAAAGGATAGAAATACATGTTAAGACTCATGCATGCATAGAACCTATAAACAGTTTACGAGAACTGATCTTATAACACATGATGAAATGAACAGATACTTTGAAGAAAAAGAGACACTACACTACCTAGTGCTGATCCCATAGTGTCATGATGTGAAATCCAGCAATACTATTATTCTTTGTGTAGAGTGATTTTAGCCTGCTTTGGTTTGTTTAATCTCATCATAAATGAAGATATGGATAACTGCATGTATGTTTAAGTGCATAGGACTGAGAACCATATTACTAAGTTTTTGTTGGACAGTGGAACAGAACTGTTTGCAGTCTACTGTTTGAATCCCCACTCCGTATGTTTCACTTTTGTATCTTGAACAACTATTTGTAAGAAGACAATATGTAATCATCAACTAGTGATTTCTTACTGTTTATTTTTTCTTCGAAAGTATGTATAATTTCTACCCATTTCCTGTTTTGTTTAGTCTTTCTTTAAATAATTTTTTTAAAACCCTTAGGCAACCTTATCAAAAAAAGAGAAAGTACTCAAATCTATGTGGTTAGTAATGAAAAGGGTTAAATCACAACAAATCCTGCAGAAATCCAGAAGATAATACCTACTTCAAGAACCTGTATTCTGATAAGACAGAAAACATAGAAGAAATGGACAAATTCCTAGACACCTAAGAATTACCAAACATGAATCAGGAAAATATAAGTATTCTAAATAACCCAATATCAGTCAAGAAAACAGAAAATTTTCTTCAACAACAAAGAAAAGCCCAGGTTCTGATGGGTTTACTACCAAATTCTACAAGAAATTTAGAGAAGATCTTGGGGCCAGGGATTTAGCTCAGTGGCACAGCACCTGCCTGGCAAGTGTGAGATCCTGAGTTCAATTCCAACTACAAAAAAAGAAATCTGGAGGAGATCTAATACCATTATTCCTCAAATTCTTTAATAATATTGAAAAGGAAGCAGTACTCTCAGTTCTTGGAAGCAATTATCACCCAGATTCCAAAACCAGAGAAGAGTCCAACCAAAAAGAGAGATCTACAGGCCAATCTCTCTAATGAACACAGACACAAAAATCTTCAGTGAGATCCTGGCAAACAGAATGCAGCAAATCATCAAAAATATTACACACCATAACAAGGTAGGATTCACCCAGGGATGCAGGGATGGTTCAACATACACAAATCAATAAATGGAATAGATCATATCAACAGAGCCAAAGACAAAAATCACATGATCATCAACATAGACACACAAAAGGCATTTAACAAAGTCCAACACCCATTTATGATAAAAAAAAAAACCTTCAGAAAATTAGAATAAATAGTCTTTACCTCAATCTGATAAAAGCAATCTATGACAAACCAACAATCAACATCATACTAAATGGAAAGTTTTTATTCTAAAATCAGGAACCAGACAAGGACATCTGCTATCACCACTCCTATTCAATATAGCTCTGGAAGTATTAACCAGAGCAATTAGACAAG
This sequence comes from Cavia porcellus, assembly GCF_034190915.1. Lineage (NCBI taxonomy): Eukaryota > Metazoa > Chordata > Mammalia > Rodentia > Caviidae > Cavia > Cavia porcellus. Next base: position 15,408,253 of record NW_026947502.1, on the reverse strand, counting down.
AGAAAGAAGTAAAAGGAATAAAGGTAGGAAAGAAAGAAATTAAATTATCACTAATTGCGGATGACATGATACTCTACATAGAAGGCACCAAAAACTTCATCAAAAGACTTCTAGATTTAATAACCAAATTCAGTTGTAAAGCTGAATCCAAAATCAACATTCAAAACTCTATTGCATTTCTGAACAAAAGTAACAAACTCACTGAGAAAGAAATTAAGGAAATAATACTTTTTACCATAGATTCCAAAGGAAATGAAATACCTAGGAGTCAATCTAATGAAAGAAGTAAAAGACCTCTACGCTGTAAACCACAGTATTCTGAAAAAGGAAACCGAAGAGGATATTAGAAAATGGAGAGATGTCTCATGCTCCTAGGTAGGAAGAAATAATATAGTGAAAATGGTCAAAACTGTTATACAATTTCAATACAATCCCAATCAAAATTCCAATAGCATATCTCACAGAATTAGAGAAAATAATCCTAAAATTATCTAGAACCAGAAGAGACTTAGAATAGCAAAGGCTATCCTGGGCAAAAAGACAACAAGGGGGCATCATAATTCCTGACTTGAAATTATACTGTAAAGTTACTATAATAAAAACAGCATGGTGAGAAGCAAACAGGTGGAACCCAGGCAGCTGCAGAAGAAGGCAATTTGCCCGTTCTCTTGGTAAGCCCTCCCTCTGGCACGAGCCAGGAGGAGACCCAGGCAGCAGCTCCCATGAGCCTACCAGCATGTGAGCTTGAAATCAAGCATCCCAAACACCCCCCCATTAGCAACTGGGGCAGAGGTCTGGGCATGTCTTGAGAGGATGACTATATGCAATATAGCAAATATGAGAGATTCCCTTCCATCTTCTTTTTGAACTGTATATTGTTATCTTAGAAGTAGTTCAGGTTACAAGATCTAGGTATAAACAATGATCAAACAAACACCGACAGTACAAGCTGTTCTTTTTTTTCACTGGTTTGTTTCATTAAGATTAATTATATTACTCTATTCAATATTCTCTTTCAAATTGTTTTATAATATTCTGTTTTTTATTTGATTTTGCTATACCCAATCAACTGTGAACTACTGTGAAGATAATGAGATATACTATGGTACCTATTACTGCTATCCTGGTATCCTGCCATGAAGTTCTGTACTAAGTTCTGTACCAATTTCATTGCATTGTCTTGATTGGCTTTGTTCTGTTGTATTTTTACTACCTTCAAAATTAAAAAAAAAAAAAAACAGCATGGTACTGGCAAAAAAAACAGACCCAAAGATCAATGGAAAAGAGTAGGAGATGCAGAAACAACTCTAGACACACTAAGCCATCTTATCTTTCAAAAGATGCCAAACATATGGGGCTGGGGATTTAGCTCAGTGGCATAAGCGCCTGCCTTGTAAGCAGGCAGTTGTGAGTTCAATACCTGGTACCAATAAAAAGGAAAAAGACCAAAAAAAAAAGATGCCAAACACATTCACTGGAAGAAAGACAGCCTCTTTAATAAATGGTGCTGGGAAACCTGGCTCTACACGTGCTAAAGATTAAAACTGAACCCATATCTTTTACCATGCACTAAGGTACATTCAGAATAAATCGAAGATCCTAATTTTAAAACAGAAACATTAAATCTGCTGGAAGACAGAGTAGGTGAAACTCTTGAATACAGTAGTGTAGTTTGACATTATGAATAAAACCCAACTGCACAGAAACTATCACAAAAAATCAACAACTAGGATCTCACCCTGTTGAAAAGCTTTTGCACAGCAAGAGAAACCACCAGCAGAGTGAAGAGACAACCACAGCGTGGGAGAAAATGTTTGCCAGCTGTTCCTCAGACGAAGGATTACTATCAAGAATACATAAAGAACTCAAAAAAAAAAAATCATTCCTCCCAGATTTAAAGATCCAATCCATTGGGGAAAGGAGGAAAGGAAGAAAGGAAAAGATTGTATGTCTGTAGGTAACGCATATAAATATAAGTATGATGTATGTATATGTTTGCTAGATAACTATACTACTAATCTGTTAGTTCATCAAAAAGAACAGTTTGTGCTGTCGTTGTTTGTTTGGTCATTGTTTGTGCCTAGATCTTGTAACCTGAACAACTACTTCTAAGACAACAATATGCAGTATATTAACCAGTGTTGATTTCCTACTATTTTTTTGAAACTTTATATCATTCCTATCCTTTTTTCTGTTTTGCTTTTTTTTTTTTTTTATCTTTTTCCTTTTTATCGATACCGGGGATCGAACTCACAACTGCCTGCTTGCAAGGCAGGTGCTTATGTCACTGAACTAAATCCCCAGCCCCCTCTGTCTTGCTTTTAAAAAAAAAAAAATCTAATCCAAAAGTGGGCATCCGAGATGAGTACATGCTTCTCAGATGAAGAAATACAAACAGCAAATAAATACATGAAAAAATATTCAGCATCACTGGTTATTCAAGATATGCAAATTAAAACAACACTGAGATTACACCCCATTCCAGAAAGAATAGCTATTATTAAAAAAAAATCAACCAATAACAAATGCTGGCAGGGCTGTGAGGGAAAAAGGAACCCTTCTCCACTGTTGGTGGGAGTGTAGACTGGGGCAGCCACTGTGGAAATCAGTGTGGCGATTCCTCAAAAAACTGGGATTAGAGGTCCCATTTGACCCAGCTATTCCCCCTCTGGGTATCATGATACTACTGCAATATATGTGCACTCATGTTTATGACAGCACAATTTATAATAGCTAGTATTGGAAACAACTCAACTGCCCATCAGCTGAGGAATGGATAAAAAAGATGTGGTCTTTTTATATAATGGAGTGCTATAAAGAAAGATATACCATAAAGAAAGATAAATTCACGGTTTTCATAAGTAAATGGATGCAACTTGAGACCATACTCGTAAGTGAAATAAACCAGACTCACATGAGTAAACATTGTACTGTCACCCTAGTATAAGAACCTGAAAGAATAAATAAGACCCAAAAGGAACAATAAATATTGTGAAGGGAAAGAAGAATTGGGATAGGAAAAAGGAGAAAAAGAAAAAACACACACATACACACACACAAGATAGCTGTGATAACTGTCCTACTAATTCTATAAATTCACTGAAAGGAAGAGTTACTGCTTGTACTGTTTGATCAGTTTTGCATGCCTGTAGCTGGTAATCTGAGCAACTATTTTGAAGACAACAATATGCAATATAATAACCATTGTAACTTCTATCATCTTGTTTTGAAATTCTGTATTTTTTTAACTTTTTTTAAATCTACATTTGCTTCTTCTCTCTCAGTGTGCACATTTTTCCCCCTGAATATTTTGAGAGCGTGTAGCAGGCATCAGGTCCTTTTACCCCTACACATGTCCATGTTCATTGCCTGAAACCAGAGCATTGTCTTCCATAATCACAGCTTCAGTATCAAATCCAGGAAATTATACAATGATTCGATTCTCTGCTCTAAAAATGTACAGTCTGGTAAAATTCAGTTGCCCAGTAATGTCCCTTATGCCAGCTTGATCCCCTGCCAAGGCCCCGGCCCAAGTCATGCGCCGTGACCAATGTCGTGGTCTCTTTCAGTTGAACCCATTCTTCGGCCTTCCTGTCCTTTATTTTAGGACTTTGACACTTTTGAACAGTACAAACCAGTAGGGTTGCTGCTTGGTTATAGATGCTACCTCCATTGGAGCTTCCTGATAAAAATGATTTTTAGTCTAAATAAACTCTCATCTAAGTCAGATCATGGCCCTCTCCTCCTTAAATGGCTCCCATGTTGGCCTTAGATCATCCAAGTCACTCCTGATGCGACCTGTGCTTCCTGGGCCTGCCTGAGGCCACAGCCCCGCAGAGGCCCCTTCCTGTGGCTGCCCAGCAGCTGCCTCCGATGTACTCCCGTCTCTCCCTCCCCCTCTCAGAGTTCAGTCTCACGGCCACTCCGAGGCATTTTCCCCCAGAGCCAGCTCCCGCTGCTTCTGCTTATTTCCTTCAGAACACGGAAAACTATCAGCGGATTCTAACGGGCTTCACTTGCTTCCCACTGGAATAAAAGTCCTGATTGGGCAGGAATCTTGTCCATCTGGTTCATGGACAATGCCAGGCATTGCCTGCATCCACCTGACTGGAAAGGGGGAACCGGGAGGGGAGGAAGATGGCCAAGGAAAACCAAAGAGGGGAAAGAAATGTTCTTGGATGGGGAGAAATCTCAAGAGCATGAAACACAAAGAGGACAGCAAACGGGGAGATACATGTAGCGATAAGAAAGTGACTGGGAGGGAAGGAGACCGAAAGGGAGGAAGAAGGATTCAGCCTTAACGAGAACGTCTGCGTCCAGGATACTGGTGCACAAGCCTACTGCATCTTGAAATTGTTTTCTTTTTGTCTTTTTGAGACAGGGTCTCACTATGCAGTTCAGCCTGGCCTTGAGCTCACTTTGTAGCCCAGGCTGGTCTCAAACTCGCAATGATCCTCCTCCCTCAGCCTCCTGAGTGCTGGGATTACAGGTGTGTGCCACCGCACTAAGCTTAATAAAAAAAATTTTTTTAAATAAAAAAGAAAGCATTAGGTGAAAAAGTTTCCACAAGCTAGACACTCTTGTAAGCACTGTCTATATAGTGGCTCACTCACAGGGCACTCAGAATCCTCAGCAAAGCTCTTCTCAGATCCCAACTTGAGGAAGGCACAAGCAGGGCCCACGTCCAGGAAGACCCGAGCAGGGACATTCAGGCAATGTACAGGAGCCACGCTGAAGGCAGAGGGGAAATCAGTACAGACGGCAGCAACCCACGTTGGGGGTGGCCAGAACAAACGCTCAAAGAGCATGAGAACACCTCGGCCACCTTCCAGGGAGGAGCTCTGAGCCCTTTTCCTGCACAGCCCCACCTTCCGGGTCTGGGGACCGAGGTCAGGATGCAGGGAGGGGAAATGAAGGCACACAGAACTGAAGCTAGACAGGGAGCTGTACCCAGGGGCGGGCTGGCTTCCCTCCCCTGGTGCTTGGTTTCATGAAACTCTTCTGTGGCCCAGAAGAGTTTTCTTTAGGAAAGCCAGCTCAGATGAGTGCGCTGCTGCCTGGTGTTGATAGCTTAGGGAGGGCTGCTTGCACTGTTCGGGGTCCCCCATGACAGCCTTTGTGGGAGGCAGAGTGCCTCCTTCTCTGACGATGCCACCTACTTCCTTCTGTTCTTTGCAGCTGGGACACTTGAGCCTAGAACCCAGGTTGAAGCGGCTCGGTGCATAGCTGAGACGAAGCCTAGGAAACTCACTTTAAGGCAGTGGTGACAGAGTCAATGTCACCATCAGCAGCAGCAGCATACACACCACACTGCTGCTGTGTCACTGCTCAGTCTGATGGAGCCCCCACTCCCTTGTCTCTGACCCTCCTCCAGGTCCCTGCTGCAATGTGCCTGGCACCTCTTGCAGCCACCAGACCCCCCTCGTGGCAAATTCCTTTGCTGCCTCGGTCAGCCAGAACAAGTTTGTTACCTGCAGTTAAGAGCTGCATTGAATCTGCTCACTTTCCTCAAGGGCATCCTAACTAGCCCAAGGAACCAGACCTTGCCCGAGTCCTCCTTAAGTGTGTATTTCCAGCCCCTCAATGACTGCTCTCCCCAGCCACTAACCAACACCATCTACTGAGCCCACCAGGGAGAACCAGCTCCAGCCCGTCTTCAGATGGAGGATTCCTGCTGGAACACACAGTCTGCTGCCCAGTTGCAAAATGCACTTGCTGCTGCTGGCCCTTACATCCTTCGCGTGAGCTGGCCAGTAGTTCAGGATGCCTTGCCCAGATCTGCCACATGCAAAGATCTTGGCCGCGTGTCTCCTTCAAGGCTGGGCCTGGCTGAGTCAGTATTTGAGAGAGAATGTAATAAACACAAGTTTTCAAGTAAACAAAATCTTCTTTCTGGCTAGGGTTACGTGGGAAAGCCAGCTTAGAAACTGCGGGCTTTGTTGAAGCTTATAAACTGAACGAAGCACAGAATCAGTGGTTCATAATCTGAAATCTCTGGACGGGTTGTTTTTAATGGAATTGCTTGGAAAACCCTTGAAATTTTGCATTAAAATTTGTATATACATTTAAATGTTGTAAGACGTTGGGAGACAGGCTCAGAACTCTCAGCATCTTGTCAAAGGGCTTCAAAATCTATCCATCATATACACACACAGATAACCTCCAATGTAGAACCACAAGCAAGACCTTCCATGTGACAAACGAGAAGAACCAGAAATGACCCAGGTCTAACCCAAACAGACAGCACAGGCGAGAGGCCCAAGCACCAGCACGTCCACGCTTTATGTGGTGCTCACATGATCGCACCTAGCTGATGAATTCTACCCGGCAGGAGTGGCAGCAAAGCGCTCACGGGGAGGAGCTTCCCAGCATGGGCAGCGACGCTTTTCCAAACCTCAGCTTCCGGGGCCCCAGCCACCTCCCTCCACCTACCAGGGCCTGAACAGGCCCAGCTCGGTGGCGGGAAGATCAAGGTCTCCAGGGTCAATGCTACGTCTCTTCTACCCCACCCGACTCTCCCCTGTCCCTGCCACTCATGCACATGCACATGCACACGCACACTTACACACTCACAAGCACCTGCATGAAGGAGCCTAGCAGAGACCCAGGAAGCCTGTGGACTGAAGAGCCACAAAACTTAAACCCTTGTTAAAGCCCTACACCCACACAAACCCATCTGCCTCCCCGTACCATCAAGGCCACGTGGAGAGGAACTGCCTGGTGCATTCACATCACTGTTCTCAGATAAGGCCTCTTTGTCCTGGGCACCAGCCTGCAAGACTCATTTCAGTCATTTAAAAATATCAGGAGCAGGACTCACAGATATTTCCCAGATGCCTCCCTTCTGGAATATTCCACTTTCATTTTCAAAAACGTCTCAGGGATTATGGGCACTGTGGTAAGCATGCGGCATGTCTCTTATTATTAAAGATGAAGACCATAAGGATAAATACCATCATGGGTCCTATTTCACACGATGGGAAATCAGGGCCAATTGTCCAATAAACTGCCTCAAAGTCCCCAAACTAGAAGGAGACCGAGCAAGGACTTAAGTCCAAGTCTCTCAAACTCTAGGCTCTAAGCTTTTGGTTCTGTTCTCTTCTTTGGGAGAAGTTAAATTCTCTCAGGAGATGGGGGGTCAGCTGGGGGTACTGGGGCTCTTCAGCCTTCCTGACCCCTCACCAAAAGACACAGGTACAAAACAAGAGAGTGTCCTCTAAGTCCTCGTTCACTCTCCGGTGAGCCTCAGGGCCCCCAGAAGTCTTATCAGACTGCGAGATCCAGGAGGTCTGCCGTCACCTACTCCAACCTCACCGTTCTGCAGCTGAGGACAGAGGCTCAGGGTGGGCACAGCAGCCGGGGTTGAAGGCCAGCAAGCTATGCACCAGGGTCTTCCTCATAAGGCCAACACTGTCCACACCCCAGAAGTCATGTCCAGGACATTTAAGATTTAAGTCATGTTGAGCCACGTGGAAAATGTGCTCCTTTCCCACGTCTGTCTGAGGACTCGCTCTGCTCAGCGCTGATGTGGCTGTAACCGCGGGCAGGCTCCTTCCTGAGACAGCACCTGACCCTCGTGGGAAACGCACCAGTACGGGTAGGACCTCACCAGTGCCGATTTCTTTCCAGGTTCTCCCCTAATGTTGTCAAGTGACACAAACTTTCCACTTATACGTTAAACTCTCTGTATAACTATATGCATTTGGGTTAAAGAAAATCTGAGTCAGTGTAAAGGAAACTGGTAAACGAGTGCCCATCGCTGGCTAGCACAGTTTAACCTAAGATGCCAACGCAACGCACGTGTCACTACAGAGTCACGTCTTAGCAAATGACTTAAGAACAAAACTAAGACGTTAAAGCACATGACTCTAACTCATCGCGGGTACGTGTGACCAGCGACTTCCTCTCCTCGCCCCCTCTCGGCACAAGGGACCTCAGAAGTTACCTGAGGCGACAGGAGGGGAGACAGGGTCCCTCTGTGGCCAGGGAGGCCCTGGGCGGGCAGTCTGCAGCGGGGGAAGGGCTATGCCGCCCCCTGGTGGGCACTTTGGAAATGAACGCCGGCGCCCCTGCGCCTGTGGGATGCTCGGGAGAGCCCGCTACTCACTTATTAGATGTGTTTTCCTTCTCGGTCCCCTCTGCACTGCGTCCGTCCTCCGTCGCAGGCGTGCAAGCATTCGCCTGTCAGCCTGCGAATTTCGCTTCCGCACAGCAAAGTGGGTGTTGGCAATGGTCAGAGGGAAAATTCCCTGGGCCAAGTGTGTCAAGGAGAGTTTAGTTGCTCAACAAAGCAAAACGAAAAGCGATTCTCAAAGCCGGCGGTTTCCAGAACCGGAGCAGATTCCAAGAACTCGGGTCAACATGACCAGACAACACTTACGGAGAAAAAGGAAGTGAGACACAGCAAACGGTTTGATTGGCTCCAGCTTAGTCCATCAGCCAGTTAAGCGGTTAGTGGGTTAACTGGTTAGGTAGTTGCTTAGCTAGTAGCAACAGGGCCTAGGTCTCTGTGATTACTCTGTCTCCAGCAGGTGCCCAATGCAAATTCGTGGATTCCTGTGAAATTTCACTTAACACAAAGTGCTTGTTACAATTGGGGTTTTTGCATCCGTAAGACCTGCCCCCGGTCACCCACAGCCAGGGAGGACAGGCCTCTCCGGAGCCCTCTCTGTGGCTCCTAACTGGAAGTCGCTGACCTCGCAAACACTGAAACCTCATTTTCCAGCTGCTACAAAGAGGGCCCACGCTAGCCCACGCAAGCTCACACCCCACAGAGCAGCTCCGAGCTGCCACGAGTTCATGGGGAGATACACACTCAGCACGGTCGTGGCAAGGAATAAACGCTCCACGAACTTTAAGTGGCTGAGGCGGCAGCAATGCTGCGTGTCACTTCCAATGACCCCTCCACCTCGGCTTTATATAAAGAGGTCTCATAGCAAGCGCGAGGTCGTGAGTTCGATCCCTGGCTCAAAAATAAATAAATAGATATAAAGAAAGAAAGAAAAAGAGGTCTCAGTAATTGTCTTGAATGATTTTTTTAAAAGAAGCGTTACGATGCGGGGGCAACACTGGCCACACCTGGAGACCTCAGCCCTCCGCTTGCATTCATCTCAATTCATCTCAGCCTGGAGACCCAACTCCAAGAGGAGCGAGTAACTGAAAAGGCAGGACGCGCCCTCTAGTGGCACGGTTATGTTATCGCAGGAAAAACGTCCATTCCGGACCTGCAGAGCAGAGGGCTGCATGTAACTCTAAAGGGGAAAGACAAGCTCAGGAGTTAAACTGAGGCAGGAGACTGAGAGGCCTCAAGGAAGCCTTCGGGGATTTTCTGTCTAGTCAGTGGCTTGTCATGGATGCATTCTTTAACCTGACTTTTCCCAGCAGGAAATGACGGTTCAAGGTCAGCCCGTCAGTCAAGGGTGGAGCCTGGGAATTCTACCCAAAGGAACTGACTAGGAATCGGGGAATCTGTCCTGCTGAGCGGCAGCCCCTTCAGTGTAGGAGCTGTGACTTCTGCCATTTGATATCCACAGCAGGTGCATATCAGTTTACGTTTATAGTCAGGCGTGGTGGTGCATGCCTGTAAAGCCAGCACTCTGTAGGCTGAGGCAGGAAGATCACTGCAAGTTTAAGACCCACCTGGGCTACCAAGTGGACTCAAGGCCAGAATGAACAGCATAGTGAAATCCTGTCTCAAAAAGACAAGAAACAAAGAAAGAAAGATTGATTGATTTACAAAATGATTGCTTTGAACTCAATACTATTAATACAATACTTCTTTTGTCGTCCCCAGTAAGTTTATGAGGTCACCTAACTTACAGAGAAATTAAGTCTCAGAGAGGGTAAGTAACTTGCCTAAGACCACAGAGCCAGGATTTGAACCCAATCACATTAACCCCAGGGCCTGAGCTCTCTTCCACCAGACCAACAGGACTCTGCACCACTCTTAAAAGTTATTTAAAAACCGAGTGTGGTGGTGCACACCTATCATCCCAGCACTCAGGAGGCTGAGGCAGGAGGATCCTTGCACGTTTGAGACCAGCCTGGGCTACAAAGTGAGCTCAAGGCCAGCCTGAACTGCATAAAGAGACCCTGTCTCAAAAAGATCCAAAAAAATTATTCAAGATGGGAAAAAAGCACTTGTTTATAAGAATTACATCTATCAATATTAATAGAAATTAAAACTGAAGTTTTTAAATATTTGCTCATTGATTTAAAAGTCAGCAGCCTAAGCTTACTAATAATGTTAACACAATTTTATGAAAAATAACTTTTCTCAAACAAAATAACATTTAGCAAGAAGCCAAATATTGCTTTACATTTTTGCAGATCTCTTTAATGTGTGGTTTATGAGAAGACAGCTGGACATTTCATAGCTGCTTCTGCATTCAACCTGCTGTGACATCACACTTCAAGGAACTTCCAGAAAATAGCACTCTATGCTTGTAAAAGAATAAGAGTTATATAGAAAATAACATGCCAGTGGTATTGACCTCATGTCAAATCCATTAGAGATCCTGGACACCCTGGAGGACTCATTGCTGTAAAATAGATCCAGGTGTGATGGCACATGCCTATAATCCCAGCACTCGGGAGGCTGAGGCAGGAGGATCATTACAAGTTCAAGGCCAGCCTGAAGTGCACAGACCCTGTTTCAGAAAGACAAAAAAGAATGCATTGTCTAACGGATGAATGGAGTCACACTTTCCGGGGTATCGATGGATCCTGTGAATTCACCCATGTGGCTCCATACTCCCCCTACACTCTTGGTCTACTCCTGACAAATGCACATCTCCTAAGCCAGTTCTTTCTCCCCCATGCTCTGGTTACAGGCGTCAGGACACCAGGGTCACCTGGAGATGGAACCCTGAGGGGCACTGTCTTAACCCTAGAGGCCTCTTGCATTTACTAAAAGACTGTACGCTGTTGCTATTGTTCCATTTCTAGGGAAAAGAACTTCCGACAAATCTTCACCCAGTTTCCTCAGTCCCGAGAACTCCGTGCTCTGAAATGGTACCCTCATACATGTTTGATTAAAATCTATAAATGTGTCATCACTGGCAGCAGCCTGAGAGCCATATTTCACAGCTAGAGGGAGCCACGGCTCACCTGATGGCCATCTCTCTCCTGGTCACCGACTGTCACCTCGCCATGAGCAGCACGGGAAGGGATCCCCGATCCACCTGCCACCCCCAACCAAAGGGTGGCACAGTGTCCTCCTGGGTCTTCACTGCTGCTTCCTGACACTCCCACCCTCTGCCCTCCAGCTCTGGCCAGAATCTCAGGTCACCAGACAAAGCCAGCCAGGGTCTACTGCAACCCCCCGCGTCATCCTCTTCTTCCATGAATTTCTAGTCCTTGCTCACTGTCATCCTAACACTCACTCTGTTGTGGTCCGAGGAAAGGAAGGCGACCTTACCAGCCCCTAGAGTCCTGGGCGCAGGAATGGCGGGAAGATAAATCTCAGCCGTGTTTCAGCCACCCGGTGCTGGGTATTCCGTTATGGTGACTCAAACACCCTGATGTACTGTCCATGTCAGGACACTCGCCCCTCTATTTCTAAGCACAAGGCAGGACTGAAAAACAAGCTGTTGTCCTCCTCTAGTTACACGCAGAACACTCCACTTAATCTTTCCGGGAGGATGGAGGTCCCTGTCCTGCCTCCCATCTCTGGGTTAGTGTCCCTGGAGTTCCTGGTGGGCCGTCCTTAAAGGGCACTGATGCAAGTGTGCAGGAAACAGGCGAGCACTGCAGCCAGAGCTCGGGGAAGCAAGCCAACCCCAGGCAGCTCCTGCAGCAGGTGAAGGGGAGTAGGGGAGTGACCACTGCCAGGGACACGCCCTTTGCACCCCCCCCCACAGGGGTGTGTCCCACTGTGTGCGTGGAGAAGTGCCTCATCAGTGCCAGCCTCTGCTTACAGGAGGCCAAAAAGTGTCCTCCTCAGAAGGGGACAAATCTTCCTGGAGCCCACACACACAGGGACAAAGCCAGACCCCTTTGCTCTCTTCTTCCTGATGTAATTCGATTCTACAAAATGATGGCTTGTCTATTCGAGCTAGGAGTCAAGACTCAGGGATTACAGAGCTAAGACCCCTGGCAAGAGCTCGTGGCCCAGGTCACTGAGTACAGTACTTTCAAAAGCTAGCAGTGGGCTCCCTGAGAGATGCCAGCCTCATAAGCCTCCAGCACCAGGAGAGGAAGAGCCTAAGAAGTAACTGGAGTTGGTGCAATCTGTAGAGAAAAGCTGTGTCTGTCCACAGTAGGAGGCAGGAATGGCTCTCCATCCTGCCTTCAAAGGAAATGAAGACAAGCTCAGATCTTCCAAAGAGACCGTGTGAGGCAGTCTCTTGCCGCAGAGGTGCACCTCGTGAACTGCACAAACTGTGGGCCTACCCTGACAGAGCCAAGCACGGAGAGAGAGGATTGTTGGCCGGTGGGGACTTGGCTGAATTTAGACAAAACCATGCTCGCAGGGCAGATTTCTCAAGGTGGAATACATGCAGAGAAGGTCCAAAGAGGTGGGGTATACCTGGAAAATTTTCACCCCAGCCTGGTTCTCAAAGAGGACGGAAACATCCCTAGCAGGTATCAGCAGAGGGGCAGAAACTATGGATGGCTCCTCAGCCACACAATAGGAAGGGCCCACCAGAAAAGGCATAAGAGAAATTCATTGTTCTTGGAGATGTGTTAGCTTTCCGTGACTATAACAAAATTCCTGAGAAAAGCAATTTAACGGAGGACAGGTTTGTTTCGGCTCATGGTTTTAGAGCTTGCAGATCATGGCTTATTGGCTCAAGGGCTGTTAGGACTGTGGCAGGGTAGAATATCACATTGAAAGGATGTGACAGGGAAAAGCCACTCACCTTGTGGCAGCCAAGAGGCAGAAGGACAGCAAGAGAGCTGCGCTGGTGGCTTCCTCCGCCTTCCACCTTTGTTCCCTCTAAGACCCCTCCCTCTGGGTGGGTCTTCTCCCCTCACAAGCTCCCATGTAATTGGCTCTGAAAACCTCACAAGTATACCTGGACAAAACCGAAGTGTGATTTACTAATTTCCTAGGTCTCTCAAGCCAATGAAATTGACCATCAAGATTGACTGTCACGTGAGGGACAGGATCCTGAAACACAGTCCACGGAGACCTTCATACGAGGGGAGGTCACCAGCATTATTCAGAGCCTCAATCCCAAAACAAAGCCAAGACTTTCCCCATAACTGCTAGGAAGCTGTCAGGTGAGCAGAAACCCTTCTCCCTGCAGCTGTCTTCCTAAAGCAAGGCCCCGGGAAAGGCCCCATGGTGCAGAATGCACACGCTCTGGCCAGCTCTCACCTGAGCTTGGGGAGGATGAGAAAAACCTGAAGTGAATCTGAGCTTTAAGTTTTAAAATGAACAGAGCTAAGGTTTATATTTGCAACCAACTTTCATGGTAAAAATGTAACCTGAAGACCCTGAGACCTGCTGGGATGCTGTTAAGCATCACCTGACACCCAGCAGGGAAGAGAGGTCAACAAAACAGTATCGTAGCAATGACTGAACAAAGAAAACCAGCCCACACTTCCACCCCGAGGAGAGGGACCATTTCAAAAAGGAAGTTACCTCTGAGCTGAGTGTGCTGGCGGAAGCGGGAAGCTGACTTCCGCCGGAAGTCCAGGTGTGCTCTGCCCACGACTTCCGGTGGAAATTGGGAGGAAGGTACCATGCGGTAACGGGGTCTCTGGGAACCTGGGTGCCCGCTATGAATGACATGTTCACGCGTGTCATCAAATCTCCCAGCACCTGCCACACCCCAGCACGAGGACACGCCCATGAGCGGTGACTGCCCACGTCCCAGGGCAGCAGAAGGGACAGCCGTTCAAACCACAGGCTGAGCACGGGATTTACAATCGGCGCCCGCGAAATCAAGGTTCAGAATCCGCGGCCTCTTTCAGGATTTTTCCTTAGAATTCCTAAGTATTAATTGAGCGTGGAAAACCCCGCAGTTTCTCAGGAAGAGCAAAGACTATATCCTCCTCGAGCTTTTCTTTTGGTCGGGGGAGCAGGAGGTTTGCAAGCGGCCAAGCCCAGAGCATCACTCAGTTCTCCGTGTTTAGTTCCTGCTGTCACCAGCAGCACTGTTCCCCGTCATAACGGGTTGCTGGTTGCAGGTACCCACCTCAGCTCTTGCTTCTTAAAGCCTTAAGCTCTTTAAGATGCTGCCCAAGGCCCTGCACCTTCTAAAGTTTCTGGCAGTGCTCCTAAGTGCCAGAGGTTTAAGACTCTCCAGGAGAAGGTGAACTACTGTTCAGTATTTTTATTAAATTTAATTTGAATTATTTCAGTACTGTATGCAGTATTTTATTAAGTTACACAACTGTGGGAGACATCACATATTTAGGGTTTAAACTATAAAAATAGGCATTTATAGGCACTTTTCCCAATCACATCTGGAGTTCATGGTTTTTCACAATTTGCAGGTGATCTAGGAACATGACCCCTGAGGATTTTAGGGCTCCTCTGCAGTCACCCCTCTGTATCTTCAGGTTCCACACCCACATATTCAACCAAACACTGACCATTCTGGAAAAATAGTTACATCTGTACTAAAAATGTACAGACTTTTTCCCTTGTCCTTATTCCCTCTACAGCACAGTACAACAGCTGTTACAGTATGCAGGACTTACCACTGTGGTAGCTGTACGTCGTCTACAGATGACTTAGAGTGCAGATGTGTGAAGGTTGCAATGCAAAGACAAGACCATTTTCTATACCAGATCGGAGCATCGCTGGACTTTGGTTATCTGTAGAGCATCCCGGAAGCCGTTTTTCACTGCTGCTAAGGGTAACCTGAGGCAGGTGAAGCTGCAGTATCTGGTGCTAGTTGGGCAGGTGGGTGAGATATCAGGAAAGGCTTCCGCTGCCAGAGCTAACCGATGGGCATGATCCGGACCAGGCACTGTGCCTGTGCACTTGGGAACAGGAAGCCTGGGGCAGCTGGAAATTGGCGACAGTGTACATGGAACAAAGCAACACAGAAATACCAGACAAGGCCAGAGACAAGTTTGGAGTTTATCCAAGGCACAGTGAAAACCCACTGGAAAGCTTTAAACAGGAGACTATGACTACCTTTAAGGTGCCAGTCTAAAACCGAGGCATCTGTCAGTGAACGCACAGGCAGGGGACTGGCAGACATGCATATAACCGGTTAAAAAGCTTTGGTCATTGCAAAAGATGACAGCTTGCATGTAATAAGTGGAGAGAAATGAACAAGCTAGAAATATGAAATACAAGGCCTGGGTTTGGAAGGACCGCAGAAAGAGACAGGTGACCAGCATAGCTCTTGGGTTACAGGAGTCAATGCCATTTATTGAAGTAGAGACGGTTAGCACAGGGCAGAGTTGGCCAGGGGGAGGAACTCCACTTCAGACAATAGATTTGAGGTCACAGGTAAGCAGTGAGAGGAGTCTTGGGTTCAGGGGAGAGATTGGGTTAGATATATGAGCACACATATGGTACGTTAGACACAGCAGGTAAGAGCACACAGGCAGAGATGGTGGAGTATGAAAAAATACATAGAAGACTAAACTTTTACACTCTGGTGTGTGTGCAGTAGGGGTCTATAGCTGGGTAAGGATGTGGAGAAGAGGAAAATTTTCAGTGCGGCAGGAAAGGTTAGAGAGGATGCAACCAAAAAGGGGTGGGGAAGTCACTGACAGAGGTGCCTGGTAACGCAGAGGCCCGGCGTCCCACAGGAAAGAAAGCAGACTCAAGAAGCAGGAAGTCTGTGAGAAACAGCAGCAAGATGAGGGCTTTCCTGGTGGATTCCCGTACACTCTACTAGGGCAGAGGTCCAGAACCCAAGAGGCAGGCATGGGGAGAAAGGTGTTAGTCTATAACCTGAAGGTATAACTGAGATTGCATCTCTCTCCCGATGGAATGTCGACTAACAAGAAGTCATCCAGTAACAAATGCTGGCGGGGAGCCGGGCGTGGTGGCTCACACCTATAATCCCAGCACTCGGGAGGCCGAGGCAGGAGGATCGATGTGAGTTCGAGACTAGCCTGGGCTACAAAGGGAGCTCAAGGCCAGCCTGAACTGCATAGCAAGACCCTGTCTCAGAAAGAAAAATAAAAATGCTGGTGGGGCTGTGGGGAAAAGGGAAGCCTTCTCCACTGTTGGTGGGACTGTAAATTGGTACATATGGAAATCAGTGTGGAAATTTCTTAAAAGTGGTTTCTTTTGATCCAGCTCTTCCCCTTCTTGATATCTTCCCCAAAGGATCAAAATCATCATATCATACTGATATATACAAATCCATGTTTATAGTAGCACAATTTATAATAGCTAAATCTTGGAAACAGCCCAAATGCCCATCAACTGATGAATGGATAAGGAAGATGTGTTTTTATAGAGAATGGACTACTACTCTGCATTAAAAGGTAAGCCTGAGACATTTCTAAGAAAATGGATACACCGAGACCATACTTCTAACTGAAATCAGATGCACATGTGTAAATATGGCATTATTTCTTTGTACAAGAAACCAAAAGGGTAAAGACTAAAACGGTGACAGATGTTGGGAAGAAAATGTTCACTTTCCAGGCCTCCTTTCATCTTAGAAGGTTTTCTTCCTTTCATTAAATTCTCCCTACTCTTAACCTCCATTGTTCCTGAATTCAGTCCTCAATTTTAGAGAACATGAACTATTTCAGATATCTAGCAGTTTGAGAGCGTCCTTCCCCTATATAATTTGGAGATCTTCCACCAAGCTAACTGGATGGAGGTAAAAGTTTGCTTTTATTTCACAGATCCAAGTTTTTATGCTTCAAAATTTTGTCTTTGTCCATTGCTTATAATTGCTCATGCTTTCTTATATAACTTTGTTAAAATGATAAATTTAAATTTAAAACATGGAAAAGCTACAATGCTTCTTTAATGGGACATTTTATTCCTGTTTTGTATGTTACATTTGCACTAGTGCCTGAACTTAACAGTGTTCCTTGTTGGACAGCTATAATTTGTTTAGATAGCAGTGCTAGGGAAAGGAGTGCTTAGCGCTCCCCATTGTGGGTTTTGATATGAAATGCTATAAAATGATCTTCCTATGAAATCCAGTTTGTTTAGAAAATATACATGCCTACTGGTAAATCACAAGACCCCAACTCTCAATTAAAAGGCAGTAGGCCAGACGCAGTTCTCAAGACTTGGGAGAATTAGGAGACAGGTCTTCCTGGACAGACTGGCCCCGATCCTCCCCTACATTTCCTCTAGGGGAAATGTTAAGTCTGTTCTACCAGTTTCCTTTTTGGTCTGATCTTCCACTGGTGAGGAGACAACTTAGCTCTTGAGATTCCTCATCCTCACCTCTCTAGACTGAGAGTGAGGACTCATGAACAAGTGGTTTCAATAACTCACCATGAGCATAAGGACACTGGTTTGCTCTGATCTGATTTTTTAAACCACTTTGTACTTTTTTTTCTTTGAGGCTTGTAAGATTAGAGAACTCTGAACTGCCCCCAACTTTTTCCTCCTATCCAACAACTACATTAAGCCTGTAGAAGATGCACTGACTGCTGGCTGCTAAATGGGCTGGTCCCAGCCTCATGGCCAGAAACTAGAGTGAACCTCAGGGGATAATAAAGGTGCTGCTCACTGAGATTATCCACTATTCCGCCATAAAGCTACTGTGGGCTTGCTGGGATAAATCAACCCAGATCTGGACTCTAGTCCACCAGTGACAGCGGGGACTTTTTTCCTTATTTATCCTGTCTTTATGAGTGTGTACATGGTTTCTGGTCTTGTGATGGTTGTTTCTTCCATTTCGTTCTCTTTCTGTCTTCTATACCAGTTTCCCAAAGTTTGCATGATTTTTTCTTCCAGCCTTGCTTCTAATCTCTTCCTCTATTTTTCCCCCTAATCCCTTTCATATTTTCTCCTGAGGGTAAAATTGGCACATTGGGGGCTTGCCTACTGCATACAATTTTCTTGTTTTGGGTTGTTACATAACCATGATCTAGTTCATATGGTTAAAGGTGGCAAATTAATTATTACTTCAGTTTTCATTTTCTAGGCTGTGTTTGATGCTGTTATTGCTGATTGTACCACGTTAGCCAAAGTGACGAAATTGTTCTAACCAGCTGCTCTTCCTGGTATACCAAAACTGAGATTGCCTAAAGGTCACAGGAATCACTGTGAACCAGGGTCTGGGCCAAGCAGGCAGTTACTCTCCATTTCCAATAAATTGATGATGTAGGATCTTGCAACAGACTCAAAACCCCAAAACCAATTACTCCTGGAAAAAAACCTCTGAGAAATAGTTATTTCCCAAGTGTGCTAAATACTAGCAATAAAGCAACTCATAGGCAATTCACAAGCATCAACCCAGGAATTAAACAGAAAAAAAGAAAGAAAGAAAGAAAGAGAGAGAGAGAAAAGGAAAGAAAAAAAGAAAGAAAGAAAATATAATAGACAGACACTTAAACAAGATACAACCCCAGAACATTTGTTCACCAAAGGCAAATCCAAGGGCCAATGATGTGGAACAATCCAAAAGCCACCCACCTGGCCTTTCTGCAGTGGTAACAAAGCAGACAAATGAAGATCTAGAAAAAAAAAACAACAATTTCTCAGCTAACTAGAGAGATGGTGACCACAATGAAAACCATGCTTAGTGACTTCAAAGCAGATAAAAAAAAGAGCTTAATGATAGAAACCCTGAATGTCCAACATAGGAAAGAAATGGAATCTAGACAACAGATTCAAGCAGATATCCAGGAGACTAAAAATTCCACTGAGGGCTGGGGATTTAGCTCAGTGGTGTAAGCACCTGCTTGGCAAGCTTGTCATGAGTTTGATCCCTGGTACAAAAAAAAAAAAAAAAATTCCACTGAAAGTATGCAAAGCAGAATGAGAAAATGTGAGGACAGATTCTCAGATATAAAAGGCAGGCTTGTAGCTAGCAATCAGGAAAAGAAAAATTTCTCAATAATAGCAAGAGACCACGAGAAATCAATCTAGCAGCTGCTAGATGATGCAAAGACGAATAAGATTGGCTGAAGTCAATGAAAAAGCAAGAGATAGCACAAATGATTTTTTTTTAAACTATTTACAGACATCATGGCAGAACACTCCCCTGGCCCAGAAAAATAATTTGACATATTGATAAGTGAAACAAAGAGAATTCCAATTAGCCATGATCCAAAGAAGTTCTATAGCAAAGCGTATCATAGCTATATCATAGTCAAGATTATAGAAATTCAACCCAAGAATATTAAAAGCTGTTAAAGAAACAAAACACGTATAAAGGAAAGACCATCAGAATCACAGCAGACTTCTTAACACAAACCCTCAAGCCAAGGAGTGCTTGAAGTATTTCAAGCCCTAAAAAAATAAATAAATAAATAACCTCCAATTCAGACCGATGTACCCAACAAAACTACCTTTCAAAACTGATAGAGAAATAAGATACTTCCATGACAAAGAACATTTAAAGAAATTCATGAACACCAAACCATCATTCCAAAACATTCTGAAGGACATTCTAGAGATAACAAAGGCTACAATTCCATGAATCCCAACAGAATGAATCCACCACACAAGGGAAACATAATGGGTCAAGAAGCAAAATCCAACAATATGCTGCATACCAGAAACACATTTAATCCAAAAAGAAACTCAGACTGAAAGTCAAAGGATGGAAAATAATACTCCATGTGACAGGAACCCAGAAAAGTCCAACGCAGCTATTGTATCTGCAGACAAAGTGGATTTCAAGCAAAGACTGAGTAAAGAAAGACAAAAAGTTCACTACACCCTTGTAAAAGGAACAATCCAACAGGAAGAGATAATCACTAAGAAACCTAGAGTCTGATTATATCGTATCTCGAATCCACTGAGACCTCCAGCCCTTTGCCTGTGCCTGCATTGTGTGGGATGCAGACCCTCACAGGGCCACTCTCAGATCATGCCAATACTGCCTTTTTCAGAACACATCCTACAAAGAATGATAAAAGTTCACATTATCACTGACTGCTTCATCTTCTCCTCCTCAGTCACCTCTGTGCATGCCTCTTACCACCCGTCTGCACCCGAGAAATGCCTTTATTCTCTATCCTGGAAGAAATGGATTTGATACTTGTGGTTCCTCTCTCTCAGGACTGGCACCTTATAAATAAAACCTTCTGCAAAATACATCAATTCAGTGAGCAAAATACATCAATTCAGAAGCATACTGTGTGGTGGGCAAAATAGAGCTTGGTCAGCAACAAAATAGCACGCCTTAAGCAAATCAACGAGCTTCTGAGTGTTCTGAGTCACTGTCTTCATCTAAAAAAAAAGTCACAGGCACTAAACAGTAATGCTTATAAAGTACTAATGACCAACACGAGATAAAGCACTGAATATATTTCCTAAAGACAGTGCCAGATTAGTAAATTATCTGTAGTGATCTCCAAATACCTAACTGAAGATCTCAGAGAGGTTGAGTTCTCAGAAGATTTAGAGCCTTTCCAATTCTGATTACAGAATACTAAGTACTAAACTCATTAGGAACTCAACAGAACCAGCAATAAAAAAGCCTCACAATAAATACTTAATGAGCTACAAGTGGGTCCTCTAATTAAACAATCTAATAACTGTCACTAGTTAATGGCACAAAGAGATAATAAGTACATAGTAAAGGGTACACTCTTCGGGGCAAACAGTGGCAGCTTCCAAAGTAAGCTGTTAAACTGTGGAATTTTAAAGTAAGTTTTTACAAACCCTCACTGTCACAGTACAGACTCTGATCTGTTAAACACTTCAGCTAATTTTCATACTGCTTTAAATAAATTCCAAGGAACCCCAACCACAATATTAGGAACAGTCCGTTAAACAGAAATGCTTTATTTATACAAATTCACACAAACTACAAGCCACTAAGAAATTTAAATATCTATGTCATAACAAGCAGGTGGTAATTCAACATCCAGGATGGGAAAAACGCTGGAAGACTGCAACGGATCTGGAAAAAGAGAGATTTCTTATTACACTCCTGCAAACCTGAGTCATTGTCTATAACAATGCAGACATTAGCTTTTAACCGTAAGTTCACATTTTTCCTCTGTCTAATGAATCCTAACCCCCAACCGCTTTTCACACTTCTGAAAACACAGCTGTGGTCCCAGGACTGAACTGTATCAGGAAGTCTTAGAAGAAGTATCTAAACCTCTAAGAACCAATAGTGTCATTAACCAATTGGAAGCACGCTGATGAACTTCTTGGGGCTGGAGGGGGCATACTGAGTTTTATTCGTACTACTGGGATTGCATCCAAAGCTCTGCACTGAGCTAAATTTCCAGACCTTTCACTGTTTGAGTCAGAGTCATGCGAAGTGGTCCGCGTTGGTGTCAGACTTGTAACCCTCCTGACTCAGCCCCTTGAGTGGCTGGGATTACAAAAGTATTCATTGTCCAGCTGATGATGGCTTTTAATCATCAAAGACCTCAAAGTGCTGGCAAGGTGGACTATCATTCTATGCTACAGCACAAATATCCTGAGCCTCTACTACTGTGGATATATGGGAACTTGGAGCTCACATTCTATGCAAGCTGACCATACACTTCAATTTAAGGCCTAAGAAATTGTATGTTACGTTTAGTCTCTTCTTGTTACATTCTACTTAACTCTGAGCAGATCTCAGAATCACTTTACCAAGAAAGGCCTTTGGTACTAAAACCCAGTACCAACCAAAGTTCTTATTCCTCTGAAACTTCTTTCCCATATTTCAAAGGAAGAAATTCCTCCGAGGCTAACCTTCCCCACTCAGCTCCATCCCCACAGCACCAGGCAGCGCAGTGCTGGGAAGCAGGCAGTCTGCAGCCCTCACCAGGCCTGTTCCTTACCAGGTCCCCACGGGGAAGGCATCTTCACCGGGGAAGGGGGGCCCAGCTGCAGGAGCCTCTCCAGCCCCCTCTCCTCCTCCAGGACCATGAGAGGCACCCCGCTCAAGGGCAGCTGTGCGATCTGATGCTCCTCAGGCAGGTCGAAGCTCTCAAAATCTACCACAGAGGGATAACATCTTGTCAGGACAATGGTTCCTGGCAGGGTCAGCAGGTCTGAAACCCTTTGGAGAATCCAAGTAGCATTATTTGTTTTTGTGGTACCCAGGACCTTCACCCTGAGCTACATCACCTATTCTTTTTTTTTAATTTTTGAGACAAGGTCTCACTAAGTCACTCAGGTGTCCAGGCTCGGTTCAAACTTTTCATCCTCCTGCCTCAGCCTCCCCAAGTGCACAAATTATAGGCTGTGCCACCATACCTGGCTTCTTAATAATCGTAATACATTTTTCCATCATGTTGACATCAGCAACGATACAAAAACAATGGTGGAGAGAACTGCTGTGCCTTAACACAAATCAAGGCAATAGCAATGACCAAGACCAATAAGCAGTTCCTCCACTCTTCAGTGTTCACTGGTAGTAAGAAATAAATAAATGGCAATGTCACTTTATCATACACTGTAACAAGTAGACTCTCAGTGATAAAAGCAGCATGCCATAAACCAGAAAGCACCCTTCTGCTGCTTACCACAGAATAATAATCATCTCAAAGAAAAAGGGTTCAGGTAATTATCTGAGCTGTGAGATTTTATTAGAATTTTCTCCCAGGAACAGTTTTCATTTGAAAGGACAGCGGAAAGATAAGCTATGGCCGCACAGATGTGGGTATCTGTCAGTTTCACAAAGGAATAAAGTCTATCATTTCAAAGAAAACCAATTCTTTGCTGCCAATGAGAATTAAAGTGCTGCAAAATATTAAGAATTATGGAAAACAGGGATAACTTGACCCGAGTTTGAAAAACTTATCTTGCAATCACTAGCTCAAACTTCTCTGACGAGATCAGGCGTGATGAAGTTACCTAAGGATAAGTTTCCACATTTGGACATCTAGATCTCCACTATTTCTAAGTGATCAACACAGGATAAATTCAAGGATAAAACACAGTTCAAATGCATAACAGACCAAAGGATTTTACTATCAGAAAACATAATGTTCATTCATATGATTTCAGATTCCACGCTACAAATGTTTATACGTGGCTGCTTGTTGAGTTTTAGTGTCGTACCAAAGAAAACTCCCACTCAGAAAAAACTAAATACCGCCCCCCTTTCCTAACTGCACATCTGCATGAGTGCAAGGCATCTTCCCTACTTGCTTCAACCAAACCAGATGTAACACAGAGAACATATTTTTGACAAGAACCCAGTTGTCTTACATTTGGCCAAATAAAGCAAATTTTCAAATATACCAGGTAAGGTAAGGACATAAAGATAAAGTAAATGTTTACAGTGGTTTTGAGGCAGAGTCTCACTATGTAGTTCTGACTGGCCTTGAACTTGCACCAATCCTCCTGCCTCAGCCTCCCAAATGCTGGGATTACAGCGTTTGCCACCAGTTTGGGTACATGTTTCAATTTTTTAAAATTTATTACAGTAAAAGACACATTGCCAAGAATGATAGGATAAGTATATTCAAAGCAAGGGGAATATTTTGAGTATTCCAAGGGGGACTGATGGTTATCTTTTACTATAACAATTTTTAAATTTAAATGCTCACAGTACCTTTTTATCACATCTTGTAAACCATCCCATTCTTCCTATCACTGATACTTTTGGTTCAGAAAAGTTATTTTTCATAAGAAAAAAAAATTATTTATATTAACATTGAACTTATTATTTAAGGAATATTCTTAGAATTTCTCAATTTTAATTTCTAATTCAGGAGAAATAAACAGAACAGAACAATTCAGGAGAAATAAACAGCAAAAACTCTTTGGGGGGGCTGGGCTGGGGATTTAGCTTAGCGGCATAAGCGCCTGCCTTGCAAGCAGGCAGTCGTGAGTTCAATCCCTGGTACCGGTAAAAACGAAAAAGACAAAAAAAAAAAAAAAAAAAAAAAAACTCTTTGGGGTCTTTAATAATTTTTTAAGAGTATAAAAGTGTCCCCAGATCAAAAAATGTCAGAAATACTGCAAGATTATTAACTGTTTAAAGCATAGGTACCTTAATTTTTAGGATTTAAAACAACTGATTTGCCTTGATAGTAACAAAAGCACGATTTAAATATGTTTTGAGCCAGGTGTAGTTGCCTGTAATCCCAGCATTCAGGAGGTAAGAGGTTCACCATGAGTTGGAGGCCAGTCGAGGATACACAATGAATTCAGACCAGCTGGAACTGCAGAGTGAGACCCTCTCTCAAAAAAGAATACAGTATGATTTGAGTGTTTCTCTTTTAAAGCATCTTTGTCCTTCAAAGTCAAGGTACTCTAAAACCCAGAATTATTCTATTCTTTTCAAGCCTAAGAAAGCCCAGAAACCAAAGAGAAATTGAACAATATGTGACTACACGACCTAAAAGCCACTGATTTTATAAAGGAGACCATATCCTTCAAAAGACGCCCACACTGAGGCTTATTCAGTGACAGTCCATACTCCTCTCCCTTTGCAAAGCTTTTGAGGACAGGAACGGCGGAGTTCCACACTTTTCATCCCCTCCTGACCTCACTGGATAACTTACAAACGATTCCACCTGAACAAGCACAAGGTGTGAGCCAAAAATATAACCATTTACATTTCTTAAATTTTATTACTCATAACCATTATACCTCACCCCCCCAGGTGCTCCCCCCGCCCCTCACTTCATTTATTCAGTCTTTCTTGCCACCCTCTTTCTGAAGCAGTTCTGCAAGTATTCTTCCCTGACTTTTCACAGCTACCTGAATGTCTGAAGCAATTTAAAAGGTTTCCGGCAACACAGTGTGTCCTCCTCCAGCTCATTCGTCAGACTTTGTGCCGTGCTACTTCTGGCTCTTCCCCAAACTCAAAATGACCCCGAAAGGTAAGCATTTGAGTCAGTTCTGGACACCACAGCCAAGACAGCACAACTAAAGACGCGGAAGGGGGCTTCCAAACTGCTTCACAAAGTGCCAAGAAAGATTGGATAAATGTGTTTAAATCATTTTAAAGCATAGTGATAGCAATGTGTCTTTTACTATCAGCTTTTGTTAATTTTTAAAATTCACTGTATTTTCTGATCATACTGGGTACAGTCAACGAGACAGTCTCACTGTAGTTTGGGGTTATATAGTATATTCAAGAAGCAGCTGAGCTGAATTCCACAAGACACTAGAGGTCAAAAGCGTATTTTGCTATATCAAAAGATACTACCTAGAGGATTGAAGGGAAAGAATTTTTCTATTTCTGGATAGGCATCATCAGAGGCAGGAACAGAGCTTTGTGTTTTAACAGTCTTCTCAGTCACCTAGAACATCCAAGAAAATACAGATCAGTGAGAATCGCAGCTTCATCAAATGAAAACAATACACTGCAGGTCCCCTTCCAACACACAGTACCTTCACCATGAATTAAAATTTTTCAATTTTATATCGTCCTCTAAGAAGCCATAATTCTTAGTTCTCAAGATTATACTTAAAAATTCATATATAAAATAAACGGATTTCTAGTAGTTTGGCTCAAAATGCAAGTCAGAAACTTAAGTATTAGCACCTGTCAGCCTGCATTATCAAGAATGGTAAACATGGGGACTGGGGATTTAGCTCAGCAGCGTAAGCACCTGCCTTGCAAGCAGGCGGTCGTGAGTTCGATCCCTGGTACCGATAAAAAAATGAAAAAGACAAAAAAAAAAAAAAAAAAAAAAAAGAATGGTGAACAGAGTTCATTCAGAGCTAATCAATTCAATTGTTCGAACCTAACAGATGAGTAAGTGGACATGAGTTGCCCAGAATAGTAGCTAATCCTCAAAGCCATTTTTGGTTTATAGAAGTGTGAATTTTCCACCTGTACTACCTTAATTTCTGTATTTGCTTGGTTAGCATTAACAAGTTTGTGTTCCTCAGAGTTAAGAAGCAACTAAAGACATTCAGGGACTTCTGATCCATTGTCATAGGCCAAAACGAAGCCCAAAGAGTCTTGGATTCCTCTTGCTTCCCTCATGCATACTTAAGAGGAAATCTCAAGCAGTTTCCCACAACATGGGAAACTGAAGTGTTTCCAGGCAACATCTTCATTTTTCCCATATCGTTCTAACATCTGTATTTAACATTTTTCTTTAATTCCATTCACTTTTTACCAAATACATCCTGTCCTATGCTGTGCTACATAAAAGACAGGGGTTTGACGTACAGTTAATCAATATACGCTAAACAAAATACTCAAGGTGTTAACCATAGGCTAATGTCTTTACCTGGGATACACAGACCTGTAACTGACTACACTAACAGAAAGGAGGATGCTAGCAAACTGTCATTAACAAGCTCCCCACTTTCTGTGCAAGGAAGGGGAGGAGGTGGTGCCTCAATAATATCAGCAGCACAAACTCTTGCAGTCATCCTTTCTTGGGATTTTACTTATTCGTAAACAGATACAACCCACCAATCTGCTTTTAGGTTCTAGTTAAGGGCAGGTGAGGCAAAATTAAACATTAACTACTTCCAAAATTTCCAATCTTGAGTTACAGAAAAGACCGAATACAATTCTCTGCCCACCTTTGTTTACTAACACCCATTTCCCTTTAACTCAAGGAGTACAGTCAGGCAAGACACCAATAATGATTTTTAAATGAGTCAAAAAGCACAGCCAGGCTTGGTAGCACAAGCCTATAATCTCAGCACTGGGAGGCTGAGGCAGGAGTGAGAGATCCCGTCTCAAAAGACCAAAAAAAGTCACAATGCTGAAGTGTTTAAACAGTGTCTTCATAGCCAACACTTACCTTTTTGGCAGAGAAGTTTGGTTTTTGTCCGAGTGGTCCATTATTCTTCACTGATTTTTCTGTAGCTCTGTTGACTGTTCCCAAAGCCTTTCTGCCAGTTTTAGGTAAGGCTTGTGGAGCATTGAACATTTTACCAACGTGCGGCGTTGAAACCTGTAATCTCCCATCTAAGGCCTTGACTGCTGAGGAAACAGTAGGACTCTGAGAACATTAGGCCAGTCCACAGCTCTGCAACTCAAATGCTATCTGTGCGCATGAACTTCACCTAACCTCACCCCCAAACCTGACCCGCTGCAGTAAAGTAGTTCACTACTTTTTTTTTTCTTTTTGTCTTTTTCAGAGTCTCACTATGCAGTTTAGGCTGGCCTTGAGCTCACTTTCTAGCCCAGGCTAGTCTGGAACTCGCAGCGATCCTCCTGCCTCATCCTCCCGAATGTTGGATTACAGACGTGCCCCACCTCACACAGCCAGTTCACCACTTTAAAGCACCTCATTAACACACTGAGCGTGCAAAGATAAACCTGACTCTGTCTTCAAAAATGCACCAAATATTGGCCAGGCTCCAAGCCACGCCCGCGATTCATCCACAACCGCGTGGATCCGTTTGCAGGCCGCGCACTCACCAGGCCGGGACCCCAGCTTCAGCCCATCCTTAGGGGCCCCACGGGCGCCTAGTTCTCCGTTTTCCTTATCGACAAAGATCCGAGTCGCCATCCTGGACTGCACCGCGGGAAGGGAGTGTAAATCAGACACCGGGGCTGGGGAAGAGGAGAGAAGCTACAGCACAGACCGAACTTTCCACGCCACGGGCAGCCACACAAACCCGCACCCTGAGCCCACAGCGTACAGAGCTCAACCTGACTCTGCAGCGACCCCGCCAGTCAGAGCTCCAAGGCCCGGCAGAGCAGGCAGGAGGGCAGAGCTGGCACCCCGCGGCTCTGAGCCGGGACTACGGAGAAGCCCGAACCCCACCACACCGCGCTCCCCGCCCACCCGCGCGACCCGCAACTTCAACCGCCAGGTCCAACAGCCAGACTCAACCAGACGCTGGGTCCAGCGACGCCGCCGCCGAGGTTTAAGCCACAACTAAGGAGCCGATTGGTGCACCCGTGGGCGGAGTCTAAGAGAAGGACCAATGAGAAGAAGCGAAACCGTCAGTGCCCGCCCATGAATCTCTCTTGGGAAGTTTGGGCCTGGGAGAAAAAAATTGGATTGTTTTTGTTTGAATTGTGTGGGGGGCGGTGAATCTTCATGCTTCTGCCTCACAAGTGCTGGGATTACAGGCATGTGCCACCACCCCCGGCAAAAATTGGGTTAAGATCGAAGAAACTTGAGAATTTTTTTCTGTATAATATTGAGCTGCATGGACTGAGGCATACACCCAATAATTTTGTTTTATTGCATTACAGTCTTTTTATTTAAAGAGCACAGTACAAAGGATTAAAAATAAAATAGGAAAAAATTACGAACTGGGGATTCAACCCAGGATCTTTGCAAAAAGCTACTACATCCTCAGCCTTTTTTAATTGAGATAAGTCCCGCTAAATGGCCCAACCTGGACTCCAATTTACGACCCCCACCAGGCTGAGATGATGGTCGCACCACCCTGAGGACTTTGTAGTTATATTGATACAGCGATGGTATATCAGAAACTCTTAATATGATACAAGGGAAATATAACTCCCAACCTGTCAGACATCTGATATGCTGATTTTCGTGTTCTCTTAAAGAATGAATTTCAGGAACAGCAGAAGTTAAGAGTAGGAAATATTGAGGGACAGGAGGGAACCCAAATGGGTAGCCCAGGGACCCCACTTTATAGGGAAATCATTATATTAGAGCAAAACCCAAGTGGGTACAATGTGGGTTATAGCTATGATCAATAAGATTCTGAGTATAGCTGCTTAGGTAATATTGAACCAGTGGAGAAGCAAGTCACTGAAAAAACAAAGAACTTCTCAGCTAGGTGATGGATCTGGGATCTTGGTTGCCCACTGGGGTGACTGGTGCCTGACTGGTGACCAGGTGTTATCACTTATCTCACCCCGTAGGACCTAGGTTAAGTCTACTCCTTTGTTGTCATCTCTTCCAGATGCATCTCCATACCTGTAATATGTTTTCACTTTTTACCTCGGCTCTCTTGAGCACCCAGCCCTGTCTTTCTCCTACACTATTTCTACCTAACTTACTCTATGAGAATATGTGTCTCTGTTTCCAAATACTGTAAAATTTTGACTGATTTGGAGAAAGAATGGAGACTGTCTGGACATTCACATGGCTCATACATTAGTGATAAAGATCCCTCACCGTCCTTGGTATTACATAGCCACAAGGGACAGGGATGCATGACTGGTGGGTGGTACAACCTTCAGAAAGTCTGTCACTCATTACACATGGAATAAAACAGCTACATTGAACATGGTCCAATCTCACTCTCCGACAACCTTCCCCTTGCTCCAAACATCTGGCGATTCTTTGGCTTCCTTAAAACCTCCAGTTCTAGCCAGGCATGGGGCACACTCCTGTAATCCCAGCACTTGAGAGGCTGAGGCAGGAAGATTGACACTGTGAGTTTGAAACCAGCCTGGGTTATATAAGTGAGCTGAAGTTCAGCCTGTACTACATAGTGAGGCTCTATCTCAAAAAATAATAATAATAATAATAATGATAATACATGAGGGGTGATCGAGAAATAGGGTAAGGTTTGAATTTTAAAAATTATTCCAGCAAAAAACACATTGCCTTTACATCCTCTTCATATTTTCAAAATATTCTTCCTTGCTTCAAACATCTTATTTTTCTTAGTGATTTCTTTGAGTTTTTAATTTAAGCGTTCACCATATGTTTTGATTGGCCATTTTATAGTATTAACTATAAAATGTAGGATGTTTTAGGATTTTTAAAGAATTTATAATTAAGAAACGATACTCCTGGGGCTGGAGATTTAGCTCAGCGGCATAAGGGCCTGCCTTGCGAGCAGGTAGTCGTGAGTTCGATCCCCAGTACCAATAAAAAGGAAAAAGACCAAAAAAAAGAAAGAAAGAAACAATACTCCTAATTTTTACATCTCAAAAGTCTACAAAGAGCATTGGAAAGGAGTCGTTTCACCATGGAACATGCAAATATAAAGACCTTATTGAACCCAGGATTTCACAGGTGCTAGGTGTCAGTGTTCCACCAGTGAGCTTATCCCCATCCTTTTAATTTTGAGACAGGGTCTTGGTAACTTCTGGCCTCCTCACAACCCTCCTGCCCCAACCTCTCATATGCTAAGATCATAAGCATGTACCGCCTCACCTACTCACCGTGTGCCTTTGCATTGAACTGTAGCACCATTCCTATTTATTTATTTATTGGAGTCAGAGTTTTGCTAGCTCATCATTTTGTCTAGCCTGGACTTAAATAAACAGGCTGCCACAGCCTCCCAGAGGGCTGGGATCACAGGTATGGATTACCAACCTGGGCTAGACTTCTCTTAAAATTCTATCATTTAGAAGGCATGGCAGCTCATGCCTCGAAGCCCAGCCCTTTGGAAAGTTAAAGCAGGAGGATCACAGATTTGAGCCTAGCCTGAGCAATTTAAGAACATAAATCAAATGTTGGTGCACGCCCATAATCCCTGTACTCAGGAGGCTGAAGAGGAGGATTGCTAAGAGTTTGAGGATGGCCTATGCTGTTATATAGTGAGTTTAAGGCCAGCCAGTTTAAGACTCTGTTTTAAAAAGAAACAAAAAATTAAAAATTAAAAAAAGGTTAAGAATCACCTAAGTATGTTCAAAGCAGTGTGAGATATCTTGAGGGAGATTAACAGCAATGAATCTTTTAGGGTAATAATTTTTTATTTATTTTTATTTATTCATTTATTTACTTAGTACCAGAGAAGATCAAATTCACAACCTCACACTTGCCAGTTAGGAGCTGTACTGCTGAGCTATATCCCCAGCCCTAATTTTTTTTAATTTAAAATAAAAGAGGGAAGACAAAAAAAAAGTGTACCTTTCTTTTTCCTTCCTTGTCTTTTTTTTTTAAATCCCAACTCCCTTTCTCCCTATATTTTATTTCCTTCATTTCACATCTTCATGCTATATCATCAGCACACAAAAGCACTAACTTTTGAAGCTAAATCTGTACAGTATCTACAGCTTCCAGGGGGCATTCAGTATCTCCCATGGTTCTGAGGTGCAGGGTTTAGAACCCTTTGGAACCCCATGCCTACCCCACCCCACCTTCACCAACGGGAAGCACTGATTTTCCCAAGTCACCTAAGCACCCTCTTTGGTCATGCATTTGTAACTAATGATGCTCCCGGCCCACCTCCTTTGCTGTGTGGCCTGTAACGGGAATAACTGATCCAATTGCTAATCCCTCATTTGTAATATCACAGAGTTTTAGTTAATTCAGTTTCTCCTAATCTAGCTGTGCAAACAGCTACCCATCCACAACTAATCCCTGCTTTCCTAGACCCTCTTGAAAACCTTCCACAGATAATCTAAACCTTACGAAATATTCCTTGCTATTGTCCAGCATATTATACAGTTCCTCTGAGAAATGTGCTCCGTGGTGTACACCTCACTACTTAAGCCTGGACACTCAAAAGTGAATTTTAGAGATATTTTTAAGTGAAAAAAAAATTCTGAGTTATTGATTCATGGACTCTACTCTCAGGCTAATCACTTATTCTTCCCTCCTCAATTGCCTTGTAAAATCAAAAATTTATGAGCCAGGCGTGGTGGCTCACGCCTGTAATCCCAGCACTTAGGAGGCTGAGGTGGGAGGATCGTTGCGTGTCGGAGACCAGCCTGGGCTACAAAGTGAGCTCAAGGCCCCCCTGAACTGCATATCGAGAGCCTGTCTCAAAAAAAGACCAAAAAAATTTATGTCTAAGTGTCTAAGCACTATAAATTCTTTTTAAAAGGTGAAAGGGGTGGCGTCTTATTACTTTTGGACTCTTGTGTTAGCTATTTTAACTATTATATCTGAAACTAAATATATTATGGGAGGATAATGTACAGAACAGACATCACACAAACACAAATAATCCCAGGAAACTCTGCCAAGAGTACTGCTTATTTCCCAGTATTCAATTCCATCTGTATACTTTCAAATTGAGGATGCAGCTTCGTGGTAAAGCGCTTGCCCGAGGTGTATGAGGTCCTGGGTTCCACCCCCAGCACCACAAAAAGAAAAAAGAAAAAGAAAAAAATCCTCATATGTGTATTTCCAAAGAACTAAGATGTCACAGAGCTATTGCTTTTCAAAATGAGAATTGCTTTATAGTATTTTTCTATTGATAAAACCCAAGTTCGCAATTACCAAAACATGCTCTACCTTCTCACAGTTCCAACACAAGCGCCTGCCTGGCAAGTGCAAGGTCTTCAGTTCAATTCCTGTTACCAATAATAATAATAATAATTCCTTCTCACAGCCTGGTATTTCTTTCATAGCGAATTTTACAACTGTAAATTACTTCATTAATTATTTCAGCGCCTTCCTCACTCTGTTCGAGGTAAATTTGAGAAGAGACACTGTTCACACACAACCTCCAGCGTCTGGCTACTAATTAACACTATGAACTTAACTGGTTTGTTACTAAATATTTCACAAACTTCCTCATTCTCTTCATAGTCCCTTAGTGAGACGTAAGCCATTGTTTTAGATTACTAAACTTTTGAGAATTTTTCGTCCTAACATTCAGCGATTCTAAAGGAGAGAAGAAAGACTTTCCAAGTATTCATAGTTACAGAGTAAATATGGAAATATGCACAATTCCAACTTCCTGACGCTGGAGGCACCAGAGAGCCTGCAAGCCAATTACTTCTTTTTTTTTTTTTTTTTTTTTTTTTTGTCTTTTTTGAGACAGGCTCTCGCTATGCAGTTCAGGATGGCCTTGAGCTCACTTTGTAGCCCAGGCTGGTCTCGAACTCGCACCGATCCTCCCACCTCAGCCTCCTGAGCGCTGGGATTACAGGCGTGAGCCAACACGCCCGGCTCGCCAATTACTTCTTAGTGCGCATGCGTTAGCCGTCCGGAAACAACGGCAGGTCTTCCGGAAGGAGACAGAAGGTCCGGAAGTAAACATTCACGGTTTTTTGCATTTAAGTCGGACGGTTTTGCAGTGGAGGCAGCCGAAGTGGGTAAGAAAATGTTCTGCGAATTTGCGGTCAGGAGAGAGGAGAGGTTCTAGAAACCATAGGAAATAAGTGGAAGGTTTCTGGGTATTAGATCTATCCTTCCGGGGGTGGTGAACTCCTAGCAGAGGAAGGAGTGCGGACACAAAACCGAGAGGAAAGCCGTTGTCTAGGACGCAGGCCTGATACTTGTGTCCCTCCCGACCAAGCCTGCGTCTTCAGGTGGGGATGAGTGATAGTGATCCTTCTGTCGCGGTGTTCTAGGGACCCTGAGTGGTCCTTTACCACGTTGACCCACCGTTTCCTCTCCAGAAAAAATTTTTTGAGCTTCGATTTTCTCGTTAGCTAGTGATCTTACTTTTCGGACTACTACAGTACATATTATGACACTAAATGAGATCGTTTATATAAAACGTTAGCTTCCAGTAAGCACTCAGTGGGCGGAAGCTGTGGTCGTTTAGACTTGGCCCCTCCACAACAAAGGAAGCTAGTGAATACAACTTGATGAACACACCATACAGTTTTATTTTATTTTATTTTGTCTTTTTGAGACAGCGTCTCACTATGCAGTTCAGGCTGGCCTGCAGCTCACCTTGTAGCCCAGGCTTGTCTCAAATTCTCAGCGATACCTCAGCCTTCCGAGTCCTGAGATTACAGGCGTGCACCACCATGCCAATTTTAATTTTTAATGTTTAATTTTTAATGCAGGCCTAGAAGCCGGTGCTGTATGTTAGGTAACAATGATTTAAAGAGCTCACGTTGGATTAGGCCTGATTTTTTTTTTATCTTTGTTATTAATGTGCGTTCTAAGGTCTCGGAACTTGTTTCTTCACTGCAAAATGTGGTTGTTTAAAAGATTAAATGAGATCCGAGCGCAGAAAACGGTAGTTATTAAAATGATGATTAAATTTATTTTGGGGCCCCTTGACCTCACAGTGTATATTACACAAACACCTGTGGAGATTTTCTATGGGTCTGACACAGAATAAGAGAACATCTTTGAGCAGCATCATAGACATAGCCATTGAGCACTTCCTGTTGAGAAAGTTTTGTAAATGACCAATGTGTGCAGAGTGCATAGTGTGTTAAAGGCACAAGAAGCAGGTCTGTATACTGGGTAGAGAAGGAAAATGGGATAGTTGTGATGGTGAGGCCAGAAGGTAGGTAGGTGCCAGACTATTGTCAACCATATAAGTGTGTTTTAAAAATACTCATTTTTAGTGTAGAAATGAGATCATTGGAACTGCACTGTCCAATATGATAGTTGCTGGCTACTTGTGGCTACTGAGGCTCAAGATATAGTTGGTCCAAGTAAGTGTAAAATCTGTACCAGCTTTCAGGACCTAGTTGATGTTTCATGTTGATTGAATTTTAAATTGGCAATATTGGACTAAGTAAAATTGCATAAAAGTGACTGTACTTTCTTTTAACCATTTAACAGTGGTTGCTAGAAACCAAAATTACATATGCTGCAGGCATTACATCTCTTGTACAGTTCTGCAATTGGAGGAGTAAGTTGGGGCTTTAGGACATCATATGATCCAATTTGTGTTTTGAAAAATTAAGCTGTAGCATGGAGAATTAATTGGAGGGAATCAGAGAAACCCAATGATCAGGAAAAAGTAATAATTCACATTGAAGTGGTAGGTGGCATTGCAAATGGTAAGAAGTATATGAAATTCAAAGGTATTCAGATAGTAAGAATAACTCTTAGTAATGAAATAAATTTAAGGATAAACTGGAACACATGTAAGCAAATGGATGGTGTGATCTCTAATTGAGATAGGGAGCAGTGAAAAGATGCTAGATTTCAGAATGAAGATCAAGAGTTTTGAATTAAGTTTAGCTCCCCTTTGAAAACTTATTTTTACAAGCAGCCTTTTGCATTGGATGGCACCCAGCAGCATCATTCACTGTATTTTTTTATCACATCTTATGAAGACATTCATAAAAATGGATATCCATGTCTGAATCAAGGGGGAGTATTTTGAGAGGGGCAGTAGCAATGTGTTTCACTATAATAAATTTTTTCAATTTAAAAATTAACTACAGGGGTTGGGGATTTAGCTCAGCAGCATAAGCGCCTGCCTTGCAAGCACGCAGTCATGAGTTTGATCCCCAGTACCAAAAAATAAATAAATAAGTATTCACTATATATTTTGATAGCCCCTTGTACTGTGATTGTTAAAGCCTTGGAAATCAGTATGGCTTAGAGTAACAAAGGATGCTCCAACTCAGCTTTGAGGAATTTAAATAACTGGGTGGTGAACTTGCAAAAGAGACCAGAGGAGCAGAGAATGAGGCACCTGAAGAGCTCATCGGTGAGCTGCCGTGGTCACCATCCACAAGGTAGATTTGCACCTTAATCTGCAGCTCCCCCCCATCCCCCGCCACAGAGCACTGCAGTGGTAGTTGAGTTCTCATGTGGCATCAGCAGCATTTTATATTGGCATGAATGTATCTACCTGAAACCTTTACTGAAGTACAGACATACAAACCCACTGTGCTTGTCACCACGGAGTCTGAGCTCAGAAAATGACTACACTAGCTAGAGAGATATTTGGATATAAAACTATTAGCAGGGTCTGAAAATTCAGAACCTTTGTTTAGATCCTGAAAGTAATGAAGTATTCCTTTCTTGGGTCTTGATTTTTAATTTCTATAACTTGAATCCCTAAAGCAATGGATATTTGTATTAATTCCTGTAATATGAACTCTTACATTTTTATTTTTTGGTGCCAGGGATCAAACTCACAACCTCCCACTTGCTAGGCAGGTGCTTACACTGCTGAGTTAAGACCCTACTCTTACATTTTTAAAATTTTTTAAAATCAATCTTTAAATGACACTGATGAAATAAAGTTAAATATCTATGATTTTAAAAAAAGAAAGAAGAAAATCCAGTAGAAAATAGTGTCACAGAAGCCAGGAAATAGGAATATATTAAAAAGTAAAGGAATGGGACTGAAAAACATGCAGTCTATTTAGCACAGCAATCATTGATAACTTAGGGTAACTCACTGGAACAGCCAAGGATAGATGTGATGTTAGCTATAACTGAGGACTGGAAAGG
This sequence comes from Cavia porcellus, assembly GCF_034190915.1. Classification (NCBI taxonomy): domain Eukaryota; kingdom Metazoa; phylum Chordata; class Mammalia; order Rodentia; family Caviidae; genus Cavia; species Cavia porcellus. The sequence continues at coordinate 15,372,313 of NW_026947502.1, read as the reverse complement.
GAAGAAATAGTGACATGAGTCAGTGGTGGCAAACCCATAGCACACGTGCCACAGCAGGCCCAGAGAGCCCTGTCTGTCTACGCACAAGTGAAGAGTGTAAGTGTTTCTTCCAAACTAAAACCTCAGTGTTCAGGGTTAATTGCAACAGCAGCACTTTGCAGTAAGTAAATGGCTTTGGAGTTGCAGTTTGCACTCTCAGTCTCTTACCAGGTTCACCATCACTGCCTTGAAACATCTGTCCTTAAAGAGAAACAGGAATGGGACCCTCCTGTGTGCTGCCTTTAAGGGTGACTGTGACAGAGAAATTTGAGTTACTACACAGAAAGAGCATTCAGGAATGCTGGTGAAAGAGTCCTGTGAAATTGTAAATATATGACACACTGTGTCTAACTCATTCGTGTTGTTCGGATGGATTTTTTAGTCTCAGGAATGACTTCATGAAGGCCTGCTTCCTCCTGTAGCTTCCTTCTTCCTTTCTGTAGAGGGAGCCCCGTCATCATGTCGGCAGCAGCTGTGGACACAGCCAACGCTGCACCCCTGTCGGGGTCCAAAGAAATGAATTTAGAGGAACCAAAGAAGATGACTAGAGAAGACTGGAGAAAGAAGAAAGAGCTAGAAGAGCAACGCAAATTGGGCAATGCTCCTGCAGAAGTTGATGAAGAAGGAAAGTAAGTAATTTATTTTTGCATAATGTATTCCTGCAAAATTCACATTTGAATCTCTTTATCAGTTCTGATGTTATTTTATTCTGTCAACTTCATCTGCATAAGGGTTAATACCTGAATGGCACAGAGCTCACCATGAGCAGCAGAAGTCTCTCCCCACCCTCCTGCTCCTTGTCCCGCTCTGTGGTGGCTACGTTTAAATCTGGGCTTTTCTGGGCATTACCTTTACAACTCTAAATAATAATATTTACCTAGTAATTTTAATCAGTTGTCTGTCATGTTCTCCTCTTGCTGTTGTATTTCCATTCTTAGATTTTGTGTAGGAAACCTTTGTTATAAATATTTTCAAACTTTATTTAAAAATTTTATTACAGAGACATCAATCCTCATATTCCTCAGTATATTTCTTCAGTGCCATGGTACATTGATCCATCAAAAAGACCCACCTTAAAGCATCAGAGACCACAGCCAGAAAAACAAAAGCAATTCAGCTCATCTGGCGAATGGTACAAGAGAGGTGTAAAAGAGGTATGTGGGCGAGCCATATATGTCCTCATACATATGGGGATGTTATTTGAAGAACTTAATATAAAATACCTTTAGGCTAGGCATGGTGGCACACACCCATAATCCCAGCACTCAGGAAACTGAGAAGAATCACCCTAAGGTGGAAATCAGCCACCTTTTAGTGAGTTTAAGACCACTCTGGAATACATAGCAAGACTTTGTTTCAAACAAAAACAAAAAATAGCTTTAATGTAATGCTTTATGAAATAGAAGGAGATTGTGTCTCACTGCACGAGACCCTGTCCCAATCAAATAAAATTTCTTTTTCTTCTCTTCCATTTTATTTTAAACAGGAAAAAAAATAAAATTTCAAAACACATCAATCAGGGCTCCACAGTGGTACATACATTGCTCATTGTCATCCTCACATCATTCACCCAGGATACAAGACATCTGGGTTCAATCATCCAAACAGTACCAACACTAATTTCTCTTCGGTGCACTCAGAGCAGTTAGCTGTCTTAACTATTTATACACACACACACACACACACACACACACACACATGGATACATATGGTGTTTCTTTCCACTTCTCACACTACTGAGAAAACATAGTGTTTACACATGTGTGTCTGATTTGTTTCACTTGTAAGTATGGTCTCAAGTTGTATCCATTTACCTATAAAAGTCTCAAGTTTATTCTTTTCTATGACTAAGTAGTATTCCATTGTATAAAAATCTCACGTCTTTTCTGTCCATTCCTCAGTGGATGGGCACACTTAGGTAGTTTCCAAGATCTGGCTATTATAAATTGTGCTGCTGTAAACATGGGTGCATGTATATTGCTGTGGTATGTTTTTAATTCTTTTGGGGAGATACCCAGAAGTGGAATAGCTGGATCAAATGGGACCTGATGTAAAGGTCTTGCTGAAATTCTTCAACCTACTTGTCTATAAATCAATACCCAGTTAGTACTGGGTATTGAAATGAGGGCCTTTGCGTTGCATCACATCCCCAGAACGTTCTTATTTCATTTTTGCTTTGTGATAGTTCCCTGGGCTAGGCTTGTGATCCTCCTCCCTCAGATTCCTAGAGTGCTGGGACTACAGAAATACATGGCCACACTCAGGTGGAGACTGCTAAGTGATATTTTCTTGCTTTTCTTGGTGTTTGCTTGTTTCTTTTGGCTGGTCCTAGGGGTTGAAATCACAACCTTCACACTGATTTACATCCTTAGTCCTTTCATTGTTTTTTTAGAGTCTTGCTAAGCCACTAAATAGCTGAGGCTGGGCTCAGGTTTACAATCCTTCTGCCTCAGTCTCACAGTCTGCCAAGATTACAGGTGTGTACTGTCATGCAGGGCCTCATTTTCCTCTTACTAAATAAATCATTTCATTGGATAAGACATTAATTGGAGCCAAGTTACTTTTTTAACTTACTTAGATAAAACATTGCTTTGCTTTGCTTTGTGTCAATCTGTAGAATTCCATAACTACTAAGTACCGCAAAGGAGCGTGTGAGAATTGTGGGGCCATGACACACAAAAAGAAAGACTGCTTCGAGGTAAGTCCACTTTGAGGATTTTGGAAACGTAGTCAGTCTTTGTTTCTTGTCAGTTTTTCTAAAATAATTTAGATTTTAGTGCAAGTTAAATAAAAACGAATATGAGCGAAGTTAGTCCAGCATCATCAGGATTTTCTGTTGGAAAGTTATCTGGTAATTAAACTCATGCTAAACATTCCATGTCCACATTTGCTCTGTGAAAGCTACATGAAACTTCCTTCTGAGCTGCAGATACTTAGCAAAGTATTAAATCTTCTGTTTTCCAGAGACCTAGGCGAGTTGGAGCCAAATTCACAGGTATTAACATAGCTCCAGACGAACACATCCAGCCTCAGCTGATGTTTGACTATGACGGGAAGAGAGATCGGTGGAATGGCTACAATCCAGAAGAGCACATGAAGATCGTGGAGGAGTATGCCAAAGTCGATCTGGTGAGCGGCATTTGCCGGCCATCTGCTCTCCTCGAGGAGTATGCATTTTGCAGTATTTCTAACTTAACCACTGTTTCCAGGTCTCGAAGTGCCATATAAACCATGTTATTTCTTAGCAGTGGGCCAGATAGTTAACCAGCATGGTAATTCTATTTGGCAACAGTTTCTTCATATTTAATTATTTTATTGTCCTTTACCCCAAGTTACAGAGCAGAAGACGCTGAAGTGTGGGACGTCTGTTCTCTTATCTATGGGGTTTTTTTCCTTTGTTTTTGTTATTGGTGTTGTTGGCACCCGGAATAGGACTCATGACCTTGTGCTTGCCAGGCAGGTGCTATGCTGTAGTTATGTGCGCGGCCTCTTTATCTAAGATTCAAACCTTTTCGCTTTTTGAGGTTCTGAGTTCTTGGCCCCAGGTGGTAGCTTGCCCATATCTTTGTTGTTCTTACTGTTTGTTCGGTACTGGGAATTAAACTCATGACCTCTTGCTTGCTGGCCAGGCACTTGTATCACGGAGCTAAAGACACCCATATGCCTTTATTACAGTTGTCTCACATAATTGGAATGGTAGAAGAGAATTAAATGACTTCTTTCAGAAAATCAAAGTTTAAGTCAACCTCTTTTTTTTTTTGTCTTTTTGAGGCAGGGTCTAACTATGCAGTTCAGGCTGGCCTTGAGCTCACTCTGTAGCCCAGGCTGGTCTTGAATTTGCAGTGATCCTCCTGCCTCAGCCTCCTGGGTGCTGGGATTACAGGCATGCCCCAGCACACCCAGAAAACCTCATGTTTTCAATTATGAGTCCACCTACTTATCCCCCTTCCTTCAAACCATGGTTCATACTGCTTTTTTTTAAAAGAGGTAATATTTAAAGATCATGACATTTCACATAAAAATCTAGATTTCATCTTTTCTTGAACATTGAAATCTATCGTTACCCTGGGCCTGCAAGGCTCAGTCTGTTACCTGGCAGCACCTGGCATCTGCCCATTTTGGTCAGGGCTGCTCCCTGCAGTGCAGCGCTGATGCCGTCTGCCTCAGCTTGCATGAATTCCTGGTTCACATGCCCATTCCTGTAACTACTTTAGCACAGAGGCCTAGGACTGCAGGGAATCAAAGAGTAACCTGTATAGTGACCTTTTCTGGAAACAATGCAATTATGTATTTTAAATTTTGAAAATCAAAACATTTGAGTATTTTGAGTAAAATTTGATTTTTTTTTTTAGGCGAAACGAACATTGAAAGCACAGAAACTTCAAGAAGAATTGGCTTCAGGAAAATTAGTAGAACAAGCTGTAAGTAATAAAAAAGATCAATACAAAAATATTCAAACTCTTAGCCAATGCAAATGAAACTTGAAACAAGAATTCATTTTATATCACTCTCTGTCTAGTAGAAAAGATGTTAGGGAAAGAGACATACAATATAGGTCGAGCATCATTAATCCAAAAGTCCAGAAAGTAAGTTCTCCAAGTGAAAGCTTAGGGCTCCAACGTGGTGCCACAAGTAAAAAGTGCTGTACCCGAATGCATGTGACAGGCTATAGTCAAAGTGTAGGAACGGTGAAAATGCTGCATAAAATTACCTTTAGGATGTGTGTATGTGCAGAGACTCAAAAAAATCCAAAATTGAAAACATGTCTACGGGCTGGGGATTTAGCTCAGCGGCATAAGCGCCTGCCTTCCAAGCCTGCAGTCATGAGTTCAATCCCTGGTACCGATAGAAAAAACAAAAAAAGAAAACATGTCTAGTCCCAAGCACTTCTGATGCATGCTCAGCCAGTACTTTTAAGAGAAAGGAGTAAAACTGACACTGTTTATACTTCTCATGGAAATACAGATCAGTACAGTCATTGGGAAAGAATGTTGCCCTAAAGTATTTATACACCTTGTCGGGAATTAAATAAGTCAGTCCACCCATCTAAAGAATTTGTGTAACTTTTATATACAAATCATTATGCACAGAGATTATCACTGCACCATTTTCCACAGTAGTAAAAAACAAAGAGTTGAAATAACCAGATGTGGGCTGGGGATGTAGCTCAGTGACATAAGCGCCTGCCTGGCAGGTGCGAGGTTATGAGTTCAATCCCTGGTACCGCAAAAAAAAGAAAGAAATAACCAGATGTTAGGGAACTGATTAAACTGTTGTGTGTCTGCACTATGGAATGTTACTGCGGGGACCATGCTGTCTCCACAGCAATGTGAAAGTTTTGTTGAACTAGCATCTATAAGAGACCCCAGAAACATTGTCTCAGTATCTTTTAAAAACATTTGTAGTGGGGCTGGGGATTTAGTTCAGTGGCATAAGCACCTGCCTTGCAAGCAGGCGGTTGTGAGTTCGATCCCTGGTACCCATAAAAATGAGAAAGACCAAAAAAAAAAAGCTAGGGCTGGGGATTTAGCTCAGCAAGGCAGGCAGAAGTGCCTGCCTTGCAAGCAGGCAGTCGTGAGTTTGATCCCTGGTACCAATAAAAAGGAAAAAAGACCAAAAAAAAAAAAAAAAAAAAAAAGAAAAGAAAAAAGAAAAAGACAACAAAAAAAAAATTTGTAGTTTATCCTTGTGGGGCATGCTGGTAGTCCCAGCACTTGGGAGACTGAGGCAGAAGGGTTACTGTGGGTCGTCCAAGGCCAGCCTGGACTACATAGGGTTATCTTATCTCCAAAAACAAAGGCGATAAATTACATTTCTGATTTTTTTTTTTCCTTTTTATCGGTACCAGGGATCGAACTCATGACTGCCTGCTTACAAGGCAGGCGCTTATGCCGCTGAGCTAAACCCCCAGCCCCTACATTTCTGATTTTTGAAATAAGACACATACTAGTAAAAAAAATCAGGAACATAAAAAAAATTCTCTGTTAATCATGTTTCATAGATTTTTTTTTTTGATTTAGGGTTTGTTTTTGTTTTAGAGTTTGGGATTTTGTTTTGTTTTGTTTTAAGGTGCCAGGGTCAAAGGTAATGCCTTGTGTACACCCTGTACACTAAATTATACAACTACTAACTTTTGGATGTCTTCAGTTTCCTGTTTATTGCCACATATATTTAATGTTTGTAATAACATGTTTGTTAAATGGATTCATCTGTGCATTCTCATTATCTTATTTAATTTAGCAATATACAATGCAGTGAGGACTTTTCTGTGTTAAATATAAACGTGTAATACCATTCATTTTTACATGTATTTATGCTTTAAAATTCAGGAGTTTAACAAGGTGTTCAGTGAAAAACCTTTTCCCCTTTTCTGAAGCTTCTCCCCATAACCTTTTTTGTGGTGTGACTCAGAATTTACAACACAAATAAATACGTGATCTTACTGCTGCTTCTCCCTCCCTATTCTTTCACATAAAATGTTAGCAGGTTATGCATATTTTTGTCTACTTTGATTAGACTTATTAAATGCTTGTTCAGTGTTTCATTAAGTGCAGTAAATCACATAACCAGTCCTCTGTTGTTAATTCAACTTTTTCCCAGTTTCTTTTGCTATTATACACCACAGTATAAATTCCATTCTTACACACCTTTATATTATTTCCTTAGAATAAATTGCTAGAAGTGGTGTCTGTATTATATATATATATAATGACATACCTAAATTTAGGAAATTTACATCCTACAGATTTATTCCCATCAGTGTACTGTGTGCACACGCGCACATACTCCTGTTTCAACATTTCCTCACCCACTAGTGCTGTCTTCCTTTTTACTCTGAAACCTTTTTAAAGAGACGTAACATTATACTGACCATTTCATTATTGGTATTCTGGGCAACTGCTAATGAAGAAAAGAATTTCTTTCTGACAAAATTTTTGGCCTTTCCTTAAAACATGTTTCGCCCTCTTCATTGCCAGAATTTTACAAAGGTTCATTTGACCTGATAGGAAACTAGTGAGGTTTAATGAACGTGGTATATCTAAAGACTGAGGTACATGAAAATTACATTCATTATTTTGTTCATCTTAGTATTCCCATTAATCTTGTGTGATTATCCTACATCGGTTAAGAAAGAAAGAACGAACCTAGATATTTTCTGGGTTTGTAGATAGTCTAATAAAATTAACTGTTTACAGTGGTGTGTTTATATTCAAAACATCTGTCCTCATCACAAGTGAAGAAACACAAGAACTTGTTCAGGTACAATACTCACTGTTACTGTCAGTAGGAGCAGTAGTAGTATCATCTGCAGTGCCGGGGACTGAAGCCATGGCCTTGCACATGGCTAAGCAAAGCTCAGCACTAAGTTGTGCCATCATCCCCAAATGGTCTCAGTTACATTTTTATAATGATAAGTAGTCAGTAGGTAAAATAAAATACAACTGCAAATGCTTTTCTTTTTTTCTTGATGCAGAATTCTCCAAAACACCAGTGGGGAGAAGAGGAACCAAACTCTCAGATGGTAATAAAGTATTGCCCTGTTCGAGTATGCGTTAAGTTTTTCAGTTTTCTTTTCTTTTTTTTTTTTTTTTTTTTTTGCGGGGCGGGGGGGGGGTCTTTTTCCTTTTTATCGGTACCAGGGATCGAACTCACGACTGCCTGCTTGTAAGGCAGGCACTTATGCCGCTGAGCTAAATCCCCAGCCCCCAGTTTTTCAGTTTTCAGTGGCTAATAATAACTTAATAACTAATAGTAACTTTTAATAACAACAAAAAAAGGGCCGGTTAGATTTAGGGAAAGGGAAGCAAGGGCTAAACGCTGCTCTTTTTCACTCATAGTTTTTTTTGTTCCCTCTCCCTCTTTCAGGAAAAAGATCACAATAGCGAGGATGAGGATGAAGATAAGTATGCAGATGACATTGACATGCCTGGACAGAATTTTGACTCCAAGAGACGAATCACTGTTCGGAACCTCAGGATTCGAGAAGACATTGCAAAAGTAAGTCTTGCCAACCTGACACACATTTGAAATTATTACCTTGCAGCCTAAATTGCATCTTCCTATTGTATATGGGTGATATTTGGGTAATGTAGGCAGAGTCTCTCCCAGAACAAGGTATCATTGTTTATCTCTTCGCCTGTACCCTGGAAATCACACATGCATCACATTAAACAACAACTGCCTGCCAGAGTATTTTGCATAAGTAAATCTTCAGCTTTTGAACATTTTTTTCCTTCCAGTATTTGAGAAATTTGGATCCAAATTCTGCCTACTATGATCCAAAAACTAGAGCAATGAGAGAGAATCCATATGCTAATGCAGGGAAGAATCCAGATGAGTAAGTACCAGATTTACAGATTTCAAAATAAGTTCTGTTTTTACCCAACCATAGATAGACTTCATTTTAATTCTGATTAAGTGTTATGAATTCCTTTAAAAGGAAAATTTCTGAATGTTTTGAAAATTTGTATTTACAGAGTGAGTTATGCTGGAGATAACTTCGTTAGATACACAGGGGATACTATCTCAATGGCTCAGACACAGTGTAAGTGTTCGCTGCCTGCCAGGGCATTTGTATCACCTATAAAAATGGGAGCATAAGGGACTGAGAAAAAGGGGTCACAAATTCAAGCCCCATCTAGGTACCATAGTAAGACCTTGGCTCATAAAGGGAGGGCTGGGGATGCACAAGCCCTGGGTTCAGTATCTAGTACCACAAAAAAAGTGGAAGGGACAGAAGGTAATGTTTTAAGGCTTGCTTCAGAGAAAATGTGTAATAAACATAGCTGGTGACTCATTAGAATATTCTGAATTGCTCTAGTGTTTGCTTGGGAAGCCTATGACAGAGGATCTGAAGTGCACCTGCAGGCAGATCCTACCAAACTAGAGCTGCTGTATAAGTCCTTCAAAGTCAAAAAAGAAGACTTCAAGGAACAACAGAAAGAGAGTATCCTGGAAAAGGTAACTTTCATCAAATGACCAAGAAGAATTTTAAGAAAAGTTACAACTTAATCAGCATGTATTTGACATTTAGAATAATGACCAAGGAGAGGCCTTTTAATCCACAGAGAATTCCAGTGACATAAATCAGAAGGTATAGACTTCATATTAGTGAGCTTTTGCAGCCAAACATGGCACCCCAAAACCAGCACTTAAAACAAATACTAAATATTTCTTACAGTTCTGTATGTCAGCTGAGTTTCTGAGCCTGCTCAGCTGAGGACCTTGCATGCCTTGGTGTTTGGTCATTAACAGGCTAATTGTTCTGGGGAGCTCTGCCTCCCATGGTCTCTTCCCCTCTAGCCTCCAGCCCACTGTTTAGAAGGCATTTCAGGGTTCCAGAAATGGGTGCTCCAGGGTGCGGTATGCCCAGGTGCCTCTGCATGCCTCCCATTTCCTAGCCATCACAAGTCACATGGCCAAGCCCAGATGAAAGGGGTGTGAAAGACTCCACCTCCTGGTGGGACAGCAGCAGCAGGAGGTAAAAGGCAGGCAAAAAAGAGGAGTTTAGGGCTATCTTGTAGGCTGCCATACTTAGCAGATGAATAACAGCTGAGATTTATTCATCTGTGAAAACTTGATAGCAATTTTTTTCATTGTGTTGTCTATAACAAAGCCTAGTAAAGAATGTTCCTTTATGCTTTCTAAATGAAAGCAAACCCTTCCATAGAAATTTGAATGCTAATCTTTGTTGTAGAGTATGTTTAACAGTGTCCGTCCAATGTTCTTTTAGTATGGTGGCCAAGAACACTTGGATACGCCTCCAGTTGAATTGCTCTTAGCCCAGACTGAAGACTACGTGGAGTACTCGAGACATGGCACAGTCATTAAAGGCCAGGAGCGGGCCATTGCCTGCTCCAAGTATGAGGAAGATGTGAAGATCAACAATCACACGGTATGTGTTACACTGGAACCATTTCGCCTTGTTAGTTGGGCTCTAGATTGCATTTTTTTCTATTATAACTTAACTCTATTGATGTGGAGTTTTTTCTTTGAACACTTTAAAGGGCATATGATTAGGTTTATCTATTTATCTACCTAGATTCAAAAAATGTTAACACACTGCTATATGTGCTCTGTCTAGGTTTGTGTATACACTTAGACACACATATACAGGTATTACTATGTAAGTCAGATACTGCATTCCACCCATAATCGTTTAGGTCATTTATCTTCCAAGAATATAAATACTCTTCTACATGACCATGTGACTGCTGTACTTCAGAAACTTTAATTCTTTAATACTAATATTACTCCTTAATTACTTTTTGAAAAATACACACAAAAGCCAGGCATGCCTGTAATCCCAGAACTCAAGAAGCTGAGGCAGGAAGATCACTGCAAGTTTGAGGCCAGTCTGGCCTGCATAGTGAGTGCAAGGCCAGCCTGAACTACACAGCAGACCCTTGTCTCAAAAAAAGAAAGAAAAATACACACAAAAATACTTGTAGTAGCTTTTTCATATGGGAATCAAGTGGAAATTCGTGTTAATCATTTCTTGGTTGTTACATCTTTTTTAGAGTCTGTCTCCAGTTTTCATGAAAGCAACCATTTACCAAATACAGCCAATTGTCTCATATACTGTCTGGTATTCGGTGTTTGACTAGTTCCTAGTAACAGCACATAACTTACTCCCTCGTATGTCTCTTATATGTCCCAGAAATAAGAATTTGGGCCCAAAAGTTTGGTTAGGTGCAAGTTATTTTGACAAGGGTACGTAACAGTGATATAGTGTATTTCACAGACTGCTGCTTGCTGTTCTCTTCCTGTGTGCTTGTGCTGAAGATTAAATCCCAGGCTCCTGCAGGCCAACCACATGCTCTGCCTCCGAGCAAGATCACAAGCCCATTTGTTTATAGTTGGAATCATGTTGGTATTTTATTTTATTCTATTTTTTGCAGTACTGGGAATTGAACCCAGGTACTCAACCCTCCTACATCTCCAGCTTTTTTTTTTTTTTTTTTTTTTTTGTCCTTTTGAGAAAGGGTCTCACTATGCAGTTCAGGCTGGCCTTGAGCTCACTTTGTAGTCCAGACTGGTCTCACACTTGCAATGTTCCTACTGCCTTAGCCTCCCAAGTGCTGAGATTACAGGTATGTGCCACCATGTCCAGCTCCCAGCTGTTTTTATTTTATGTTTTGAGGTAGGATCTCCCAAAGTTGCCTAGGCTGGCCTCAAACATGCAGTCCTCCTGACTCAGCCTCCCAAGTAGATAGGATTACAGGTGTTCACAGCCACACGCAGCTTGGTGTAGTCTTAAAGTTCCAAACTACACTTGTCTAGGTCAGGGATCAAAAACCTAACTACTATAGCAGCCCAGGTCACTGATTGTCTAGAGCCAGGCAGATTGTACAGCCCAGACAACACAAACCCATCTCCTAGGGACACACCCTGCTCAGCCACAGCCACTTAGTGCCAAGCGGGAAAGTGCGCCCAAAACTCCCGCGTCCTAACTTCTAAAGGGAAATTGGCTGTCCTCGAGTGTTACATAAGCTTTTGAGAATAGAATTTTAAGGCCAGCTGAACTGTAATGCCAGCTGGAGTGACTGAGAAGGGGACTGGCCCACCTTCTCCCTATTACCTGGGAATTCCCATAATTTTCTTGCAGATTACCTTACCAGCGGTATCTTGAAGTTTTAATTTAATCTTCCTTTTAAAACAACCTCTCTTCTTAACTTCAATCCCCAGTACCAAAAGCAAACAAATAACCTGTCTTGTTCTCTGTGTAGCACATCTGGGGATCCTACTGGAAAGACGGCAAATGGGGATATAGATGCTGCCACTCATTTTTCAAGTATTCCTATTGTACAGGGGAAGCTGGGAAGGAGACTCTGGTGAGTAATTGTCTTCTGGTTCTTAAAGGTTTAAGACAGCTAAAGCTCTTAGCCCGGCATAAGACATACCTGCTTATATTTCAGATTTTATGTATAAATATGATTATTAACTAACGTTCAACTCAAATTACATCTGTTTTTTCCCCCACAGAATTCAGAGGAATGTATTACAGATGATATAAACGGAGAAGAATCTATGAAAAAACCTCAGACCCTCATGGAGGTAAGTCTGTTATCATTTGTCCTAAATTTGTAAGTCCAGAAGGAAGGACTTTCAAACATGTACTAGATCCTTGTGTTTACACTAATAACCTTGTGTTTTAATCATCCTGCTTAGATGCACCAAGAAAAACTAAAAGAAGAGAAAAAGAAGAAGAAAAAGAAGAAGAAGAAGCACCGAAAGAGCAGTTCAGAGAGTGATGATGAAGAAAAGAAACATGAAAAACTGAAAAAGGTAGGCTGTGAACTCTAACTACAAAAGTAACAGACACCAGGATTCTAACAGTGAGAAGTGATCTAGTCTTGTCTGCAAGTTTATCCCAAGAACTGAGGACATGAGCCAGCGTCTGGGTTGTAGGCCCAGCTCACATTCATGGAGGTTTCATGGGCTTAAGTATTGCTGCCTTGGAATATTTGATAAATATCACTAATGCAACAAAGATTTGTGCTTCATAAAACTGTTATTTTAGCGTCCTTGACATGTTGCCCAGAAAAAATTGGCTTCTAGCTGTATTATTTCTAAGTGTTAGCAAATCCTTGAGAAAAATCAGAATTGCACTCTCCCCCAGAAACATCTGTTGTCAACTTCTTTGAGAAAGAACTCATTTTTTGTTACTAAATGAAATTTAACACGAATTTAAAATGTCATAGAATGTTTTGTGCTCTGCAGAAATAGCTTTAAGAGCCACATAGTAAGTAGTTTCTGAAAGGCTGGCTCCTAAGCTGTTGGACACTGCACTCCGTGTTCAGGGGTCTTTCCTTTGGGTCTGCCGTTTTTGTACAAAACAGATGTGGCGGTATTAATTCTTTTCCCTCTCACTGTAGGCATTGAATGCAGAGGAGGCCCGCCTTCTTCAGGTCAAGGAGATCATGCAGGTTGATGAGAGGAAGCGACCTTATAATAGCATATATGAAGCTCGGGAGCCCACTGAGGAGGAAATGGAGGCCTACAGGATGAAACGCCAGAGGCCAGATGACCCCATGGCCTCCTTCCTTGGACAGTAGTCACCAGGACAGTGGAACTGGTGCGCTCTTCACCCGCCTGGTAACTGTATGTAGAGGACTCCTTGCTCCCTAACTTTAATAAAGCTTCAGCAGTCTCAAAGCAAATTTATTGTTTTCCACACTGAAGAAACAAAACTGAAGAAAACCAAAGAGGAAGCACAGTAAATATGGATTGAGATTAGAAACAGTCTAATTTTACGTTAGTGCTGGGGAAACGTCTTGGTTGTCTGCCTATCAAAAATATCTTCTACTCAACAGTTAAGTCTGTATTTCCTCAGTTTTTGTAAACCTGTACTTAATAGTATTATACACTATGAAAGTAGATTTGTTACTTTCTCAAAACTAGAACTTTTTTAAACTGCTAGAAATTGCAGTAGTAATTTAATTATAGTTGTTTTGTAATCATTTGTTTTAAATGGTCTGAAATAAAAAATAAATATCCTAACTTGGTCTTTGGAAAGAGTATTTGTAGAAAATGTAAATAACTTTATTCTCCCACATAAATCTGTGAAGTAACAAATATGTTTTTATTGATTACCAAAAAAAAATTTTTTTTAAATAGTACTGGGGATCAAACTCACAACCTTGCACTTGCCAGGCGAGTGCTTATGCCACTGAACTAAATTCCCGGCAATTACCAACATTTTTAATACATGTCCTTGAATCTTATGTACAAAACCAAATTTCTTAGTCTTAAAATGATATAAAAAAACTTACTTTTTCTCATCCTGGGGTCAGTATTGACTAATCAGTACTTTCACCGTGTAAAACATGATTTAGAGAAATCTATTCCTCTACTTGTGATACTACTACTACTCTTTATTTGTGAGGACTTTCATGTAACAGATATGATACTAAGCTTTAAAAGATTTTAGAACATCCAAGGTACCTAATCTTCATTGGCAGCAATGCCAATGAACTCGGAGTAAAACCTGAAGTTGAAGGTTTCTTCAGGCTTGTAAGGATGGCTTGTGGGGTCTTAGTAACCGGGACTGCTGTGATCCCCTCTGGGACCATGGAGAAGCTCATTCTGACAGAATGAGACAGGCGGTAAACAGCATGAGTGCCTTTACTTAACAGTTTTCTGGTCTGTCAAAAAGCACTTGTAGAATATGGTGTTAACTCAGCGTGTCAGAAATAGTGGTGGTAGAAGAGCAGCTGTTAAATACTACACTATGGCTATACAGGGTATCCAGATTCAGACTATGAAATCAATACAGTAATGCAAATACGTAGGTCTTTTTTTTTTTTTTTTTTTAATCGGTAAACTCACGACCTTGTGCTTTTGCCAGGCAGGCACTGTGCCACTATGCTATATCCCTGAGGGGTCTTAATTCTTTTCTTCCTTAAAAGGTCAAAATTTGCCTTCATATTCCTTACCATAGGATGCTCAACATAAAGCCTAAGGTTGCTGCAAAGCTCCGGGGCATCTAAGGGCACCAGAAGATGTGACCCCACTTGTCTGGTGCAGGCGCACAGTGAAATACAGTTGTGTATAGTAACTTTGCACAGGTAAACACGCATTGCTGATTATGGTGCTAAGAATGTAAATGCAAGATAACCTCTGAGAATAACACCATAAAGACAGGAGGCTCTGGCTCTGCGCCTTTGTGCTCTGCTCTGCTTCATGCTGCCTGCTGTGGTTGCTATTTGCACACATGTGTTCTTCAGCCTTAAAACCTTATCCACTAAAATCTTCCTGTGAGCCCCTGAAGCAGGCCAACACTTGGTGTTCATTTTATATTTCACCTTCTGTTAATAAAGGTATGTAACTGAGAACACTTAACTGCAAGTGGTTTGTAGTATTTCAAGTGTTTAGTAGGTAAGTAGGCTATAAAGAGATGGTAAAACTGTGGCACCTGTGCCACAGCTGACTGTGTCATTGAGAGCTCTAAGAGGTTTGCCATCTCTGTATTACACAATTACCAGAAAGCCCATGTTAGCTTTTGTTAGGTTGTAATCCAAAATTATGTCTTGTCTTTCGTTTCACTTTGGGAAAAGCTAACATCTGGAATGCTATTCAGATATGAGCTTTGACTGTCTCAATAGCCAGGTGCCTCTGATTATAAAATCTGCCCATTAGCTACTGTTTATGGCTGTGATTTCTGGACCCCGATGCTGACCTTTGGCAATTTCTTCCATTGACAGAGGCCTTACCCAGGCCTTAAGCATTTATCGGGTTGGCCCTCATGACCTGAAAATGACTCAGCTGCCCCACATTTTAACCTCTCCCCCTCCTGGGAAACAGTCCTGTGGAATGCTTCAGAGACTACAAAAATGAACTAAAAGTTTAAAAGAACTCTGCTGAGAAGTGGAGGGAGAGGGAAGGGATATGAAAGACTGAAGATGTGTCATGTACATATACCTACAATGAATGTATTTGTTGTGTACCACCAAAACCTGGAAGAAACTCACCTAAAAATAAAGAGGGCTATATATGGGTTTATTACTTTTGCCTTTGCATTTGTGTGGGTGTGTGTGTGTTGATCTTGGTCTTTTGAGGCAGGGTCTTACCTTGTAATTCAGGCTGGCCTTGAACTCACTGTGTAGCAGCAGGCTGGCCTCATATTCATAATGATCCTCCTGCTTCGGCCTCCTTGGTGATGAGGCAAGGCTTACACCACCATGTCCCAGGTTGGGTTTATTACTTTTAAATCATTTTGCTAAAAAGGATTGTAGCTGGGTGTAGGTGATGTAGCCTGTAATCCCAATACTTGGGAGGCTGAGGCCAGAGGATCCTAAGATTAAGGCCAGTTGGGCCATTTAGTCATCATCTCAGACAAAAATAATTGTATATAAAATCAGGATTTTAGGGTATTTGTGTGCATGCTTTAACTCAGAGGCGATCACCTGTGTGAACCAGAGCCACAAACTGGAAGCTGGCTCTCCGTTGTATCCTAATGGAGTTTAATGCCTGTCCACTGGTCTGAATCTCTGGGAGTACACTGAACGTCCTTCTCTTTCCCCTTGAGCTCCCCACAGAACGCGGTAATTACTGCAGCTTCACCACCTCCAAACTCAAAGCCTGTTACAGTGTAAAATTTTATTCACTGTCTGAATCTGAAAAACTGTGTGGTATATACCGGGCCTTCCACTCCTGAGATTCACCCTGTGGCCAGTACAATGAAACCCAATCTTAAAAAAAAAAAAAAAAAAAAAAAAAAAAAATGGAGAGCCACGCGCATGCACCCTCCGCACGCCAGCCCCCTCCGGCCCCAGCCGGTCGCTACTGCGCCTGCGTACGAGAGCCGCCGTCTGCGGGCGGGAAGCAGCACGGAACCCGGATGGGATCCTGGTCCGGCGCGCGCAGGGTCGCAGTCTGCTTTGGTGTCCCCGCGCCCCTCAAGTTCATGCACTGGGGTTGGCCGTGAGGCACCGCCAGCTCTGCTGATTCCGGCCCTCTGGGCGCCCGGGCGAGCGGGAGAGGGGAAGTGGCGCCCGTGAGAAGCCCAAGCATCCCGGCCTGCGCCCGGTGGGAGGCGGCCGGAGACCTCGCCATTTTGCTCGCCGCGGCGCTGTCTGGGCTCTCGGTTCACAGCAGCGGGTTCTAGGCGTGCGTTCTCATAATCACACCTCCCAGGCCCTGGCAGGTAGGTATCGGTACTCTCTCTGTGGAGCTGGCTGCCCGGCTCCTGGCGATGAATGTAGCGTGGGGCGCAGCTCCGCCCGCCACGCCTACCCTGAACTCCCTGGCGGTGGCCTAGTGTGAGTTGCCTGCGGCTTCGGGTTTTAGGCTTGCAACTGCCCCTGGGAGGTTTCCCTCCTGACATGTACGTATTGTTGTTTCCTAGATGTTTCTGTTACGTACATGTTCACTTTCAATTGATTTTTTTCTCAACTAGGAACTTTTTGTATTTGCGCTTCATAAACTTGCAAAAAAAGAACATTGTACTTTGTATTAGATCGTTCATTCGACTCTCAGGATAGCTTAGCATAGCCACTTTAAAAATAAATTCTAATTTTTTACTTTTTATTAGCACTTATATCATTCATAAAAGTAATGAAAATAGTGTAATGATGTGTACCCATCGTCCAGCGTAGAGTTACCACCTTAAAACCATTCTTAGATCTTTTAGCTCCATCCCACTCTATGTGTGTATTCATGTGTGCTGAAAACATTATTGCAGAGGAAATCCCAGACATCATTTCACTTCTAAATGAAGTCTGTCTGTGCCTCTAACAAGTGAAAACTTGTAACACAGCCACATCATTTTCATCCCTGTTTAGACCAATAATGCCTCATGATGATTATTTTAATGTTTATATTTTAGGCTGTTATTCCTAAATACCACAGAGAAGCAAGTGAAAACTGAGATTCTAAAACACAAGAAAGCCTAGGTAAGTTCATCACCAAGGATACTGAAAATTCTTGTCACCTGTTCTCCCTTTTAAAGGGGATGGAGAATAAGTGAATTTTCTTCAAAATTCTTTCATTCAAAACAAGTATATCTTTTTTTTTTTTTTTTTTTTTTTGAGACAAGGTCTCACTACGCATCTCAGGCTGGCCTTGAGCTAACTTTGTAGCCCCAAATTTGCAAGGATCCTCCTGCCTCAGCCTCTCAAGTGCTGGGATTACAAGTGTATGCTACTACACCTGGCTAAAACAACTATATCTTAAAAGGGACTTGGGTAGCATGGGATAGGTAAGAATGAACTCTTTATAGGTCTTGTAATGATTTCCAAGACCAAAGCAAAATTTTTTCTTTGATTCCCTCTGCCTCCCCAACTATACATGTATTACGTTGCACGTAAATATGCATTATTGGATCCACTAAAAGGATCGGGATATACTCAGCGGCACAAGGGCCTGCCTGGCAAGGACAAAGTCCTGAGTTTGATACCCAGTACTATTCCAATAGTACTTGATCTGAACTTTTTAAATTTTTGATGGTATTACAGGTTGGATTCAGTGCTTCTAACACTAAGCTACAAACCCAGCCTTTTTTTCTGTGACAAGGTCTTGCTAAGTTGGCCAGACTGGACTTAAATTTGTGATCCTCCTAGCTTTCCCTCCCCAAGAGTTGGGATTATAGGCCTAAGCCACCATGCTCAATTTAAAGTCAACTTTCTTTTTTTTTTTTTTTTTTTGAGACAGGGTCTCAAGATGTAGTTCAGGCTGGCCTTAAACTCTCTATGTAGCCCTCGAACTCACAGCAAACCTTCTGCCTCAGCCTCCCAAGTTCTAGAATTACAGGCATACCCTACCACACCTGGCAAGATCAACTTTTTGAACTTAATTTTTAATTGATAGATATCCTCCAATTTTTAACTACCTTATAACAACAGTATAACAGATCAACTTATTACTAACATAAAAGTATATCTTACAGTTAATTAATCTTGGCATAGCCAATACAAAACTAATACATTAAGTAAGTATTCTTGCCTTACTTATTGTGATTTTTTTTTTTTAATGGTCAAAGTGAGTGCTTGGATTTAAATGTTTCTATTGAATTATTTCAGCTATATGCCAAGGCATAGAACTTTGGAAACCACTATATCAAAATAGGCCCTTCCCTTAACCCTTTGGTGAATTACTAAACCTTTCTTTATTTGGTGTTTTTTTTTTTTTTTTTTTTTTTTAGACAGGGTTTTGCTATGTAGTACAGACTGTCCTCTACCTCTCAAATTCTGGAGCACCATACCCACCAATTCAGTGATTTTTATCTGAGGGTAGGTGTACATCTTTGGGGCAGAATGAAAGGAGAGGGTGGTAGTGTGATGTCCTTCCTAGAGGATATAAAATTTGTTTTGAACAAATACCAAAAGAAAATTAAGCTATAACTGCAGTTATCTAAAAGGCTTTAGAGTTATTTATAACTTGCCTTAGCACAGATTTCTCATGCCTGACTTGCTGGCAAGTGATTTTCTCCAGAGCATTTGCTGAGTTGTTCGCTGTATGTGGTGGGTTTGTCATACTGTGGTAGCTTTGAACTGACCTGTTGCAGGACATTTCTTGGCAGATACAGAATAACTTGATGACAAGATAGCACTTGATATGATTTTGCTTGAATTCAGGTAGCCATTGATTTTTAACGTGTGGATTATATTTTACTCCCAGAGGGAAGTTCCATCTCATCTCTGGACTGTGCTTGAGGATTTTTGGGGTACCATGTCAAAGAAACGCAAATGGGATGATGATTATGTTCGTTACTGGTTCACCTGTACAACAGAGGTCGATGGAACTCAACGTCCGCAGTGTGTATTGTGTAACTCAGTATTTTCAAATGCTGACCTCAGGCCATCGAAACTGTCAGACCATTTTAACAGGCAGCATGGTGGTGTAGCAGGGCATGATCTTAGCAGCCACACACCAGCACCGTCTGATCAGAGTAAAACTTTGAAAACACTTGGAGTGGCAGCTCACGAGGATGCCTTATTACAAGCATCATATCAGTTTGCATATTTATGTGCCAAGGAGAAGAATCCTCATACAATAGCTGAAAAATTAGTCAAACCTTGTGCACTGGAAATAGCACAGATAGTTTTGGGACCAGATGCACAAAAGAAACTTGAGCAGGTACCTTTGTCAGATGATGTGATCCATTCTAGAATTGACGAAATGAGCCAGGATATCTTACAGCAAGTGCTAGAAGATATCAAAGCCAGTCCTCTTAAGGTAGGTATTCAGCTTGCGGAGACAACAGACATGGACGACTGCAGTCAGCTCATGGCATTTGTGCGATACATGAAAGAAAAAGAGATCGTGGAGGAATTCCTGTTCTGTGAACCACTGCAGTTAACCACGAAAGGTGTAGATGCGTTCAGTCTCTTCAGAGACTTCTTTTTGAAGCACAAGATAGCACTTGATGTATGTGGCTCTGTTTGTACTGATGGTGCCTCCTCTATGCTGGGAGAGAATTCAGAATTTGTTGCCCGTATGACAAAAGAGGTGCCTCATATCGTGATGACACATTGTCTGTTGAACCCTCATGCACTTGTCATAAAGACACTGCCTCTTAAACTGAGGGATGCGTTGTTTACTGTGGTGAGGGTAATAAATTTCATCAAAGGGAGAGCACCAAATCATCGCCTGTTTCAGGCTTTCTTTGAAGAAATCGGTATAGAATATAATGTCCTCCTTTTCCATACAGAAATGAGGTGGCTTTCCCGAGGCCAAATACTCACCCACATTTTTGAAATGTATGAAGAAATAAATCAGTTTCTTCACCACCAAAGCAGTAATTTAATTGATGGTTTTGAAAGTAAAGACTTTAAAATTCACCTAGCATACCTTGCAGATTTCTTCAAACACCTAAACGAACTTAGTGCATCTGTGCAGAGGATTGGGATGAACACGGTATCAGCTAGAGAAAAGTTATCTGCTTTTGTTAGGAAGTTTCCATTTTGGCAAAAACGAATTGAGAAAAGAAATTTTACCAATTTTCCTTCTCTTGAAGAAATAATTGTCTCAGATAATGAAGGGATATGCATTGCGGCCGAAATAACACTGCATCTGCAAGAGTTGAGCGACTTCTTCCTTGGATATTTTTCTGTTGGCAATCTTGATGAGGCAAGTAAATGGATCCTGGATCCATTTCTTTTTAACCTCGACTTTGTCGATGATGGTTATTTCATAAAAAATGATCTCGCTGAATTACGAGCTAGTGGCCAAATCCTAGTGGAATTTGAAACGATGAAGCTTGAGGATTTTTGGTGTGCTCAATTGACAGTGTTTCCAGACCTGGCAAAGATAGCCCTAGAAATCCTTATGCCATTTGCAACTACCTACCTGTGTGAGCTGGGATTCTCAGCACTCTTACATTTCAAAGCGAAGTCCAGAAGCTGCTTTAATATGAGTGATGACATCCGTGTGGCCATTTCAAAAATAGTTCCTCGTTTCTCAGAGATCATTGAGCAAAAGCTACAGCTACAGCAGAAGTCACTGTGAGCTCATATACACTTTGTATAACTTTTTTGTATATTCTTAATACCAATATAAAATTTAGCTGAATTCTGTTTTCTTTCCTTTTATAATTATGGTATACTGAATTCTGTGTTTTAAAATTTTTCTTGCTACTTTAACTTTTAATGAGGCATGTGAAAACATGTCTTAAAAATAAACAGAAAACATGAAGTACCGCTGCCTAGTAAACACATAGGAATTTTTAAACTCTGAGTTTCTACGTAACCACTTGATGCAATACATTAAAAAGGACAGCTATGCATAGAATATCAAGCTAAATAGTACAGTATACTTAAGAATTGAGCCAAGAAAAAACCAGCCAGGGACATAGCTCAGCAGGCACAGTGCCTGCTTGGCACATGTAAGGTCATGAATTCGATTCCATGTACCAAAAAAAAGCCCACATTGTTGTATAAGCCAATCTCCAGAAGTCAGTGTTGGAGCTGGGGATATGGCTCAGCAGTGCAGCACCTGCCTGGCAAGCACAAGGTCCTAAGTTCCATCCTCAATACCACAAAAAAATAAAGAAAAAAAAAAAAAAAAGACTCACAGGAGTCTAAAGACAAAATATCCCCTTTGGGCCTTTTTCTTCTTTTTGTGGTAGTAGAGGTTGAACCTAGTGGCTTGGGCATGCTAGAAAAGTGTGCCCTGCCCCCCAGCCCTGTTTGGAGACAGGAGCTCACTGGGTTAGTGGCCTGGCTGCCTGGAACTTGCACTTCTGCCGCACCTTTGCAAGTAGACTGGTTTACAGGCATGTACTGCCATGCATGGCCAAAGGACAATTTTAAGAAAGTGACTAAGTGGGGTTTTTATTTTGTTTTCAAATTCTACAACAGTTTATTTTCTCCTGATAAGTACTATATATTGATTGGCAAATTGAAGATTTTGATTTTTTATTTAAAATATCCTTACCATAATGTACACGTATTGCTACATATAAGTCCTTTTTGCTGAGGAATGGATTTTTTGTGTGTTTTTTACTACATAAGATCACTGATAAATTTCAAAAAGGGAATCAGCCAGGACAGAGATGTAATCTCTATGACCAGCAGATGTCACTCTGCAGGTTTGGTTGAAAGCAAACTTACATTACGGATCACATTAAATATCTGGTTTTAAACAGGTCTACAAAGGGTATTAGTGACTCAAAAATGTCCAACCTGAACCTCCTGCATCAGAATTAGAAGACAAACTGGTGGAACCAGTAAACTCTTAAGAAATCACTTGAGAGGCTGAGGTAAGAAGATCACCATGAGTCCAAGGGGAGCTTGGGCTACATAAAAAGCTAAGCTTGAACTCATAGCAAAACCTGTCTCAAAAAGACAGGGAAATAAAAATAAAAATTACAGGGAAACACTGAGAAAGTATAAATGGCTTTTTCTTATAAGTACTGGCTTAGGCCCGGGATAGAGCTCAGTGGCATAATTGCCTGCCTGACAGTCACAAGGCCCTGAGTTTAATTCCTGGCACCAAAAAGTAAAAAGATAAAAAACTGGCTTGAGCATTTAGATTTTTGACATTTTGGCTGCTTTTCTAAGCCACCAAAAGCTGTTTGAAGGCTTGAAGTATCTGAAGAGATCAGCATTTCAGGCATAACCCAATAGGAATTAAAACTAAATGCACATATACTTTTAAAGTATACATTTTATGATACCTGAATTAATTATAGTTGTTTTTAAATGTAGGCCCTGGATATTTACAGTGTAGTGTTTTAAGCATTAAGTTATATCAAACTATTATCAGCTTGGCTTAAATATGTGTAAAGCATTTGGAAAAGTCAAACTTGAAGGTTTCAAAGTACATTCTTGGCCAGGAATATAGTTTAGCACCACAGTGCCTGTCTGGCAAGTGCAAGGTCCTGAGTTCAATTTCCAGTACCAAAAAAAAAAAAAAAAAATGCATCCTTATCCAAAAGGCAGTATGCAATTGTCTAACTCATTGTATTTTGTACTTTTATCTTCTGAGATTAAAGAGAGAGCTATGATTACTTTTACTCCTGTTTTTACAAAGTCCCTACAAATCACAACATTACTTAAGACATTGACTCACGTGGTGGCCCAGCTACTCACTGGCCAGGTCCCCTCTGTATCTCTCACCCTTTAGGAGTCCAAAAGTCTGGCCAGTTGATCGTCACATTTTGACCTGCTCAGCATTCATTCAGCAACTTCAGGTTTTTGAGGAACTATCTTTCCACCATTGACAGTCCACGTGACGTCATCTTGGGTAATCAGTCCCAGTATTTTGCTGGAATTCATGGGGAAGATGCTTCACAAGCAGGATTTGTCTAGATCTTCCAATGGTCCATGTGGCTGCCTTACACAGAGAAGTCGTTGGAGGAAGAAGCAAACACTGAAAAGGGAAAAGACCCCTTATACCATTTCTCCAGCTGCTAAATGCAGTATTTTCCTTTCAGTTCTGTGAGGTAACAAATTCCCTTTTTTGCTCAAGCCTGCGTGTTTCCTGTCAGATACAATGAAAAGACTTGCCTTGTAGACCTGGTTTCCAGCATCATGAAGGAATAGTGGGAAAATTTTGACTGCCATTAATTTTATTTTGGGTAACTCTTACCAGTTCTGGCCATCAGTTTTCTATCATACATCATGAAACAGTTGAACAGGTTTTCCCTATAGAACTTTTTTATTTTTTTCCCACACAGGCCATACTTTATTTGCTTAATTATGGGCTTCTGATGGCACATACATATGTATAAAGAACTTTTTCTAGATACAGAGTGAAAACTAGGCTTTTTGTGTGTTTGGTTCTTTGGTTGGCTTGGCTATTAGAAGTGTTTAATAGTGGCATCAGCTTACTACATGGAGGAATCAACATTTACATTTATCATCTAACAAAAGCCCTGCCCAGATTGTCGGATGAACTTTATTGCCAAAGACTTTTTTGTTTGTTTGTTTGTTTTTTGACTTTTTGAGACAGGGTTTCGCTATGCAGTTCAGGCTGGCCTTGAGCTCACATTATAGCCCAGGCTGGTCTCGAACTCGCAAGGATCCTCTCACCTCAGCCTCCCGAATGCTGGGATTACAGGCGTGAGCCACCACGCCCGGCAGCTAAAGACTTCAAATATATCAAAAAGTTGGAAGAGTAATACAGTGAACATTTTGCTGTAAGTATCTCAGTTTCAATGTATAAGTATGTGTCAAACAGGGTCCATTCACGAGATAAAAACCATTGGTTCTTTTTAAACAAACAATGTACTATGAAGAATCACTAACCAGACAGTGGATCCTGTAACTGAAAAAGTAGAAGTGAATACTGAGATATCAGACAGAGTAAATACGTGTGTGGTTAGCATCTTAGGGGCTGGATGAACAAGAAAAGTGTGGGGTTACTAATGCTTAGATGAGGAATTTCCTGGAAATGAGATTCATTCGTCTGAGGAGGAGGCTCTGCTTGAGTGATACTGTCCTAACAGCCCAGAATTCTGAAAAATGGGCCAGCCCACTGCTGCTGCCATCTCTAAGAAGACATGATGTGACTGGTTTTGGAGGTGTAAAAAAACTGCTAACTAATCAGCTGCTGTTGCTGGAATTAACTTGTTTCCAGTATGAAAAATCACTGCAGAGACAAAAATCAAAAGAGGAAAGAGCAAGTCCTTTGTCCTTCCTCTAGATTTCCACCATGTATCTTGTACCTCTTATTTACAGACCGGGAAGTAGCCAGGCATGGTGCAGATCTGTAATCTCTGCACTCATACTGGGGCAAAAGAATCAAGAGTTTGAGGCCAGCCTAGACTGGAGTAAGACTCTGTCTCAAAGCAAAAAAATACAGAAAATAAGGGCTAGGTTGGGTGACAAATACATGTTGCATGGTTCTAGCCCCAGCATCATGAAATAGAGCATAGAAAGGACAGAACGGTGAGTTTGAAGCCAAAGACATCAATTCAATAACCAGCATATTTTACCCCGTTGGCTACTCAAAATACATTCATTCCTCTATTTATATTTGAATTTCTATATGATAAACATATCTTTGTGTTTCTGTTAAAAGAGGTAACTTGTTTGTACACAAGTGCTGTCTCCCCCAGAATGAAGACACACAAAGCTGTTTCCCAAATTTAGGAGTCTCGTTAAGTGTTCTTTTCTAATAATCCAATGGCTAGATTATTACTCCAACTACCAGTAATATTGCTTAAAATACCAAACCACTATTAATAGGTCAAAGAATAAACCAGAAGGGAAATTAGTATTTTGAGAGAAATGAAACAAAAACATGACTTACCAAAGTAAGGGGGGAAGCAAAGGTATTGCTCACAGGAAAATGCATACGGTAGATGGTTATATTGAGAGGAAACAGCAGAAAGGGTGATTCTGCCCTAAGAAGTGAGAAATGAGATACACTAAACCCAAAGCAAGCAGAAGGAAGAAAATAAAAAGGCAAGAGTGAAAATAAGCTGGGCATTGTGGCACATGCCTGTGGTTCTAGCACTCGGGAGGCTGAGGCAGGAGGACCACCAGCTGGGCTACATGGCAAGGCTCTGTCTCAGGAAAAAAAAAAAAAATCAGTAAAATCAAGAGTTGTTCATTTGAAAAGATCAATAAAACAGACTGATCTTTAGCTAGACTGTCCCAGGGTAGGTGTGGGGTGGAAGGAATCAAAAATGAAAGAGAAGCATTGCCACCAACGTTACAGAAACAAAAAGGCTTGTAAAGAAATTATATAACTTTATATCAGCAAATCAGATAAATGAAAAATGTTACTAGAAAGGCACCTACTCCCAAAGTGACTCAAAAAAAAAAAAAAAAGGAAAAATCTGAGGAGACTTGTAATAAGAGAAGAATCTGGCATTCCATTACTATAATGAAATACTTTGTTAAGAGGTTTATTCATCTCACAGTACTGGAAGCCTAGGGGCATGGCATGAGCCTTTCTGGGAGGCCACTGTGGATGGCATCTCTCTGCCTACTAGAAAGGACAATCACATGACGAGAGGAAGCCAGAGAGTGACAGAAAGATGTATTTCCTCTTACCAGGCCCCACCTCATTCTGAGGACAGAGCCAACATCACATGAATCTTTGGTAACACACCACATCCAAATCAGAACAATTAGTGAAGCAAAAAGCCAACCAAGAAAAATCCAGGGCCCAATAGCTTCATTGTCATTGGAGAATTCCACCAAATATCCAAAGAATGCCAGTCTTTCCAAACTCTCCCAAAAGTTAAAGAGGGGAGCTGAAGCATCCCCCAGGGGGATGGGAAAATCACACCTTCACTGTGCCTGCTGGTGCTGGGGTCGGGGAGACAAGAATAGCAAACACTGCTACCCTTAAGCAATGGGCTAATTCAGAGGAAGTCAGGCTGAGGGGATAGCAACTGAAGTAAAAGGTAATAATAATGATGATAATAATAATGTTTGTATTGCTTGATTAACTTTGCAAGCCTAAAGCTTACATAGTGTGAGCATCTATTAAGATAATGATGTGTATTATAGCAACTGTGGGGGATTTCCCTCTGTCTTGTTTTTGAAATCCAGTGTTTTGTTCCATTTTATTGTTTTGTTTGATTCCTATATCTAGTAACCTGAGCAACTATTTTGAAGATAACAATATGCAATACATTAGCATTGTTAGCTTCCTATCATCTTGTTTTCAAAAGTTAAGGAGGGAGAAACCATATATTCTGCCAATATTCCATATGAACGTGGTCATAAAAGTCCTCAATAAAATACTAGCAAAATGAATCTAGCAACATAAGAAATATATATCCTGAAACCTGTAAGGAACTTTGCAAGTGTACTTAGTGAAGATTTTAAGCAGGAGAGATTATCTAGTGGACTTTTGTAGTCACAAAGGTCCTGGAAGAGATTTGGGAGTGTGCTATACTCATTTTGAGGTTTTAGAAGGGTCCACAAGGCAAGGAATATAGAAGTCCTTTAAATGTTAAAAAAGATGAGCACAGATTCTCCACTTGAACTCCCAGAATTGCTGACATCTTGATCTTAGGCCATAAGACTAATTTTGGACATTGGACCCTGGAATGTAGTATAATTAAATACATATTATTTGAAGCTTCTAGTTTTGTGATCAGTCAGTGTTTACTAGAGAAACATATAACACAAGCTATGCAAGTGTATAGGAATGTACAACACTGGCTTACAGTGACCACCCACAAGAGTCAGATGATAAAGCATGCAGAGTCTGCCTGCACAGTGGAGGCCAAAGGATTCAGTCTAAGGTCTGGAGTTCACTGCCTCGTCCCGTGCAGGTCCACATCAGGAGGCTGAAGGATCTGTGCCAGAAGCCGAAGCATTTGCCCTGGAAGCCAGGGGCAATGTCCAGGGTGAAGGCAAAGACTGGAGCTGCTCCCAAGAAACAGAAACAGCTCTGTCCTTCATTTCCCTTCTATGCCATCCAGGTGACAAACTGCCCTAAGGTGTGGAATTGCTGAGCCATATGGTTAAGCTTCTCGTATTGACACAATGAATCAATAACCATCACGGTTACGTCAGCAATAGGAAAGAAAGACAGGGTTGCTCTCAATCAGGAATCACAAATATAGGTATGGGATATTTCAAAAACACGGAGCTCAAGATGCAGACTCATCTGGGGTTTCTTACACTTTTCAGGTCACTAAGGCATATCCTTGCCACATAAACAGTCCCACATCCCACATAGCCAGTTTTTAATGACCCCAGAAGGAAAAAGGACAGAGAGATGAATGAAGGACTCCAAGTATAAACTTTCGATCTCACTATTATAATAAACAATATTAACAAACTGTGCAAACCACCCTGGAACTTCTCATTCACATGATTCCAAAGTAAGGCGATTAATGAAGACGTTCTATTCCTTGAGGAATTGGTACAGTGCAGACAGCTAAGGCCAATTTCAGGTCCACTGGAAGCCAAGCTCAAAGTGGCCACACTGGATCTCAACTTCCAATTCAGTAAAAGCACTGAATGTCCCGAGCAGAAGCATTCCTCCCTTGGAAAACAAGACTTCCAAACAGACAGAGCTCACAGTTGTAGCAATGGGAAGCAAAACCCTGCGTTATCAGGTGCGACAGTAAGATGAGCCACTCTTATTTCCCCCTTCATCCCTAGACCAGTGGATTCTGCACTTACGCAGAAGGTGAGGGTCCTTACTTGCTGGTTATCTAATTCAAGGCACATGCTGTAAGCTAGAATCAAATCCTTTTAGGCTAGTTTCTTCAGTTGCCAGACCTTGAGTCTTACTAGATCATTTTTTTCATTCTTATAGCTCATTTTCTTCCAGATGATGAAATATATAACAAAGCCAACCATTTCTAAGGAAATTCATCTTTGCCACACTCATCTATTTTTTTCAAATCCATTTTATGTCAAGGATAAAAAGAAAAAAACTACAACAGAATTTCAAAACACATGAATCAGGGGATAACAGTAGT
Source organism: Cavia porcellus (assembly GCF_034190915.1). NCBI lineage: Eukaryota > Metazoa > Chordata > Mammalia > Rodentia > Caviidae > Cavia > Cavia porcellus. The sequence goes on along the minus strand of NW_026947502.1, from coordinate 15,343,932 downwards.
ATATACATTGCACATTGTCATCCCAAATCATTCACCCAGAGCACAAGACAGCTGCATTCAATTGTCCAAACAATACCAGCACAAATTTTCCTCTTCAGTGAGCTCAGAGAAGTCAGTAGTATAACTATCTTAACTATTTTTTATATACACATGCATACACATACATGTTTTTTTCTTTCAGCTTCTCACACTAATGAAAAAATAAGATGTCACACTCTGTTATGAACCAAACACCCTCTCCCAACCTATATGCTGAAGTCCTAATCCCCAGTCAATGTGCTGTGTTTAAAGATGGGGTCTTTGGTAGGGCTGGATAAGGTCATGGCGGTGGGTGACTGCTCCAATACGATTAGTGTCCTTAGAACAACATACATCAGAGAGCTTCTCCTTCGTGCATTCACAGCTTTGTTCAAGACAGTGAGAAGGCAGCACCAGCAAGCCAAGAGTAGAGGCTTCAGAATCAGATCTGCCTTGTCTGGTACCTTGTCTTATACTTTGCAGTCTCTGGAACTAACAAAAATCAATTTTTGTTGCTTAAACCACTTGGTCTATGGTATTTTGTTTCAGTGGTCCAAGGTCACTAACACACAATTCCTTTGTTAATCTTTTATAAGAAACATGAGGTGGTAAAAGTACTTAAGGAAAACTCTTATCCAGAATGTGTATTTTCTTGCAAGAATCCATAATTTCTCTTTCTATGGCAGAAAGTGTCAGATGTAATTAACCTGCCATCAAGCACCCATATCAGGCTGTTGCACCCATATCAGGTCAGGCCCTCGGCAGAGCAGTCCTGCTGAGGGGGAGTTCGTGTTGTCCAGCTTATCAGTCTCTGTCCCTACAACAGGGACTCCCCAGGCAGTCACTAGGATGGCTGGACAAAGGTGCCTCAGCTTGTTCTACTGATTGTTAAACGCCTCTCCACAGTAGATGGATGTCTGTGTTAGTTTAGGTTCAGCAAGGCCATTGAAAGTCCTTAAGTCAGAGTCAGCTGTCACAGGAGACTCAGACGTACTGAAAACAGTCACACCTTAGTACTCCTACCACCATCAGCCATTTGCTGGGAACAGCCTCTGAGAAGCATTATCCAGCACAAGTATTAACCCCTGTCACAGCAGAAAGAACTGAAAAGAGTGGTTTGCAGCCTTTCACCTTGAGAGGGATGTTACAATGCGCTTCAGACTATTAGTACCTCAGAAACCTCCCCAGGGTCATGAATCACTGAATGTTTGTGGTGTTTATCTACCACTCTCTGACTCAGATGCATTTGACTAAGACATCCAGATCACTTGAATACTACTACCCTCTTATCAGATCCAATGTGCATAATGGCATCTGTGTAGTGCACAAGTATATGTTCTGTGAAATGTCAGGGTGATCAGGTTGTCTGCAGACTGTCTTATAAGCTGATGCAGCCTTAAGGCAAGACTCTGAAGTCCACTGACTCTGTCAGGTAAAAAGCAAATTGGTGTGGAGGTGGGGAAAAAGGCAAACACCTGAACACAAGGACTCTGAATCTTTGGATCCCTTTCTGTACATTATACCAGGGTGTTCTGGGATCTCAGACTCATAAGCAGGGCAGTGTTTAGTCCAAGTTACTGTCATTTAAGCAAGCAAATTCTTTATCCCAGTGAACACACTAAACCGAAACTTTCTAATAAATACACTCATCATGATAAATTTGGCCTGTTGTATTCTGCTTTCTTAGGTCAAATACTTCTATAATCCCATTCTCATACATATGCACGAGGTTTCTGCATATGTAAATTAAGAGGAAGGAAACCTTGAAGTTCTCTGGGGTTGTAAAACCCTGCCTTCAGGGTCAGATTCTATATGTTTTACCTTGAAATATACTGAGTCTGCCCCACTGCAGTTACAGGGTGCAGGCAACAAAGAGCACTTGGGGATAAGGATTGAAGTATGCAGGCATCTCTACCTCGTGTCAGGTCGTTATGGGGTCTTCATATTATGGGGACCAAAGAAAGCCAATGCAGACATGAAATCAAAAGCAAGCCAGGCTCTGTGACTTCAGGGCTGCACCCAAGTGCACGCAAGACACAGTCCTTACCCTAACTGTTCTGAGAATTGTTGACTATGAGTTCAACTCATGCTTAATCCTTCAGACCTCATGCTGAAATACTGTGTCTGAATTTTAGCAAGATTACTCCTGCAGCTACAAGAGATTGGAGGTACTTGTAACACTGCCATAGATTCTCTCACTAGGACTGAGATTTTAGAGGACTGAGCACAACGTTTTCTTTCTGTAAGCACTCCAGGGCACTCAAAAGCCAGCATCCCACCTCACAAGTCCTTACAGTTATCACATATCTTCATCACACCAATCTGCAGTTATAATTTAATAAGCAATGCTTTAATAATCAAGCTAGCAGCGGATTACTAGCTTCCCATTTCCCTGGCAAGGAACCCAACCTTGTATTCCAGTCTAGCAGCTAGAGGGGAACAGGAAAGAGCAAGGCAGTGGGACTGCAGTTCAGGCTGGAAAGGAAAGGGATCTGGGAGGCAGGGGGTTCTGTGTCAGCAGAGCTTAGCGCACGCACATCTCCGTACCCCAATGTAAATAACTTCTGCCGCCAAGGTCATCTGCTGGCCTGTGTAAATAACTTACATAACTTACATAACCAAGGCCATTTGCCTGGCACTCAGCCACCTTTGTCTGTGCTCCCATATATACCCAGATGGCCACGCAGGGGAACGGTGGCATGACGGCTGGCAGGAAAGATGTCAGATTCGCCAGCTCTTCTTTCAGTTGTCTGTTGCCCCACCTGTAGAACCTCTGTTAGAGTCACTGAGCAACAATGACAAATTCACACACCCCTAAACTTTATCTTGAATGATCTGTTTCCTGGGACTCCTGAAACCAATTTCTGTATCAAGGTTCCATCAGGAGGCAACACCACACCAGTTCCTTTCACAGAGAGGACTTTTAGCATAAAGGAGTTATAACAAGGTATTAAAGAACTGCAAAGGGCTATTATCCTAAATGCACAAAGCAGCTACCCCTTACATGTCAAGAGAAGATGGAGAATAATTTGGGATTATTAAAATGCAGGTGCTCAGATGAAGGGCCTCATGGAAACAGAGGAGAGAGAGAATATGAATCTGTCTGCTTGCTTGTCTGAAAAAGCTTAATGAGGCTGGTTCAAGGATTGTGGGGAGGAAAAAAATGTAAACGTGAACCAGCTGCTCCTAGAGGAAATAACTCTGTCACTAGCAGGGTGAGGAATGGTTGCTTGGTGACGCCAACAGTAACTGGAGCAAAACAGAAAGAACCGAGTTCCTGGCCTGTCCTCTAGACTTCCAGTGGACTTTAGCGCCCCCGCCCCTCGCAGACTCATACCGGCCGGCTGACAAAAGAAAAATCTTATTTGCAAAGTCTTATTTAAGAACCAACTGTGTACATGTGTCCCTACCTGAATCTGCATTCATATTTTCTGAGCTGTTTTAAAGTAAATTCCTACATTTCTCCACCCCTACATACTTCAGCACGTATCCTCCTAAAACAAGGTCACCATCCTATATAATGGCGAAACAATTATTTACACCTAAGGAAATTAACAATAATTTTTTTTTTTCAGCATTAGGAACGGAGCCCAGGACCTCACTTACACTAGGCAAGCGCTCTATCACGGAGCTACACTTCAGCCCTTTTTCTTTCTTGGTTTTTTTTTTTTTTTTTTTGAGACAGTATCTTGACAAATTGCCTGGGATTGGCCTCAAATTTGGACCCTCCTGCCTAACCCTCCCAAGTAGTTAGGATTACAGGCAAGCACCACCACACCCAGCTACAATAATTCCCTAACACTGCCTACTACCCAGACCATATTCCAAGTTCCTCCAGTTTCTCCTAAAAATATCTTGTATTCCTGATTTTAAAATCACTTTTTAATTTTTCCATAACCATAACAGCTTGAAAAAAGTTCCACTCTCTGAGCTGATTTTCTTGGATGCCATTTAAATAGTTCCTTCCATATGTTTTCTGCTAATGAGAGGGTACGAGGCTTGATTAGATTCAGGCGAGTATCATATTAATAGGTGCATAGACCAGGTTGTTACAATGCTGCCAGCGTTAAATTTGCTTACTTCATTAGCAGAGTGACCACCCGATCTCTCCATTATAAAGGTATGCTTTTTTCCTTTAGCCAAGTCTGGTGGTACAAGCCTATAATAATTCCAGAACTCTGGGAGGCTGAGGCAAAAAGATTGAAATTTCCATCCCACCTTAGGCAATATAGCAATTAGGGAGACCCTGCCTCAAAACAAGCAGTTTTAAAGAGGGGCTGGGACGGTAGCTCACTGTGAATGCGCTGGGTCTAATCCTTACTACTGGGGGTGGGAGGTGTATGCTTTCCTTTGAGTCTCTTTTTAAAGTGCATTTTACCTTTAGTTTGTAATTCGGCATACAACGCAGGCCAGCGTCCATCTCTCAGCTCCACAACTGTCCAGAAGCCGCCGCTGTTACTAGGCTACATATCTTTCAAGAGACGGTCAAGCATAATGTGTAATTTTCCCATATTTAAATTAAGTGGATGAGACATGGAGAGCTAAGTGTCTTTTGAGTGTTCAGGAAAATCTGTAGATGTCTTTTGAAATAAAAAATTTGGAGAAATTAGTCTCCTTGTATTTCACAACAAATACAGACCAAAAAGTCTCTTCCCAGCCACTAGCTAAATTCATTTATGCAGTTCAGTCATATCTCATTTCTTTAATCTAGGTTTCTGCTTTTCAGCCAAAAGACAGAGATGGCTTTTTCATTTCTTCCTCTCACCCAAAATTATGCTGCTAAAACTTGACAAATCTATCTAGTTATAAATAGCTTTCTAAAAACTTGATTCTGGAGAGCAGAGACTACTTGCAGGGCATTTCCTCAAATTAAATATCTGTTTATATCTAATCCAGACAATGGGTTGAGAGATCTCATTGCGAGCTTTTTCCATCTGATTCCAGACTGAAGTCTCTCCATCCCAGGTCCTTCCATTGCCACCTGGTGGAATCTTTCCTGGGTCGCTTTTGGTGGAATGTAAGTGAAGTTTAATTTGGCCTGATTTTATTTGTGCTGAATTCTAGCCGGCTCAGGGCTTCAACTTTCCTGAAACCTAAGGCCACAAGAGCCTCCTGAACTCTTTCCTTCCCATGTAAACTACTGTACCCTGCTGTTGCAAGCTTCTGCCCCACCAGATCCAGCTGGGGAGAGGAGGAACTCATGACAGGGTGCCGAGCCTGGAGCCCCTTCTCAGCTCTGGCCTTCACTCCTGTGTGACCTTGGGAAGCTGACCTCCTGCCCTTTGGTAACGGGAAAAAATATTTGTTCCAAACTTGGGAGAAGGAACAAATTGCTATTTTAAATGTTTTTAAAATGAACAAATTGCTATTTTGAATGTAAAATGTAGGCAGTTTACTATTATTAACTTTATGAACTCGGTCATACCCACAGACCTAGCCTATCTACAAAAGCAAAGCAAGAATTGTCAAGAACCACCACAAAGCATACAATTTATTTTACTGGCAGAGAGGTATTGTATAAATAAGCCATCCCCCTGGTTTTAAAAATCAAATTGTTCCAAGACATAGAATGAAAAAAAAGTCTGTGTCTCACCACTGTTTTCCAGAAATAACTACATATTACAATTTCTGATGTATCATTTTGTATTATTTTCTTATACTCATGTGTGTTTGTATGTTTTTCTCATCTTTTTTTTACTTGAATACTAGAAAATGATACACACTGTTCTGCTTATTTTTCCCACTAAACAATGTATCTTAGAGATAATTCCACAAAGTACATCCACATAAAGTTCCACCTCTCTGGTTTCTCAATCTCTTTGTCTCTCATTCTAGAAATAACTTATTTAGTTCTCTGATCTGTACATTTACATGGTTTGCAGGCTTTTATTAGTTCAAAATAGGATTTCAATAGTTATCCATATGCATGCATCCAAATAAGTTCCTAGAAACAGAACTGCTGTCATAAAAATAAATTGTGTGTACTTTTTATAAATCTGCAAGCTTTTCTGGGGCTGAAATACTATCTGGCTTCAGTGTAGCATCTGTTTCAACACTGTGGTCTTTTAGCCTGAGGCTGTTCACATCTTTTCTCTCAAAAGGCACTAAAGAGTGAGCACGTTTCCCAAGCTGGCTGGTTTAGAATAGCAGCAAGTCCTCTCTGGGAGCGGCTGTCTCCCCAGTATTGCCACATTGCTGGGACCCCATCCAAAGAGACTTCGTACTAGAGAACTTCATAGCCAGCCCCAAAATTCCATGTTGAAAGCAAACGTCTAACTTCTTGAGTTCAGGCCACTGACTGTTTGGAATGATTCAGCCATGGATTGTAGGCCCGTTTGTGCCAAGATCGTAAAAAGAAAGAAAAGAAAAATAGGAAAAGACATTTATATACATTTTAATAATGTCAAAAGACATTGGACTTTCTTCATTTTGGCTCCACAATTATCAACCCAGTGAAGGTCTCAGGACCTCTTGTCAAGTGTGGAACTAAGAACTATCAGTCAGTGTTTTACTAGAGAAATGAATACAACGCAAGATATACAAATGTATAAGAAATTATAAGATTGGCTTACGATGGTCAGCCACAAGTTGGATGAGGAAACCTGCAGAGGGGGTCTGCACACTGGAGGATGAAGGGATAGGTCCAAGGTCTGGAGCTCACTGCAGTGTCCTGTGCAAGTCCGTATTAGGAGGCCAATGGGTCTGTGAAGGAAGGCTGAAGGCTCTACCCCAGAGGGCTGAAGGGTCTACACTGAGATTGAATGGTCCAAGGCAGACGCCAAAGACTCTGCACTAGAACTGAGGAGATGCTGTCCAAACTAAAGGCAAAGACTGGAGCTCCTCCAAAGAACAGAAGCCATCTGTCTTAGTTACTTTTTACTCGTCGCTGAGGCAAAATACCTGAAGCCCAAAGTTGGGAAAGGAAAGGTTTATTTTTTACAGTTTTTGGAGGTTTTAGTCCACACTCAGTTGGCTCCAAGGCAGGAGGGCATGGCTGGGCCGCAGTTCATGGTGGCTGCAAACATCAAGGAGGAACCAGCAGAGAGCAAGACACACCTTCTTCTTGCCATTACATCACATCCTGGCTCCACCCCACTGTGGGTGTAGCACTGACACCATCAATCCAAGCTCTAGACAATGAACCATCACAAATGCACAATGCAAACTCATGAGGCCTGGGGGCCACAGACATAAACCATGACACCATCTGTCTTCCCTCATTTCCCTTTGATTTCTTCCAGGTGAATAGCTGCTCTAGGGTGAGTTCTCTATATTGTAGGGTGTAGAATTGCTGAGCCAACTTAGTTAAACTTCTAAACTTCTCAAGCTGACACAATCAACCAACCACTACAACCACGCACTAAATAATTTCTCAGGATGCTTCCTTCTTTGAAGAGTCGTATAGTACCGAACAGGAGATACTTTCCTCCCAGCATCACCAATTTCAAAAACCAGATGCCACAAATTAATATATGATTACTGTCCAAAGGCTGGTGCAACTAAGTGAGGTGCCTCTGAGCAGTCCAGGAGGCAGGCAGGGGAGCGCTGATTTATGATGTTTGCTGAGTTTGGTAGAGTACTTGTTCCCACTGTGATGATTTCAAACCACCACCATGACATCACTGAAACTCAGAGTTACAAAGAGATGTACAGAATTGGCTGGTGGAATCCAGCAAATCACCAGTTAAGAATTTAAACAAAGCATTTTCTTCTACCAATCTGTGTTGAGAGGACTTGATGCAAAAGGATATTGAAGTTTCCTGCAAGAGATATCTTTCCATGGTAACTGATAGAAACAATTGAAACTAACTTTAAGAGGAGAAAGAATATGAGAATGAGGCATTCAGCACAGGTCTCTGAATAAAGGGCTTTCATAATAGTCCTCTTTCCACTTTTCACTTTCTCCTGTGCATTTGCATAGTGATGTCATTGTCTCCTCTCATTCCGCTCCAAGTGGCAGGACAGCATGGCTTGAGCAGCCCGGGATTATAATTTTGCAGTTAACAATTCAGAAGGAAATCTCCTTTCATATAGATCATCCAGAAAGCCTCTCGTTGTGTCACACAGGCCTCATGTCCACCATTTAGAACCTCAACTGAGCACCTAAGAAAGAGCCCCTAATCCACATGGCCCTGCCCTGAAGCCTGAACGCAGGCCGGGGACTAGGACGGACCACTCCCTCCCGATCAGCCACACACATGACAGTAACCCAAACAGGGTTCCTGTGGACAGTGTTGGATGCTGGGAAGAACAGCTCCCAGTTGCTTGTAGATATGTGGCTGAGGCTTCCTGGGAGGCAGGTGTGTATTTAGGAAGAACTGCACAGGTGAAGGTGCCAAAACAAACACTGCAGGACGCTTTTGGCAGTCAGCAAGACCACTCTGACCAATGCAGGGCTATTCACAGGGCACGGCTTCTCAACAGAGAGTTATTTTATCCCTCAAGGAACATGTAGAGGTTTTTAGTTGTCACACCTCAGGGGATGGGGACTGTTACAAGTAGGAAGTTCTAGTTGTTAGGTCTGAGAAGAGGGAGGATGAAGAGGAAGGAGTGGAAGGGAAAGAGGGCCGTGGAAGGAAGGAAGGAGTGGAGAAGGAGAGGAAGGAGTGGGTTGGCTGTGGGAGTGGGCGGCGGTGGCTGCAAAGATAACCTTTATTTCGGGAATGCGGGGAGAGACCCCCCGGCCCCCGGGGCGCAGCATCTTCACCCCGGGGCCAGCGGTCTCTCTCTGGAACACTCACTCTCTCCGACACGTGGCGTGGGGGAATATAAATAGCCTAAGCTTAGGGCAGTGCCCTAAGGCCATTAGGGATGTACAGATATTTCATTGGCACACGTTTGGCGCTAGGGACAGGTTCTTAGGGATGGGGGTATAGGGTTACAGGTAAATTCCTAGGGGCGGGGGAGGCAGGAGCTCTTTAATTTGGTTGAGGCTTCTCCTGGTTAAAGTATCGGCCTAGGACAGCAACTCTTTCACTAGTGAGCAGAGTCACGAGATGCAGCTAGAAATTCTGAGATGCACAGGATACCCACACACACAACATACACACACACATACATACACACAAAAGGCCAAGGAGTTTAGTCGTTATCCTCTAATTGTTGCACAGGGAGCAGAATGAAGGTACTAAAAGGTTAATGGAACATTTATGTATTACTCTTGTTAGGCTAAACCAAAGTACAACTGAGACCACTGAGGCAGGCAAAGTTGAAGCAATGTGACAGGACTTCATTTGCCAACCGGTGTGGTCGGATGGGCCAAGGGCTGGATCGGCCCAGAGCAAGGGGTGAGGGGGTGATTTTATAGGGGAGTTTAGGTAGGTGAGAGACAGATTGCTGAGAGGGGGTGCAAAATTTCCAGTTGCTGAGCAGGGCCTCTAAAGCTAGGTGACAGACAGGGTTGGGTGCAGGGGTGCTGGCAGGCACAGCGCCTCTCTTGTGGTTTTTTGTGGAACCAGCTCTTTGCAGGTTGACCTGTGAAAGGGCAGCTGCCAGCTTCCTGTTGAACGCCATGCGCCTAGGTTATTCGCAAACAGATCTGTTTGGGGAGGTTTTCCTGCACGTGGTTTAGTTCAGAAATCTGAGGACTTTCTCCTCCTGGCAGCTCTCCTCACCCTCCCTTCGCAGCTTTGCACAGTGAGACCACTTACCCCTCTGTGACTCAGCCTAAACGTTACCTATTGACTGACTTCTCAAACAAAATAAGTCATCTCGCAGGATCCCCAACACCATTCTACCCCACACTTCCTTCTCCACCTCCTTTACAACTCTCACAACAGTAGTGAATGATACACTTATTTGAGAGCTAATACATCTGTCTTCTCATACGGGCTTTGGAGCCATAGACGTGGCTTGTTTCATTCATCTCACTGACCGTCAGGCAGAGTGCCTTGTGCACTATAGTTATTGGATATTTGATCAGTGGGTTAATTAATCTGAAGGCTGATGATGGATTGAAGAGGGGCTGAGCACAGGAAGTGGATATGAAGAGGAGAGGAAGACAGCCGTAAGGATTTCCTTCCCGGCTTGTTCCAATCCACACTCCTTTCCCTGACTTTCCTGGCACCCTCATTAGTGTTCAGCACATCCTCATTTAGGGTTTAGGTGAAGATGCAGAAATCTTTCAAATTGTTTGAAGCAGACATGGATTTAATGGAGACAATCAAGTAAATTCAGAATCCTCACAAAGTGAGCACCAGCCTGGGCTTTCAAGACTGCCAGAATGCTGGCACCCACCTTCCCCAAAGGAAGCATTACTTCTGCCACTACCAGCAAGTGAACCACTGGCCCAGTTTCTAACTGTGTAACATGGGACCAGAATCAGCCAGAACTCCAGACCCACATCGTACCTTCCAGGTCAGGACCAGCAAAATAGACTCTTCCCAGACTGTTCTGTTTTACTTAATGCAAACTCTTTTTAATTTAGCTTTTAACTCAGGTCTGACACAGGTAGACAGGACTCACTAAACTAAGTTATAATGGCAATCCTAGCAGCAAGAAAAGAAAGTGGGTTTCTAGCTTTACAGCCTCTCTGGTACCGGAAAGCACACGGAGAGAGCCATAGACCATTGTGAGCAAGCCCGCTGGCCACAGTGGGCACATGTCTGCCCTTGTTAGATTATCAGGTAAAATGCTATGGTGTCGTTTATCTCCTACCATCTAGTGTTATAGAGTCCTCCAGGCCTGAATGAATGTGAAATGAATCAAATAAAAGGGGAAATTGGCCTGTTCTTTGGAACACTTTATACCTTCCTGATGGCACTAACCCCCGCTTGCCTCTTAGAGTACTTTGCATTCTCAATCAGAAGCACATCTCTTTGTCTTCATACTTATAAGAAGTTATAAAGGTTTTTTAGACTGAATTAAACACAGAAACAAACTAGGGAGAGAGGCCTGGCCTCCATTCTAGCTTGCCACAGCTCCTACAGTGCCTGGAGCTGCCACTTGACAAATATTCTAAATCACCTGCAGTGGGACCCATAGCACAAGGCTCAAGGACTCTGCTTGACTCAGGCACCGTGGGTTCAGGTCTCCTCAGAAAATTCAAAAAATATCTGCCCCATCGGTTCAGTGGGCAAACAGTAATTAAACGCTTCCTGGGTGTCCATCCTGGCAGCATGGCCCCTCCTCTACGGTGCACTCACCATTTCCTCACCAACAGGAGAGCGGGGATTTCAACTTCTGCCCCATGAGGCTACTCAGACACACGGAGCCCCGCTCTGCCCCACGAGAGGGCTTTCCTGAGCCCTGTAGAGTCCGAATGGCCTCTCAGCTTTCTAAGCAGAGTTCCCTCACCTGGTTCCTTCCTGGCACATCTAGGAAAAGCCCAAGGGACCCAGGACGGCTGCTAAACAGAGGAGCTTTTTCCAGCCATCTGCACTGACCCCCAACACCCCACTTCACATTTCGTCCTTCCCTTCATATTTACAGCTCTCACCTCCAAGACACCCGACAAGCCTCAGTCGTCACCTTCCCGGGGCTTCCCCTACCACCCGGCTGTATCCTCGACGTTTCTCCCTTTAACGTTCATTTCACCCGTAACCACATGTGCCAGCCCCCCAGACCCTACATAGTTCCATGAAGGCAGGCGCCAAGTCCAATCATTTCTCCTCTGGGATGCCAGCACCCAGCTTGAGCACTGTTCTGGCTTAGATCCAAAATGGCCCCAGAGCCGCACGCGTGTGGTAGGTGATGCTGGGTGCACTAGAGCTGCTTGCTGTCGGAAGAAGCGAGCCACGTGGGGTGTGTGACCTGGCCCTCACCTGCTCCTCCCTTCACTCTGCTCCCTGGCGGCGGTGACACGGGCAGCTCTCCTCTGCCCAGGCCCTTCTCATGCCCTCCTGCATCGGTGCCAGTCAACCGCAGACTGAAAACACAAACCAAAACAAACCTCTCCTCCTTGCATTTGGGACAGTCGAGTATTGAGTCCCAGCAACAAGAATGTGACTAAGTCAGAGACTGACACATAATAAATGCTGATTAAATAGGTGTTATAGTCACATTAAACTTGTATTTTCCAATGTTACTTTTGTAATATTAATACTGTCTACATTCCTCCTCACTTGTTGCTTTTGCTGTCTTCTGCTGCCATGAATTGCTCTCCTCTGGGAAGCCACCCTGCCTCGGTGCTAGCTGATTATGGACTGAAACCTCTACAGACTGTGAGCTAAATAAACTTTTCCTCCTCAAAAAAAAAAATTGTCTGTATCATTTGATGGTTTACCAAATCCCTTTAAGGGTGAGGGTCCCAACTGTGGGAAGCAACAGTGCAGGTAATACAGTTATTATTCTCCCTACTTTTCAGAAAAGAAAACATGGTCTACGAGGTTCACTGACTTGTCTGGGGTGGGGGGCACCATTAGAATTCAAAGGTCTCTGTATCTGCATTAAGATTCAGACTGTAGACTTTGCATCGTGTACCAGCTGCTGACCAGATGCTCTGACAGCTCTGTGAAACATTGGCAGCTGGTGGAAGAGACCAGAAGGAGGGGGAAGAAGGAAAAACCCAACTTCTGATGATTTTTTTTCCCTTCCATGTCTGCCTGCCACCTAAAAAGGATCTCTCTGCTTGCAACACCCGGAAGCCGAGACCTCTGATACATCTTGCTTCTCCCAGTGACTGGAGACCAATGCAGGGTGTTAGTGAGGCCAGGAAAGCGTCACTTTACCAGGGGAGAAAGATGAGCCGTGGCATACAGCGACACCTACCTTCACTATACATGTGTGCACACAACCCTAGGAAATCTACGCCAAGGCACGCACACCTATCAGAGCAGGAACAACTGCACGCTTAACTGATGCCACACAGAACGCATGCACATTTCCGCAGGTGTTTGGGCACACTCATGTACACAACTAAACATGCACCAGTGCACAGGTATCCAGCCACTATCAGATACACTCGGCGTGAAGTGCACTCTGGTTCCACACCAAGCTGCAGCAGCTGTCAATATTCGCACACTTTTGTGCACACACAGGTCCTGATTCATCTTCGGACCTATGCACACGCATGCTGCCTACTATGCAGCATGCAACGGATTCACAACTAAGCTCAAGCACGTGCACACTCGGCACAGGGGAATGTTCTCTTGTTAACAGCTGTCAGTGCCTCTGCACACCCTCAGATCCACTACAGATAAACGTGTAAGGCCACTCGGGGGAGATATTAGGACACACGCCTACTCAGGAAGGCACAGATATAACACTGTGCTGCACAAAACCCTCGAATACACTGCCAAGTCCTACACATGGAGAGACGCAGTGACACGCCTGCAGCTTTCTCCAAACCGATACAAAAAAGGGAGCGAGGAGCTCCGGCCGTCCCACGTGACACGGTGGGGGAGGCCCCGGCCCTTGACGGGATGGGAAAACTATGCCTGGGGCCAGCGCAGGGCTGGGGCAGCCGCTGAGGGAGGCGGGGACGCGGAGTGCCACAGAGCGCTTCCTCTGCAGCTCCGGACGTCCCTGGACTAGGCTGGGCTCCGAAGGTGAGTGTCCTGCGCCGCGGTGGGGGAGAAGCAGAGGTGCTGGGGGCACTGCGGGAGGGCAAGGCAGAAGGGGGGTTGCTGCGGGCGGCCACTCACTTTGCACTGGGCAGCCCTTCTTTGCTGTCGCCAGACCTCAGCTGCACAAGGTAACACGAGTTAACATTCCTGAAGGCCTCTGCGTAGTCGCAGACGCCTCGCCAGGGAATGACCCCGCGCTGGAGTAAACAGTCCCTCGAAAGAGAGACTGGGCTAGGCTGCTGGCTAGGAGCCGAACCGTTGGAGTCCACTACCTGGGCTGATAATCCCAGTTAGCTTTCATTGCGTGCCTTGTCTCGTTGGCTCCTCAGGAGACTTTTCAACTACACTGTCCAGATGGGCCCACCGAGCTGGAGGTAGAAAGGACACTCAGAGATGTGCCCCAGTTCTTGCCAACTCGTTTCCTTCCCTTTTTCCTCACACTCCTCTCTCCAAGGATTGTCTTCATCTACTTTGATCTTGTTTCTCTTGTTTGTCTTCATCTACTTTGATCTTGTTTCTCCGTCCCCATGGCTGCTGCCCCATCCCAGAGTCTTGTCTCTCAGCCACATCCCATCCCTACTGCCCTGAGCCCTTTTACACCCTCACCTCTGCTTTTGATTTTTGTTTTTGTCGTTTTTAGCGCTGGGGCTTGAGCCTGGACTAGAAAGGCTCTGTGCACTGAGTTACACTACCAGCTCTTCCTCTGCTCTTGGAGCACAGACAGATCCCTTAGAACCTTCCTGACTTCTCCTCCATGGGCTGTCTCCAGAGACCCTGTGTTCTCACCGTGCTGACCCAGCAGCAGTGTCAGTGACAGTGTCCCGCACAGTGTCCTGTCCAGTGAAGCCTGGCATGTAGTTAGCACTCCTGTTTCTGCCCCCCAACAGCGTGGGATCATTGTCACCCAGGAACAATGTCCATGCCTCTGCTTTCAGCTACCAGGTCCTGAGTCTCCACCCCACAACCCTTTCAGACCATCACAGTGACCATCTTGACCCATCACTCACACCGCAGGCAGGTGGCTGGCTTCTGCCATCTCCAAGCAATGACAACACCCTGGCCTGTTCAACAATGCTTAAGCCTTAGGGTTCCTTTTTTAAAAAGTTATAAAAATACTAGTGCTCATCATAAAAAATCCAGACATTTCAGAAAGGTGAAAAGTAAAAGTCCTCACACTCCCAAGAAGTAACCCCTTAAACAAGATTTTGTGTCATACACACACACAACACACACACACACACACAGAGAGAGAGAGAGAGAGAGAGAGAGAGAGAGACTTAGAAGTAATTCTCCATATATAATTGTTTACATTCCATTCTGCAACTGGATTGTTTTTCCTCTCAACAAGGTATCTTGAACATGTTTACATATCTGCAAGGATGACCTGCCTTGTTCCTACAATATTCATAGTCTGGCACTGCACAGGTCAATTGAAATTCTCTGCACACATCTTCAGTCGTCTTCAAAGCGGTTCCTGTCCCCCTCGCTGTTCAGTGAGTTCCCCGAGCTGTCACTTTTTGCTTCTCGAATGTTGCCATGCTTTCTGGCCTTACTGCTCCTTCTCCCCTCCTTCCCCCTGCTGATTGAACATTCTCTCCCAGAGTCTCAGTCACCTGCTCCCAAATGTTCACAGTAGGGGAAGAGACATTCACAACTCCCCTCATGAGAACTCCTGCATAAATCAGATTCCTGTTAACCAAGCTCTACTGCCAAATGTCTTTTCAAACCTGTAATCCTTCCCAGATTCGTTCACTTTTATAAATGCCTCTTTCTGTAACACATCCATCATTATCCTATCAGTAACTCCTCTGTGGGCAGAGAGCTCAGAAGGGACCTGAGTGCTGGTCTCCAGTTAGCAAGCCCAGGTTTCTGGGTATGTTTGACTTGTGAATTACAACGTTCCATTTTTCTGGGCTATGTTGTCTTCTGCCAAGTGGAGATGACATCAGCCTCTTAGAACTGTAGGAATAATTAAAGGAGATGAAAACATCAAAACAATGAAGGAAGACGATACAACACAGATAGAAAACCATAGCTTTGTACCCTGGGTCAGAGGCTGCAGTCAGACACCAGCAGGGGCTGTGTGTGATGTGTGTAGACGCACGATAATGGCACTGATAGTGATGACTCCGGCTGCTGAAGAATACAGAACTTGTATTTTAATTCATTTGGGCTACTGCAGAGTGCCACAGATGGGGGACAGACAGTTATTTATGCTTCTAAGGCTGGAGCTCCATGGTAAAGGTGTTGGCATGTGTGACACCCCTCCCTCTGGCTTCCCAATAGCTTCTTATGTGTCTTCACATGGTTGTCCCTTTGTGTATGTTTGTGGCCCCATCTCCACTTTTTACAAGCCCAAAAGTCACGTTGGATTAGAACTTACCCATGCGACTCATTTTACCTTAGTTACCTTTTTAAAACTCCCAAGTCCAATGATAGTCCCATTCTGAGACCCCACAGGTTAGGACTTCCACAGATGAACTTTGGGGAGACAGGATTCAGTCGTGACACCCCATCGCAAGGGGCAGCCAGCTGGTAACCTATAAAAACCCAGGCTCAGTTTTGCCAGAGCTAGCAGGTCTTCAAGAAAAGCTGGGAATTCTTACTTTGATAGAAAATCTCTCAGCTGGAAATGGTGACTCGTGTCTGTAATTCAAGCACTTTGGAGACTGAGGCAGGAGTACCTTGAGTTCAAAGCCAGCCTGAACTGAGAGGAGTCTGGGGGAGGGAAGAGAGGGGTTGTGTGGACTATAGAAAGCCTTGGTGCACATGCTCTGCCTCTGAACAGCAGCAGTGTTACGGGCATATTTTAGAACTTGCCTTCTTCCCATCCCTGGTGATTTCTCTATGTTCAATTGAGATTTTGCTTTTTCCTAAGTCTGCTGAAATTTTCAAACTGTTCTTCCTCTTCTCATCTGAAAATTAATGATTCCATACACTAGGCAGATGGTGATGATGACAGGGATGGAGATGAACCTAATGGCACCTAGCAGTGACTAAGAGTTTCTTTGTGCTTCTTTACATGCATCGTCTCATCAATCTTGCCAGTGCAAAGACATACGTAACAGTCATCCTTTTTAAGAATAAGGCGCTGCCGGTGGAGTAGGTGCCTGCCTGGCAAGCGCCAGCTCATGAGTTCAAATCCCTGTACCTAATAATAATAATAATAAGGAGCTGAGGCTGGAGGAATTAACCAATTTGCTCTTAACAGGGACTAAATAGAACGCCCATAGAGCACACAGTGAGAGTATATACTCTCAACAGCATTTACCACATTGCGTCTCTGCCATAAATGAAATTGGAGCACACTGACCCGGAGCATGGATTCTGGGGTTAGGGTGAATTTAATTGGAAATCTGGGGCGAGCTGGGTCTGTGATCTGCTTAGCAAGATCAAGGCCATCTGTGGACTACACAATGAGACTATGTAAAAAAAAATGTTAAATCCCAAATTTTATTGTGTTAACAATTTCAAATTAAAACAAAAAGAAAAACCAGGATGTGATTTGTGGCTTGCATGAGGCCATTGACTCACCAGTTGGTCATGCTTATCTAGATGTAACTTCCTGGGTAGCAGGGTCAGATCCAGTATCTTTTTAATCCCCCATGGGATTCTTGCACATAACAATCTTAACAAAAAGTTGATTATGGGATGACTAGATTTAAGTCTTACAATTTTTTTTAAAGCAGGGCACACCTACAGAAATCCTGTTATATACACACTTATACTATTACACTAGAAAATAGCATCAACTGCTGTCATACCAAAGCTCAGAAATATTCAGCTCTTCATGTGAACCCAGGTCTGCTTGAGCCTCCACACGTTTTCCCTGATACGCTTTCTGGCTGTGTTCTCACAGTGAATTTATACCAGAATGACACTGTTATTAAGTGTTTGCTGTGTACTGCTCATTGTGTTTATCACACTTGATATTCAAAATTACTCTATAAGAGAAATGAGAACTCTCTAGTTACACAAAGGAGACATTGCTGAAGTCTTCAGGTAATTCAAACTCACCTCCTAAAGTATGCCAGGTGTTATGGCTTGTCCCACTAAAGCTTCCTGTAGTCATAGGTGGGGCTTTTTCAGAGGTGAATGGATCTAGAATATGTGATGCTGGAGATTTCTGATACAATGGTAGGATTAGGGCACTAAGATTAAGGGAGTGCATGCTATCTACCCTAATGGCAGGTATCCTGGGAAAGATGTAAGACACAGAGCTGTGGTCACCCCTCATTGCTTTGCTAACTTCTGCCCACCGTGAAATGTTTCTTCCATGACATCCTCCTGCCTTGGAGTCAGCTGATTATGAACTGAAACCTCTACAAACTGTGAGCTAAATAAATCTTTCCTGATTTAACTTTGGGTGTTGAATATTTTGTCTCAGGAATGAGAAAAATAACTAAGAAAGAATTTGGTATTGGAAGTGGGGCCATTGCTTTGACTATACCTGACCATGCAGTTCAGGAACCTTGAGGAAAGAGTTTGGAAAGATTTGGAGATGCCATCTGAAAAAAATAGAGCTGGAACACCTAAGACTATTTGGTGGGAGACTTTGGTCAGAGCTCAGAAGATCAGAAAGCTGATAGAAATTCTGCTGATAAAGACCAGACTCAGGTTTCTGCTGGGAAAAAGGACTACATAGGTTGTTGGACTCTAGATGATGTGTGTTATGCCTTGGCAAAAAGTTTCTCTGCATTTTGTTCATGTCCAGAGGCTGCCTGAAACTGAGATTAAGGGTGGCAGACTAATTAATCCTGAAGTAGAAATTTCAAAGTAGTCTAATGTTGAGGCAGTGGCCTGGCTTTTGAGCCAGATTTATGGTGAGAATCAAGAGCAAAGAGCCCAGTAAAATGATTCAAAGTGTTGTTTGGTCAGAGAGGAAACCCCAGCAAAGTTGCAGTCTGCAAAGATGGAACAGAGGAAATTGGTTGCTTAAAAAACTAGCAAGAAAAGATCAAATATTTCAGAAGACAACAGAAAAGATGGCCAGAGGATATCACAAGAACCAACAGGATTCCAGCCTTTGCAGTCTCAGAACTGCAAAGATAAAAGACTTTACTTTCATAAGAGAGCCCCAAAACAGTATATTCCAGAATGGCAGGAAAGCTGGCCTAGGGAATTTGTTCCTCAGGATTCCCTTTATAGGCATTTAACCACTATGGCCAAGAGAGAGGAAAGCCTGGCTCTTGCTCCAGCTGGTAGCATCACATGGTACTAATTTTAGGTGCATGCAGAATGCAGGAGTTGTGGGTTCAAAAAGGCTTCCACCCAGATTTCAGAAAAAGGCCAGGCAGTGTGCCCCTGTAAGAGCAGTGTGTTTAGCTATGAGTGTGAAACCAAAGGTGTAGTGGAGAATGCAGAAGTTTGGAGACCAGGAATGTAGATAATTTGAGGAAAACTGCAAGGAGGAATCAGAACGGTCTCAGAGAGAAGCCATGAAAGCTACAACCACCAGCAGGCCATAGGGATTGAGCTTCCCAAGGCCTTTGGAGTTATTTTGCTGCAGATTGCGGGGGAAGCTGAACATGGAACTACAGGACTTAATGTTTGCCCTCCTGGATTTTGGACTTGACTTGGTCTCATTCCTTTGTATGTCCTTATTTGTATGTTTTGGAATGGTAATGTCTGTCATCTGCTATTGAATGTTGGGAGTGTTTAACTTGTTTTTCATTTGTACAGGGACTTACAGCTAAAAGTTTGCCTTAAATCTCAAAGGCAATTTTGGACTTAGACTTTTCAGTAGTGCTGAAAACTGTTAGGATCTGGGCAATTCTTAGAGATGGACAAAATGCCTTTTGCATAAAGGATTGTGCACAACTCTTTGGGGGTCCAAGGGTGGAATGTTACAGCTTATATCTAGATGTCCCTACAAAGCAGTCTTGGGTGGAGCTTTTCCACAGGTGGATGGATCATGTGTGACACTGGGATTGATTCATCTTGCAGAGCTAGGATTAAGGGTGTGAGTTGGATAAGATATAAAGGAAAGAAACTGGGCATGATGGCACACACTTATAATCCCAGCACTCAGGAGGATAAGGTAGGAGGATCCTTGCAAGTTTGAGACCAGCCTGGGGTACAAAGGTCAAGGTCAGTCTAAACTGCGTAGCAAGACCCTGTCTCAAAAAGACCAAAAAAAAAAAAAAGATATAAGAATGAGCTACAATCACCCCTCATCGCTTTGCTATCTTCTACCCACATGAACTGTTGCTCCCCTGTGATGCCTGTCTGCCATGCCACCCTGCCTTGGAAACAGCTGATTATGGACTGAAACCTCTATAAACTGTGAACTAAATAAACCTTCCTTTATTTAACTTTGAATGTTGGGTATTTTGTCTCAGCAACAAGAAAAGTAACTAAGATACCATGAATGCCTGCTTACCTATTAGAATAGTGCTATCGTGTGGTTATAACATAAATGGAGTCTGAAGTTTACAATTCACATTTCTTTCAAGTTGTTGACAAATTTTTCATTTGGAGATTTAGAGTTATTTCTGATTTTATATAGAGAGTGAAACAATACATATTTTTACATCATGCTACTTTGAATTCAAATGATTCAAATAAGACTACACAGTTCTCATTTTACAGATAAGGAAACCAAGGCCAAGAGAGGTTAAATAACTTGCCTAAAGTTGAACAACTAGAAAATGACTCTTAACCACCAGACTAACTCTGTGATCTCTAAGGCTAGACCTGTGTCAGATCATTAGAGTCACCCTGAATGTCCATCAAGGCCTGGCCAAAAGTGATTTTATAGAAAGCTTCAGACCAACCCAAGAAATCAAGAAAATGTAGCCTTTTCTCACCTATGCTCTGCAAAGTTGAGAATTTGTTCTTCCTCAATTCCTAGATCTTCAAGTGTGGCTCCTTCTATACCATTCTGAGGATTCATCTAGCCCCCAAATTTTGTTCCCCTGGTCCTAGCTGGTCCAGCAAATTTTGTTCCTGGCTGGTCCTGGACACTCTTAGGAGAATGTGTTATAAAAAAAAAGAGGAGCACAAGTCCTGTCTTGGTCACATAAGTGGACCAGAATGTCCATATAGCTGCATATTATAGGGCTCACCCTGTTCCTGGAGAGAGCAGCAATCACATCTTTTCTCCCCCAGATCCCCAGTGTCTGCCTCAAAGGTGATGATAACGAACAACGGCTTCATTGGGCATCCGTGTCCCACACCCTGGCACCAAGCAACACACACGCACAGCACACACAATCTCCCATCTGGCCCTTGGCCTTTGATGACATAAGCACTATCACACTGATTCATTTATCTTTGTGTTATATGGCACAAACTGACCAGATGTCTCAAAGGTGTAGGGCAAACGCAATGCCCCATCCTTGCCTCAGAACAGAAGCAGTTGAGTACAAAGGCCAAACTTAGGACACTCTTCCAGTAGAAGTTGACAGAAATACACTCAAACTAACATAAGTGAAACTACCTAATGCTTTTACACTGCTGGCCACATGCCAGGCCTTATTCTAGGAGAATTAAATCCTCATAATGATTTTCTTTAATTTTAGAGGCTAAAGAGCCCAAAGGAAAGAGAATGTGTAACTTGTAAAATGTCTTAGTCTGTTTTAACAAAATAACTGAGATCAAATACTTTATGAAGAATAGAGGTTTAAGCCTAGCATAGTACACATCTGTAATTGCAGAACTGTGGTAGATTGGGAGGCCATTTGAGCCCAGCCTGAGCAATGTGATATACTAGTGAGACCCTGTCTCAAAAAGGAGAGGGCTGGGGGTTTAGCTCAGCAGCACAAGTGGCTGCCTGGCAAGTGCAAGGTCACAAGTTCAATCCTTAGTAACAAAAAATAAAATAAAATAAAAAAGAGGGAGGGGATTGGGGGTGTTGCTCAGCAAAAAGGTTTTGGGTTCAAGCCCCAGTATCACAAACAAACAACAAAGAATACGGGTTTATGTAGCTTATGGTTTTAGAGGCACAGAAGCCCACGAATATGGCACCAGCCACTGGTGAGGGGTTCTTCCTGCATCGTAACATGTAGAGGGCATCACATGTGAGACCAAGATGCTGCCTTGGGCTGCACTTTCTCTTATAAAGCCACCAATGCCATCATGGGGGCCCACCTTCATGACTTCACCTACCCCTAATACTTCCCAAAGGTCTCACCTACAGCTCCCACTGACATATGAATCTGAGGGTTAAGTGTCCAGCACATGACTTTTTGGATTTTGCTTTGTTTTGTTGGGGTTTTTTTGTTTTTTATTTTTGGGGGTTGTTTTGTTTTGTTTTTTGTCTTTTTTTAAGACAGGGGCTCACTATGCAGTTCAGGCTGCTCTTGAGCTCACTCTGTAGCCCAGGCTGGTCTCAAATTTGCAACAATCCTCTTGCCTGATCCTCCTGAGTGCTGGGATTACAGGCATGTGTCACAATGCCCGCCCTCACATGACCTTTTGAAGGACATGCCACAGCAAGCACAGATAGCTAGTCCATGGGATCTGAACTCAGGCAGCTATGTCGAACAAATCTAGTGGCCACTGCATGGCTGTTGACCACTCTGAATGTGGCCAGTTTCAACTGAGAAGTGTCGCAAGTGTAAAATACATCACTGGGTTCCAAAGGCTTAGTATTATTAATTAAAGAATTAAAATGTCACATTAATAATTTCTACAATGATTACATGCTAAAATGATAATTGGGCTAAATAACACTGGAATTAATTTCATCTGCTTCTTTTCACTTTGTAATGAGGCAGTGAGGCCATGTGAAGTGACTTGTGTCATTTCCTGATTGGCTGGTGGCGCTCAAACACTCTCCCCCACCATCTTGGCCTGCCACGTGGAAGCCGGCTCTCTGGAGATGCTGGAACCAGGAATCCAAGCACCCTCTGGCCTCTTCCCTCCCCCTCACGTCCTGCATGACAGCTGTGTCCTTCTCCCTCTCTGTAGTCCTCAGTCTCCACATTGCACAAAACAGCAGCCACAGCTGTGGGCAGGCCCCAAGCTTGATGGCTTTGGCTTGCAGACAGCTGAAGCTCAGCCCTAAGGCTTCCTGGGGCCCAGAAGGGTGGGCCGCACTACCCACCACATTATACGCCATGCTTGTTGACTTGAAAGCACTCCAGTGTATGTTTCAGAAGATCCAATTGTGCCGCTTTAATTCCAAGGCCAATTTCCTGTGTGCTTTTAGGAATGATCGCCGAGACAAAGCCTGCAAGATCCTGGCTTCTGAGTCCTCTCTTTAGGTCATAATTTCTCCTTGGACCTCTTTTTCTTTTTCTTTCAGCAGAGCCAAAATACAGAGAGACAAAGAAACAAAGAAAGAAAATAGCAGATCAATCTTTTTCCCTCGGTGGCCTGCTGCAAGAGGGCTCTGAGACTTCTAATCCTTTGTTATTTGCACACTGGATACTGGAGAGTTTCCATATACGCCCCCATCTTGGAATCCCAGCAAAGGGGGCCCTGCGAGGGCACTGTGCAGAGCTGCAGCCGGCCCTTCGCCTCCATTCAGAGAACCGGAGAAGGCTGCTTCCAATTTGTTTCTTGGAATTTGGAAAGGGCAGGGTGTTTTCCATTATGGAATTCTCACTCCCATGAAAGCGGGTTTTCTGCAAGCTTCATCTGCAAGCAAACTCTGTTATCCCAACACACAGGCTTGTTGCTTTTAACTCCAGGGAAAACTGTCCTGTTGGGTCAGATTGAGGTGACTCCTTCCGCCAGGGTGAGATGTCCCCACGCGAGGAGCTCCTGATGGAGGTCAGGGCCGCTGTCCCTTGGTTCACCTGCAGTGTGTGGCAATTCCGATTTTGAACAGGGCTGTAACTTAGGTGTTTCGTTTTCACATTCATTATCTTACTTAAGTCTCAGAACAGCCCAGTAAGGCAAGTGTCCTTATCCTCATTTTACAGGTGAGGAAGAAGAATTCCAGTTAGATACAATAACATCTCACCATCCCTTGACTAGTAGGTTACAAAGGTACCTAGTGGTTTCTGAATTCAAGGCATTATTTCCCCAGTAGCTTAGTGTAACTTTGTTGTCCAAATATTTTTTGTTTGTTTGTTTGTTTTGTTTTTAGACAAGGACTCACCATGTAGTACAGGCTGACCTTGAGCTTACTTTGTAGTCCAGACTGGTCTCATATTTGCAACAATCCTCCTGCCTCAGCCTCCTGAGTGCTGGCTGGGATTATAGGCATGCATCACCACACGAGGCTAATATTTTGCTTTTGTACTGGAGCTTGAATCCAAGGGGCACTAAACTGCATACCCAGTTGTTTTTGTGACAGGGTCTCATTAAACTGCCCAAACTGACCTTGACTTTGCCTTAGCCTCTCAAATTGCTAGGATTATAGGCCACCTTGGGAGGCTGGTATCTCTTGTGAGTCTGTTGATATTTTAGTAACTATAGGAATGGCTATTTTGCTCAAGACTGTTTAGCAACAATGTGTTGAGAGTGCTGTATGTGGGTACCAGCCGGCTCTGGTGGAACAAGAAGGAGCAACAGCAGAGGCCCTGTTTTCCTGCATTTTGCAGGAGGGATGGACAGTTAGGAAGTCACAATCACAAGTCGGGCCTGGGGCTTTGAAAGGAAGAACAGGTGGTCTGAGCATGGGCAGGTTGGGCCTCTCTGAGAGGAAATGAGAACTGAGGCTAAAGGCAACTCTGGGGGGCTCTGAGGTGAAGACTGCAGGCTTCTGGGGGCCCAACTTCTGAGCTGGTACAGTGTCAGACTGTGTGCTCGATACTTTGAATGCACTGTTGTGTTCCTCCCACAAACTCCATGGTCCGGTGAGTCTGCCTTTATTTCCATTAGACAGTTGAGGAGTTGGGTTTCCCATAGCTCTTCTTCACGCAGGTAAGCATTGTTTGAAACTTCAAATAAAGTAGTTACTGGAGCATAACTTCCATGAGCAGATTTCCAAGGAAACATTCTGCACCCAGGCGTTCAAGGGCCAGACAAGTGTTCGGGACTCTCTACTGGTAGACTCTGTACCAGGAGGACCCAGGAGCTAACATAGCCCCACTTTCACCCTTCACATCACCGCATAGAGTCATGTCGGTGTGACGGGGTGGGGAGAAGCAGAAAGAGAAAGGCTTGTCCCTTGACAGCAGGCTTTGGGCTGCGGCACCCCGGCTCCTAGAACTGGCTTTCCGAGAACGCGTGTCTGTCTGTATGAGTCATTAGCTGCTTTGCTGAGAGGTGAGAAGCCCAGGACTGGGCCAATTAAAGCCAGACCTCAGAACTCAGCCAAGTTTAGCACCTCACGATTCCATTTCTGGGGTGTAACCAGCCAACAGTTTTCCTCTTCAGCCAGGAAACATAATGAACCCTTCCCTATCCAATTCACAACTTTCTGCAGATAGAAAAAGGCAATAAGGTAGTTAGCAGAGCTAGAGCCTACTTTCTGATCAATTGAACAGCTATTTATAGAGCATCTAAAGTATGTGCAAGCCAACACTGCCCTCCCCCAGCCTCAGGGAGCCGGGAAATTCTACATGTAGGAGGTCAAAGAAGGAGAGATGAAGTCTGGCTTGGGTCGGAAAGTTATTTGAGTCAAGGGTACTGGTGCCTTTGGAGTGAGATTGTTTTCTCTATTATGGATGTTTCTGAGCATGTGAGAGCGAACACACGCTCATGCTGCCTTTCCTTTCATTAATCAAGCAACTATTTCTTAAATACTCATTGTACGTGAGAAAGCCAGGTGACCAACTGGGGCCTGTTCTCCAGAGACTTACATTTTAGCAGGAGACTCAGGGGAGCGGTAACCAAAAATACCGGCAAGTTACTGCCAGGGCCAGGAAAGAAAGTAAGATCCATGACCAAAAGGAGAGCTGCAGAAGATGACATCCCGGAGGGCCCGAGGGAAGTGACATTTAAGCTGAAACACCTCAGGATAAACAGCCAGCAAGCCAGAGGGTGGAGCCCTGAGTTACTGAGGCACCCAGGAGGCCAAGAAGCTGCAGGGAGTGAGGAAGAGGGAGGAGCTGAGTGAGGCCAACACAAGGCTGGAGGAGCTGAGTGAGGCCAACACAAGGCTGGAGCCAGGTCATTTAGGGCCTCGAAGGCTGCATGGGGGTTCCGATATTTGCTATTTGCAGCTGCTGGAGGGTCTTGGGGAAGGACGTGGCTGGTTTCTGTGTTAGCCTGTCTCTCTGGCTGGCTGTGGGAGCAGGGAAGGGGTTGGGGGTGGTGAGCACGGCAGGGAAAAGGCTGCTGGTGCAGGATCCACTGAGGGGGCTGACCTGTGTTTTGTGCACCCTCATCGTGTGGCTCAGCCCATGGCATGTCATCCTGAACACTGGGGCTCTGGGGGCATTCAGGGCTTGGCGCCCCTCACCTCAATCTGGTACCTAAGCCAAGTGTGGGCCTCTCAAGGGGCAGAAGGTTTTCCCAAAGCATCCATATACTCAGGGTAGCTTAAGAAGGCAAACACAACATGTCTACATTTTCCAAGTCATGTCGTGTGTGTGTGCTTGTATGTGTAATTATAAAATAAAGCATGAGATATCAAGAGACTTTTCTATTTCTGTGTGCGGCTTGGCATACGCTTCAAGGTCTCTTCTGTAATTCAGGATATTTGAGAGAAAAATCTAAGAAATGCTGACAGAATGGAAAGCATTTGGGCGCTAGGGGCAGCCAAATTCAAGTTCAAATATATAACTTCTGCGACCAGCTAGCTGTGTAAACATGAGCAAATGAGCCCTTCTGAGTCTCGGTTTCCTCTTCCATAAAACGGGAAGAAAAGGGAAAACAAATACAAAACCAGGGAGGAAGGGACAGGGCAGAGCAGAGTAAGGTGTGTGTGATAAAGTCACTTTGCCTCTGTTTCCCCCGAAGGATCTGAGCCTTCCCGAGCTTGTGATTTTAAATTTGAGTCAAAGGCCCTGGAAGTGAACCTGTCTGGAGTCAGTGGGATCTTGGCTCCTCGTTAACCTTCCTGCTCCCCTGCCCCCTTTTCTCAGTGCCAGGTGGCAGGGGGTAGGGTGGGGTAGAGCCCAGGCTATGGCTATTCTGAGCCTTGTTTTTCTTGGAGGTGCGCTGGAGGCCCGGGACGCTCCTCCCTCCCCCTCCAGCTTTGGAAGCCATCTAGTCTCTCCCGTTATTTCCAAAACTGTTCCTGGCTTGAGGTGCTGGGACTTCCCTGGGGATGCAGAGTCTCCACAGTGCCAGTTCTGAGAAAGCCCTTCCTCCTCGTGGGTCCCAAGGCCGCACCCCTACTCCACTCAGGCTGGAGCGTGAGCCAGCCAGCTGTGGTCACGTAGTCCTCTTTGGGGCCAAAGTGGCTCAGTGTTACAGCACTGGCCTAGCACGGCAGAAACAATGTCACTATCTTCTTTCTTTTTTTTTTCAATGTCACTATCTTTTACAAAGAGCAGAGCAGAATGGGGGCAGGTGCGGGGGGCCGACACCTTCTCTGTTTCTTCTGGATTTCTCTTTCCTTAGAGGGAGGATTCTTTCTGCCTCTGACCTGTCTCCCACAGTGAAAATTCTCCACTTCCCCCCACAGTGAAAATTCATGTCCTACTGTGGGAGGCCCATCGGTGATGCCAACCAGCTGTCCTCTCCCAAGCAGGAAAGGGAAGAGAGGCCAATCCTAGGGCCTGGGGAGTGTGTGGACCACAGCTTTCTCCAAGCACCTCTGTGTACCTGGAACTATCATGACGTTTGCTGTACCTGCCTGCCACCTCTTCTAGTGTTTATGCAACCTATTGTGACCAAGTAGGACACTAGAAATATGATCAATGCAATCAAACTGCAACTTTAAATCCCTAGCACGTGGTCTCCCCCAGCTTTACTTTGGCCCCTCTCTGCCCCTTTATGAAAGGGAGTCAGGGAGGAGCTCTCCACCCTCAGGGCACTCACATTTCAGCCTCCATTCAGGAGAACATGCTCCTTCCTGCTCCCTCAGCCAGGGCACCTGTGCCGAGTACTAGTCCGCCGCTTGTATAAACCAGCTTTTCCTCATCCATCTGTCAGTGAACGAGGGACACTTTTGCTGCACCATTTCTTGGCTGTTATGAATAATGCTGCATGGCACACGGGAGTGTTGAAATCTGGGCAAGATCCTGATTCTGACTCTTTGGGGCTTTGCCATCTGATGGCAGTTCTATCTTTAAATTTAATTTTTTGAGGAATTTCCATAGTGTCCTCCATGCCTGCTGTACCATTTTACAGTTCCACTTTTCCTAACTTTTTCTTAATATGATGGTGAAATTTCATTTTATGCTGAGAGGCCTAAGTCTCAAGATTTTTCAATTTTTACACATTCTTTTTAAATTAAACCTACTGATATTGTTAAATTAAAATCAGCCTAAAGCTACCCCTATACCTTAAATCCCTATGAAATTGCAACTTAATATGTAAACAAACTGCCACCTGAGAGCATAGCCTTGTAACAAATAGCTGAGCATCAGCCAATCACAGCAGCTGAGCTTCACCCAATCACAAGCTGCTGACAGCCAGACCACGCCCATGTCAGGTTTAGCCCATATCACACACCCTGCAGGAACCAACCAAGCTGCTTCTGAAGTTGTACCTTTTTTTTTTTTTGGAGACCCAGTCTCACTGTATAGTTCAGATTGGCCTTGAATTCACTGTGTGGTCCAAACTGGCCTCAAACTAACGGCAATCCTGCCTCAGCCTCCTGAGTGCTGTGATTACAGGAAGCACATGCAGCAGTAAATGTTTTCTGTTCACAGCTAGCTTTTTAAACTCCTGGTTTGGAGTGCTGCCTTATTTATGAATTGTTATTTGTTCAAATAAACTTTACTAAATTAAAAAAAAAATACACATACTGTCACTTCCCATCCAAGATTTCCATCCCCTTCCTGGCTTTTCCCTTTCTGTACATTTACTGTATCTACATACTAAATGTTCTGTTTGTATATTTATTGTCTTTCTCAGCACTAAGATGTAAAGTCCAAGACTCTGTGCTTCACAGTTGTGTCCTCAAAGGACACAAGGTGCGTGGTAGACACTTCATGAATCTTTGGTGAATGCCTGTGTGGAGGGGGAGGAACAGGCAAAGCTTGCTATACGCGCGTGCTAGTTGACAGAGATATCAGCAGAGGGATAGAGAGATATGAAACACACACCATCCCCAAGCTGAGGCCTAACCCTAACCCTACTTTAATTGGAATTGAAGAATTTGGGAAAAAAAAAAAAAAAAAAAAAAAAAAAACAGCTTTCTCACTATATGATGTCACTGCATTTTTTTTTAAGAGTTGGGAAGATAAACCAGGCATGGTGATCCACGCCTGTAATCCAAGTACTTGGGAGGCTGAGGCAGGAGGATCCTTGCAAGCTCGAGGCCAGCCTGAACTGCATAGCAAGGCCTGTCTTAAAAAGATAAAAAGGAGCGTGGTTTACACGAGAGGGCAGTGTGGGTACTAAAAGGAATCAAGCAACACAATGGGAAGCTGGGGGATGAGCAGTAGGAACAGCTCCTGAGAGACAGGAGGGCTCCCCAGGGGCTGTTTAAAGCAGGATCTGGTAGTACCTGGCCAGTGGCATCTCTAGCCACTTACCTAAAGAAGCCTCTGAGGGTAAGAACCCGCAAGTGGCTCGCCCCAAGGCGCACCACTGTTGGACATCAGAGCTACAGCTGCAGTGACCAGGAGCGGAGGTAGGGTCAGCTCACTTCCCAGCCTGCCCCCACTCCCCCGGCAGCCACAAAGCATGCATAGTTCCCAGCACTGGACAGAAGGAAGGTTGACAGTCCAGGGGGAGATGTGAACGCAACATTTAAGCAATGTCCTGTCCTGCCACCAGCATCACGGCTACCCCCAGTACTTAGGGCTCTGATTTGGCAGCCAGTGGGAATAGTAAAGCCACTAGTAGCACTACCACTACTACGCCTTCTTTCCTCCTCCTCCTGTTTTTTTTTTTTTTAAGATATAGTCTCTCAGGGCTGGAGATTTAGCTCAGTGGCATAAGCACCTGCCTTGCAAGCACATGGTTGTGAGTTCGATCTCTGGTACTGATTAAAAAAAAAAAAGAAGGAGATATGGTCTCTCCATGTACTTCAGGCTAGCCTTGAATTTATTTATGTAGGCCAGGCTGGCCTTGAACTCACAACCATCCTCCTGCCTCAGTCTCCCGAGTGCTAGGATTACAGCAGTGCACCACCACATCCCATCCCAACCACCTGATTGTTAGGTTCTTCTTTGGCAGTGCTAGGGATCAAACCCAGGGCCTCAGGCATGCTTGGCACACTCTCTACCACTGAGCTATACCTCCAGCCCCATTTGCATTTCCATAAGCCCTCTAGGCAGATCTAATGCACAATCAAGTTTGGAAGCTACGACTCCAGTCCAGCTGTTTGTTGTTCAGATGGGTAACCCAAGGATCAGAGAGGAGAAAGGACCAGCCGGAGGTCTCAAGTCAAGTTACCACTTCCCAGCTCAACCCCCTGGGCGGAAGTCATGCCTGCAATGATGGCTCTCCTCCCTGGTTTCATTCTAGGGGAAAGGATGTTGATCAAAAAGCAGCAAGGGGCCGGGGATCTAGCTTAGTGGGATAAACCCCTGCCTGGCAAGGTCCTGAGTTCTATCACCGGCACCAAAAAAAAAAAAAAAAAAGTAGCATGGACACTATTGAGAGGCGAGGCTTGAAGGGTACCACTGCCCACCTCTCTGAGTCTCCACTTCCCCGCCTGCCTGTGCCATCAGGGTGTTGTGGAGAAGCCTTGGCAGCTGCCTCTCCTAGCCTGCCCGCGTCACGCAGGTGGTTCCCCTTCCCTCAGTCCCTGTGTCCTCCCTTCTCCATTCCTGGGGTCCTCAGTCTCCCTGAGAAGCAGCCAGGTGCAAATCATCCCCTGTAATTCACAGTATTTCTGTGACTTTCAAGTCACGCCACATATCTGAGGGACACCACAGATCACTTCCCTCATCCAGAGCTCCTCCCGGTCATTGGTCCCAGGACAGTTGCCTCTGTCTCCGATTCAGCCTCGTGGGAAGAAGACAGTCTGGTGACAAGTGTCATCCCCATCCAGCCCCTCCTAAGTGTCCTCTGGGTCTGTGACTCAGCTCAGCCAAATCTGTCTTCAAGACAGGAAAACACTGTGAGCTGTGTGCCGTGATGTGAGAAAGGCAAGGGACAGAAACACAGTGGGACAGCCCCAACTGTCACCACCACCTCCTCTGCCTTTTCCTCGTCCTCCTCCTCCAGATGCCCTCAGTCTGCCCAGGAGGCCGGGCCATGGCCACACTCACCTGCCACAGCTCTCTCTCTCCCACAGGCGACCACGATGATCCCCTGGGTGCTCCTGGCATGTGCCCTCCCCTGTGCTGCCGACCCACTGCTTGCTGCCTACGCCCGCAGAGACTTCCAGAAGGGCTCCCCTCAACTGGTCTGCAGCCTGCCTGGCCCCCAGGGCCCCCCAGGACCCCCAGGAGCCCCAGGCCCCTCGGGAACGGTGGGAAGAATGGGCTTTCCTGGCAAAGATGGCCAGGATGGCCAGGACGGGGACCGGGGTGACAACGGCGAGGAAGGTAAGAGCCTGCGTCTATCCCTGTTCCCACCTGCAGCTGATAGCACCCAGCCCACAGGGGGCTTATGTAGCTAATAAAGGAGTATGAATCTCTTTCTTTATTAAATAAATGACTGATTCTTTAAAAACAGGGCAATGCATTCCAAAAGGAAAAGAGAGTATCAGATCTCATGTTCCTGCCTCTGAATTCTAAGCAATTTTTCTTCGCAAATCTCCTGAAACACTATTCAAAACCCCTTTGGGTGCAAGTGATAAAAACTGTTTATAATCTCAGATGGAACTGATTGGAGCTGGGCTTCAGGAATGGCTAAATCCAGGAACTCCAATATCTTTGTCAGGGTTGTGCTTCTTTCTCCTCAAAGGCTGGGAGTTCTTAAATGGCAACAGGTGGGTTCAAGACCGTACCTCATGGCTTTATCCACACTGCGCATCTCTGGATGATTGATTCTCCGGGTCCACACTCAAAAGTATCCCGGATACGTACACTTTGATCACCGAGAGGAAGTGCCGCCATTTGCCAGGACTGGATTTTTGTGAGTGTATGGTGAGGGCGTCTGGTCATTGTGATTGACAGCCTCACTGGGATGCCTTAAAGCAGAAAAGCAACTCCCCAAGAAAAGTGCCAAGCTGACAGTGAACAGATTGATACTGTCTGTAGACCCTTTAGCTTTACATTCCTCACATTTCTGAACTTTTACCCCAGAATTTAAGTGTTACCATTCTCAAATGTATATTTTAATCAATAGGGAAATTAAATATGGTGCTGGGGACCAAGCCTAGAGCCTGACACGTACTTGCTAAGCGTATGCGGTGCCACCGAGCTACACCCTCAGCCCTAATAGTGCCTCTAATTTGCATGGTATTGTAACGCAGACAAAGCACTTTGGGGTAAGTTGCTCATCTGATCATCAATATCATCCTGAAAGGAGATATTCTTATCAGCCCACGTTAGTAATGAGGAAACTGGGAGTTAAAGTGATTGACAAAAGCTGCAAGGACTTGAGCTTTGGGAACAGACTCGGATACTTATTTTGGCAAATGTCTTTACCTCCCTCGAACCTCAGTTTCCTCATCTCTTGCCAGGGCTAACGACGGCCTCCACCTCACTGGGTGGTGGTGAACACCGTGAGAAACGCGTCTCACATTAGCCACCCCTTAGCTGATTTCCTGAGCTTTCAAATCTGGGAGTAGGCTCCAGACCCAGGCTTCTCCTGCCACACGGAACTAATTCTCCAGAGCACCTGCTTCCCAGGAAAATAACCGAGAGTGAGGACAATGGCTTGGACTCAGGGTCCTGCAGCAGCCAGGCACTGGATGTCATGGTGTTCCATTCCCACCAGGGGAGTGGCCCCAGGACCAGGCAGGTGCTCCAGCGGGCTTGCTTGGGGCCATGAGTGCCATGCTGTGAGTTCTTGCTGAGGAAGAAGTCACATTGGGAGGGAGACAGAGTCCTGACGCGTGAAACCCAGATGAAGTTACGATCATGTCTGACCACTCCCATATGCAGCAAACCCATATGCAGAAAGGCCTTGGAAAGTAGGGCTGGGGATACAGCTCAGCAACACAGCACCTGCCTGGCAAGTGTGAGGTTGTGAGTTAGGTTCCTGGTACAAAAAAAAGAAAGAAAATTCAGTGTTTCCTGGAGATTCTTAAAAAGGGAATCAAGAAGGAAACATAAGCCAGACACGGTGGCACATGCACTTGAGAGGCTGAGGCAGGAGAATCACAATTTTTGAAGCCAGTTCAGGCTACCTATGCAGATCTTGCCTTAAAAAAAACAAAGCTAGGTATGGTGGTGCTTGCTTATAATCCCAGCACTTGGGAGGCTGAGGCAGGAAGATTGCAGCAATTTTGAGACCTTGTCTCAAAATGAATGAATAAATGAATCTGTTAAAAAAAAAAAAAAAAAAAAAAAAAGAATCCCAACACAAAATCATGGTCAACCTCCCTGGCAAGGTTCCTTACCTCCACTCTTCTGGAAAAACACGCCAAGCCAAAATGATTCCTCTGTTCCTTCTGCTCTAGGCTCCTTCTCCCACCTTGTTTCTTTTCACTCTATCAAGAACAGCTTTGTGACTTTCTTTTTGTGTGTGTGTGACTTTCTTGATTTTATTTTTTTATTCTTCTTTTTCTGTTTTCTCCTCTTTGGTACTGGAGATTGAGCCCAAGGCCTCAGCTACCCCCAGAACATCATCTACTCCTAAGCTACAACTTGAGCTCCCTTCTTCTTTGTGTACTTACTTTTGGCTTCTGTTTTGTTTTGATTTTTTTTTATCGGTACCGGGCATCGAACTCACGACTGCCTGCTTGCAAGGCAGGCGCTTATGCCGCTGAGCTAAATCCCCAGCCACTTGTTTTGATTTTTGCGACAGGGTCTTGCTCTATAGTCCAGGCTGGCTTGGACTCACAGTGATCTTCTGCCTCAGCCTCCTGAGCGCTGGGATTACAGGCCTGCATATCACATGTGTTTTTCCCCCCAGGGGTGCAAAAATACAGTCTGATATCACATTCAAACAATGCAAAGAAAGCAGAATCCTGCTTAGTCACCCTCTCTCCTCGTCTCTCCTCCTTTAGATGGAACCACCGTTAACTGGTTACTTGTGTATCCTTCCTGGCCTTTGCTTATGTAATTATTCACACCCTTACATCATTTCTAGGTGTATGGCAATACCAGGCATTGCCGGGCCCTTGACATAAGCAATCTGTTCCTGCAAATTGGATTTTCACTGAGAAAATGTTTCTTGGAAATCTATTTCCCAATTTTTTTTTTTTTTTTTTTTTTTTTTTGTCTTTTTAGGATAGGATCTCACCATGCAGTTCAGGCTGGCCTTGAATTCACTTTGTAGCTCAGGCTGGTCTCAAACTCTTAACAATCCTCCTGCCTCAGCCTCCCAATTATTATTTAAAATAGAAAAGATGTACATGTATTACACGCTAACTCTAAACCCCAAGACGCGGTGAGGTGCCTGCCTATGTAACAAAGCACCTTGTCAAGATGTAAAATGCCTGCAACATTTCTTCCTTGATCACTGTCATGGTCGTTTTCTTGTTGCTGGACACAGTACCTGACACCCACACCCTAAAGGAAGGGAGGTTTACTTCGCTTGTGACTACCATCCAGGGCCGGCTCTGAGCACACACGGCACGGCCAATGGCACAGAAGAAGGCAGCTGCTCGTGGAAAGGAAGCCAAAGGACGGTGCTGGGAGGTCACACCCCCAGTGACTGGAGGCCCACCAGGCCAGCCCCAAGAGCACACCTAGCTATGAGCTCTCGTGGGTTAACCCACTGACGAGTCCTGCACCCCACCTTTGAACACACAAGGTTCTGGGGGCCATCTAGATCCAAGTCATAACAACCTCACGGTTCAAGTGGTTGTCACAAGCAGTGGCCTTGGGTCCAGTGATGCGAGGATGCCCAGCAGCAGCAGCCACCCTGCTGCTCAGGGAGCCTCAGCCTCTACACTCAGTTCTGCCATTCCTCCAGTGTACGCCTGTATTTAGATGTAGCTCAAATTTTTATTTATTTTTTTAAATGCATCGAGCAACCATAACTATAAATCTTTGTTTTCAATATACTCACTGGCCAAAAATGTTGTATTAACAGAAAAATATATTGTATGAAATACTTACATTGAAAAACCAGAGGCGTCTTGCAGGAAATCATTACTGTGGGAGAAATGTCCTGCAGGGTATGCCAGCTCATATTTAGCTAGTATTTCCCCTAAGCCAGGCATCGTCCTGTGCACTAAATGTTTTTTGAGTTTTTGGTTTTGTTTTGTTTGTGTTGGCGAGACAGGGTTTCACTATGCAGTTCAGGCTGGCCTTGAACTCACAGTAATCCTCCTGCCTCAGCTTTCCAAGTGCTAGGATTACAGGCATGTGCCACCACACCTGGCTGACTAAATGGGCACTGAGCATTTAGCGTTGTAGTTTTCCTTTTAAAACCCAAGATCCTGCCACTGGGCCTTTCCTCTTAGCATACTTTAGAGATAGTTTCCTATAGGATATAAAAATATAATTCGATTTTTAAATGTCTATATAGAATTCTACAGTATGAGTGGCCATAATTTTCTAATCACTTCCTTTTGGATAGGGCATTTGTTTATTTTTTTTCCTGCTATTATAAGCAGTACTACAATGAAACCTCTATACGTGGGGCTGGGGATTTAGCTCAGCGGCATAAGCACCTGCCTTGCAAGCAGGCAGTTGTGAGTTCGATCCCCGGTACCGATAAAAAGACAAAAGACAAAAAAAAAAAAAAAAAAAAGAAACCTCTATATGTGCTCCTGCGCACCAGGCAGGGATCTTAGCAGAGTATTTTGAAGCTTTTTCCAGTTATCCTCTCAATCCACTGCCAGAACAGCCCCCTGAAGGCCCTAGCACACAAACCAGGAGCTCCTTCAGGAGTAGGGAGAAAGAAAGTGAATTGCTGTGTTGCTCTTTTTGCTCTGATTCACAAAGGTTTGGGAAGGCATTACCATGAGACCAGGTACACATCCAGGTTACACCATCAGGATTTGCCCCATTTCTGTTTGTTTGTTTGCTCTCTGTCTGTCTGTCTATCTCTCTCCAAGATCTTGCCATGTAGCCCAGACCTTCTCACAATCCTCCCACCTCAGCCTCCTGAGTGCTGGAGTTAAAGTTTATGGCAAAGGCTCCCAGCTAAGATTTGCATCACTTCCATGGTTCTCCAAAGCCCTCTTGGTCTTCCTATTTCCCGGGGGCTCCTACTAAGAAGGGAAAAGCCAAGGCCTATGAGGAATCCTCCGTAACACCCTCTGCTCTGTCTTCCAGGTCCACCTGGCCGGACAGGAAACCGGGGAAAGCAAGGACCAAAGGGCAAAGCTGGGGCCATCGGGCTGGCTGGCCCTCGTGGTCCCAAGGGGGTCAGTGGTACCCCTGGGAAGCATGGCACACCAGGCAAGAAGGGGCCCAAGGGCAAGAAGGGGGAGCCAGGCCTGCCGGGCCCCTGCAGCTGCGGTAGTGGCCGGCCCAAGTCGGCTTTCTCAGTGGCGGTGACCAAGAGCTACCCTCGGGAGAGACTGCCCATCAAGTTTGATAAGATTCTGATGAATGAGGGTGGCCACTACAACTCCTCCAGTGGCAAGTTCATCTGCGGTGTGCCGGGCATCTACTACTTCACCTACGACATCACCCTGGCCAACAAGCACCTGGCCATCGGCCTCGTGCACAACGGCCAGTACCGCATCCGGACCTTCGACGCCAACACTGGCAACCACGACGTGGCCTCGGGCTCCACCATCCTGGCTCTCAAGCAGGGGGACGAGGTCTGGCTGCAGATCTTCTACTCAGAGCAGAATGGGCTCTTCTACGACCCTTACTGGACCGACAGCCTCTTCACAGGCTTCCTTATCTATGCTGACCAGGACAACCCCAACGAGCTATAGACTGGCCAGTGTGTGGCCTCCGGGCAGGGACCAGCCTTCTGGACTGGTGCTAACAGAGCAAGAGCCCTGAACTGTCATGTCACTGGGGCTGGGAGCCTCGGAAGCTACTACCCTCAGGCTGACCTCCTTGGCTGCTTTTTAGGTTTTCCATCATTAAATCCAAGTGTTTTTAACTCATCTGTTTACTTCCTCAGTCACTATCTTAGTGTCTGCCTTGCAGCAGGGATTACGCTGCACCTATCTGCAAACAACAGCAGAGGGCAGGTTCTTGTCTGCATCGGGCTTGTATTCCAGGAGGACAGACAGTGTACAAATCAGCAATCAGTGTAACTCAAGGGTAGAAATAGACCTGCCAGGGTTGAGAGTAGTGGAAATAACAGGAGACAGGGAAGAGGCTGACATTCTTTCAAAAAGTCCATCTTTTTAAGCTTAGTATAGAGGCCACAGATTCTAAGTAGACCATTGAATGAATATGTATTATTGATGCGAACACCAGATCAAGAACCAGCTTCTATCCTCCTCTCCCAAGGAGCTAAGGCTCCTCCAAGCCCGTACACATGCTCCTGCACTAACACTCAGGTTACGTCCTAAAAAACCCCAGTAAACTGAATGCGCACACAAACCGAAACACCGGCAACCTGAGGAGCACCCAGCACACCTTAGAAGCACAGCAAAGAGTAGGGCATCAGTCATTTACTGGCTGCCACTGTACCATCGTAGAGTGAGAGGGAAAAGATTGAAATTCAAAGGACAGTTGCTACTGAATGCATATTGCTTCTGTACCAGCATAAAGTAAAAAAAAAAAAAAAAAAAAAAAAAAAATCCTAAGTTGAGTCATCCTAAGTGTGGAGCCATCTGTATCAAGAGGCTTATTTTTAAACTGAGCCCTGAAGCAGGACAGAGCAATGGTAAAGCTCTGGGAGGAGGAGTCCTCTGGCCAGTGAGCTGCCAGTGTAAAAGCCCCGATGAGAGGAAGAGATGAGCCCATTTGAGGAACTGATTGTAAGCCAGGGGGGTGCAGAGGAGAGAAGGGAGGCAAGAGGCTGCAAAATCCACCTCTTGGGTTTGGGTGGTGGTTGAGAGTTCGTACCCCTCAAGAGAGCTTGGCTGGGAGCAAAAATGAGCATGACGGTAGTGTAAGGGTATCGTGGAGTCTGCTCGGAGTGGTCCGGTCAGTCACAGAACTGAGCCCTTCCCGTTAGTTACAAATCACTTGCTGCGCACATCTCAGTTAGGGAGCTAGACCAGGACATCACAAATTCCTGAGACCCATCATCCTTGCATGGCAGAAATAGAGCCCTACAAATGAATCTCACCTGGTCCAGGTGTTTCCAGGGCACAGACGTCCCAGAGCCTCCAAAGCCACAGCAGAGCTGAGCCAGTCCCGCAGAGAGACTGCTAGGGAGAGCTGGTGATGCCCCAGCACAGCGGCCTGCCCTGACTGCTCCCTGGGGGACCCTCGGGCCCAGGCAAGCCTGCAGGGGGTGGTCCCCGAAAAGCAGCCCAACATTCATGAAATGAGGTCATTTAATAGTAACTTCCTTCTCACTGGGGCCTGAATGGTCTGAGCTTGGGGTGGGCCTGAGAAACCCAGGCAGAGGTGTGTGGCCCAGATGCAAATGTGGATGAGAGGCTCCCTGGAGAAAGGGCTGGCTGCTGAGATGCAAGCAATTGCCTTGTTCCTGTGCAATTAGTATTTCCTTTCTTTTAAAAAAATAGGAAAGCCTTTAGCGATTTCATCTTCCTCCCCACCCCACCCCACACCCAGATATGGGCATTTAAAGGTAGCTGACCTGATCCTTTGCCGCTGAGTAATAAATCCAGCCTGAGAAAGTGGGGAGCTCCTAAAGCTCTTCACATGTCACATGTCACCACTTCATGTCTTCTTGGCACACTTGCTACCAAGAAGGCCTCAGGGAGAGTGGTGGAAATGGGGGCAGGCAGGGACCTCACAGAGCCAGAGCCGGGGTCCTGTCCTCTTTGGAGTGGGAAGTCCCTGGTGGGTAGAGCAGGCACAGACAATGGAGCAGAGGAATCTCTGGTGTCCTGCTGAGGGAAAAAATGAGCTCCAGTTTATCCCAGGGCGATTTTAAGGGTGGGCACCACCTCAGGGAGCTGCGTGGAGTTCTCAGGAAGAAGTCTCTGGAGTGAGACCCAGACAAAAAAAAAAAAAAAAAAAAAAAAAAAACAAAAAAAAAACAAAGACAGCCCCAGGCAGCAACCCTCCCAGAGGCCTCCCAGAGGGCTGGGCCCCAGCCTCCCGTGCAGCTCCGGCTGTCTCCCCTGGGCCTCAGCAACCAGGGCCTGTCTGAAGGTCTTCATGCTGGGGTTGGGAGCACTGGGAAAGATGCAGCTCCGTGCAACAAAACTGTCTTTAACCACAGGTCTTTCCTCGGGCAGGGGATGCTCTAAAAGGCAGTATCCTTCCTGAAAGGGCTCTGAAGAGCCTGCAGCAATCTTCTCGAGAGTGCAAAGAGCTCCAGACCCAGAGTGCCCACTGGGCTTCAGTAGGGCAGGCGCTCCCTGTACCGGGGGCCCCTGGGTCACTGACTGCTGGCCCAGAACTAGGGCTGGGGAAGAAGGAGGGCGGAGGCAAGATTGTGCTGCACTTACCTCTGCAGAAAGTTTATAAGGATGCGCCCAGACTTGGTAATCAATGTAGGCACTATTTGAATACAACAGGTTAAAATCAATGCCAAAAACTCATGAAAGACACCGCATTTTTACATACAAAGGAGCTCTCACAGAGCTGGGTGCCTGCAGTAAGGAGGTCCAGTCCTGGAAGCACAGAGCGAAACTTTGCTCCCTTCCCGTAGTCATTCTCAGTTGCGCCGCTAGGGGGCGAGCATCCGCCACACAAACCTCCAGGCCAGCGCACGTGGCTGGAAGAACCCCCGGGTGTCCCACCCCGAGGCTGCTGTGCGGATTCAGAGGCCAGGACCAAGGAGGAGGAGGCAGCAGCGCTTCAGGCCCCCAAGTTCCCGCAGATTCCACCTTGCTCTGGGAGTGAGAAAACAAAAGCCTCGCGTCTTCCTAGTTTTTCCCCTTAGTGGAGTTCTGAGTACTCTGTAAATCCTAGGCACAGCCCGGGACAGGGCTGTAATACTGGGGTTGTCCAGGAAGCAGGAAATCTGGGCTCCTGTCCTGCTACGTTCATCCTGTGTGGCTTCAGCCCTGTCATTTAGCATTTGCTGGCCTCAGTTTTCCCAGTCTGGAAAATGAAGGGCTGGACTAGATGATCTCAGAATCATGTTGACACTAAATATTGATGTTTCTGTCTCTAGCACGGTGGCAGGAAAGAACCGAGAATTCCTAAAACATGACTTAGAACAGCTGGATGAATCTGGCCAGCGCATTCCGAAAGGCTGAACTTTCACACTGGCCCCACCCCTCACATCTCGGGGCCTCTTAAGAGAACAGAATGACAGCCCACGGGGTGCAGCATCAGCCCCAAGGGGACCCTTTCCACTTCTCCACACTGCGGCTGCACGGTGGAGGTGTCTGAGTCCTAGAAAGAGGTGAGCTGGCCTCAGTGGCCCAGGCCTACGATCCCAGCACCCGGGGAAGGGGAACAGAAAGTTTGAGCTTGGCTAACTTAGTGAGACCCAGTCTCAAAAAAACAATACGGGCTCAGGATGTGTCTCAGAGCCAAGGCCCTGGGTTCAACCCCCCGTGCAAGCAAGAAGGAAGGAGGGAGGGGAGGAGGGAGGGGAGGAGGAAGGGGAGGAGGAGAGAAAGGGGACAGTAGAAGAAGGGGACAGGAGAGGAGAGGAGAAGAGAGGGGAGGGGAGGGGAGGGGAGGGGAAGTCAGTGCCAAAGCCACCTGCCTGGTGAACAGCGTGGCCACCCGCAGCTTGCAGGGCCATCTGTGAGCAGCAGATGCTCCCTGCCACCCCGCGATTCCCTGTGGGAGGACAGAGAGAGGAACCTGAACTGCCCTGCCTCTGAAGCATTCCTGAACGGTCAGGATTGGCCCCAAAATATTGCCCTCCTCCAAAGCTTTTGCTTCAACTGAGCAGCCACCTCCAACCCCCAGGCTCTGGCCTTTGGGAAACGGGAATGCCCCAGTGACCCCCAAGCCAGGATGAGTCAGGATTCATCTGGCACCACAACTCCCCAGCCCGTCAGAGCGGAATCCCTCAGGGGGCCCCTCCCCCAGTTTCCACAGCCTGGTTCTTTAACCAGTTGCCCTAATGGGGCCAGAGCAAGGCCAGCCTTGCCAAGGCCTGGGCAGCAGGAAACTCACTGGAGGGACCAGGACTCTGCCCCTCAGTAGGAAGGGGACACACAGTCCCTTCTGCCCGTCTTCCTATTCTTTGGTGTCGCTTGCACAGCTGTCACCAGGCCACATTCACACTGAGAATGGCACTGTAAGGGTGAGTTTGCAGGCCACAGGCCCAGTTTGTCACATCTAACGAGCTCTGTGAGAGTCCCAGCCACCCTGCCCCATGACAGAGGCCATGAGGCCTAAAGGAATTTCTGAGAAAAGGCCCAAAGGTGGCCTCAGCAAATGGCTCCTTGGGTTTGAGGGAGTTTGGGGTCACATTTTCATCTGCATTTTAACTTTCTCTCAGATTGGCCCCTATGCAAAAACAAAAGGAGCCCAGCTTCTTTGCTGGTGGGACTTCCCGCTGAGGGCCTGGTAGCCATGAGGCCTTCTCAGCCCTGCCCCACTGGTCTTGATGGAAGCTGAGGCTGCCTCGGATCCGAAATGGCTTGGTAGTGCGAGCTTCCTATGCTCCACTTGGGGCTCCCTTAGCCCACGAAACGTATGAAATTCATGCACGGTGTGGGCGTGATCCAGGGAGATCAGTGTCCTTGGAAGCGAACGCACTTGCAGGGCAGAGCCACCTGCCACAAGGGCCTGAAAGAAGACAGAGTGCTCCACTGGCCGCTGCCCACTGCTGCTGGGGTGG
The DNA here is from genome assembly GCF_034190915.1 of Cavia porcellus. Lineage (NCBI taxonomy): Eukaryota > Metazoa > Chordata > Mammalia > Rodentia > Caviidae > Cavia > Cavia porcellus. Next base: position 15,302,629 of record NW_026947502.1, on the reverse strand, counting down.
ACCACGCTAGCTGACTGCTTTGTGTGCAGTTCTAAAAGGCAGAACTTAAACCCCTCATAGCCTTTTAAAGTCTGTTTATCCCACACAAACTTCTTGAGCCTCAACTACACAGCAAGCACCAAGTCAGTCAGACATGGAGGATACCGCGATGAGCAGGAGGATACTCAGATGCAGCCTCTTTGTCCTCTCAGGGCGCGGGGCCTCTCACAGGCCGCAGACACGGAAGGATGACCACACTGATAAACGGAAAATGGCAGCAGGCACGATGCCGGGGAGATGTCCAAGCCGATCTGCTCAGCAAGGTGTCAGGGAAGGCTTTTCTGGTGGAGCCACAATGATTTCAAGGGGCTGGGTGACACCAAAGACTTGGGCTTTGACAAGATTACTCTGGCAGATATGAGAACATTTCTATTTAACCTGAGGAAGAGCTTTCTGACAGACTGCTCGGCCTTGGGAAAGTCATAAGCTGTAAAAGCTGGTGTTCACTGGGCTCTCGCTAGGAACGAAGCATTGTGCCAAGTGCTTTGTGTGGATTAATATGTACGGCCTTGAGAACACACACAAGGGAAGGCATCACGGTGATGCACTTTTTAACAGTGAAGAAAAAGAGGCTCAGGAGGCTCACTGAGGCTTCCCCATGGAAAAGTTGAGAGCAGGTATTCAAGTCTGTGTCTGTCTGATGGCAGGACCCACAGTCCCATCCTCGCTGAACCTTGGAATGACCTGGCTGCAGTGTTTAAAATTCCCACCTTGCCCCTGCTCTCCAAGAGACCGTGATGCAATTACAAGTGCAGCCTGGGCCCTAGGAATTTGGGGACTGCCCCTCTCATAAGTCTATTGTGCAGCCAGACTGAGACCCATGGGCCTGTGGGGGACCTCAGAATTCCCCTCTGCTCAGGGATTCTGTGATTTCATGATGCACCCACGCTGCTACCTGAGCCTACTCCCCGAGGTCACTGGGTTTCCAGAGCTGACAGATGGAGGCCGAGGGACACTGGTCACGCCATGTTGGCACCATTGCCTGGCCCAGACAGCCAAGTCCACGGGGCTGTATCTCCACCCTACCAGCGCCCTCCCTCCAGCCCAGATCCAGCCTGCAGACCAGTTAGGAGGAGAAGAGCTCGAGTCTGCAGATTCACAGTGGGTGCTGCTGCAGCGGGGGGCTGGTGGCCGGGGGTGACCTGATTCTTTGAGAACATCTGGAGCTGTGGAAGGTGGAGAACCGTTCCCAGGGCCAAGCATCCTCAGAGGCCAGGGCTGCCATGCCTGAGGGTTAGGTGGTGGAAATCCAAAGGAACATCATTCTCACACCCATGTGGGCTCCTTGACTTCCCGGGGGTTCGGCCGCGGGGATATATTATGAAATGTGACCTCCTGTTCTCTCCAGCCGCCCTGGCCTCCTGTCACTGAAACCTGCCCAAGTCCTTCTCCCTCCCAGGCCTTTGCACAGTGATCCCTGGGCTTAGAACACCCTCACCCAGCCACTCATCTGACTGCTTTCTCTCTGTGGGTCTCTGCGTAGGCACCACTCCCCCAGGCAGCCGCAGCCTTCTGTTACCTCGCCAAGCAGCCCTGCCTGCCGCCTCTGTCCTAAGTGTGTGGCCTGCTTGATGGCCTTAGAACAGGTATGTATTTTTATGTATGTTATCACTTCCTTCTGGAGTGCATCAGAGCCTCAAAACAGGGCCATTACTGCATAGTCTAGAAGACAGCTAGCACCCAGCAGTGATGCAGAGAATGTTGTGGACCTGCTTGCTAGGTGGCCTGTATGCCAGGGCAAATAGTAGAACCTGGAGGCAAGAAAGAGCTAGTGTCAGGTGCAGGGCACACACCCGCAATTCCAGCTTCTACCCAGAAGGCTGAGGCAGGAGGATTGAGAGTCCAACGCCAACCTGGCTAATTTAACAAGACCTTGTCTCCAAAAATAGAAAGGCCCTGGGGAATGTTGCTCAGTAGTAAGCACTTGCCCAGCATGCAAAAGCCCTTGAGTTCAATGCCCAGTACCATTAACATCGAACTCTGGAGTCAGGTGGGCTGGATTTTTATTGTTGTTGCTGGTTGGTTGGTTGATTGGTTCTTTTTGGTACTAGAAATCGAACTCAGGACCTTGCGCCTGCCAGGCAGGCAATGTGCCACTGAGCTGCATCCTCAGCCCTGGTCAACTATATGGCCCAACCGCTGCAAAAATAAAATATTTTATTTTATTTTTATTATTTATCTACTTATTTTTGTCTGTTTGAGACAGGATTTTAATAAAAGGTTCAGGTTGGCTTTCAGTTCATTTTGTGAAGCCCAGGCTGATCTCAAACCTGCAACAATCCTCCTGCCTCAGTCTCCCAAGTGCTGGGATTACAGGCGTCTACCGCCAGGCCCAGCTTCAACCTCTCCATTTTATAGTTTTCCAACCTATAAAGTGGGAGTAAGACAATATCCATCAGCTGAGGTTTCTGGGAGAGTTGAGCGAGATAGCGTATGTGAGGTATGCAGGACATTGTAAATGGTCAGTAAAGCTCACAAGTTCACAGAGAGGCTTTGAAAGGCAGTAAGTGTCTTATTCCTGGCTCTGTCATTACTAATCATAGTGGTTGCTATTAAAAGGCATTGAATTTGTTTTGGTTTTGTTGTTGTTTTTTTTTGTTTTGTTTTGTTTTTTGGTACCAAGGATCAAACTCCTGACCTTGTGCTTGCCAGGCAGGCACTTGTGCTGCTGAGCTAAACTCCCAGCCCCTGGCCCTGTTGTGTTTGAGACAGGGTCTTGTTATATTGTTCAGGCTAGTCTTGAACTCACAGTATTCTTCCTGCCTCAATCTCTGAGTGCTAGGAATTTGTCCTGGGATCTCTTCCTTGTGTGAGCCTCAGTCACAATGTTTCCTTGGGGCCAAGGGGTCCCCATCTCCACATCTTAGAGGAGGAGACTGGTGCCCAAAAGGGTCAAGCAGCCAACTGTGAGCACCCCGCAATTGGTGAGCCTGGGAACCCAGGCTGGACCTACTCCAGGCGAAGACCATCAGAGCTCAGAGAAGATGCAGGGCGAAAGGGCTGGAAGGCAGGCTATGCCCATGGTCACTGCCACCCCCCACCATAGCTAGGGGAGGCCCGCACAGAGACCCACCCCGCTGGAAGTGCCACCACTAGTGCCATGCAAGGGCTGGGCTCACAGTACTTCTGTGACCCAATCTGAGCCCCTGCAGGCTGCTCTTGACCTTTTCCAAGCCTGTTTGGAGCTACGTCTCACTTCTAGACTCCGAATCTGCAAGGCCCATGTGACCTCATGTGGCCCACCTTGCAGTGAACAGCAACAAACTTATAACCCTAACTTGTTTTCACCCAAACTTAGCATTAGTGGTGCGAGATTTTAGGGCTCAACCAAATCATTCCAGTTAGGCCTGGGCCCAACTCCAGTCTGGTGGGTTGGCTGCACTCTGGATCCCGGGATAAGGAAGCAAACTTGGCATGGCAATACTCTCGGCCCATTTTACAGGTGAGGAAACAGAGCCGCAGAAATGGATCAGTCACATCTGGCCTCCATGACAGTCCTTCCAACCATACCATGCTCCGGAGAGGGCCAGAGAGAAGGCAGGTAGGTGCAGACACACAGTCCCTGGGAGCTCCAAGCGGAAAAGCCGCTTGCAGGATTGAGTTCCCAGCCACTCAGAACTCCATCCTGCTACAGCAGTTCATTCCCATCCCAGCTCTTTTCCTTGACCTCATTTATTGACCATAGACAGCAGTGGCCCTTACTTCACTGTAAAGACTCCATTCAATTAAAAGCCCCAAAGTGCATGCGCCATGGTGGGTAGGCAGCAGGCAGTAGCTACTGTTTTAATTGGACCACTATTGCTATAACTTCTGATAATTGTGAGCATTCTGGGAAACAAATCATAGTCTCCTCCAGCCAAGGGCCTCCTCTCCAGTGTCCTGGCTTCCCAGCTGGAGAAATCAACCAAGGGAATCTCTCTTTTCATCTGTCCCTTTTTCTTCCTCTAAACCAGCTTGTAGCATCTCTGGGGACCCATTGTCAAGTTTTCAGGAATTTTATGAGCTGGTTGTTAGGCACTGCCAGGATTAAAAGTTAAATCATATCAACTGTTGAGAAGTAACTTTCCATGAGTTGTGTCCTCGCTGGATTCATGAGTGGAGGCTCTGCCTGTCTTTTTCTAATAAAAAGGTGGACGAAACAGAAAACAATTTCTGCCTGCATGCAACTTACATTCTAATGGACAGATGGTAAACAGATGAAACAGAGGAGCTGATGGAGAGTCAGAGGAGGGGGGCTGGAGATTTAGCTCAGCAGCATAAGCACCTGCCTTGCAAGCAGGCAGTCGTGAGTTCGTTCCCCGGTACCGATAAAAAAAAAAAAAAAAAGCAGAGTCAGAGGAGGTGACACTGCAAAGGCGACATCTGAGTAGAGAGCATTAGAAGGTGAGCTGAGGATATCCAAGGGCATATATAGTGGCCCAGGTGATGACAGGAAGTGTTCCAGGCAGAGCAGATGTCAAATATGGAAACCCAAGACAGAGCATGCTGGTGTGTTGAAGGATTCTCACCAGGAACAGAACAGTCACTCCGAGAAATAGTGGCCGGGCTGAAAGCAGAGGGCTTTGTGGACCAAAGATCTGACATTGGGCCTCATGAGATTGGGAACAATGGTTTTAAATAAATGACTTATGCGTAAACAGGAAATAAATGAGAGCTCCGGATTCTCCCAAAATAAATGCTGATTGGATGGACCAGAGAATGACTTGCTCTGAAGTAGGTTTCACAATGATTAACTGAGAAAGGAGGGTGGGGTAGGAAACAGCTCAGGGGAAATGCACATCCCTGAACCCAGTTAAGACAAAATACAGATAAGAAATAATCCCACAGTCAGGGCTGGGAGGTTTTTCCCTTCCCTTTTGCTCTGCTGTGCTCTGATAAGGTGATGATGGACATCTCAGCAGCAGCCGCAGCTCTGACCTCCTCCTCACCTCCTCCTGTCCACCCTCTCCTAACTGCTTTCCAAACAGCAGCACCTCCTTGAGCCTCGCAAGACCCCAGCAAGCGGTTTCTGACTCAGCATCACATATTAAGTCAAAACCATGTAACAGAAGTGTCTTCAATTTTAGGGTCTTTTCCTCCACACCCAAGCACTACCCCTTCACATGGATTCAATTTAACATGTATTCTCCGTAGTGTAAACACAAAAATAAATAAATAAAATAGAAAATGACAGAACTAAGGAACCGAAGAGCTATGGCGTCATTTCACAGACAATGAAACTGAAGCTCCTACATCAGAGATAATGAGGGCTCCTCCTGCTGGGCAGCTGTGGGCCCAGTAGCTGTCGCTCGCGTCCTCTGCTCTGCTTGCAGTGACCTCCTTCAGCTACCCCCAGTCACCTCGTCCTCGGGGGCTGGGCTGCAGCTCCCTGTGCTTTGGGGAAGGGGTGGGGGCCTTGTGCGCACCCAGCATCCACCGTAGCTCTGGGGGCTTTGGTGTGCCTGAGTCCTCCACATACTTCACGTCTTCGATCATGGGGACTCCAGGAGCAGCTTCATGGGCCAGAGGACACACTGCTGGGCAATGATGAGAAGGTGACCATGCAGAACCTCAGTGACCACCTGGCCTCCTACCTGGACAAGATGTGTTCCAGAGGTGGCCAACAGGGACCTGGAGGTAAAGATCTGCGACTGTACCAGAAGCAGGGACACGGCGTGGCCGCTCCTACAGGCCATCCAGGAGCACCTTGCACGACCCCAACACCACCAAGATCAACTATGTACATTTGACTGCTGACGACTTCCAGACCAAGTTAGAGATGGAGCAGGCCCTGCACCTGAGCGTGGAGGTGACATAAACTGGCTGCACAGGACGCTGAAGGAGCTGACCCTGGCCAGGACAGACCTGGCCATGCAGATTGAAGGCCTGAAGGAGGCACTGGCCTATCCAAAGAACCATGATGAGGAAGTCAGTGCTGCAGAGCCAGGTAGGTGGCCAGGTCAGTGTGGAGGTGGATTCTGCCCAGGCACCGACCCCGTCAAGATCCTGAATGGCATGAGGAGCCGGTGTAAGTCCTGGCCGAGAAAACAGGAAGGCCACCAAGGCCTGGTTCATCAACAGGTCCAAGGAGCTGAGCCAGGAGATCGCTGGCCACACTGAGCAGCTTGAGGTCAGCAGGTCCAACGTCAGTGACTACGACCGCATGCTGCAGGGCCCTGAGATCAAGCTGCAGTCACAACTTGGCATGAAGTTGCCCTGGAAGGCACCCTGGTGGAGGCTGAGGCATGCTTTGGAGCCCAGTTGGTGCAGATCCAGGTGCTGATCGGCAGCACCGAGGCCCAGCTGAGCAATATGCGTGAGGACACATGAGTGTACTACCTGCAATACCAGCAGCTGCTAGGACTCAAGCTGCGGCTGGAGCAGGAGCTCGACACCTCCCACAACCTGCCCAAGGTCCAGGTGCCACTACAACAGCCTGCCCAGTCCGCAAGGTCCTCTGAGTGGCCAGGTGAGCAAGCAGCACCCAGGTAGGTGCTGCAGCCCTGCCCTGCAGAAAACTGGTCCTGGGCACCCAGAAGGACACATCCTTGACCCAGCCCCATCTCACCTCCCAATAAAACTTAATGGACCCACCACACTAAGTAACGGTGAGGGACTTGAATCCACAACCATTTCTTCCTGCCCCAGCTCGGTCCTTTGAGTAGCTGGTAACTCCATCCAATCAGGAGCTCAGCTCAAATAATGCAGAGATCATCCTTTCACCACAGCTTGGTCCCTCAGGTTCACCGTAATCCTAAACCAGCAGGACCTTGAATGGCAGAGGTGCCTTTCCATGACTTTCACGTGCCGTTTTCTATGCTGCAGCCAGGCTCCTGAATTCTGATACATTTTCATTTTTAAAATGTATGTGATTTTGACATTCCGTGTATCAACATCTCTTTACACGAGCATAAAAATAAAATGTTTTCCGTACCAAGATCTTGAGTAATATTGAAGTTTAAGGAAAGTGAACTGTGGTTACCTGGGACACACGGATGAGCTGCCACAGAGGCAAGGCAGCTTGCTGCTGGGTAGATATGGGCAACGGATGAAAAAGCACTTCAGGGTCAGTATTAATGCGTAACTGAAAGCAAGCCAATGAAAGTTCGTAAAACAAAACAGGCCTGGGTGGCACATACCTGTCATCCCAGCACTCAGGAGCCCGAGGAAGGAGGACTGCTGCGAATTCGAGGCCAGCCTGGGCTGTACAACAAGACCCTGTCTCACAAAACAAAAAACAAACAAAAAATTTGTAAAACAAAGCATATATCTTTGGGAAAAGCCACAATATCAGACTGAACTATCTGGAAGAAAGTGACTCGGCATTTAAGTCAAAGAACATGCTTGCATTTTTTTTTTGTACATTACTCAAAATTCTGTTTTGTTTTGCTTTGTTTTTTAGATATGGTCTCACTATACAGTTCAGGCTGGCCTTGAGCTCACTCGGTAGCCCATACTGGTCTCAAACTCACAATGATCCTCCTGCCTCAGCCTCCAGAGTGCTGCGATGACAGGCGTGCGCCACCACACCTGGTTTACTCATAAATTCTCAAGTTGTAAGCAATGACGACTTTTCCTTCTGTTGGTGGCCAAGACAAAATTATACCAAAAATAGATACATATATTTTGAGGTATTATTCTTGTCTTGGATTGCTTTGCATTATCTTCAAAGCCATCTCTCATTTATAGGGATTGAAGTTTAAATTACAAGTGCCAGGCTAGAGAGTGGTACTGAAGTCAGTTTTGCCAGATCTTTTTAAAATTCAGAGTACTTTTAGTGCTCTTAGTGTGGATGTTTGGGGTAATAACAGCTTGTGTTTATTTTTCTTTTCCATGTTTAAGGCTCTAAAGTTAGTGCAGCGTGTGCAGTACCTAATTCACTCCTGCTTACCCTGCGGTGATTTCATGCCCTACTGCTAGCAATCACCCTTTTATACAGAGGGTCTCAGGGTCCTTATTCCTCCACAGCAAAATCTTAATCCAGCCAAGGCACACATTCCCAGCTAAAAGGAAAAGAACACACACCTCTGCTGATTGCTCTCGTTTTAAATTCGTGCCTACAAATCTCAAATGGTACAAAATGTAACCTGTGAATGTTACCAGCTCCATCCAGCCCTCTAATAGTCTCAATGAAAATTCCCAAAAGTGGGAACCAGTGTGGAAGGGGAAGAGTGCAGAAGATGACATCACAGACATCACCAGCACCTGGGGCACATAAGCCCTTGTGGGACACTGTAAGGACCTGGCTTTACTCCTGGGCTGAAGGATCATTGGATGGTTCTGAGCAGAAGGGGATGTGCCTGATTTCAATCACAAAAGCATCTCTCTAGCTGCTATTTTGAGAATAGACTTTAAGGGACAAGGACAAAAGCAACATCTATGACAGACATCATTATAATCCAAGCAAGCAGTGATGGACCAAGACAGTCATAGAGGGGCTGGGGATTTAGCTCAGTGGCATAAGTGCCTGCCTGGCAAGTGCAAGGTCCTGAGTTTGATCCCCAGTGCTGAGAAAGAAAAAAAAAAAAAAGACAGTCACAAAGTAGGAGCTTACCAAGAGAACTGTGTTTTGTTTTGTTTTTGAGACAGGATCTCACTAAGTAGGGCAGGCTGGCCTTGAATTCACTTATGTAGCCCAGACTGGCCTCAAACTCCTGGCAATCCTCCTGCTTCAGCCTTCTGAGTGTCAGAAATACAGGCATGTACAACCACCCCTGACCAGAAGTGAGCCAATGTGGACTATCTTTGCATGGGACCAGCAGAGTTTGCTGGTGATTTGGATGTGAAGCTTGGTGGAAAGTGAAAACCAAGAGTCAACAGTGTCATCAAAGTTTGATCTGAATAACCTTAGGGCTGGACTTGGCTTTTCCTAAGATGGAGAGACCATGTCTGGGGTGGGCGGTAGGTCTGGTGGATGGAGCTGGGGGGCGGTAAATGAGGAGTCTTGGGGGCTATGTTGAGTTGGAGACATCTGTATTAGCCTTGATACTAACTGTATTAGTTTCACATAACAATTAACACAGATTGGATGTCTTAAAATAGCAGAAATTCGTTCTCCATGGTTCTAGAAGGCAGAAGTTTGAAAATGAAGTTTCAGCAGGGCTGTGCTCACACTGAGGACCTCAGGGAAAGGCCATTGTTTGCCTCTTCCAGCTCCCGTGGCTGACAGTGCTTTTGACGTGTGGCCACATTCTCCTGATCTCTGCCTCCCTGGGAACATTGCCTTCTCTTCTGTTTCTCTTTGTTCTCCTCTGCACATCTTTTATAAAGGCATTGCTATTTGATGTAGGGCCCTAGCGACTTCCTCATCTCAAGACCCTAATTATATCTACAAAGATCTTTTTTTTTTTTTTTCAAATAAGCCCACAATGTTAGTGAACTTTCCATCACTGTCAGAAGTATCTGAGATCATCTTACAACAAGAAAGAAAAAGTTTTATTGTGGCTCAGGGTTCAAGGATTCAGTCTTCGGGCAGCTGGATACACTGCTTTTGAGCCTCTGGTGGGACTGCTGGGTGGAAATGGTGGAGAGAATCCATGGTACAGCAACCTGCTCACCTCCTATTCTGGAAGCAAAGACAACAGGAAGTGAGTGCATTGCCACTATGCCCTTCAAGGCCACGCCTCCAATGACCAATACCGCCCACCAGGCCACGCCTCTCAAAAAGTCCCACCACCTTCCAACATCACCAGGCTGCTGTGGAGCAGCCGTGAGCACATCCTAGATCCACACTGTAGCAGCCACAGTCTCAGGTTCCAGAGAGCTGATGTAGACACATCTTTCGAACCATCGCCATCTCTGATATCCAAATTGGGATAAGAGATGGGTGGTTTAATGTAAGACTGAAGTCCAGAAAACAGGTCTTAACTGCCAACATAAATCTGGAAGTAGAGAGTCAATGGAGAATATTTAAAGTCATGAGGCTGGGCTGGGGATTTAGCTCAGCGGCATAAGTGCCTGCCTGACAAGCGTGAGGTGGTGAATTCGATCCCCACTACGGAAAAAAAAAAGGCATGAGGCTAGAGGAGATCACCAGAGATGTGAAAACAGATGGAAAGCAGGAGGCATCTGAACACTGGGGCCTTCAGAGCGTGGGAGACGGGGAGGAACCAGACAGGAGCGTGGGAGTGAGCTGTGGCCACAGAGCTAGGAGAGAACTGGGACCTGTGGTCCTGGAAGCCAAGGAAGACACTTAGAAAAAGGAAGGAACAATCCAATACACCACCCGACGCAGTGGGAACATGAATACGAGGCCCATGTGTTCATTATTGGTTTTAGCGACATGGAGCTCAGAGGTGGCTTGGAGAAAGGCTTTTGGCTGGAAGAATGGAGGAAAAACATAACTGGAGAAGAAGGTTCAAGAGACAACAGGAGGCTGCAACCTGCGGGATTCAGTTATGAGCTCTGGTAGCTTTCATGTAAATGCTTTGGGACTTTCGGTATACAGGGAAAGATTAGGAACAGTAATGAAGGGCACCACGATGGAACTGTAGGTAACAACACTGAACCATACACTTGTGAAAGGGGCGTACTCTATATTTTATCACAATGAAACGTTTTAGTGAAAAGAAAGAGACCCTTACTTGGAGATGGAGAGGATAACCATTTGGAAAAACACTGTTGCAAATGGAAAGGAGTTGCTAGAGGAATCTTTGAAATTTCTCTTAAAATGGGGGTAGTTATAGGTGCTTCTTTATTGACATGAATGATCCAGTAGACGGATGGTCCACCCATGACAACAGGAAGGAGGCAGCTCCCCAGGCACAGGTGTGGGAGGAAAGGACATACCAAGAGAAATGCTGGACATTTCTCTCACTTGTTTCTGCTCCCATAGTGGGGCTTCCACAAAGGCATTAGTCAAGGATGAGGTTGATGAGTGTGTTTTTTGCATGCTTGAAGCCCTGGGGTTAATGCCCAGCACCAAACAGAAACACAGGACAGGGACAAGATGTTGAGGAAAGGTGTCACTTAGTAACCTATAAAGAGGGAGAAATGAACTGGGTCCCCAACCAGCACAACAGCACCTCTGGCAATTCTTAGGAAGGTCAGGTATCGTCTGCTTCTTGTCATGGAGTATGGGCTCAGTTATCTGTGCTGACCACACCCTCCAGGCAGAGCCACTCCCTGGTCTTGTCTGAGCAACCTGGTCTAAAGCAACGGATGTCATTGAAGTTAGTGGTGTTGGGAGTCCTCCTGCCTCAGCCTCCCACATGCTGGAAATGCAAGTGTGTGCCACCAGACCCAGTTCCAGTGTTCTCATCTTGAAAATGAAGATACTAGGGACTCATGTGTTTGTTAGAAGAGAGTATATCTATTATTATTAACAGGCCGGGCACAGTGGTGCATTCCTGTAAACCAAGAGCTTGAGAGGAGGCTGAGGCAAGAGGATCACTGTGAGTTCAAGGCCATCCTGGGCTACGTGGTAAGACTCTCAGAAAAAAAGTACTATATATTATTATTAACACAAAATGATGCCATCCTGATGGATTTGTATCTTTTTATTGTGCCATTTAGCTGTGCTGGGACCCAGGTTTTGCTGAGTGACAGTCATGAATCGAGGGTGGGCAGCCGAGACTGGGTGTGAGCCAGAGAAGGATTTAAGGGCAGGTTCCACGCTTGTGAAAAGCTGGCGGGAGGGGCGGTGAGAGGGTGGGGGTTGGGGGCCCACTGGGGTGGACCCGTTTCCAAAGGGTGCCTGGGGCTGAGCTGGAAAGACCAGGGCGGTGGCACCCAAGGCTTTAGGGCGATGGCTTGCCATCGTGACTAACGACAGCCCGCACTGGGCTGTGGAGCCAGGGAGGAGCTCAAGGGAGCACAAGTCCGTGGGAGGACTCCTGCAGAAGTGAGACCTGGTGGTGGGTGAATCATCTGCCTTCTTCTGTCTTTCAAGAAAAGGAGAGGAACACCCAGGAGATGGTGATGAGGAGGCACAGGCTCAGTCTTTAAGGACGAGGGGAATAGACCAGCCCCCCCCCCTGCGGCAAACTGAGGAGTTGGGGGGACAGAGGGGGAAGGCCCAGCAGTGGCCCTGGTCTGGGGGTTTGAAAGCACCTTCCTGCAGGCTTGCTGGTGATTATCTAGCATGGCCCCGAGCCCTGGCTGTCCGCTTAGCCTGCAAAAGGGGAGTCACGAACTGGATACTGCCCCGCAACTGTAGACCCAAGAAGGTGACCGCAGGCTCGAAGTCACAAATTTCTCTTTCTCTTTTCTTTTCTTCATTTGTCCTATATCACTTGCAAACTTTAAAATTTTTTTTCATTTTTGTTTTCTCATGAAGGTAAACATTGTTTTGACTCATTTGTGTTTTGGGGGGGTTTTGTTTTGTTTTGGGGGGAGGGGGCTTTTGTTTTTGTTTGTTCCTTTCTCCCCTTCTGTCTTCTTACCAGTTTCCTGAGGTTTGGGTAACCTCCTTTTGTCTTTCAGCCTTGCTTCTAATTTCTTTCTCTTCTGTTATTTATTTTTCCTCTCTTTTCCCTTTTAAATTTTCTCCCTGTAGAGTACAATCACTCCGCTGAGTGGATATTTACTGTATATAACTTTCTGTCTTGGATTTTGTTATATAACCATAAATCCTGTACCTATGGTTGAAGGTGACAAATTAATAGTTACCATGGTTTATGGTTTTCTAGCCTATGCTTGATGCTATTGTTATTTCTGATTGTACTGCATTAGCCAAGGTGACAGTCATCGTGAGCTATTGTTCTTGGTCTTCTCTGGATGCTGATACAGATTATACAGGGGTCACAGACATTACTTTAGTCCAGTACCAAAGAATTGGGCACTAGACCAAACAGGCAGCAACCCTTCAGCTCTAAATTGAAGAGACAGGATGTTTTGTTTTGTTTTGTTTTTTTGCATCAGGAATCAAACTCAGGGTGTTGCACTTGCCAGGCAGGTGCTGTGCCACTGAGCTATGTTCCCACGCCTGAAGCTGCAGGACCTTGGGACAGACTCAAAAGCCAAAAACCAGCTATGCCTAGAAGGCATCTCTGAAAAGTAGTTATTTCCTAATACTAATAATAAATCGATCTACCCCAAGTAATTTACAAATCCTAATGAAGAAAACAAATACTGAGAAAACTTGGAAGCAAGATACAATTCTTCACCCCAACTCAGGGCCAATCAAGGGGTCAATGAAGAGGAAGAAATCTAACCTTCCCAGGTGAATTTTATGAACTAGTGGCACTAAAAGCAACCAAACAGATCAATAAGTCTCTTGACAAAAACAAAAACAAAAAAAGACTAAAAAAAAAATAGAGGAGCTTAGGAAAGACATGGAAACCATAAATACCCAAAATAGAAAAGAACTGGGTTCCATAAAACAGACTGAGATAGAAAAGAGATTAAAAATTCTACTGAAACTATTCACAGTAGATTCAAATATTGTGATGATAGAATATCAAATCTAGAACACAGGACTGTGTTTGGTGATCATCAAATGAAAGACCTCTCAAAAATAGGAAGGGGCCATGAAAAATCAATTCGACAGCTGCTAGATGATACAAAGAAGACTATTATAAGGTTAATTGGAATCAGTGAAAAATCAAATGATATCACAAAGGACATTTTAAAACCCGCTCACAGAAGAAATGGCAGAAGGCTGTATGTGGTGAGTCACATCTATAATCCCTGTGCCTGGGAGGCTGAGACAGGAGGATTGCTGCAAGTTCAGAATTAACCTAGGCTACAGAGTGAGTTCAAGGCCTGTCTGATCTACTTAGTGAAATCCTGCCTCAAAAAACAAAACAAACAAACAGAAAATCCAAGCAAACAAAAAAGAAGTATTTTCTCAAGCATGGGGAAAGAATTTGAGATACCGGTAAGTAATATTGAACTCCAGTCACTATCAGGGAAAAAAAAACCTACATCGAGACATATAGTAGTCAAGATTCTAGAAATTCAACAAAAAATTCTAAAAGCTGTTAGAGGAAAGAAATAAATTACCTACAAAGGAAACCCCATCAGAATCACAGCAGACTTCTCAACTCAAAACCTTAAGTCAATAAGAGCTTAGAGTGAAGTATTTTAAGCCCTAAAAAAAAAGAATCTGCAACCTAGATGATGTATCCTGAAAATTATCTTTCTAAATCAATAGAGAAATAAGATAATTCCATGATAAAGAATACCTGAAGGAATTCATAACCATCAAATTGGCTCTCCAAAGACATCCTTAGAAAAAGACAAGACAACAATTCTAAGAATACAAATAAAATGAATCTACCAACTATAGCAAGCAATTAAATAGAAGGGAAAGAAAGGGAATCAACAATAGGAAAATAAGCCAATACAGTCAGGTTTTTAATATTTTATTTTAAAGAGATAAAACACAGATAAATCAAGAAGTAAACAGAGCTGGGGATTTAGCTCAGTGGCACAAGTGCTTGCCTGGCAAGTATGAGATTGTGAGTTCCATCCCAGGTACAAAACAACAAAAAAGCATTCAAACAAACCTAAAAAACAACAACAACAAAAGAAAAAAAAACCCAGCTAAATAAGTTTTCAAAACAAGATGATAGGAATTTAACCATGGTTGGATTCTGTACATTGTTATTGTCAAAATAATTACTCAGTTACCAGACACAGAAATAAAACAAAACAGTAAAAAAGAACAAAACAAAACATTGGATTTCAAAAGCAAGGCAGGAGAAAATCCCCCACAGTTAACACAATGCACACTGCCATCCTTCAAGTAGATGCCCAGACCACCAGCCCAGGCCTGCAAGATCAACCAAACAATACACACAAGCATCAAACTATTCCTTTCACCCCAGTTGCTATGGTATCACCCTCAGTCCCCTGAACCAGCCAGTTGCTTATCAAAGGAGCGTAGTGAGGAACGCACTTCTGGTTTCCCAGCCTGGTTCTGCTTCTCGCTGAGCCTCTTCCCACCCCCATAGTTGAGCCTGGTTCTTTTTTTTTTTTTTTTGTCTTTTTCATTTTTATCGGTACCGGGGATCGAACTCACGACCGCCTGCTTGCAAGGCAGGCGCTTATGCTGCTGAGCTAAATCTCCAGGAGCCTGGTTCAAGGGAAGGCAAGGCTCTCAGTATATGCCAGGTATAACCATCGATACGAATGGTGTCAATTCACCAAGCAAAAGAAACAGATTGGCAAAATAGATTAAAAACAAGATCCATCAGGAACAGTAGCAGAGGGGGCTCACAGAGCGGGACAGACAGTGGAATGAAGGGGAAAATAGGCAACCAACAGCAGCAAAGTATTACGGCAGAGATGAGGCAGAGAGGGTTGAGCATAAGCACTAACATAGATGGCCTCAGTTCACCAGTAAAAAGAGACACAGGTAGACTGGATCAGGAGACAGGATCCATCCAATACCCTTTATACACGGCACACGTTTAACTTGAAAGGGGATTTATATACTTAAAGTCAAAGGTGAGAAAACCATTTTCTATGTGACAGAACCAGAAAAAAAGTGGGGGGGTAGCTTGACCATCAGCTACAGATTGGTTAGAAAGCCACGACACTTTTATGCAATGGAAAACTGGTCAGCTATAAAGAAAGATAACCTTAAGGCTCTTGTGGGTAAATGGATACAACTTGAGGAGTAAAACGGTTCAGAATCACTTAGGTGAACAGCGGGTTGCCTCCCTAATCTAAAAACTAAAGGAGTTAGTGGGATGCAAAATGTACAATGCACCCTGTGAAAGTGAAAAGGGAGGAATTGTCTAAAAGGGGAAGGCGGTGGCCATTGTTAATCTAGTATCATAATTTGAAACCCATATTGCTTTCATTGTTCTGTTTAGTTTGGTTTATTCTGTTTCAGCTTGTCTAATCATATTATATTTGATGTGGCATGGACAGCTATCTCAAAGATAACAAAATATGGTAACCACTTTTGACTTCCTGTTGTATTGTTTTTAATCCCTGTGTTGCTTTCATTGTTTTGTTTTGACTGATTTTACTCAATTTTATTTTGTTTGATTGTATCATGTCTGATGGTATAGGCCAACTACTTTGAAGACAATAAGATGCATTATGGTACCCATTGTAATTTCATTGTTATCCTCTTTTGAAGTCTTAGATTGTTTCCATCGTTTTGTTTTCATTGGCTTTATTCTGTACTATTTTGTTTGATTCTATTATGCCTGATGGCATGGGCAATTCTTTTGAAGATAATAAGAGGCATTAAGGTTAAAAGAAAAGAAAAGAAACAAGATCCAAAAATGTGATGCATACAAGAAACACATTTAACTTAAAAAAAATTCAGCCTTCCCAGTGCCCAGGTTTGCCTTGAACTTGCAGCAATCTTTCTGCTTCAGCTTCCTGAGTGCTGCAATTACAGGCAAGTGCCACCACACTCAGTCTTTTTTTTTTGGTCAAAAAAATTCATAGAGGGGCTGAGGATTAAGCTCAGCGGCATAAGCGCCTGCCTTGCAAGCAGGCAGTCGTGAGTTCCATCCCTGGTACCGATAAAAAAGAAAAAGACAAAAAAAAAAAATTCATAGAGTAAAAGTCAAAGGTTGGAAAACAATACTCCATGCCACACAGGAACCTGGAAAAAAGCAAGGGTAGCCATTCTATTTACAGACAAAATGGACTTCAAACTACAACTTATCAAGAGAGGCAAAGAAGGTCACCATAAACTTGTTAAGGAACAATCCAAGAGGAAGAGATAATCATAAATGTATGTGCACCAAATACCAACTATATAAAACAAACACTAATGGATAGGAAAAATATGATAAGCACTAATAAAATTGTGACAGGGGATCCTCAATACTTCACTATCACAAACAGATAGATCAACAAGGCAAAAAATCAACTAAGACATATCAGAGCTGAACCAAAGCTTTGAACAAATGGACTTACTGGATCCTTACAGTGTTCCACCCAATATCGATAGAATACACCTTCTTCTGTGCTGCACATGGAACTAACATTATCCCATGCATATTAGCGGATAATAATGCAATGAAATTGGAACCGATGGTAAAAGAAACCACAAAAACTACATAAACACGGAAATTAAATAACACCCTCCTGAACAATCAATGGATCACAGATGAAATTAAAGAAAAAATTAGACAGTTTCTACAATTAAATGATAATCCCAATATGACATATCAGAATTTATGGCATGCAATGAAAACAGTCTTATGAAGGAAATTTATAGTGATAAATTCCCACATCAGAAAACAGAGCAAGCTCAAATAAATAATCTAATGTTGAACCTCAAGATACTTGGGGAAAAAAAGAGCAAGTAAAATCCAAAGCTAGTACACAGCAGGAAGTTACACAGATGAGAACAGAAATTAATGCAGTTGAGACTAAGAAAACAGTACAAAGAATCAATGAATCAGAGCTGGTTCTTTGAAAGATTACATAAAATAGACAAACCCTTAGCCAACTCTGAAAAAAAAAAAAAAAGGAAGACTCAAGTCCATGCAATGAAGAATTAAAAGGATAATAAAAAACTGAAAGAAGGCAATGATCTAGTCAAAATGTATCTGGCTCAAGTATCATTTTAATAAATAAAAAAAGTTCTAATAAAAAAGAATTAAGAAGGTGATATTGCAACAGATTCTGCAGAACTCTAGAAGATCATCTGTATCTGCTTTGGGAACCTATACTCCAATAAGATGGAAAACTCAGAAGAAATGGAGAGAGTCCTAGATACATATTAATTACCACAGCTGAATCAAGAAAATATAAATATTCTAAATAATCTGATATCACGAATGAAATTAAATAATAATAATAAACTACTATCAAAGAAAAATCTAAGTCCTGATGGATTCACTGCTGAATTCTATAAGAGCTTTAAAGATCTAATACCACTACTCTTCAAAATCTTTAACGAAATTGAAAAGAAGGCAATACTCCCAAACTTTCGCCTGAAGGAAGCATTACCCTGATACCAAACCAGGGAAGATCCGACCATAAAGGAGAATGACAAGCCAATCTCCCTAATGAACATAGATGTACAAATCTTCATTGAGGTACTGACAAACAGAATCCAGCAAGTCATCCAGAAGAT
Organism: Cavia porcellus; assembly: GCF_034190915.1. Taxonomy (NCBI): domain Eukaryota; kingdom Metazoa; phylum Chordata; class Mammalia; order Rodentia; family Caviidae; genus Cavia; species Cavia porcellus. Next base: position 15,284,613 of record NW_026947502.1, on the reverse strand, counting down.
TATGCACAATAACCAGGTAGGATTCATCCCAGGGATGCAGGGATGATTCAACATGTGCAATGAATAAATAAAATATAGCTCATTAACAAAACCAAGGACAAAAGCCACACAATCATCGCAATAGACACAGAAAAGGCATTTGAAAAAGTCCAACATCCATTCATGATAAAAACCCTACAGAAAATTGGAATAGATGATCTTCATCTCAATCTGCTAACAGCCATGTATGACAAACCAACAGCCAACGTCATACTAAATTGTCAAAATCTGAAAGCCTTCACTCTAAAATCAGGAATAAAACAAGGATGTCCACTGTCATCACTCCTGTTCAATATAGTTCTGGAAACATTAGCCAGAGCAATAAGACAAGAGGGAGAAATAAAAGGACTCATTGTTTCTCCCCGATTATGTTTTGAAATTTTGTTGTGGTTTTTCTTCTCCTCCTCCTCCTACTTCTTCTTTTTCTTCTTCTTATCTTTGAAATAAAATGGATTTAGAAAAAGAAAAAAGAGAGAAAAGGACCATGGGTAGGAAAGGAAGAGGTTAAATTATCATTATTTGCCATAACACCATACTCTTCATAGAAGCCCTCCATAAATCCCTCCAAAAGACTCCTAGAATTAATAACCAAATTTGGCAACATAGCAGGATATAAAGTCATCGCTAAAATCAAAAGCATTCCTGTACATGAATGAAAAATTCACGAAGAATTTAGGGAAACAACACCTTTCACAATAGCATCTAAAAAAAATGAAATACTTAGAGGAGTCCATCTAACAAAGGAAGTGAAAGACGTTTACATTGAAAACTACAGTACACTGACAAAGGGGACTGTAAAGAAGAGGATATGAGAAAATGGAAAGATTTCCTCTGTTCTTGGACAGACAGAACCAATATAGTGAAAATGGCCATGCTTCCAAAACCGTTATGCTGATTTAATGCAATCCTAATCAATTCCAATCAAACTCCAGCAGAACTAGAGAAAACAGTGGGGGAAATAAGGAAAATCAAGATATACCATGTGCAGGGACAGATTCCCTAAGGTGAATGTGATTGGTCTGCATAACAAATATGTACTAATAAAAACATAAAGTTACATAATAGCGAAGGGGCATGGCAGCCAGGCAGGCAGAGGAGGCGCAGGAGACACACAGGAGCTTGGGGAAGGTCCTCTGGTTTCAGTTTCTTCTGCGTTGTGGGTGTACAAAGAGACTAGCTGAATGCGAGCAAGGATCAGGAAGTAGTGGATGTTCCCGGGAAGATTAGACAGCATAAAATAGGGACCTCAGAGGAAAAGGAAACGAACTAGACAATGACTTAAACTTGAGTCTGCGTCCGATGAACCCAGAGCTCCTGTGAGAAGCGGAGTGCTGGGCTCCACCCCTAGCCTCTGACTCAGGAGGTCTGAGCTGGGCCTGAGAGTATTTGCACCTCCCAGTACCCCACCCCCCAACACACACACACACACACACACACACACACACACACACACACACACACACGATGCTGAGGGTCCAGAGAACATGTCTGAGAACTGCTGGCAAGATGCAGCAGTTTGCCTGACCCCCAAGGCAAGCCTACCCATGCTTAATGCCGGTGACTCTGCCAGCCTGGCTGGGTTTAACCTGCACTGAATGCTATGTGACACGAGAAAGGCTAGAGGCTAGGGTGACTGCACAGACAATATTGGACTGAAAAACCCAGAACTGAATCTGGACGAGGTGAGAAGGGGAGACAGCAGAGGCATACAAGACTCAGGATTTCAAGGATGACGGAGACCTGAGGTTCAAAGGAAGTGAGCTGGAGAGGTGGAAAGTGATGGACAGAGAGTGACCAAGCATTCCGAGTGGCTGAGTGAGGTGCAAGGCAGGTGACTAGTGGAAAGGAGGTCAGCCTTGGAAGGTGCACCCACCTGTTTCCTCTCTGCAAAGACAGACTCAAAACAGGAACTGTGTCACAGAGAGACGGTGGAGCCAGGGAGCTAGAATCCTTGAGCATGGGGAAGAGGGGCACGACCCGCAATAAAGGAGGCTACATGCCACGAATCTCCTGTTTTGGAGGGCCCGATTCCAAGTTCAGTTAATCACATGCTTCTTGCACAAATGACTCCATTCTGGTTGGATCTGGTCTGTTGGGGTCCAGTGCTTAGTACTAAACATTGGCTTCCTATAAATTTCCCTGAGCCCCTGACAATCTGGGGCTCCAGTTTAGCTTTCTCTTGTCCTTGACCTCACTTCTATTCCATCAGCAAGCAGGTGAGTTCTGGAGAGACAGGAGAATGTCATTGGGGCCAAGTGGTCTCCGCTCCAGTTTCTACTCTGGGTGACCTCGGTAAACTACCCAATCTTTCCGTGCTTTGGTTTCCCCATCTGTAAAATGGGGTTAAGAAGAGTAACCATTCAATGATTTAATTTACTCATATCCTAGAAGACTGCCTTGCATACTGTATGACTAAGTTGTGTTTGCTATTATTCTTTGCAAAGCACACTCCAAATCTATCTGCGGTGCTGTAACACCCGGGCAACCCGCCATCCTCACTTTCTGGAGCTCTGCAGCAGCTTCCTTCACGGGCGCCCTGCCTCTGCTCCCCCTCTAACCCATTCTCATGCTGCAGCCAGGGGCATATTGGAAAACTGCAGCTCAGTCTGTGGTACTCTGCTTAAAACCCTCCAATGACTTCTCTAATCACTACACGTGGATTACAACAGAGGCCCTCACAATCCAGCCTCCCTCTCCGCCTCATTTCCTCCTCCCCAAACCCCTTTCCTTTCCTCTTATGCAAAGCCCATTCCAGCTCTGAGCCTCTGCACTCACAGCTGCTCCTCTGCTCAGGCTGGATTCTTACTGTCACTCATGATGCCTTTTGGAAAGCTGGAAAAGCAAGACAGGGAAGGTTCTATGTCAACAAAAATGGTTAGCAGCCTCACTTCTGTGCTCTGGGGCTTTTCCCATCGGGACCTGGGAGCTCTGCACAAAGATCTCAGAGGCTTTGTCCTCTGAGTCCCACCCCACCTTGGCTTTGGAGCTATGCGTCCTTTATTTCTAGATTGTGCTTGCCTGAGGGCCAAGCTAATTCCAGCTGCATCAAAGAAGGTTCTGCACCCACTATGAACTCTGAACCAGTCCACAGCTCTGGCTGAACCCAGACATGGAGCCAGCTGTTACACAACAAACGTTTCGGGTGTCTGCCACTTGGTCCATTCTCCCTCTGCTTTAGAAGCTCCACACCAGTGAACATGGTGCTGGCTCTCTTCACCAGCGTACCGCAAGAGCTCAATGCAGTGCCTGGCACAGAGCAGGAACTAATAAACACTAGCCGAGTGAACTTGCTCCTTTCATCAACCCAAGGGCAGGTACTGTCGACATCCTGTGTTTTAAATGAGGCAACAAAGACAGCCTTGCTTTCTGAGGTGACCCAGCTCACAGAGGCAGCCCGGATGGAATCCAAATCCAGGGATTCTTTCTTCATACCTCAGGCTTTCTACTATAGGAAGCCAGTGTCAGTAGCTGCAGTTACTAAGGAATATTGTTAAACTTGGCCATCCAAGTGTGTGCTGGCAATAGAATGTTTCTAGTTATTTTTTAGAGATTGCTTTGCTTACCTGGCATAATGGCTTTCATGCTGTATTAGGGGGTGCTGCAGAAGATGAATAGGAACAAAATACTCAAATGATTCATGGACCTTAGAGAGCAGAATAAACTTGCAGCTGGCCAGGTTTGAGATGGGCTCGTGGTGGCGGTTACTGGAACAGGCTGCATGGAAGGGGTGTCTCTCCATGTTGCAAGCCTTTTATGTAAAGGGCTACCTGATAAAACAGCTTTCCAGGCCACACACTTCCCTTTGCAACAATTCGCCTCTGCCAGAAGAGCAACCATGCAGCCACCGAGAACACATAAACTGATGCGCATGGCTGCAGCTCAGTAAAATTTCATTTGCATGAATAGGCACCAGGTCAGATTTGACCTACGGGCTGCAGCTTGCTGGCTCTTATTTGTAAAGAAGATAAACGGGGCATGGTGCCACAGAGCTGTAATCTTAGCACTCTGGAAGGCTTGGGGTAGAAAGATCCGAAAGTTTGAGCCCAGCTTTGAGCTACTTTGATGAAACCCCATCTTATAAATAGAAAATAAAAACAGGATGGAGATATAACTCAGTGCAAACATCCTGGGTTCAGTCGCCAGAACACAAGCTAGATCTGACTTTTGTTTGTTTCTGTTTTTTTGACTTTTTGAGATAAGGTCTTGCTATGCAGTTCAGGCTGGCCTTGAGCTCACTTTGTTGCTCAGGCTGGTGTCAAATTTGCAGTGATCCTCCTGCCTCAGCCTCCCAAGTGCTGGGACTGGCCTTCAGATTTTTTGAAAGAAGATGAAAATCAGGATCTAAAAACATAGTACTGGCTGCCAGTTTGTACTCCTTACTTCAGTAGCCTTTCATATTACCCCAGAGATTTGTATACTGCTGTTCATTAAATAATATGAAAATAACAATCATATACCCATGAATATGAGAAATAACGTAGTTCAAAAGAGAAAAATTCCTCTGGGCCAGGAAATAGTTACAGAGGGCTATAGGGAGCAGATTCAGAAACAGGCATGGTTTTTCTTTGTAACATGCAGGGTGTGGGAACATTCCCAGCAAAAGCAATGACCTGAGAAAACTGTCCAAGGAATCACAATATCCATTCTGACAGGCAACAGCAGGCGAAGGCCCGAGCTACAGGCAGGCTCATGGCTGCCGATGGGTGGAAGACTGCTGCAGGACCCCGGCAGCACACACAGAAGGGTTCTTTCATAAAACTGGGGTTAGTTGTGCCCCACTAAACTGGGGGCCAGGGAGCCACCAAAATGGAGAGGCCACTAAGAGACTGTTGTAGTTACAGCACAGAATGTCAGAGTCGGGAGGATGCTCAGATGGCCAGCCGTGCCCCTGCTGACAGATGGGGAGCTGTGATCTGAGAGGAGATGTCACATGCCCAAGGCCACATGACAAGCACAGGCAGAGGCAGACCTGACACCTGCGCTCAGCACACACACACACACACGCACACGCACATGCACATGATCTGGAAATGTAGACTTTCACAGAGGAAAATCAGAGTTTAGTATTATCCCAGAGACCATAAAAAATCCAACATGAAATGTAAAGACAGCAAGAAAAGGTGAAAAAAATTCAACAGAATAAGGTTCGGTAGTTTCAATCCATAATTCTTCCTCCAGTGAAATTCTAATGCCCCGACAAGAAGATGGGTAAAGGACAGTACAAGAAGAAATACAAAGTACAGATATTTGTATTTTTTAGAACTGGAGGCTTAGTGGGATTCCATGTAGTACAGTTAGAAAACCTGTCCAGGAAGGTCGGGGGAGCCACTTGCTTCCCCTCCTTCAAGTCTAAGGGCCACACCACCCTAATGAGTTTGCGAACCGCATCTTAGGTGGTCTGGATGACCCAGGCAGCAGATCATTGGCACCAGTGAGAGACAAATGGGAGGCACCTGGAATACAAGGGTGTAGCGGTTGATTGTGTCAACTGAGAGTTCAGAAGCTTACCTGAGTTGGCTCAGCAATTCTATACCCTTGGGTGCAGAGGACACACCGTAGGCTGGCTCTTGGGCTGGTTGGTATAAAAGGGGAATGGGGAAGGACAGACTCACCTTGAGCTTGGACATCCTCCTGACTTCCAGCACAGGCTCTTCAGCTTCCGATTTGGCTCCTTCCGCCTTCCGGTGTAGACCCATGGCCCTCCTGATGCGGACTTGAGCAGGACACTGCAGTGAGCTCCAGACCTTGCACCGAGCTTGCACCGCCTTGGGTGTGCAGACCCCTCTGCACGCTTCCTCATCCAGCTCTGTGGCTGACCAACCTAAGCCTATCTTGTAATTTCTTATATGCTTGAGTAGCTTGTGTTCTGTTCTCTAGTAAAGTGATGGGCCTCAACCTGGGGCCCAACACAGCTTGGAGACTTGGAGGTGACTCACCAGTCCAAACACCTTCCCGCACACCTACACCAGCAGCATTAATCTCCAGCTCCATGGAGAACTTCACCACCATGGCAGCAGCTTCGCCTCCCTCCTTGAGTTCCTCTTCCTCCTCCTTTTCCCCTTAGCCCTTCTGCCCACTTCTGCTCCTGCTGTCCTGTGGTCACCAATACATGTAGCCACTTACATGCATGAGGTGTATGCTTGGCCATTCTTGCCTCATTGCACCCAAGAACCTGGACCATTCTTTGAACTATTCAACTGTAATAGTGGCACATGCCTGTAATTCCAACTCAAGAGGCTAAAACAGAAGGATTATAAATAAAGGCTTATTACCTTATCTGCGTGATAGAATATTGTGTAGCCATTAAAAATATTTTTGAAAGATTTTTCTAGGCAGCTCACAAAAAATGCTGATTTGAGGCCTAGAAAACACTATATACACATACTCTGTTATGGATTAAAAACTGGTGGTCAACTTAACGCCAGCTAAATTAAATCAGCATAGTGCTGAACATAGATGTTCCACCTGAGGAAAGTTGCCAGCATAAATAGAGACGTGGAGAAGGAGAAGTTAGATATTGTGGCTTCTCCTATGTGTTGCTGTTTGAGCTGTTGGTTCTCCTGGAGGAGCTCATCATGACTAGCTTCCACAGTGTGAGTTTGATCACTGTCATCAAAGGAGCTCAGGACCTTGTTGGTGAGAATGGCTGCGGTTCACTTTGGGGAGCTCTGGTCCTTACAACACTTCCTGGCTCTGGAGGGGAAGATGTGTGCCACTTGATCTCCAGGATGAACTCGTCACTCCAGCTTCCTGGCATGTACTCTACTGTTCTTATTGTTACAGGAGCACAAGGACCTCCGTGTCGCTGAGAATGGCTGTGGTGCTTTTCAGGACAGCCCTGGTCTTTGTTGTGAGTATTGACTTCTTTGCTCCAGTGTAGAACCTTCAACCTACCAGCACAGCTCCTTCACCCTGCTGGCATAGACTTTCTAGCTTCCACCGCTGACCTTTGGGCCTTCTCATCATGGATCCATAAAAGAGACTGGTGTAAGTCCTTTTTGTGGGCTCCAGACCTCCAGTTGGACTCATGGGAGGCATTGTCATGAGTGCTGGGTCTTCATTTGGACTCATGCAAGACATTGCTGTGGGATCCAGGCCCTTGGCAAAATATTCTGAGTCTTTAGTGTTGTGGACAGATTTCCTGCCCTTTCCTGTGTTAACTCTGGGTGACCATTATAAAATAATATTATAAAATTCTATGTCCTAATTCTGGTTGTTCTCTTTACAACTCTTGACTACAACATAGTCCATAGAAAATAAATTGATGAGTCCACAGGATTTATTCAGCACCCTGTACACACCTGTCATTATTGCAATTTGATCTTCACATAACCCTACCAAGAGGATACATACTACCCTTAACAACATTTTGCAGATAAGGCATCTGGGGTTAACTAACTTGCCTGAGATCATCAATGGGTGAGAATCAAAGCCAAGAGCCAAGTCTGAGGAGGTCTTATGCTGAGCCTTAGCTTTACCTGCTAGGGGACCTGGGGGGAGACAATGCATCCATGGGTGCGAAGTTCCCTATGTCAGTAAATGGGATTGCACACACACTCTGCCCTCCAGCAGATCCTCCTGGCTCAGTTTCCAATCTGGCCTTTTCCCCGTCCTGTGTAACTTTCTCCTTGTCCAAACCCTGGGTGGATCCCTGCTGGATGATTCCCACATCTCCTGCATCTCTGCCTTGCCCTCACGGTCCACATATGCACAGCCCAGGATTCCTGGGTCCAAGACATTAGTAAAATGTCCTTGACAGTGTTACAAGGGGAGCGAAACCTGTGTAACAAAAATATTTAATGGATTTCCCAGCCCCTCCCTCCACCCCAGCCAGACCGGGTTCCCTTGGCAGAGTAACTGCAACCTTAACCCTTGGCTCCTTTGACTTTGGGTCTCCACAGGCCTGCAGATTGGAACAGCCCCTCATGGAAGGTGACTTTGTGATATCCTGGTAGCCTGTGGAAATCAGGCCCCCCTGTCGGCAGTGTGTGTCTCCCAGCTCCAGGGTCACTCAAGCAGGCTCGTCTGGTCATGTTTTACTATCCAGTCTCAGTCTCCTTCCTGTCCATTGTCAGATTAGGGAGGTCTGGCAGCCTCAGGGGCTTTGAAGTTAATGGTCCCGTTTATTCCTTCCTCCTGCAGTCTGGCAGGGTCATGGGCCTCACTGCATTGTTCACCGAGGAATCCTCGCCAGGTTGGAGGTGCCTATTACCCAATGATTCCAGAGTTCCCAAACCAGGCCAGATGCCGGGTGTGGCCCCAGTGTTGACAGAAAGAAAAGCCAGTGTTTTATAATCAGGAGATACCACAGTCAGGTCCCCCACGGGCTTTTTGCAGAGCTCCTGTCCGGTTCTAGAGGGCAGGGACTTGGGCAGGCTCCAGCGGGTTTGGTTGCTATCATGCATGAATGACAAAACCACCTTACAGAGCTGTCACTCACATTTCCTCTTTTCTCAATGATCACAACCCTGAAAAGGCAGGGTAGCACCTCCCTGTAACTAATAAAATCAAGGCCCAAGAGCATAAGTGTCTAGTGGAAGGTCACAGAACTGTCTGGGTCTTGTGGAAAAGGAGACGATGACACCTTCCCGTCCAAAATCGAGGCCAGGTGGTTGCTTTCAGCCCCACTCCACTTCCCACCCCATCAGTTCTGTTTATCATGCATCTGCTGCTTATTAATTCATTCTGTAAACCTCCATGGCTCAGGCCCTTATTCTGAGTACTGTGCTGGGTGCTGGGGGTACAAAGTCACAGTCCTGTCTTCAAGTATGTGTGAGACTCAACTGAGATGGTTCAGGTGAGCTGGTGGAAAGGAGACAGGACTCACTCTCTCTCTCTCTCCCTGTCTCTCTCCCCTTACTCCTCTGGACTGGAGCTTGAACCCACGGCAGTCTTTCTACCAAACTACATCCCAGACCTTTTTCATCTCTTATTTTGATCTTGCTAAACTGACCATGCTGATTTTGATCTTGTGATCTTCCTGCCTCAGCCTCCCAGAGTGTTAGTGTTGCAGGCAGCTGAGTTAGTTAAAAATATTATAGGCAGTGAGACAGGGATAGGTCCTCAAAGGAGCCAGTGCAGAAGCCCAGATACCCTGCAACTATGGGGGGGACAGGCACTTCCTGCTGTGGGCCAGGCCTCAAGACAAAAATCAAGCAAATGCACCCATATCCTTAAGACTGATATTCTAAATAGATCCCTATCACCCTGAGGAAGCCAGGAGTCACCATTCCAACCCCCTAAGGGAAGAGTCACTGCTCTCTAAGAATGCCCACTTTCTGCCTGACTCGATTCCCATTTGTCCCTAATGTAATCAATTTTACCTGAACTATTAATCTTATTGGTTAAACATAGTTCTGTCCCACCTTATGCCCATTTGTGAGTTCCCAGTTTTCCCCACTTTGATCCCATCTCACCCCATGATTTTACTCTGTAAGTCTCTAGAAAAGACAGAGCCCTTGGCAACCTGCTCGGGACCTCTTCTGTCTCTCTATAAATATATTCTACTCTTCACCTCCATTGTTCCTAAAATTCATTCTTTGATTTTGGAGAACACAAACTCATACCAGACATAGTAAGTTGGGAGTTTCATTCCCCCAGATCACTAGGGTTACAGGCATCTTGATTTTCTCCCAGCTTGACTTTCTCATATTTATGGACAAAAATACTAAAAAGTACTATAACACCTAGATAATATTTTTTTAAACAAGCAAGGAGAGATTTTTTTGCCCTGACAATTACCCATGGAGGTTTAGGTTGGGAGCAACCAAGAGGGGACAGAATATCTGTGGAAGGAAACACAAATACATTTCTTCCAAGATGATGCTCAGAAGGGGTCAGATGGAAGCAAAACTGGCTATGCAATTTGTGGAACCCACTGCAAAATGAAAATAACAGGCCATATCTTCAAAAGCTAAGGAAAGCTGGGATTCAGCTCAGCCACATAAGCACCTGCCTGGCAAGTGCAAGGTCCTGAGTTTGATCCCTGGGACAAAAAAAAAAAAGCTAAGGAAAGTTCTGTTAAAAGCACTCAGAGGGCTGGGCATTTAGCTCATAAGTGCCTGCATTGCAAGCACGCAGTTGTGAATTCCAATTTTAAAAAAAAAAGCACTCAAAGGCTGATCGTGCTGGTGCACACCTGTAAACCCAGCACTTGGGGAGGCTGAAACAGGAGGATCATTATCAGTTTGAGGTCAGCCTGGGCTACAAAGTAAGTGCAAGGCTGACCTCAACTGCATAGTAAAACTCTATCTCAAAAAGATTAAAAAAAAAAAAAGTACTCAGGTGTTGGGAGCCGCAGCCCCGAGCCCGGTCGCCTCACTTGGCGGACGTGAGGCCTGTAGTAAAGAGTAAAGCCTGAGGTAGATTACCCCTCCCATCGAGCACGTTAGTTTCCTGCTTACCGCGTAAGCAACCCGCTCAACAATATAGTCTGCCTGGCAACTGATGATGTTAGCCAATCAGCTTGCCTTGCTTACTTTAACATGATTGGACACTGTATCCGTATATATACTGGTGCCACCCCTGGGGGGGGAAGAAGAAGCCCGGAAGTAGAAGCCCAGAAGGAGCCGCGGGGAGCGGACCAAAGGAGGCTTCGGCTGGGAGCGATCCCAGGGCAGGCTGTACGGAGAAGGAAAATAAAAGAAAAGGTTGTCCACTGCCAGATTTTGTCGTGTGTCCTTCCTGCCGGCCGGGAGCGGACATCGACATTTGGAGGCCCGCACGGGGACTGATCACCCCCGAGACGTGACAGCGGACAACGCTCCAGTACAGAGCTGCGAGACAGGTGAGTTGGGGATAAGCCTGGGCTCTGGGTGGCGCGCACCTACAGGGCTTTTAGACTCCCCTCAGGCTCACGCGTAAGTGGCGGATTCCTTGGGTCTCACGCGGTGAGTAACATATTAAAAGATGGGAAACATGCTAGGTAGCAACACTAAGAGCGAGGGTGGTTGTGGAGAAAGCTCTCAAGAGCTTACAAAAGTACGCAGGGTATTTGAGCAGGCCCAGTCGGGGAGCTCCCGAGAGGGGCCCGTCAAGGGGAACAAAGATGCTAAGGAGAAGGACGGGGCTCTAGCCTCGGAGTCGTCTGACTCCGAGGACGAGGGAAAGTTGAATGGCAAGGAGGCCAAAGAGACCAGCTGTCAGGAGCCTAAGTCGCTCGATAAGGAGTCGCAGGGTTCTTTCCCAGTAATTCAGGGTACCACAGAGCCATTTGTTGACTTTATGGCCCGAATGCAAGATGCTGCCGATAAGATATTTTCTGATCCGGGAGTGGCTCGACCGCTGGTAAGGCAGCTGATTTTTGAGCAATGTACAAAGGAGTGCAAGGCAGCGATAGCTCCTCATAAGAACAAGGACCTCAACGCCTGGATTAGGATATGTAGAGAGATAGGGGGGCCGCTCTCCAACTCGGGAGTGGCTGCTCTCCTGGCCGCGGCTGTACAGCAGAGGGGACCTCGCGGGTTAGAAGGGGAATGTAAGGCTAAAGGGTGTTTTGCCTGCGGGGAGCCAGGACACATTAAACGTCATTGCCCAAACAATGCAGATGCTAGGCCTCGCCCTAGGAATGAAGAACCATATGTTTGTGGGCGATGCAAGAGGGGATCACACAAAGCTGAGGAGTGTAGGTCGGTCTTTGATGCTCAGGGCAACCGTATTTGTGGACGAGATGCTAGAGGGCCAAAAAACAGCCAGAGGGGGCCCCCTTCACAGGCGGGCCCCCGCCCCAGAGACAGGACAGCTCAGGATGGCAGCCTTCAACAAGGGCCACCCCTGGGTCAGCAGGTGTGGACCTCAGTGTCGCCTCCAGACTTATACAGAAGGTCACCATTAGGACGGATGGCGTTAGGACCCTAAATGACATGCAAAAGCTATTGGGAGACATTAATTGGATTAGGCCATATTTACATATACCAAATTCAGATCTCAAACCCCTGTTCGACCTTCTAAAGGGAGACCCAGATATAGCCTCCCACAGGAGGCTCACTCCTGAGGCAAGAGCTGCCTTACAGAGAGTGGAAAAAGCCTTAGGTGGGGCTACCTTACACAGAATTGAACCAGGGCGACCCTTTGATGTCTGTTTGCTACAGACTAGTCTACAGCCCACAGCGGTGATTTGGCAGAAAGGACTATTACTGTGGATACACCCTAAGGTCTCACCTGCAAAAGTCATAGAGCATTACCCGGAGGCAGTCGCTTCATTGGCCCTTGAAGCGCATGATAGAGCTGTCCAACATTTTGGCTCAGGACCACAAGCCATCCGAGTACCCTATACCGCCAGCCAGATCAAGACCCTGGCTGCCTGCATAGATACATGGGCCATTCTGAGATGTGTTTTCCATGGGGATATAAACAATCAATACCCTAAAGACCCTATCTTGTCATTTGTCACTCAGCACCCTATAATTTTTCCAAAGGTTACTGCCTCTGAGCCATTAGTCCCAGCAACTACAATATACACAGATGGCTCCAAGACGGGGATAGGCGCCTATGTGATCCTAGGCAAGCCCCCGGTTACCATACAATTTGAACCTGATCAGCCTCAGGTGGTGGAACTGCAGATCGTTAAAATGATTCTTGAACGGTTCTCAGAAGCCATTAATATTGTCTCCGATTCTAGGTATGTGGTCAATGCTATGCAAGTGCTTGAGACTGCCGCTTTAATTAGATCCACTTCCACAGTGGCTGGGCTGTTCCTGTCTATCCAGACATTGCTTCAGAACAGACACCATAAGGTCTTCACCACCCACATAAGAGCACATACATCCCTGCCAGGGCCCATGGCACAGGGGAATGCGGCTGCTGATACTGCCACTCGCCCGTTATGGATTTTTACCTTACTAACACCAATCGAGCGAGCCCGTGCCTTCCATGATAAGTTTCATGTCAATGCCAGGACACTAGCAAACCATTTCCATGTTTCCAGAGCAGATGCACGAGATATCGTGCGACTATGTGACTCCTGTGCCACATACAAACCTGCCATACCGATGGGAGTAAACCCTCGAGGTTTGATCCCTGGTGATGTTTGGCAGATGGACATCACACATATACAGGAGTTTGGGACTCTTAAATATGTTCATGTTTCCACAGACACCTGTTCTCACGTCATATTTGCAACAGCAGAAACAGGTGAAAAAGTGTCTAATGTGATCAATCATTGCCTGGCGGCTTGGGCCGCATGGGGCAAACCAAAAATATTAAAAACTGATAATGGACCAGCCTATATAGGCAAAGCCTTCAATGAGTTCTGCAAAATGATGGAGGTTCAATTAAAACATGGTATCCCATACAATCCCCAAGGTCAAGGAATCATTGAGAGGGCTCATAAAAGCCTCAAAGAAATTTTACAAAAACAAAAAGGGGGAGTAGGCCAAGGCCTGGCCCCAAAGGCACGATTATCCATGGCACTATTCACACACAATTTTTAAAATTTAAATAATGATAATTGCTCCCCAGCCGTGGAGCACTGCAACCCTTCCCCCAACCATAAAGGGTGGGTGAAGTGGAAAGATGTCCTGACAGGACAATGGATGGGCCCGGATCCAGTGGTCAGCTGGAACCGAGGCGCGGTTTGTGTTTTCCCACAGGAATCGGGACGAGAACCACTGTGGGTACCAGAGAGACTGACACGGGCGACAAAGCCCTCGACTGAAGATCAGACCTGCCCTACCGGAGATCCATCACAGACCAACCAACAAGATGAATAGAAATAGCGGTAGCCCGAAATGGACAAGAAGATCCTCAGGCATATGCATGGCTCGCTCGCCTAGCCTACGACCGAGTCTAGGGGTGGTGAGCTTCCCACACTCCTCCTCTAAAAAATTATGACATAGCTGGGTAGGAGAGTCAATGACGGGTAAGAGCGTACTCCCCCGGTGCGACTCAACCTAAGCCAGGCCCTACCCCATCCTGCACGTAAGCCGCTGGACTGTTAGATGCTGCCCAGGTCTAAATTTCTCTCCGAGGGGATTTCTTTACGGAGAGGAAATGAGTGCAAGCTTGTGTGCATCCAGGTTCCGTCCAGTTTGTGCCTGGCCCTAGAAAAAGGACGAGGGCCTCAGGGCCTTGGCAGACCATGGGACGGCCGACCAGGGTCTAAGCCAAGGACCTACGGTGGGCCTACGCATAGGGCATAAGCCTCTGCACCCAGTCCAGAAAGGGCTACGATGCGCACATTCATAAAAAATAAAAAAGGGGGAGATGTTGGGAGCCGCAGCCCCGAGCCCGGTCGCCTCACTTGGCGGACGTGAGGCCTGTAGTAAAGAGTAAAGCCTGAGGTAGATTACCCCTCCCATCGAGCACGTTAGTTTCCTGCTTACCGCGTAAGCAACCCGCTCAACAATATAGTCTGCCTGGCAACTGATGATGTTAGCCAATCAGCTTGCCTTGCTTACTTTAACATGATTGGACACTGTATCCGTATATATACTGGTGCCACCCCTGGGGGGGGAAGAAGAAGCCCGGAAGTAGAAGCCCAGAAGGAGCCGCGGGGAGCGGACCAAAGGAGGCTTCGGCTGGGAGCGATCCCAGGGCAGGCTGTACGGAGAAGAAAAATAAAAGAAAAGGTTGTCCACTGCCAGACTTTGTCGTGTGTCCTTCCTGCCGGCCGGGAGCGGACATCGACACTCAGGTCCAAAGATTTTTATGCCTTTCTCTTTTCAATCTCTCTTGATTTGTGTTGGTTTTTTAAAAATAACCTATTTAATGCTCTGCATAAAGAAAAATTTAAATAATAGCATGAATTTTTATCATTTATTGTATTGTGAAATGCTAGTTTTAAATGCAAAACTACAGATGTTTACCCATGTGAAGAATCACCAAAGTTACATACTATTTTGTAGCTAGAATATTCATATGTATTTAGTTCTTAACCACACTAGTAGAAGACGCTTCCCAAAACTTCACAGTTTTTGTTCCACTTCTTGGTAGATGCATATCCAGTCACCATGTGGGGAAGAGGGAGAAAGGGGAGATGTGGACAGAACCGAGATGTGTGGCATACTCCCCACAGCGAATGCAATCAGTATACTGCACATGTGTACTAACGCAAATAAAAAATTTCATACAACTTGTACCTCTGGGTGACTGGGGAGTAAAGAGGAGCTGAAAGAAAAGGAACTACAGATTGCCCCATAATTCCCTTTTTGTCTGTCATAATGCACGGTTACCTAACGCACGAAAGTAACACATGACTGATTTCCTGGTCACTCCAGTGACTTAGACCGCCACTGCCTGTGAGGCCAATTTCCCAGCTGGGCATGGCGACACACACCTGTAATCCCAGCACTTGGGAGACAGAGGCAGGAGGACCCTCAAAAGTTCAAGGCCAGCCTGGACTACGTAGTGAGTTTAAGGCCTGCTTGAACTGCATAACAAAACCCTGTCTCAAAAAGACAAAAAAGGCAGAAGGTGTTTCCCCGAAAGACTTAGTACAGACACTTAGTATACCAGCTGTCACCTCAT
Source organism: Cavia porcellus (assembly GCF_034190915.1). NCBI lineage: Eukaryota > Metazoa > Chordata > Mammalia > Rodentia > Caviidae > Cavia > Cavia porcellus. The sequence continues at coordinate 15,269,109 of NW_026947502.1, read as the reverse complement.
TTGGGAAGAGTGTGGTCCTTATCCACAGGACTGCAGTCTTGCTAGCAGGCTAGGTGAGGATCAGTGGGAGGGAAGCCTTGCAAAGCTGGAGGTGGAGCCTGGAGTCACGCAGCTGTGGACCAGGGAACAACAGAGATGCCTGGCCACCACCAGCCCTGCGGACACCCTGCAGCGTCTGGATTTCCAGCATCCGGAACTGAGAGAGGTTTCTAGTTGATGCTAGCACCTTCCTTCTGTGTTAAAAATAAGTTTTGGATCGAACGGAAGGCTCAGGCTCTGGAAGTTATCAGTGCACCCACACTACAACCACCAGTAAAAAGCTACCTGCAGACACAACACAGCTGCCTTCCACCCCTGTGAGATGCGGCCGGAGAATGAGACCCCCTTGGACAACAGGAACTGGGTGCATGTATCTGCTTTGCTCCCCTGCATACTCTGCTGCCCTGACAGACTTCGTTTACAGAACCCAGGGTCCAAGCAGACCCTTGTGAATTTTAAAATGACAATAGCAGAGCACCAAGGGCAAGCACAGGGCCCTTCTGAGCACAGGGTGGGTGCTGAGCAGCTGCGTAAGACACACAGCTAGCTATGTGTAAAGCCAGCCCCAGGGCGAGGGAGAATCCTCATTGGTTCCCTTTGATTTTTTACCTCAGAATTTAATTTAAAGGGATAAATATTAAAAGAATAGGTTTTGGGTTCTGTTTGCAAAATACTAATTTTTTTTTCATTTTTTCTGCCTGATTTTCAGGTTTAATCTGCAGGAATAGCCCCAGAATTTCTAGATAAGGACCATAAAGGACTTGGCAAGTGTCCTCTTGACTACGTAGGGCACACAGCTAGTACAGTGAAAGGGGTTAGCTTGGTTTTTTGGTTAAAGCCCAAACTGGCAGAAAGACAGATGTCTTCCTACTTGTCCCTAGAAACCAAGCCAGGCTGCTCAGTTTGGGTCCTAAATGGAACAATGAATACCATGAAGACACCGTGGAAAGATGATGAAAGTATATCCCTCAACTTTCCCTGACAAGCTGTGTTGAAAGAATCTATGTCACTGACCCCCCTGCCCAGAGCATTCACTGCAGTGAGGCTCGACAGCGAAGTGGTGGGAACAGTCTCAATGTCCAGCAAAAGACTAGGTCCATGCATCGCGATGGACCGTACTGTGAGACTAGGAGCCAGCTTGCATCTGTGAGAATGCCACCATGAGTCAGTATAGGCATCTGTGCTGGCGAACACGCAGGTCACTTTTCAAGGAAATATAAAGTGATATCTTTGGGGAGGACGGTGCAACCTGGCACAGGTGCACATTTCATTAGATTGAGAGTCAGTGTTGTGAAGGGAAAAAACAGACAGAAAGAGAATTTTACTACAAAGTTAGCAGCCTCTACATTAACACTACAGTGGAAACAATAGACTAATTTGTCTCTTAGGAAAATTGGAACGGGTAGAGTTACCCCACACACATACTTTATTCGTGGACAGTTTCAAGATAGGTAAATTGCATTTACTTTAGGTCTGTGGTTCCCAATCCATGAGTCTGGGAGGAGGGGTGGTAATTGATCCATAATGAGCACTTAATGAAATCTTAGTTTTTAAATAAGTGAATGGGTGAACAGGTAGGTAGAAAGATGAGTGAATGGATGGGAGGATGGATGGGTAGGTGGGTGGATGGATGGACAGATGGACAGACAGATAGATGGATGGAAGGGTAAAGGGATGAATGGGTGGACGAATGGCTGGATGAATGGATAAAGGGATGGGTGGGTGGATGGATGGTTAGATGGATAGATGGATGAGTGAATGGAAGGATGAATGGATAGCTAAATGGATGGGTGGGTGGATGGATGGACAGATAGATAAAGGGATTGGTGAGTGAGTGAGTGAGTGAGTGAGTGATGGATGGATGGATGGATGGATGGACAGATGGATAGATGGATGATAAATGCTTCTTCCTGGCCTGGCTGTGGATGCAGAATACAAAGACACCTCCCTCTGCGGGAGCCACCAGCACAGTGACTCATCACCAAAACTGTCAGTTTATTGGTGCAATGTATTTTTACCCTTCACAGATACTGGGGAAAGAGGGACTCCTGAGAATGACATACAAAAGAGTGCAGAATGAGTATGTTTAGAAGTCTCTTAAAATAGCCCCTGGAGAAAAGCCAAAGCCTGTGTACTTCCTCACTTATCAGCATGCCTGATAACTACCGATAGCTGAAGAGTAGGAAAGGGAGGCTATAAACTAGTGAGTTAAAAACGCCTTTCTTCTTTCCCTGAGCCCATCAGGGAAGTGCACGAAAAAGAAATAATACTGCTGTGGAAAAACAAAGCAAAATAAAACACCAAGCTGCATATATATATATGTTATTTGAAGCTATATATAGTGGTTATTAAAAACTATATGTATAGTGGTTATTTAAAACTATATATATATAGTGGTTATTTAAAACTATATATATATAGTGGTTATTTAAAACTATATATATAGTGGTTATTTAAAACTATATGTATAATGGTTATTTAAAACTAACATTCTTTTTTTTTCTGATTATGAAAGCAACACCTCTTCCTTGTAGAAAATTTACAGAACACAGACACACTAGAAAAAAAGTAAATTAAAATTGCCCATAATTCTACCTCTCTGATTACTGTTAGTGTTTTTATGGATGTTTTTCAATGTCTTTCATGTCCTCGTGAACATGGACAAATGCAGTATAACAGACACACTCTAGTCTCCTATTTACTTACTGTATTGTGAACATTTCAAAGTTCATTATGTATTCTTTTTAAAAAGTGCTTTTTAAGCTGGGCGTGGTGGTACATGCTTATAATCCCAGCACTTGGGAAGCTAAGGCAAGAGGATCACTGTGAGCTGGAGGGCGGTTTGGGCTAGATAGTGACTTCTAGGCCAGCCTGGACTGCATAGTAAAATCTTGTCCCAAAAACACAACAACAGCCGGGTGTGGTGTGCACACTTGTAATCCCAACACTCAGGAGGCTGAGGCGGGAGGATTGTTGTAAGTGTGAGACCAGCCTGGGCTACGAAGTAAGTTCAAGGCCAGCCTGAACTCAAAAAGACCAAAACCAAAACAAAAATGAAAAACAAAAGACAACACCACCTACCAAAAAAAAGTTCTTTTTAAGAAGCAGCTCATTTTTAAGAACACCATTCTCTGTTCTAACAGGGATTATTATTATTCGCTATAATAAAAAGGCTGGGCTGTGTCTCAGCAGGAGAACACTTACCTAGCACATGTGCAGGCACAACCAAGAAAGAAAAAAGAAAGGGAAGTGTTTGGATGAAACACCTCCTAAATAAATCTTTGTATTCCTCTGTTTGTATCTTTTAAGAATAAATGTCCAGAAGAGGAATGATTGGGTCAAGTGATCCACCTTTAAAATTTTGATTTATGTTGTTTTTCAGAAATTTGCTATTCTTTCATACTCCTAATGACACTGTGTTTTGCCAAACTTCAGGTATTATGGTTTTAAGAATCTTTGACAAAGTGGCACTCCACTCACTTAAAAAAATCTAATGTGGTTACAACTGAGTATGGGGACTTAAAAATATTTATCCACGTGAACATCTTCTTTGGTGCCGTTCTTCATCCATTTCTTTTTTCTCGGTACCAGGGATTAGAACTCACAACCGCATGCTTGCAAGGCAGGTGCTTATGCTGCTGAGCTAAACCCCCAGCCCCACCTTTACCCATTTCTGAATGCAGGGTGTTGATGAATGCAGAGGTCTGAATGCAGAGGTCAATATGGTGAGATCAGTCTATTTTGTGACATTCATAAAAATATGTTCTTCGATTGTGACTTGCCCTTTTGTTTGATGTCTTAGATTACCTAAGTCTTGAATATTTATTCAAATACATTTCCTTGCTCTTGGTTTCTTCCTATGCCCGAATAAGCCTTCCCTTTTGGATAATTCACCTATGTTTCCTTCTAACTGTCTTGCAATTTATTTATTTAGCTAGCTGTGCTGGGGATTGAACCCAGGCCTCACTCATGCTAGGAAAGCACTCTACCACCAATTGAAATTTTGACCCCTCTTTTATTTGTTTTTGGCTCTTATGTTTACTTTGGTGATGATTTTAAATAGTTTTACATTTTTCCTCAATTTCGCCTACTTTATTGAATGATGTTCCATTTCTCCTTTTCCCTATAAAAGTGAAATGACACACTTAGCATTCAGTGGATTTTTAAAAATATTTAATGTATGGATTCCCATGTCAACACTACACCGAGATTTGTTTTATATTGATTTGGTTGTTGTTCATGCAGTATTGTGCTCCAATTTGTGATTGTACTGCTTCAGCCTCCCAGAATGCTGGGATGAAATGCATGCGTCTTGAGCTGGCATCGATCCTTTTGCCTCAGTTTCCTGAGTCCTGGGATTACAGGCTGTTGCCCCATGCCCAGCCAACGCTATGAAGTGCTGCAGTATGCCTTAAGATTTAATTAAAATACAGGCCTATCTCCACATTTTTAAAAAATTTAGTTTTCTTAGTTTTTCTCAGCTATATCCTTGCACTTGAATATTAGAAAACTTGTTAAGCCCCTACTCTACCCAGAACCAATGGAATTTTAGTGAATAATTTAGGGAAAGCTGGCGTTTTTATAATCTTCTTTCCCTTCAGGGCTGGCTTATTATCGTTCCATCTTTGTAGTTTGTTAACACTCTGCACATTTATTAAATTTATTCTGAGGTATTTTACACTCTAAAAAGAGCTCATGCCAGGAGTGGTAGCATTGGCCAGTAATCCCAGTACTCAGGAGACTGAGGCAGGAGGATCGCTCAGAATTAGAGGCCAACCTGGGCTACAACGTGAGTTCAAGGCCTGCCTGGGATACATAGCAAGACTCTATCTCAAAAAACACAAACAAAAACCTAATAAGCTTTTTGTGTTAAAAGTACTTTTCAAGGTTTAATTGAAGCTTATCAAAACTGACTTTAAATTTTTTCCCCAGGCAGGTCTTCTTGTAGAAAACCAGACAAAAACGAAATGCTTTTTTGTGGTATATACAGAGTATTCACGTTATATCTGGCATAATGTTTATTATCTTGCATGCATTATCTCATTTAATGACAGTATCTTCAGCAAGTTGTATTCCTATTTTATGTGATCTCAGTGTGTGAGAAACTTGCCAAAAATCCCCTAGTCAGATCCCAAATTTGCAAAGCTCGCTAGCTACTGTGTCACAAAAATCAGGACAGCCCAGTGCTGTGCCTTCAGGTTGGCTCATTCACGAAAGCGCTTTGCTAAACACAATCAACTAAATGTAAAAAACACTGCTGCCCACCCCCACGCCCCCCGCAGGGTTCCAAGAAGGCTTGTTCTTCGCCGCTGTAGGGCGCGGATCCATCTGCACCATGCAGGAGCACGATAACTACCGGCGACTTCGCGAGAGCCCCCATCCCGTGGGGAACTCGTGAATAACTAAGGGTGGCTTTTCTGGAGCTTTTGTGGGAAATGTGGTTTGGAAATCCACCTTCTAATCGCGGGACAGATTGTAAAACAAAAAGCAAAAACAGGTGGACCGGCCGCAGGTTGGCCAGCACAGCGCACGCGGGAGAACTTTAGGGGGCATCGCGCTTCCCGAGGGCTGCGCGCAGGTGTCGCCCAGCCCCCGCGCTCCCCGCGCAAGCTGGCGGGGTGCCCTGCAGCCCCCCAAGAATCTCCGCCAAGGTGAGAGGAAGCTTTCCGCCCCGGCAGGGAGGAGGGGGGGCAGGAAACCCAAGCAGCGCGGGGCAGAGAAAGGCTGCGTTCCCAGCCCCCAGCCCCGCGGGGCGCGGGTGCGAGCGGCGCATGCGCGAGGCCCGGCCCCCAATTCCCCGGCGGGAGAGGGAGGCCCCGGCGGCCGGAGCTGCGAGCCGCGGCGGGACCCGGGCGCACGCAGGGGTGCGGCGCTGCGCGGCGGGGGAGCCGAGCCGGGCTGTGCAGGCGGCGGCGGCCGGCAGCGCGAGCGCCGGGGACGAGGCCGCCGCGGACGGGCACCGAGGGCCCCGCGGCTCGGCCGGGGAGGGGCCCGGCCCCGCAGCCCCCACGCCGGGAGAGGATGCGTGAGTCTCACCCCGACTAAGGGCAGGATGTGGGAGCAGGACAAAGGCTGGGCGGAGGGGGAGGGCTGCGGACGGCGAGCCCGTGGCGCCGCCGGAGCCCCGGCCTCGGCGAGCTGTGCGCTCGGCAACTTTCCCTGCAACTTTTGCAGAAGGGGAGACAGATCCTGGGAGTCGTCCCCGAGCTGGAGTTCGCCGCGGGTGCAGGGCACAGGGCAGGGGGAACCGCAGCCACCCGGGGTCGAGGCGACCGCCAGCGCCAGCCAACGCGAGGGGGCGCCCGGCCGGCGCGAGCGGCGATGGGGCCCCCCCGAGGGCGCGGGGCGCCCCGACGCTGAAGCTCCCGTGTCCTCTCAGGGTGCGCCCCGAGACCCCGGTAGCCGCGCGGCGCCGCGCTGCAGTCGCGATGATGGATGAGCCCTGGTGGGAAGGACGCGTCGCCTCGGACGTCCACTGCACCCTGCGCGAGAAGGTCAGTCCCTCCCGGTGCGTGTCACCCCCGGGACTGGGCGTTTCAGCCTCGCTGCTGACTCCGCGTCCTCGGATCGCCTGGCGCGAGCACTCGACTCCCGGAATGCCCGGGTGGGGGGCGTGGGACCGGAGGCTGGGAAACTCGAAGGCACTTTTTTTGACCAGGAGAGCCACGAGCTCCCAATTTCCCCATAGTGCTGCCACCTCCGTATAATTTTAAAAGACTTTTAAGGTTGTGGATTTGCTGACATGTGCAGCATGTGTGTGTATATATATATACACCCACACATTTCTATATATTAACGCTGATTTCCTATTTATCAAAGTAATGACGTAGCAGTTTCTTTTAAAATACCTCGATTCACCAACTTAGTTCTTTCTGTGATTCAGATCACAAACCGAATTGAATGAGAACCGAAACAAATTTCCCCATAAGGTCAACATTGAACCTCATCGTTAAATTTGATTCAGTTCTTGTCCCACTTGATTTGCGACCAGGATCATGGAAAGAATTCAGTTTGTGAACTGAGGTACCGCAGTAAATCCATTGGGCTAGCGGTATAGTTCAGTAGTAGAGCACTTGCCTGAAATAAATATATTTAAGTAAAGATAGTAACTCGATGTAATGAAATATTAGGCAGATGGTAGAGCTGGGAGTGCTTGGTCAAGTGTGTGTGTGCATGTGTGTGTGTATGCGCGAGTGTGTGTGTGTACGCGTGAGTGTGTATGATGAAACCCAATGATTGAAATTTAAGAAACTCTCATTGAAGAAAGAGACTACAAAACTGAAAGACTGAGACAAAAAACAAAAACTCCCCTGCCAGTTTGCCTCCTGGCAGGAGGTGGGCAGCTGAAATGCAATGCCTGTGCTCCAGCCAGAGACAGGGGCCAGGGGACCCGAGGCCCAGGTCTGTGTTTTTCCCACTGCGCCTGGCCTGGCTGAGACAGAAACGTGGTGTGGGGCCCGGGTGTGAAGGAGAGGAGTGGATGGGTTTCCTGGAGTTACCATGCTGGGGTACCAGACTAGAGGGCTCCGAGCAGCAGCCATTTCCTTCCCTTGTCACCCTGGAAGCTAGACATTGGAGATTAAGCACTGGCAAGGGCCTGTTCTTTCTCTCTCTGAAGGCTCTAGAGGGGCCTCTGCCCTTCTTAGTCCCTGAATTCTGGCGGGTGCCGCCAGCCTTTGGCACTGTTCAGCTTGCAGCTTTCTCACCGCATGCTCACATTGTCCATGGATCTGTACCTCTGCCTGCTCACTCAACTAGGCGAGTGCCACAATGTAACACATTTTGTCTGTAAAGACCCTATTTGTAAGTATAGTCACCTTCTGGTTCTGGGTGAGTGTGAATGGTGAAGAGGTCACTATTCAACCCAGCAGCAGGAGAAAGAGGTCTCCGGGAGGGCATTTGAGACCCTCTGCAAACAGGTCTCAGCACCCTCTCTAGGGGTGTCCACGGGAACTGTGCTGACCAGTTGGAGTTGTCAGCTTGTTAGAGCTGTCAGCCTTGAAGGGGTTTAGCCTCATGGGGCGTGGCCGTCTCCCAATCCCACAAGACTTTTCCGGTACCTACTCACCTACTACATCTGGCATTGCTGACCCACGCTGTAACTTCCCCCTGGTCGTCTGTTCTTCCCCGTCTTCCCAAGATACAGCATGGTAGGCACCTGGAGGAGAAGTCCATGTCTTGGTGGTTCAGTTCAAAAGAAGGGGCGGTAGGGTCTTGCTCCTTTCCTGAGGGTGGTAGCTGATGGCGTTGGTGAGGAATTAGCTTCTTTTATGAGCCTAGACTTGAGTGGTTGTCAGAAGCCCCGCTGGGTGTGATATCTGCTTATAGTTTGGGAGGCACGACTTTGGCCTGACTTGCCCTTTTGGAGAGGGAGCAGTCTGTATTCAGCTAATTCGGTTACCTGATAACTAGCAAGATGTACTCTGACTAGTTAGGTTCCCTGAGAATCCCTAGCTGTCTTGTTCAGTGCTGGGGCCTTGGTGCCTAGAACAGAACCCCACTGTGTTATCAAATGAGAAGAAGAATGGAAAAAAAACCCCAAAATCTCAATCTTTCTTCTGTGAATGAGAGAGAAATTTTTGTAGGACTCAAAAGATGAAGTGAGGGGCCTGGGATTTAGCTCAGCGACATAAGCACCTGCCTTGCAAGCAGGCAGTCGTGAGTTCGATCCCTGGTACCGATAAAAAGGAAAAAGACACACACACAAAAAAAGATGAAGTGAGACAGTGGCATCACCTGTGTAAGTACAAGGCTGGTATCTGGACTTCTGGTTCGATTGCTGTGTGGGAGGCCAGTAGCCTTTCCCAGAGTGTGTGCTCCAGCAAAGACAGGGGTGTGTGCCCACCCTCTCCAGGGGCCCACAAATACGGTAGGCAAACTTTCTAATAACGTTGTGGTTGTCTCCTTGGATCTTTGAATCAGTGATGGGATTAAGACCCAGAGAGACAGAAACCTGCTGAGCGCTGGGATGCAGCTGGAGACCCTGCAGCAAGAGCTGAGGATCCAGGTAGCTCTGGGGAAATCTCTCCTCTTCTCCCCTGACCTCCACTATCCCATGCTAAGCCTTGAAATTCCTCCTTTGATCACCTTCTGACCCTGTTGCCTCTGACCTAGAACTGGCCTCCCTCTGGAAACTCCTCCTGACCGTTCTGCTGGGGTGGGATCCCAGCTGGTACAGGGGAAGCAGATTTCTTACCTGATGTCCCGTAGCCGTTTGACCTTCGTCACTGACCATGAAGGAGGAGCCCATCATGGCCCCCTTGGTGAGAAAGGCAGGAAGCCAGCAGTGATGTTTTTCTGGTGCCCTCATAAGTATCCAGATTAAAATCTAGAACCACTTTTTTTCCCCAGCAAGTTGCATACAGCTAAGTTTAAAATTAATATGGAGTCTGGTATCCACAAACTAACAGGTTGGAGTGAGTTCACGATGGAATTAGGGCACAGCGCTCAGCTTGAAGCCTGTCTCCCCTCTGCTCGCTTTTTCACGGTGTGTGTCACCGCTGCGTCTCCACCTAAACCCTGAGCTCCTGTAGGTGTGAGCAGTGAGTGGTCCGTGGCCATTCCCAGGTCAGCGCCCAATGCAGAGGGACCTTGGGAGTCCAGAGCATCCAGTGATACACCATCAAGTGGCCGTGGAGGAGTGCATCCCCAAGAGCTCACCGCAGGGCCCCGGAGTGTGCCACGGAGTAGCCCTCCGCTGCCAAGTCTTTCTCAGTGTTTGTTGTCTGTGATGCCAGGCACAATACCCATTGCGGGCCGCCTCCCAAGTTTCCTGCAAACCTGCATGGTCTCTCAGTTAATGCTGGGCAGAGGCTTAGAAAAACAGCCGCCCACAGAGCAGGCTTGATGGCGGGGACCAAAGGACAGCCTCAGGATCTTAGGAAAATGACCACTGGCTGAGCCCAGACAATTGAAGTCTAGATAATCCCTCCCAGATCTCTATCAGGAGTTCCCATTAGCAGAAATAGACAGGATTTACCCATGTCCAATTCAGATGGATGTTCCCTTGGTGCAGTCTTCACTTGCAGCTCGGAGGTAGTTAGTAAGCAAAGACCATGATTTAGGACTTTTGCAACTGTGTTTTAACGCTGCTTGGGAATGTGGAAGACTTTCTGAATTTAGTGATTTTGGCAGTAGTTGAGAGGAAGAAAGAATTCCTTCCTCCCAAAGCCATGTCCCCAAGTCCTGCTTGCTGCAACGTAGCTTAACACTTTGGGTGTTGGGCAGCCTGCAGGCCAAATGTCCTTCTTCCTGCTGCCACAGCAAGCACTCTGTCTTCTGGGGTGGACATCAGTCTTCCCCCTTTGTCCCAGTCTGAGATCAGCAGAGCTACCACCCACCCGGAGCCTCCCTCTGACCTCCATGCGGGGAAGGCTTCAGCTGTGTGAGAGCTCACTGTCTGAAACGGTGGGCTGATACAGGACTTTTCGCTGACTTATGACTGAATTCACAGAAACCTACCAAACACCAGTCCTGTTGAATGCGGATAGTGTTGGTGGCTCCTATTTATAAGCACTTGCTGTGTTCTGTACCCTCGACCTCCCATGTATCATCGGTTTTCTCCTCCTCTCAGCCCCACGGGATGATTCACCTCATTGTACAGGTGGGGAATTAACTGGGAGGCACAGAGCTGTGACTGTCTTGAGATCAAATGCTTGCCTGCATCAAAGCTCGAATGTAAATTCATTTGAAAAGCCATTTTAACTAGACATGGGAATACAAGGTAGAAGGCATCACACTCTGCAGGCTTTTGTGTTTCCTCTTCTTTTGGAGTGGCTTCCAAGAGATGTACTGTCCCTAGATCAGCGTCACCTGGTGGCAGCTGTGGGTGCTGTCCTCATTCGGGGTGTCTACAGGCTAAGGCCTCCTCCTGTGATCTGGTGGGTGACTGCCTGGCACCCCTCCCTGCAGACGTGGCCTCTGAGGTGGTCTGTCCTGGGGTGAGGATGGCATGGTCTGGTCTCCGTGTCAGGGGACACGCCCAAACTAGGCAGTGTGTGAAGTTAGAATCCCACTCTGGCTCCATCCCTGGCCCCTGTGTCAAAACTTCCTTTCTAGTGACCATGAAAGCTTTTATATTCCTTTATTTCTGTTTTCTAATATCAGTTCTATTTTTCTCTCACTCTTTCTGTTAAAAGAGCTGGCCTGTGTCCGTGTAGGTTTTCCAGTTCTCTTCCCCTCCTTTTTGCTCTTCTCCCTCTGGCAGGAGACAGACACACCCAGATCTGCGGAGAGGAGGGCAGCCTAGACACTGTGGATGGTTGTGTGTGTCCAGCTGAAACCCAGCAATGTGTGACTTGGTCCTAGCATACCCAGGTGACATACCTTGACAAGCCCTCCCACTGCACTGACAGGAGTGCCTCTTAGCTGTGTCTTCAGGTGACCCAAGCAGTGGGCCCTGCCTGAGGCTCCCAGGACGAGGAGTTCTCTGCAGTCCAGACTGCAAACGTGCCTTGGGCTGCCCCAGGACCCACATATAGATGGGATGGGAAGTGAATCGAGGAGGCTGGAGATGGGGTTGGGGGCTGGATGAGCTGCCCTTGAAGATGGCTCCCTGACTTCAATGCCTCGCTATTATATAGGACAAACTAGTGACAAAACTGAACCACGACTTCGCTTTGTTGCTAGAGTCCTCCAAGTCTTAGAACAGCAAAGCGCCCAGCGACGAGAGCAGCACACTCACCTTGGAAGGGATCCTTTCATCTCTTAACAGCCACTACCCGGTGTCCCAGGGAGAAATCTGGGATCCTCCGCAGAGAACAGATAGGGAAGGGCTGGCGAGGCACAGGCGGCCTGTGCAGAGTGAGGAGAGAGCATGCACGGCTGGCAGTTGGCCCTGTGCCCTGACTGTCCTTGTCTTCCTGCTTCACTCAGCCCCTCAGGTGAAGGGAGCAGAGCTACCAGTTCCCAAGTGAACCCGGTCACCTGACAGAAGGAAGTTACATGGGGATCACACACAGAGACATGCATGCAGGCACATAGGAAACTGCAAAAAATACAGATAAGCAAACAGAAGAGAGTAAAATTACCAAGGCTGGAGATTTAGCTCAGCAGCATAAGCGCCTGCCTTGCAAGCAGGCAGTTGTGAGTTCGATCCCTGGGACCGATAAAAATGAAAAAGACAAAAAAGAAGAGAGTAAAATTACCCTCACAGCCCCACCATTCTGAAACAATCTCTTGGCATTTGGGGTATGTTCTTCCTTCTAGGTGAAAGTGGCTTTTATTTTTATTCATTTATTTATTTTTTGTCTTTTTCATTTTTATCAGTACCCGGGATCGAACTCACGATGGCACACTTGTGAGGCAGGTGCTTATGCCACTGAGTTAAATCCCCAGCCCCTGAAAGTATTTTTTATTAAAAATGGTTTGTTCATTTTCCATGGACACCTTTCACATATTCTTTTCCACCCAGTTCCTCACTGTTAGATACCAGCAGAAAGCTATAAAGAGCTAATCTTACTTAAAATAGATCACACATGAACATGTTTTTTTAAAAAGTCATGCATGTAAAATGATAGTGAAAAGATTTATTAGTGAAATCCTAGTATGGAAACTCTGAGGTGAAAGGATGTTTCTATCTTCTACCAATTGTAAAAATAAAGGCTGGCAGAGCTGAGCGTGGTGGCACACACCTGTAATCCCAGCACTCGGGAGGCTGAGGCAGGTGGATTATTGTGAGTTGGAGACCAGCCTGGGCTACAAAGTGAGCTCAAGGCCAGCCTAAACAGAATAGTGAGACCCTGTCTCAAAAAGACAAAATAATAATAATAATAGTAATGGCATGTAGTAGGTACCATATAGAGTCATACTAAATGAATAAGTAGAATATTTTCTTTTGATCATTTTCTATTTGGCTATATACTTTTTGTGATTATGCTGTGGAGTATAGTATAGTTCTAAGCTGAACTCTCCTCAGTTGTCTGTACTGCAAAGCTGCCTCTGCTTCTGTGCTCCCCAACCTCATGCATAGTGTTTTGTTTTATGGGTGCCCCCGGTTTGGCTAACGTACCCTCCCTGTTGGATATTTAAGTAGAACTGCTTAGTCACTTTTTTTGAAGTTGAAGTGCTGTTTTTATATAGTACAGTGTACAGACTTTACAGGTACATACAGATTACAGCGTGCAGTGAGCTTTGACAAATATAATACACATACAGCTACCAATCATGCTGGGGGACCAACCTCACCATTCACTTAGAAAGAAAGCGCCCTTTTCCTGTGCTGGCTCTGTCGCCCCCATGCTGCCACAGGCCCTAGACAATCACTGATCTGCTTTTGTGGAAGATTCGTGTTTTCTAGAGTTCCACGTAAATGCAGGCGCAGGTGCCTACTCCCCTGCTCTGGCCCTGCAGGCTTCCTGGTGCTTTTGTGATGCACACCTGTGGTTGCATCTGTTCATGTTTGTTTATTTCTGAGTCATATGCAGCCTGGTTTCTTCACCCGTCCCCCGATGGAATGCCTGTCAGAATTTTTCAATGACCAGCTGATTTGATGGAGCCCTGTGGTGGTGCTCCTTGTGCATGTACCCATGAACATGCTCACAGGAGTACCCCTGTGAATTGACAGGACTACTCCTGTCAATTTCTTAAAATGAAATTGTTGCTCCCAGGATGTGACTTTAAGAACCTTGCATGTCATCAGTTAATAGTTTCTCAAGAGGTTGCACCAGTTCACACTTCTGCTAGTGGTACGGCAGAATGCCTGCTTCCCCAGAACTTTGCTAACTCTCAGTAGAGTTTTAAAACTCAGTGCCATCTGGATTAGTTAAAAATAGTGTCTCACTGGGTGTGATGGCGAATGCCTGAAATCCAGCACTTAGGAGGCTGAGGCAGGAGGATCACTGTGAGTTCCAGGCCAACCTGGGCTGCATAATGAGTTCAAGGCTAGTCTGAACTACAGAGACCTTATCTTAAAAAAAAAAAAAAAAAAAAAAAAGTGTCTCACTGGCTGTGCTTTTAAAAAACCAGAAGAACTGTTTGTGGTGGTGCACATGTGTAATTCCAACTAGTCAGAAAGCTGAAGCAGGAGGATCACAAATTCAAGGCCAGTCTCAGCAAGTTAGCAAGACCCTGTCTCAGAAGGAAAGTAAAAAGAACTGGGAATGTAGCTCAGTGGTAGAATACTGCTGGGCTTGTTCCAAAAAGAAAAAAAAACTACTGCCAAAAAGAAAAAGGACTAAGAACCAGAGTGGGGAAACCAGGAGAGGATGGGAAAGCAAGAGGGAGGTGCTCTCTGGATTCACTGTAGGGTCTGTGTCCCCCATCTGCAGCTGGGAGCAGTTTGAGATGCCTGTCAAAGGCTGGAGGCTCACTGAGGGGACCCGTCTCGGAAACGGTACCTCTTCTCTCCTAGACCCAGTGCTGCCCTACCCCTAAGCCCAAGAGGCAGTCACTTGGCAATGGAATCCTTCGGAGGCAGAACTCGAATTGTTCTGAGGCACTGGGTCACTTGGGGTCACTGGAGAGGACAGTGCCAGAGACTGAGCATTCTTGGTTAGTGTTTTTTTAGAGTGGGGAGGGTGAGATGCCCAGGCTGCCCTCGAACTCACGGGTGATCCTCCTGCCTCGGCATCCTGAGTGCTGGGATTATAGGCATGGCCTGCATGGGCATTCTTTCCATAGGGACGGCATTGTACCACTGGCTCCATAGGCCAGAAATGGCTGTCAGGTGACAGAGGTGGCTTTGTAGTGGGGAGAGGAGGAGGGAGGGGAGGATGCTGATGTTGTGCAAAGCAAGCGTTGGGAACTGGAGAGAGTCAGTGACTGAGGGCAGGGTTTGTACTCATCAGGAGGGAATTGGTTCTTACTGCAGCTCATGGGCCAAAATATGGTGAAGCCATTTGAGACAGCTGATATTTCTGATTGTTTAAAAAAAATTACAGACAATTCAGTACCTCTAACTCTTGGACAAAACACTATTTTTTCCTTAATTTTTTATACAGAAATGTTAACAGTTGTCAAAAGTACAGGAACAGTAGTGTGATTCTCCTCCCACCATCCCCCTGGCCCCCCACCTTAGTATCTGCTCTGCCTGTTCTCCAAACACTAGGTCACTTCACTAACAGGCCAGGTGTGGTGGCACATCCTTGTAATTCCAGCACTGGGGAGGCAGAGGCAGGAGAATTGCCATGAGTTCAGGGCCAGGCTGGGTACATAGTGAGACTTCGTATCAAACATCAACAGCAACAAAAAAGGGCTTTTACTGTTGACTTGTTTATGTCATAATTCAGACAAAGGTCTGTGCATTATGTTTGTCCCCCCCAAATGCTGGGAATTGAACCCTGAGTCTTTACTGAGTTACATCTCGGCTCTTTTTTATTTTTCATTTTGTATTTCGAGACAGGGTCTTGTGGAATCATGAAATTGCCCAGGCTGGACTTGAACTTGTGATCCTTCTATCTCAACTCTCCCTCCTTCCTGAGTTGCAGGCATGGACCTCCCACACCTGACACATTTTTAAAAATTGTCTAAGTCTTTTCATTTTTAACAATCCCCTTCCCTACTGTCATCTTAAAAAAAATTTTTATGCCATTAATATCAAAGAAAGCACATTTTATCTGCCTAAGCATCCTACTTTTTTTTTTTTTTTTTTTTTTTTTGGTGCCAGGAATCAAACTCACAACCTTGTGCTTGCCAGGCAGGCGCTGTGCCGCCAAGCTATGCGTCCCACATTCTTTGACCTGTCCCTCACACTGTCATTTATCTTGAGTTCACTGGGGGCAGTTTGGTTTCTTCCCGCCCTCCTTTCCCCCTTTCCTACTGCTGTACCAAGCATTCGCTGGCTTCCAGCTACAGCATCGCTTCCTTAGGGAAGCTGCCTGCATCCGCACAAGGTCAGGGCCGGGCCCCAATTGCTTGTGCTTGGAGTGGCTTCTGGTTCCGGCAGAGCAGTCTGTGCGACTCTTCAGGGCCTCTGAGGGCCCCGGCGGCAGGCCTGGCCCCCCAGTTCTAAGTGGAGCTCCCATTGCCCCCCACGACCCTGGTGTGTGCTCATCGCCCTGTCTGACTGAGGGCTGTATGGCGGCCCCCAAGTTGCTTTCCTGGACTTCATGGCCCCATAACTCCACCATGCTGATTGACAGCAGCCCTGACAGCTTCATCATGAGGCCTAAAGCCACCATTAAGTGGGGAAGTTGGTGCCCAAAGGCCCGGCTGTTTGCTGCTACTGGGACCTGATGAGCCCAGTCTCTCAGGAATCACAGTATAGCGTGACACTCGAGGACATCCCTCATGACAGCTCACACCCGGGCAATGCCGCCTAAGGCAGGAGGCTGGGGTTTGCAGTGCGTGCCCAGCTGTCATCTCCAAGTTGAAATCTCTCTTTACCTCTGCTTTTGTGTTGAAGTCCGGGTTTTACATGACTTAGGGAAGAGTTGAGAGTGTCATACCCAACTTTGCCTGACCGTTCTCCTTTCTTGTATTCATACATTCCCTGAGCCAGTTGCAGAAGTAGTACCTCAATTTTTTACCTCTCAGTAGAGCTGAGACTACTCCAGGGCGCCAGCACCCCGGGCTCTGCTGGCTTCTGTCAGCTGTTAAAGACCTGTTCCCAGGTGTCAGGGCCCTTCCTGGCGGCTAGTTTTTGAAGAAGGGATTCAGCCTTCTTCTGGAGGCTGGGTGCTGGTTTATTGCCGTGGACCCTCTGTGTCTCCGTCTGTCTGTCCATGGCTTGTTTGGCGCTCCACCAGGCTATAGGGCCTCTTCATTCACAATCAATGCACTCTTTATATAATTTGTAGCCCCACAAAGGCTGTGCCAGAAAAAGACATGGCTGCCTTGGGCGTCTCTAGCAATGCTGTGGACAGTCATACAAAACGATCGACAGGCGTACAGTAATGGCCATGGTAGCCAGTAGTGAAGCCCCCATTGTAGTGGGCATTGCTGCATGCTCAGAGTTTAAGGTCCCTTCCATTAGGTAAGCAGTCAGGGGAGCCCCTCTCCTGGCCCTCCAATCATCCCTGTTTCACAGATGGGACAGGCGAGATAAGTATCTTACCACAGACCCTGCAGCTGTAGAGGCAGGCCCTCTCCCCCATTGTTGATAACCACTGAACCAAAGGTCAGACCTCCTTGCCTGGGGTGTCTTAAAAAGCTGTCAAGAGGTTGTGATCTTTGATAAGGATTGGAAAAATGAGTAGAAGCAGAGAGAAGTGGAGGAAGGAAGGCGGTCTGCCAGGGCTCAGGGCAGTGTGTGATGGACCTGTGCTTGCAAGGTCATGGTTAGGGCAGAGAGGTGGACCAGAAGCATTGACATTGGGGTGCAGGATGTAAGGGGCCAGGAGCAGTAGCATGCACCTGTAATCCCAGCACATGGGAGGCTGAGGCAAGAGGATCCTGCAAGTTTGGGGCCAGCCTGGGCTCCATAGTGAGTTCAAAGCCTGCCTGAACTACATAACAAGACCTTGTCTCAAACACAAAACAAAACAAACAGAAAAAGGATTTAAGATGAGGTGCTGGCTCCTTGGAAATGGCCCCTCATCATCTGGGTGTGGCAACCACCCATCGCCATAGCAGAGACCCAGGAGGTTTTAGACTTTAGGGAGGGTCAATGAGCCAGGTCCCCAGCTGGAACAAAGTAACTTCAGAGCAGAGCCTCATCTGCTGTTCTCACAGCCAGCATTGTTCTTGGTGAGTGGAGTCCAGAAAGAAACTTAGTTTCTCCTGGTCCTGCTACACAGAGGGAGTGGTGTTTACAGTCACTGCAGTGCACCAGGACTGCCAGGTGCCTTGCGCACATTGTCTGATTTGATTCTGAAAGTTGTTGGAGAAAGAAAAACCATGGGTGCAGCCATCCTGACTGAGGTACTTGTAGGCTTGAACACCCACGCGCACTCACTCTGTCAGGTGGCACATGTGTTTAGCAGCTGATTGTGCCCAGTGTGGTAGGGGTCCTGGGACGCTGTTCAGTGGTAGAGTGCTTGCCCAGCACTCACAGTCCCTGGGTTCTATCCCCAGCACCCGCAAACAAACCCCTGTGGGACCTGCTACGTTTTCAACGAAGCAGACCTCTTTATTTCCATGGAGTTTACCAGACTCAAATTTGCAGAGCACAGGAAAAGTGCCCACCCTTCTCCAGCCCCGGGAGTTCTGATTTGGGGAGTCTGAATGGAAGGCACTTGGTTAGCTGTAGCAAAGTGGCTCGGGGTTGGGGTGCAACACCAGAAACATACTCTCTCCTCTGCACGCTAGGAGTGTGAAGCTCAGGCATCGGCAGGCCTGTGCTCCCGGAAGGCTCTCAGGGAGACCCCTTCCTCCTCCTCCAGCTTTGAGTGGCTCCTGGCAATCAATCCATGGAGTCCCTTGGCCTATGGCTGCAGTTTCCGCCCTCATTGTCTTCCCTGGATCTCTTCTTATGTCGTCTTCCTGCTGTGTGTCACTGTTTTCTCTTTTTGTAAAATCCACAGACACTGCGTTAGGACCAGTTTGCACGCAGCCTGAGCTCATTTTGGCTGCATCTTGCTGGTGTCAGGTTGAGCATTCTGAGGCTCTGGGTGAACCTGACTCTTGGGGGTCTGCTGTTCGCCCCAGTACCAGGAGGAACCTCTATTTTTACACAAGCCTTCAGGATACTCTGATCCATGGGCCAGAGAACCACCGTGTGAGAAGCCTTGGACCCTGGGCTGGCAGGAGAGCAGAGGCCAGCAGGGGGGGTGCTGGTACTGAGGTTGCTGCCGTTTTTTTAGGGTTCACCTTAGGGTCAGGGTACCCGGGAGAGAACATAGATGAATTCTGGAGGTTGGGGACAGGAGCTGGAAGTCGGAAGTGAAGAGCTCTGGGGCCACTGCCTAAAACTGTTAGGTAGCAATGGGACGGGGAGATGGCTCAGGGGTAGACCTCATTCCTAGTGCATGTGGTCCTGGATTCAGTCTCCAGCGCTACAAAAAACAAAAAACACGAAAAAAGCCAAGAATTTCCCTTACCTAGGGAAAGAGAAGGGATCTCTGCATTAACTTCATTACAGAGAGGCTGGAGCGGGCTAGGGACGGATCACAACACCTGTGCTGTGGTTAGGTCAGGAAGCCATTGATCCTCATGGGGGACGTAGAAAGATACTGAATGTTTTCTTGGAAGGTGTTTGGGGGCTCAGAGGTGTGACAAGATGGGGACCAATGAGGGCTGGGAGGACTTGTGTGGTTGCAGGACCCGAGCCTGGGACAGAAATTTTCCCAGGAGCAGCGGCTCTGGCTCCTGGGAAGGAGGTGTGTGGAGTTTGAGGGGCAAGTGACAGATGTGACACCTGTGGTGACCTCTCACTGCTGAAGCGAGCCTGACTACTTTGGAAGAGGGTGTTGTGGCATCCTGCTGGCAGGCACCCTCCCGAGAGTGGTGCAATAGTGTTCCCACTGTTGCACTCTTAATGTACCTCCTGGGGTGTGAAGCAATGGGGTGGGGGTGGGGGGCCTGCTGCTGCTGGTGGGCGTGGACTCCTGCGGCCTCTGAGGAGCCAGCTCCCTCCCCGTTCTCTTGAGATTTGCAAGCCTCCATTTCCTGCTGGTCACCTAGGGTACACAGGGGTGTTTCTTCACACCTCATTATAATAAGTGCAGAAGCTCTCAGACTGTCTTAGGCCTGTAGCTATCTGTACAGATATGGAGAGATCTGAATATCTCAGAAGGTAGTCTAAAACTGTTTTTATTCATCACAACCAGCAAAGGCAAATGCACCTGCCGTGGGGGTTGGGGGTGCAATGTGAGAGAAGCTCGTGGGGGTTGGGGGTGCAATTCGGCTTCCTTCCCTGAAGCGACAGGAGCCTCAGCCTACTCAGTAGCAACAAAGGGCTTCCAGGGAGGAAGCAGGTCAGCGGTTGGCCCAGAGCTGCCAAAAAATGTGTACAATGTACATTATGAATGAGCTGGGGCAGGGTGGGGGTTAATCCTGGGTCCAGGCCCTGGACCTCTTTCGGGGTGCACCCAGCCCTTAGCTGACTGGCTTCTGGCCTCTGCAGCCTCTTGTAGGCCCCTCCAAGGATACTAATGCTATGGAAATTTGTAGAAGGTTAATTCTGCAGTAGGAAACTGCGATTCTTCATCTCAGCAAGACTTCCAGTAAATCTCTGGGTTTAGAATCTGAAAAAAAAAATGTAACCTAGTATTTTGCAATGTTGTATAAGATTTTAAATGTTTCAGGACCTCTATTGGGCTAATCTATGCGTTCCTGTTAGAAAGGAGGAATACAGTATGCAGTGTTTCCCAAACCACAGCAAACAGAACCCCGCTGTTCAGGGTAGATACCTCAGGCCTAGTGTATCCTTGAACACACACTGAGAAACATTGTCTCTGCAAGGACTGTTAGGTGCATGGTTTATCATTCTTCTTGAAACACCCAGTTCTCTGTAAATATAGACGTCCTTACTCCCAGCCCAACACTCAAGGTTAAAGGAAGAAAGATTTATCTGGCTTAGTTTGTACAGGTTTCAGTCCATAGTTGGCTGGCTCCAAGGCAGGCTGGGCTGGCAGAGGAGGAAACGTTCAGAGCAGGCAGCAACAGCAAGTGGCCACAGCAGCCCTCTTCTGTGCCTTTATTCAGTCCAAACTACCTACCTTGGGGCAGGTGGCACCCACACCCAGAGTGGGCCTTCCCATGATCCACACCTAGGACAGTGCCAACCCAATGACTGGACTAATTTGATTCTAGCACCACACACTCTAGATCCGGCTGCCTCTGAAAAGCCCCACTTCTGAATGCATGAGGTTTTGGGGGACATCTAGACACAAGCCATAGCAAAGTTGTTCATATAGGAGGAGTGGTTGGGTACGAGCTGAGATCAAGAACAAGTTGTTTCTATTAGTAGTTACCACTCTCAAAACTTGGAGGTTTGGATAACTATGGAGTGTCATGAGGCTGAACGGGACCAGCCCAGTTTCTGCCCAAATGGTGCCGATCATCTAGCAGGGAGGAAGAACAGTAAGAGTGGATAAAGGAGAGAATGAAAAATCCTAGAATCATGAGCAGGGAACACTTTCAGAAGTGACTTTTATCGAGCTGTGATGGCACACACACTTGTAAACCCAGCACTTCTGAGGCCAAGGCAGGAAGGCAGTTACAAGTTCAAGGCCAGCCTGAGCTACACAGTGAGTTAGGGATGAGCCTGAACCCTGAACTACAGAGTAAGACCCTGCCTCGAAATTTTTTTTTAAAAGATGACTTTTAAGTTTATGTCTCAAGGAAGAGTGTTAATAATGAGAAGTGAAACTGCAAAGCAATTAGAAGAAAAGTAGGCAGTACAGGATGCCAAGGAGAACTTTCCTTCCTCCACTCGGATGAAAACGGGTGCCCGGCTGAATTTGTAACCGTTACCTCCCGACTCCCCTGCGGTCAGGGTGCTGTCCCGATTCATGCACGTCTGTGCAGAGCTGCATGAGCGTCCATACTGAATTTTCTGTCTTTCTGCACCTTCTCAGCAGGGGTCTTCCACTTGGGCTTGGTCTGCCCACGACATTTCTAAACCAGCACAGATAGGCAAGCAGTAGCTGCTGTGGAGAGGCACAGCAGAGGGACCGCCTGCACAACCCGTGCAGAGGGACGGCTGCTGCCTCTGGCTTGAGACCCTGAGTGGGTTTGGTTCCTAAGCCTACTCACTTTCTCCTGGTGAAGCCTCTGTTGCAAGAAAAATCCCAGGCAGAGCTCCGAGTAGCCAAGAGGGATGCTGAAGAAATCAACCCTATCCTGATGCTGTCACCTCCCTCTGAATAGTTCTTCACTCACAGTGACAGTGTGTGTCACAGTGGGGTTTCCAACAGGGTCCAGCAGTTACCTGCCCCCAGGCTACCCGGGATGCAAGGGTGGATAAGAGAACCCCAAGGAAAAAGAAGGCAAAAAGGACCACAGGCAGAGGGAGGACCCTGCTAAAACGGTTCATCCATTCCTTCGTTGACTCCATTCATTCATTCATTCATTCATTCATTCATTCATTCATTCATGGGTAGGTCCAGTCACTCATTCTGCAGGTGCAGGGGGCCCTTTCCGAGCAGTCAGGAGCAGGGGAGAGCAGCAGGTCCCTGCCTCAGGGACATCTCACCATGTGGGAGGAAGGGCGGACCGCCAATGACCCAGGAGACACATCGCATGAGCTCGAAGCAGCTGCAGGCTGTGGGTAGCGGTGGGGGGGGGGGGAGGTCGCTCTGAGGATGGGCTGAATGGAGATCCCAAGTAGCAAAGTGGGGGTGCAGAAGAAGGGAGCCCTCCTGGGAGGGGATGCTGTGGAGCCTCCTCAGAAAACCAGACACAGAGAGACTCTGGCCCAGCTGTGGTACTTCCTGACGCATCCGGAGAGGAAGCCAGCATCCTGCCTTGATGGCTGAGTGTCCATGCACACTGCGGCACTCTCGGCAGGTGATTGAAGAGCATGTGACACACACAGGGACTTTCAGGCAGGAAAAGCACCTGTGTGGTTTGTAGGAAATGAATAGCTCTGGGGTCCTTCGTGTTGAGTGACCCAGAAAGTCAAGTATTGTAGGTTTTCTTTCATATGAGTAATCTGGGGTTAAAAAAAAAAAAGAGAGAGAGAGAGAGAGAGAGAGGTGCCTTGAGAATAGACGGAACCTTATTAGAGATGAGGGAGAGGGGCGAGGAGAGGAGGGGATAAAGTGGGGGTGAACATAAGGTTTATTAGAGGTGTATACCAGTGTGCCCCAGTGAGACCAAGGGTTTTATGAACTACAAAGTGAAACCTTATCTTAAAAAAACCAAGAAAAAAGAAAAGTTTGCATAAAGAAACATCCACAAAATGGTGTGAAACTTTGTTGTTCACTCTGAAGGAAGGATAATAAGTGATCATTTGTGATTCTTTTCTGTTGTTTAAAATTCATCAAACTGGTTGTGGTGATATATGCCTACAATCCCAGTACTCAGGAGGCTGAGGCAGGAGGATTGATGTGAGTTCAAGGCCAGACTGAACTGCATAGCGAGGGCTTGTCTCAAAAACTAAATTCATCTGCCAGGCATCATGGCTCAGGCCTGTAATCCTAGGCTGAGGCAGGAGGATCGTTGTGAGTTCGAGACAGCCTAGGCTACAAAGTGAGCTCAAGGCCTGCCTGAACTGCACAAAGTGACCCTGTCTTTTGTTTTGTTTTGTTTTGTTTGTCTTTTTCCTTTTTATCGGTACCGGGGATCGAATTCATGACTGCCTGCTTTACAAGGCAGGTGCTTATGCCGCTGAGCTAAATCCCCAGCCCCCTGGTAAGACCCCAAAAAAAAAAAATTTAAATTCACCAGTGAACATTATAATTCATAGAACGAAGGAGAACTCTACACGGGCTTGGCATCCTTGGGATTGAAACCCAGAGGAGTTTTAAAGGGATAATCCAAGTTGCCAGGAAATGCTTGGGGATGTTTTGAGCTGGGTCTTACTACCCTGGATCACTGGTCATTGAAATAATAAAAGTGGTTCGCCATGAACCATGGAAGTTTTCAAGCCTCAGACACTGTTGAAAGCATGAAAGTGAAATCTGCACAAAATTTCAGGCGCACCTGTGGGAGGGCTCCCCCCCAGCTGGCTCAGGTGATAGATGAGGCCTCTTCCCCCCCCCCCCCCCCCCCCCGGCGCAGCTGGCGACCAGGGAGGGGACAGCGGACTACCGGACTACCGCTGCCCTTCCTCAGCCCCTGTCTCTCTCCTCTTCCTGCCAGGCCCGCCGCTGCAGGAAGGTCACCCACCCGGCCTGGCTGACTGCCTGCCAAGCGCCTGCCTGATCCGGGAGCTCCTCGCGAGCTGCCAGGGCAGGCTGCCCTTTTGTGTCTCCTCCTCCCTCCTCCCCCGCCTGTTCACCCTGCACTGGGGCTGCCTCGGCCTTGGAGGCTGGAGACCACTGAGGTTGACAGTGCTCGGGAGGAATGCGCCCCAGCAACCTCCGCTCCTCTCCGCTGCCTTCTCTCTAATTGGGTTACCGAAATAACCAGCGGGACTCCGGAACCGAGCGGGGGAGGAGGCAGAGGCTGCTGCTGTCCACGAGTCCATGGCATGAGTCCTCCTTCCTCTGGGGGACACAGGAAGCGAGGCCGGCTCAGCGTTGCTAAGTGCATTTGGTTTGGGGTTGGGGCGGGCGTGCTGACGACTGTGTTGTCCTTTCTGGCAGAGGCTCCCCCCCCCCCCCGCTGTCTGCACACCCCCAGGTTGAAAGCATCATTCTGCGCTACTCAGAGCGGGTTCCTTGGCGCGCCCAAGGGCTCTTCCCGAGGCTCCAGGCCACTTAGCCGGAGTTTGGTTATCCAGCTTCAGGGAAGCACCAAGCAAGCTTGCGGAGTGTCTGTACTTTCCGGTACTTTCCATAGACGCCAGCCTGACCCTCCTTTCGCATTCCAGGGTCCTGAAAGCCAGAACCAGTGTACCCAAAGCTAGTGAGTGGGGGGCTGGGGTTCCAGCCAGAGCTGCCTGACTTGGAGCTGCTTCTCCACGTGCAGGGGTGGGGCAGGGTTTGGTCTGTGTTCATTGTTTATTTACTCTGCACTTACTTTGCACACCTGCCTTGCTCAGTGCCAGCCACCGTAGCGGGTGCTGGGCAAACCCGTGTGGGTAAGGCACCTGGCCCCAGCGTTCTGGAGCTCACAGTTGAGCAAGAAGAGGCATAAATAGTAAGCAGCATGTGGGCCTGAAGCTTAGCGGGCAGGGAGCCCCAGGAAAGCTTGCCTTGGAATGATGGAGAGGGGAGGGAGGCCATTGTTAGGATTTATGTCTGGATATCCCTCCATAGCCTCTTGGGTGCACAGGCGGGGCTCGGGGAGGTGACTGGGTCTAGTGTGTGTGGTACTCAGTGCCGCTGATGAGGTTGTAGCTAAATGTGATCTGGGCAGTGAAGCCCAGCTGGAGGAGGAGGTCACTGGGGCGTGGCCTAGAAGGCTCTGTCTCCTTCCCTCCTCCCTGGATCCCTCTCCATGCACCCCCACTGCCCCGCCCTCCGCCCAGCTGCCCACCTCGGAGCCAGTGGACTGTGGACTGAAACCTCTGCCAACTAGGAGCCAAAATAAACCCTGTGCCATAGAGTTGTGCGTGTCAGGTGTGATGTCTCAGCAACAAGAGAGTAACCACAACACAGCCCCTGCGGGAACTCACACTCATACCAAGATTTATGAGACAAACAGAAATGGATCCAGAGGAAAGAGTGTCCTAGGGAGCTCTCTCTAGGAATCTTTCCCAGTTCTGCGAGGCTAGAAAATAGCCTTTGTAAAACTGCTTACCTGTGGGGCTGGGGGTTTAGCTCAGTGGCATAAGCGCCTGCCTTGAAAGCAGGCAGTCGTGAGTTTGATCCCTGGTACCGATAAAAAGACAAAAAACAAAAACAAAAACTGCTTACCTGGGGGGCTGGGGATTTAGCTCAGTGGCATAAGCGCCTGCCTTGCAAGCAGACAGTCATGAGTTCAATACCTGGTACCGGTTAAAAAAAAAAACAAAAACCTCCTTACCTGTTCACTCCTATTGTCTGATTTTTGCTTTTCAGTCCTGGAATGGAACTCACAAAGCTATATTCCCATCCCTTTTTATGTTTTATTTTGAGGCAGTCTACTGATTGCCTAGGCTGGACTGAAACTTACAGTCCTCCTGCCTCAGCCTCCCCTGTGGCTAGCCTGGGCCACCATACCCTGCACACTCCTTCTTGACATGGCTTCTGCCCCTTCTAATGGTCCATCGCTTTTTCTTTATGCCGCCTTTTCGAATCTGCGCAAGGCAAATAGTCCTTTCCCAGGAAGGCTCGCTCGGTCAGAGGTGCAGTGTGCTGCTTTGAGCTCACTTCTCTCTGCTGGGACAAGGGGAAATCCAGATGGCACTGAGCTAGGCTGGCACTGAGCTAGGCTTCGGGGGCTTTGAACTTCCCTGCTGAGGCTACCCTTTGACTGGCATTGTCCAGCCAAAGGTTTCTGGGCGGAGGAGGCTGATTTCCAGCAGCTGTCTACCAGACCCGAGGGTCTGTGATCATGGTTGTTTCTCGTCTTGAGCCAGAACTTGGAGCCTGTGGTTTGAGTAAATACCCAAGCAGCTGGTTACCGCGCGGGGGCTGCTGGTGGGGTGAGAGCTCTGTTTGGGGAGCAGCAGCCCCATAGCAGCTGCCACTGCTGACTATCTGGCCTCAGGCCAGGAAGAGCTGGACGATACTCAGTGGGTCTCCAAACTCTACCGTGGCTCCCTATTGCCCTCCCAGCAGGGCAGCTATTAGAGCTGGCACCCTGCCTTTCCAAGCTGGTTTTCTAAAACAGGTGCACCCCACTGCCTGGCTGTCCCAACTGCTACAGATGCCTCAGTGGACACCTGTGTGGTCTTGTGGATGCTGTTTCTCCTGCAGAGCACCCTTTCCTATTCCCAGCACTCCTTCAAAACCCGGTTCACTGGGGAGGGAAGGAGGGGTTAAAGGGAGGGCAGGAGAATGGGAATGGGGATGAAAAACAAGCAAACAAGACAAGTGACATTTTGTACAGGTACAGCTTCACTACGATGAATGTGAACATTGTGTGTATCTAAAATGTACCAAT
The DNA here is from genome assembly GCF_034190915.1 of Cavia porcellus. Classification (NCBI taxonomy): domain Eukaryota; kingdom Metazoa; phylum Chordata; class Mammalia; order Rodentia; family Caviidae; genus Cavia; species Cavia porcellus. Next base: position 15,242,613 of record NW_026947502.1, on the reverse strand, counting down.
AGCCAGGCATGGGAGCACACACCTGTAATTCCAGCACTCAGGAGGCTGAGACAGAAGGATCATCACAAGTTCGAGACCAGCCAGGGGCTTCAAAGTGAGCTCAAGGCCAGCCTGAACTGCGTAGGGAGACCCTGTCTCAAAAAAATAAATAAAATGCATTAATAAAATCTGGTTGAGGAAAAAAATACAAAACTAGATTGTCTTTCTCCTCTGTAGCATGCCACAAAAAAGGAAGAAAGAAACCAAAGCAGGTTCCATAACAAAAAAGTAAGTAGGTCATTAGGTAGAAAAATAAAGTGTTTTCAGAAAAGGACATATTAAAAACCTTCTAGGGGCTGGGATTTAGCTCAGCGGCATAAGCATCTGCCTTACAAGCACGCAGTCGTGAGTTTAATTCCTGGTGCCAAAAAAAAAAAAAAAAAAAAAAGGCCTTCTAGTCTCAGATTTACATTATTTCAATAAGGCCCCAGACTAGGGGGCTTTTTCAGACTCCATTTTTTCCAGTGCATGGACATGGAGAGGTTGTGACTTAGGGTCTCAGCACCATCCTTGAGCAATCTCCAGGGTTCCTAAGGTAGCTCCATCCCCTCTCCACGGACAGGCCAGACACAGGGTCCCAGTGTAGAACCTCAGCCCAAGCACCCCCTCCAGGAGGCTTGATGAAGACGAGGAGCACACATGTGCACAGCGGGCCTCCTGGCGCCATCACCGCTTGGAGCTGTGGTCACTTCAGTGTCCTTTGCCTGCGTTCATGGACCACAGTGACACATCTTATTCCTTTCTAAGCTTTGCTGAGAGATAAGCTCGCCCATCACATAAAATCCACGTTGTAAAAGCACGCCGTTCCGTTGTTGATTTATTCACAAAGGGATGCGGCCGTCCCTGTTCTCTGTCACAGAGCAGTGACATCGCTCTGGAAATGCAGCACCCCCAGAGCAGCTGCCTCCAGCGACGGCTGCCCCTGACCTCTGACAGCCACTGACCTGCATCCTGTGTGTGTGAGCCAACTGTTCTGGACATTTTACGTAAACAGAATTATACCATAGGCGGCTTCTGATGATCCAAGGCCCATCCTCCTGTGACCTGTGATACTCCTTAACCGGGATGATTGTTGTTTTTAAAGAGAGAGAGAAAACAATACTTCAAAACATGAGAATAAGAGGGTAACCATGGTATATACATTGCATATTGTTATCTTCAAATCAGTTACTCAGGATACAAGACATTTGCATTTAATTGTCCGGACAATACTAGCACAAACCTTTCTCTTCAATGAACTCAGAGAAATCAGTAGTGTAACTATCTTAACCATCTTTCACATATATAAATTGTTTCAGCTTCTCACACTAGTGAGACAACGCTATGTTTACACGTGTCTGATTTTACTTGTGAGTATGGTCTCAAGCTGCATCCCTTAACCTGTAAAAGTCTCCAGTTTATCCTTTATGGCTGAATAGTATTCCATTATATAAAATACCACATCTTTTTTGTCCATGCCTCAGTCGATGGGCATTTAGATTGTTTCCAAGATCTAGCTATTACAGATTGTGCCACTAGAAACATATATTGCTGTGGTATGATGTTTTTAATTCTTCTGGGAAGATACCCAGAAGGGGAATAACTGGGTCAAATGACACCTCCACTCCTAGTTTTTTTGAGAAATCTCCACACTGATTTCCATAGTGGTTGTACCAGTTTGTACTGCCACAACAGTAGAGAGGGGTTCCTTATCCCCACAGCCCCTTCAGCATTTGTTATGGGTTGCTTCGTTTATGATAGCCATTCTTTTAAGGATGAGATGGAATCTCAGTGTTTTAATTTGCATCTTTCAAATGACCTGTGATGCTAACCACTTTTTCACATAGTTATTTGCTGTTTGTATTTCTTCCTCTGAGAAATGTGTATTCATCTCAGATGCTCATTTTTGGATTGGGTCTTTAAATCTGGAAGGACAGATTTTTTTTTTTTTTTAGTTCTTTGTATGTTCTCGATAGCTAATCTTTTGTCTGAGAAACAGCTGGCAAACATCTTCCACATAATGAGTTGTGTCTTCACTGTGTTGGTGGTTTCTCTTGCTGTGCAAAAGCTTTTTAATAAGATGACATCCCCGTTGTTGAGGCTTTGTGACAGTGCCTGTGCAGTCAGAGTTTTGTTCATAAAGTCTTTGCCTACACCAATGTCTTCAGGAGTTTTACTCTTAACTTCCAACAGATTTATTGTTTCTGTTTTAATACTTAGATTTTTGATCCGTTCCTAATTTAGTTTAGTGCATGCTGAAAGATCTTGCCTAGATTATTATTGAATCGTTTATCTGTTGCTGGGCATTGGTGCCTTTCCTTCGGTAGGCTACTTGGAATGACACTGCAGTGAGCATGCATGCACAGTTTTTTGCTGTGGGTTTATGTTCCCATTTCTCTTAGAGGTATAGCAAGGATTGGAATTGCAGGCTTATGTGGTGCTGAGAGCCTGCAAACTTTTCCACAATGGCTACTCCTACCAGCAGTATAGGAGGGTCCCTTTGCCCACATCCTCACCAACACTTGTTGGTTTGTGTGTTTTTTGTTTTGTTTTATTTGAGGCAGGGCCTCACTCTGCAGCCCAGCCTGGCCTTGAACTCATGGCAGTTCTCCTGCCTCAGCCTCGAGAGTGTATAACGGGCGTTTATCACCACATCCGGCTGTCCATTTTTAAAGTAGATTGTTCCTCTTTTTATGCTGTAATGTGAAGGAGTTCTTTGTATGGTCAGATACAATTTCTTTGGAACACATGATGTTCAAATATTTCCTATTCTGTGAGTTGTCATCTCACTTTGTTTATTTTTTTATTTTTTAACCTCAAATTGAACTCAGGACCCTGCATTTGTTGGGCAGGTGCTGTGCCACTGAGCCACATCCTCGCCCACCACAGATACTTTTGATTTTGAAATCCAATTTCCATAGTTTTTTTCTTTTTGTTGCTTCAGGTTTCGATATCATTTTCAAGAAACTGTTGCCTAATCTAAGGTCATAAAGCTGCAGTCCTGTTTTCCTCTAAGAGTTTTGTGGTTTTGCCCTACATTTAGATCTGTGCCTACTTTATTCCAGCTGCCCAGTGCCTAGACTAATACCTCATGTCCAGGAATCACCGGTACTGTCCTTGGTGGGACAGTTGAATGAATGAATGAATGAACGAGCAGGCACCTTCCTGTGCTAGTCTGGGCTAGTTATGCTAACAGTTGGGAAACGCTTTGTGTTGGGCCGGGAGTGTAGTTGGGAGCAGGCAGGACTGTCACATACCATGTGCGAGGCTGTGGGTTCAATCCTCAGCACCACAAAATGAGGGGCGCGTACCCCGAATTGGGACACCAGTTTGTCCTAACACCACCACCGCCCCTGGAGCCTCCCATGGTGAGCTCCCACAGTTCTTTTTCTGCCACCTCCTTCTATTTTCTTTCCATTTGCTTCTGTTTTGTTTCCCTATTTAACAAAATCTCAATAAAATGTTTTCTAAACAGTAGCTGATGGTAGATATGGAAGCAGGATTTTTCCGTGCTAAAATCTTTGTTGTGCTATTTGGGGGGCTGGTCTTTCTTGTGTTAGATGTATAAAATTCAGATAATGTGGCAGTGTATATATCACAAAGGCTTATAGTCTTAGCGGTGCTCCTTGGGTTAGTTGTTATGCCTGGAACTTTTGTGTGTGTGTAGAAAGAAGGCAAAACAGGGCTCCGTGGAGTAAACACCTACCTGGTAAGTGGGAGGTCATGAGTTCGAGCCCAGTACCCACCACCCTGCGAAAAAGGAAGGCAAAATAATTACTGAATTTAAGTGAAGGGCACTTGGGAGTTCTTTGTACCACCATTCCAACAACATTTTTAGGATTTTTTTGTTGTTGTTTTTCAAAAAGTTGGCACTCACTGGATGTGATAGACCACGCCTATAATCCTAGCATTTGGGAGGCTGAGGCCAGAGGATCGATGTTAGTTTGAGGCCAGCCTGGGCTACAGTGAGTGCAAGGCCAGCCTGATGTACAGAGTGAGACGCTGCCTCAAAAAGACCAAAAAAAAGGAAGAAAAAAAAAATCCCACACGCAGAGGAAATTAGCAGTGCGCACTGACAGATTACTGTCTGTGTGCTACATTTGTTTTCTTCCAGCACTTAGATTTGAACCTAAGACCTCACACATGCTAGTGCTAGGCAAGTGCTGTACCACCCAGCTACCTCCCCAGCCTTTCCTTTTTCACTTTTACTTTTATTTTTATTTTGTTGAGGCTGAGTCTTGCTGTACGGCTCAGACTGGCCTTGAACTCACTGTGTAGCCCAGGCTGGTTTTAAAATCACAGCAATCCTCCGGGTGGGCTCCCTAGCCCTTGTATTTATTTTGAGACTGGATCTTGCTAAATTCCCCGGCTCAGTTTGAATTTATGATCCCTCCTGCCTCGGCCTCCTGAAAGCCAGAAAAGCATGTGCCACTGTACTCAGCCATGAGCTCCACACTCTGCCTACGTTTTTCATGTGGTCCTGGGCTGTGGAAGAGGAAGCAAGAGGAAGATGGGCGCCCATCAGGACTGGGCTGAATATCGGAAAGAATTTAGATGTGGTCTCTGGCCTCTAGGCTTTCCTTCTTGTGTGGTCTGCATATCTTATATCGCAAGCCCTTCCCAGGAAATGCATGGCTTCCTGTCTCTCTGACCACTTACTGATGCCTCAGTAGCCTGGGGCATCTGAGGCTCTCCAGAGGCAGCCAGCCCTGACCCCCTTCTGCCCTGCCTGTCCCCCCAGGAACTGAAGCTGCCCACCTTCCGAGCCCACTCCCCGCTCCTGAAGAGCCGCCGGTTCTTCGTGGACATCCTGACTCTCCTGAGCAGCCACTGCCAGCTGTGCCCTGCAGCCCGGCACCTGGCCATCTACCTGCTGGACCACTTCATGGACCGCTATAACATCACCGCCTCCAAGCAGCTGTACACTGTGGCGGTCTCCTGCCTCCTGCTAGCCAGTAAGTGTAGACCCATTCCTCCCTCCGCACCAGTCAGCCTTTCAGTGGGCTTTGCACATCTTCTGTGTTCATCCTTTGCTTCGTGCGAATGCTTGATAATTGCCAGCATTTTTAGCGTGTGGAATGCTAAGTGGTAAGGATTTTAGCAACTTGATCTAAATAAAGGCTAGGGGAGTATCCCAATGCAAAGCCCTGGGTCCACTCCCTTGTGCATGGAAAGAAGGGGAGAGGGGGAGAATGGGGCATAAGGAAAGAGAGAAGGGAGGGAGGGTTAAAGGAAGGAAAGAAGGGAGTCCGTTGCTGTGGGTTCCCAGCTAATACACAGCAGACAGATTGGAGACCGGAAGTGCATGATACCAGGGCTGCGCGCTTAACCTCTTGTCTCCACTTCTTGGAATCCTGGGAGGAATCCTAGCAACCAGTGTTCTGAGATGTGGTTAGAAATACAGCTGCTTCAGTTGGCCCTAAGCAAGACCCATTATGTAGTCCCGAGGCCTAAGCACAGCCCCCTCACAGTGAGGCCTTGCTTAAGGCACAGCCTGGCTGAGGCCATCTGTCCGCCTTGGGCAGGGTTACTGTTCACTGTGCTCCTGTGTGAACGCTGTCCTTAGGATACAGGGCTGCCACACCACTGCCACAGGGCCTGGGGATAAGCACCAACCTTCAAGCTCTGGCCTCTCTGACCCTGTGCCTTTTTCCTCTCCACCCTCTGAGTTCCAGCCCTGCTGGTGGAGCCCCTTCCTGTCCAGAGCTTCTCATGAGCTGTTCTCTCTGGCTGGGTGGCTTTTTGCTGCCTTTGGCCCCTGAACCTGGTGCAGTGTCCCTGTGGGCCCACACTCTGAAACCTTCCCACCCTGCCCTCCACAGGTCGGGATTCCTGCCTACAGACCTGTGGCATCATGAGCTTGAATGCTCACCTACCACTGCCTCTAGCCAGTGAGTTTCAGGAATAGAGAAAGGGGCTTGGCATTTAGTAAGACCTGGCAAAGCAGTCTGCGATGGGGGCAGTACCGGCTTCTGCACCTCTCTAGGTTGTCCTTACTATGGAGTAGAAAAAGGCCCCAAAGGCCGCAGGCTCTGAGTAGCCAGCTGCAGTGCAGACCTTTCTTCGGCACCTAATGTTTTATCTTTAGATTTCCATCAGATCTTTCACTCCCCACCACTTCCCGGTACCCCTCACTGTGTTATGGTCCTGCTTTACTGCATTTGTGGGCTGATGGCTCCCATTTTCTGCTGTGGCTCTCTCTGCTCCTGACTGTGAATCCCCGCCAGCACCAGCTCCCAGCTGGAGAAGCACACTTTAGAGCTGTCCAAGTCTCCTGGTCTCCACCTGGAGCCTTCTACCGCTGTTGGTTACGGTCTCTTTGAATGCTATGGTTTGCTCTCCCACTCTCTGAGACTTTTCCCTGCCTCCAGCCAGCTGTATGTCCTAGGTTTTGCATTCGACTCGGGCTCAGTGGGAATGCAGCCTGTGTGCCACTTGAAGACCCAAATTAATATGCATTCCCTTCCACTTGCGGGGGACACACAGGGCTTGCAAGACATCAGCGAGGGCAGAACAGGCATCACATTTCAGACAGCGCAGTGGGGGGAACCTGTGGGCTGCCGCTGTCTGTGATCTGTGGGCTGCGTCCAGGCTGCGGGGGCCATGGCCTTGTATTTCCCAGGGGATGGTGGCAGCTCTCCCTAAGCGTCTGTCTGGGGCCCAGGACATGAGGCACACGTTGGAGACTCTTTTGTGCTGCTGTCGCCATGCCAGAGGGCTGGGGCCTTCAGATGAGAAGCAGATGCCCCCACCCACACGTCTCTGGGCTCAGCCGCCTGGGGCGGCAGGGACAGATTTTCAGCACACCTGCCAGATGGTCCGGAGGCCTGAGGAAAGAAAAGTTTCCATGACAGCCTGAAACCCTATTCATCCTTCCCACCTCATCCCTGGCTGACGGGCCACCGTAAGGGGGTCACCTTGCCTAGGGACATTTGGAGTTGTGCTAATTTAGACCCAAAGTATTGTGAGGTAAGAGCTGAGATTCTTGCCCACCTGTCAGTACCCAGCTTCCTCAAGCTGCTTCCAGACAAGGGCTTTGGTAGAGGTGGAACCTCCTTACCCGCCCTCAGGCCCACCTGTCCTCAGTCCCACCTCGCCCTGTAACTCAGGAATCAGACGGGCCCGCGTCCACAAGCCCACTGCAGGGAGTCAAAGCCAGAACTCCTAGGTTGTTGCACAGAGGACACTAGGCAAAGCCACCCCTTTGTCTGGGTGACTGAGCTAATTGCATCCCCTCCCTGAGCAGAGGATAGAATTGCAGACTGCAAGATGCAAGTATACTGTGCCTACCGGAAGGCCGTTAGTCATGTGCAGCACCCCATGACTGTCCTGTGGCTGCTTTTGTTACTTTCTTAGAAGGATGGTTTGATGGTGTGGAAAGCCCAGGATTCCAGGTGAGCTGGCCTTCATGGTGACAGTTGTCCTCACAGAGGCCACCGCTCCGCACTGTGCTTGACCTGGGGCCAGCGCTGTGTATGCTTGGCTCTGAGGCCTCGGCTCCAGCTTCTGTGGTCCTGCTCTCAGATACCCATTTTGTAGAGTTAGAGAGGCCAGCTAACCTTGCAAGGTCATACCACTTGGTGCTTTTCTTTTTCTTTTTTAAAACTGAGGTATCCTGTCAGGTGTGGTGGTGCATGCCTATAATCCCTACACTTAGGAGGCTGAGGCAGGAGGGTTGCTGCCAGTTCCAGGCCAGCCTGAGCTACAAAATGAGCCCAAGGCCAGTGTGAACTGCATAGCGAGACCCTATCTCAAAAGGACAAAAAAAAAAAAGAAGAAGAAGAAAGAAAGTCAGAAAGGTAAGAGTAGCCTTTTTGCTGAGGTTCCATGCCTCAAGTATGATGCCTTATTATTGTGCAGGAAATAAGAGATACAGGTCCGGTGTGGTGGTGCACCTCCATAATCGCAGAGACCAGGAGGCTAAGGCAGGAGGATCACCATGGGTTCAAAACCAGCCTGAGATACCTAGTGAGTTTAAGACCAGGCTGAACTACAAAGTGAGATCATGTCTCGAAAAACAAAAAAATAAATAAAAAAAGAATGAAAGAAGTGTGAGATGTTTTTATTGTTAAAAAAAAAATCCAAAGCTTATAGAAGTACCAACTATAAAAACTTAACTTTCCAGGGGGGCTGGGGATTTAGCTCAGCGGCATAAGCAGCTGCTTTGCGAGCAGACAGTCGTGGGTTTGATCCCCAGTACCGATAAAAAGGAAAAAAAAAAAGTGTAAAAAAAATTACTTTCCCCCATTCACAGCCCCGTCCCCACAGTTTGGTGTGCATCTTTGCAGATACAGATCTTCTTGTGTGTGTTTATAACTGGGAGAACCATTTTCATTCGGGATTTGGGGGGTTATATGCATGTGAACTGCCCTGTGAATAAAATGCTGGACACCCATTCTTCCTCACCGCTTCTAATCCCTGCACCATCACACTTCCTCCTGGCTAATTTGTGTTTTCTCTCCTTGTCATTTCCCGGTCCCACTCCCTCCCTGGGAAAAGTTTCTCACTGCCTAGTTGTTTTCCTCTGACCTGGAGGCTTCTGGTCCAAAAAGCAGTGGAAAGTGGGGGTAACAGATTCATCTGCTTCGGGAGGCAGAGCTGTGACTTCTCGCTCTTACAGGTGCCGCTGGGCCCTTTGCTGGCCTCTCTGCCTCCTTCTTCCTCCCAGGAGGAGGTGGCCTCTCGGCCAGGAAGGCACCCCACTTCCAGTCCTGATCCCCTGCATTCGGAGCTCCCTCATCCCAGAGCAGGGCTGTGATGCCACGCTGCGCTAACCTCTAGAGGCCCAACTTCTGACTGCAGGTTTTCCCGACCGTGCACTCACTTATTAATGGAGACCAGAAGAAGAAAATAAAATCTGCTTCCCATCCCGTACTTCTACTTCCGGAGTCTTCCAGAATGCTCTAGGATCATCTCCTGGAACCGTTCTGTGCACACACACAGTCAGTCCTTATTATTCATAGATTCTGTACTCAGCAATTTACCTATTCGCTAATTGTTTTTTCTCCTTTTATGGCGCTAGCAGTACAACCCAGAGCCCTAAGGCATGCTAGGCAAGTGCTCTACCACTGAGCTCTATCCCCAGCGCTTTGCAAAATTCCTTTAAGCCCAAATCAGTGGTGGTATTTTTCAGTCCTTCACAGACAGGTAACAATTCATGCTGCCCTGTGTGCATATTCATTCCCAGCTCAGGTGGATGAGGCTGAGGGGCTCTGCCTTCTTTAGTCCTGTACTATCAATGTGTGTGTGTGTGTGTGTGTGTGTGTGTGTGTGTGTGTGTTTACAGGGAAACTCTGTTCTGGCCCCATTGTGGTTGTGGTGCCTCTGGCTGTGACAGGCAGTGCTGACAAATTAATGATGTGGTCCATTAAAGAGAAATACTAAGGCAAAGTTGGGATTGCTGAATTGAAAAAATGTTGCCGTCAGAGACTTGTGGGACCCTAATTCCTTTTCTTTCCCTTCCCTAGAAGCAGTAACTCATTCATCACAAATTTCCTAACTTGGTTCAAGGTGACTTTGTAACCACCGCATCTCACAAAAGTCATGGATATGATATGAACAAATGCACCTGAGTGCTTTCATACAGCAGGGGCCTTCTTTCCAGGACCCTGGGGAGCATCTTCCCCAGCAACCCGTGCAGATGTAACCCTTACTGCTTTTATTGATTGTGGATGCTTCATTTCGTTTATTTTGCGATTCCACTGCTGAGGGCCCTCTATGTAGCCATCCATTGTTTTCCCTGCCGTGCACAGTGTGACAGCAGCTGTCTTTCTCCCTGGCCTTGCACACAGCTGTGAACCCACCTGTGAGCTGAGCCCCCAGAGGTGGAATTGTTTTCTTCAAAGAGTCGTGTGTTCAGGATTTGGTTGGGTAGTGCTTAATGGCCTTGCAGAGGTTTTAACTCAAGGGAGAGCTGACCGCATTGCTTTTCTCTTAATTGAATTGAACCTGGGGAGCCTTTGGAACCAGTCCTCTCCACCTAAGCAATAAACTGCCAAAATGAGCAATGCTTCTTCTTGCCTCTCACCCTCTGGGGGCTTAGCCTCTGTTCCCTGTGGCCAGGGTGTGGTCCACATGCACAGACCAGGAATAGTGTGCTGACCAATTACTTTTAGGGCTTCTTATCCAGAAATCAATAGCGCATCTCTTAGGGCAAACAGAGATGAAAGCTCTGACTTCCAGGGGCTCCCAGGGGGCCTGGGGATTGTCTAGGAGAGGTCATTCCCTGTCCCAGTAAACCACTTTCAGTCTGCCTGCTCCCCAGCTCCTCCCCACTCAACCTTCCCTCTGGCCCTCCTGCACCGTGACCCCCCGGCTTTTATTTCTCTACAACTGCTGCTTCTGCAGAATTACTTCTTTGACAGCGAGGCAGAGGGCAGGACGCGCTGACCCCACTGGCAATTTTGCTGAAGATTTCCGGAAACTTGAAAGCAGTTTTAATCCCCCTTGGTAGACAAGGATGAACTAATGCACTGCTTCCTGCCAGGGGACGTTAAGTGCAACAGCTCCCCCGAAGCTGGAATGCTTGAGATGCCTCTGGGGTTCCGATGGTGGGCAGCAGGAGAAAGGGGAGAGGTTTTTCCAGGACAGAGCAGGAGATCCTCTGCCAGAATTAAACATGAACCTGCAAGGAAACACGGCAGCCCCCCTGAAGGGGGTAATTTAGTAGTTCCTTGTGGTTCATACAAGAACGGCTCAGAACATTTATGTTTCCTCCCCACTACAGAGAACATGTGGGGATGGCTTAACATTTCAGGAGTCAGGAGGGATCTTACATTTGGTGTGTACATGTCACACGACAGTCCCCCCAGAAGGCTGCTCCGTCTTCTGATCAGTGCTGTCTGGTTGATGGCCACACAGCTTGGGCAGAATTGGAAAGGTCAGTCCATCTGATGAGGGCCACGCTGAGCAGATCCAGGCTCAGGCACCAATGTGACAGCACTGGGAGCCGGAGGACATGGTGATTTTCCATTTCCTGTTGTCATCTCTGCAGACTGGCAGGCTGCAAGCTATTTCGGGGGAGGGACTGTGTGTGAACTGCCTGTCAGGCAGCTGGCTCTGCCGGAAACTGAGACTGTACAGTTTGTCTCAGTAAGGCAGGCGCCCAGATCTGTTTGTCCAGGAGATGGGGTTCTGGGCTCTGAGTGTGAAGTTTCGGGGAGTGATGTGGAGGACTTAAATGAACATGTGATGATCAGGAGCCCCTGAACCCACACAGGTAAGTCATTAAGAAACAAAAACAGTGATTTGAAGTCTGCTGTATTGGAGACAGTCTGCCCCACGGAGACAGTGAATTGAAGGAATGTCCCAACTCCTGTCCATGAAGATTCATCTCACACATGACATATGTGTGTGCATACTGTGCATATGTGTCATGTATGCATGTGTGTCACATGTGCTATGTGTGCACATACTGTGCATGTGTCATATGCATGTGTATCATGTGTGATGTGTGTGTGTGTGTGATGTGTGTGTGTGTTAAGCGCTGGGCCTGTGTTGGGTGTGGGATGAACAATAGAACATGGAATAGATCGAGCCCTCACTCCTCACTGCGTATGATCTGAAAACATCTGCAGTCTTACATCTGTGTTACCACTGATCCTGGGCACACGGCAGGCACAAGCCAGTCGCCCTTCTAAGGACATCTGCGCGTCCTTGCTGATAGGAGAACAAGCCGTGCATAGGGCAGAGTGGAAGACACTGACGTCAGCGCCCCGTACTCTTCATGCTATCTGAGGCCTGGCTGCTGGGAGCTGGCTGATTGTTTTCATGTTCTTTATGTTTACTGAGAACCCCTCAGCGGTGACAATGTTTTGTAGCACATTATACACCTTGCAAGGGCAGGATTGTATTATATCCGTTCTCCTATTTTGAAGCTTTTATTGTGTTTTGTTTTGGGCACTAGAGAGGGAACCTGGGTCTTCGCACATGCTCGGTATGCTCTGCCCCCGAGCTACGCCTCCTGCCACATTCTCCTGTGAATGCTCAAGTCCCAAGGAAGAGCCGCGGAGTCAGACCTGAGTCCACTCGGAGGCTTTCCTGGGTTGCAGCTCTAGTTTGCCTTACCTGATGTGCTTAGTTTCAAGAGGTAGAGATCTCACTAACACTAGAGAGTGACCCTGGGTCCCCATGACGTCCCTTCACTACACGTATCGGTAAGGTGGGTAGTTTCCATTAGGTTTAAAACCAGTTTCAAACTGAAATTAAATATGCCAGCTGTTGCACCCCAGTAGTGAGATTACAGATGATTTTTGTGTTTGGTCAGTTCAGGTGGATTTTCGACACTGCCCTCAAGGAGCATATGTGTGTGTTGGCCCTTCCATCCCCTACGTTTTAATTTTAATGACAAGTTTTTCAGTGTCTAGACAGGAAAAGTTGTCTCTGTCACTAACACAATATGGTGTTTGGGCCTTTCTTCTAGGAAATTCTGACAGCCTGACTTTTGGGTTCTTGTAAAAGTAGCTTCAGGCAGAGACACTGTTGGACCAGAACAGACCCTTGTGCTGGTACCTTCTCAGCCAGTTCTGGCTTTTGGTTCCCATCACTAGTATTCTGCCTTCTGAATCGTTTTCATTTCCTCAGTGGGAGAGCAATATTTGTACCTTGTAGAAAATTAAAAGATAGAAAAAAAATTTTAAAAAGTAAAAATCACTTGTAATTTTACCGTGTCCTCACCTTATAATCAGAATTTGGAGATGGAGCCTCTGAAAACATGGAGTAGCTGGTGTTTATTAGGTGTTTATATGCCAGGTAGCGCTTTGACTTTTTTACACATATTTATTCCTTTAACTCTCAAAACAGTCCCTCAAACTTACCTAAAAGTACTCAGCCAGCACCAAGAGTCAGCTTGAGGACATGCCAGTGGCTTGGTCATTCCAGGAAGACTCTTGGGTCCTCTGCTTCCCAAGCTGCAGAGGGGCCTGTGACCATGTCAGGACGCCAGCCCTTGGGACCGGCTCTCCTTCCCTGCTGACCTCAAGAGCGGCCGCCAGGGTTTCCTGTCTTCTTCATCCTCTTTGCTCCTAAGAGGCAGGAGCAGAGGATCGGGCACCCCTGGTGTCCGCACCGTCCATCTGCTCTTCCTGCAGCCCCAGCCCCAGCAGCCCTGGTCCAGAGGCCACACTTGTGATCAGCTGTGAGCTTCTGCATAGTCTGACCAAGACTTATCACGGGAAAGGCTCTGCTCCACCACACAAAGTATGTCCCTCCTCTCTGGCTCCAGTGCCAGCTGTGCCTGTGACATGTGGCTCCTGTCCCACAGGACCTGATTTGACACAGTTAATGAGATGATTTGGGTCCCTTGTGGAGTCAAGCATAACAGAGGCAGGTTTTGGCAGAGGCCACTTGTGAAATGGTTGCACCAGTGCTTTCATCCGGACACCAGGAGCTCCTCATAGCCAGAAAGGAAGCCCAGGTGTGGCCCAGTTAGCTAAGTGCCACCTCTGACCCTGGAGTGTTTCCACAGCTTCCTCCTAAAGAGAACAACTGCCCACAACTTACCTTGAACTCTGCTTCTAAACTGGGACTCGGATTGAGTCCACCTATTAGAATGCACTTGCGTCTACCCTTCCATCCATGCATCCGTACAATCATCCATCCATGCATCCCTTCATTCATCCATCCATCCATTCCTTTATACATACATATGGGATTTATCCAGGCCTGCTGTAGCCAAGGACTGAAAATTTAGCCACACACAAGACAAGGACAGATGAAGGGGCTTCTCCTTTGTCTCCTAAGGAAGGAAAGCAGCTCAGCCAGGCAGGTTCCCAAGTCTGCCTTCATACCAGCTGTGCCCGGGGGGCTCTGACACCCAGGAACAGCTGGCACTGTAGGTCTGTCTGTCTCTGGGACATTCCCCCACCTTGGAGTTCCTGCAGGGCCCAGAGCTCCTTAGGGACACAGTGGGAGAGGTGCTCCCTGCTCCCCCACCCCGTGGTCCTCACAGCCTTCCGTCCTCTCTGTGATCACCGAAGTACCATCTTAGAAGAAGAGGATTTTCTTGCTTTGTCCCTGGCTTTTCTGCCCTCACCATCAAATTCCAACCAGAAACCTGACATTGTACCTGTGACTTGAACTCGGTGTTTGTCCTCAAATTAAGCACAGATTTAGCAATCTGAGCACACTGTGGTGTCCTCACCACGATTCTGTCTGCTTCTGTGGTCTGATTCTGTCTGCTTCTGTTGCCGTTGAGGACTCGCAGGCTGAAGAGGAGCAGAGTCACTCCAGGTTACAGGGCCGGTGAGTGGCTGAGCCCATGCAGGGGTGCTTGGCCCTGGGCTGCACTTGCTGAGCAGAAATGGCCTCTTCAGAGGATGCTGCTTGTGGCTGTTGTGTGACTTGATGTCTCCCAAATTGTTTAGAATGTCTAGCTGGTTCCTGGAAAGACATTTGTCTGCTGGATGTGAAGCGGTACTTCCTTTGGGGAAAAGTAGAACACGTCCTTCCTGCCTCTTACTACTGTAAAGCCAGAGTTAGTTTAGAGGTGTGGGGAGGGACCCTTTATTACAGAAAATGTCCTGTTAGAGACCCACCTCTCTGACATAAATCCTGTGATTGGAAGAAGAAACTAGATCCTGTTGATTGCATAGATCTTTAGTAGAGAGGATCTGGAATTCAGCTGCTAGTTGGCACAAGCAAAGGGAACTAAAGACAAGCTTATTTTTGGAGAACAGCATGTTTAGAGGAAGAGAGGCTGCATCCGTGGGAATCCCTGCATCCTAAGATGGATACAGGGCTGCCCGGGAACTGTGTGAGTTTTCATGCTTGTGGTATAGAAAGAAAGCTGGAGGCTTTGGAACTGTTTATTTGTTGATTCTACAAAAAGGGGCCAAGGTTGTAGCCCAGTGGTGGCGTGCTCCTGGCATGCACGGGGCTCTGGGTTCAATCCCAGCATGACAAAAGAGCGGAGAGGGCAGGGTGTGGTGGCTCCTGACTATAATTCTAGGAGGCTGAGGTGTCAAGATTGTAAATTCAAGGCCAGCCTGGGCAATTTAGAGAGATCCTGTCTTTAAAAAGTCCATAAAATAAAAGGGGCTGGCTGGAGATGTAGCTCAGTGCCCATGGGTTCAATCCTCAGGACTGCAAAAAATTAAAATAAAATGTTTATTCAGTCTTCATTCAGAGTAGTCTGGAACCCCACTTGGTCTGCCTCCAAGATGGAAGAAGACAGGCTGCTCTTCAGAGAGGTCTTGTTCACGGAGACAGACAGGAGAGGCTGTGGAGGAGGGGAGCGGGGAGGTAAATGGTACCCAGTTCCAGGTTTGCAAAATGAAGGAGTTCTGAGCTGGGTGTAATGGTGCCCGCCTATTATCCCAACACCCAGGAAACTGAGGCAGGAGGATCACAGTGAGTTCGAGATCAACCTGAGATCTTGTCTCAGAAAAAGAAACCAGTTCTGGAGGTAGAGGTAGTGATGATTGTACATCATTGTCAGTGTGTTTAATGCTGCACTGAAAAAGTACGAAATGTTATGGTGTGTGGTTTTAGCCACAGTTTTTTTTTTTTCTTGTTATTGTCCTTTAATCTGTAAAAAAGAAAATCAAAACCAAGCTGCTAGTGTCCTTACTGAGCTGAGTGGAAACTCTCTTGCCGCCACTGGCTGGACTTAGGGTCATCAATGCTCCAGCTGTGACCTGTCACCTCACTCTGGCACAGCCGCGGGGACTGCAGGGGTCAGCAGTCAGCCATCAAGGTGTGCAGGGGACGCTTGTGAGGCACCACCTATGCACCTCACCACCACCAGCGCCAGGCTGCTCGCGTGCCTGACAAGCCACAGCGAGTGCGTGTGTGGGTCTGGGGACGTTTTGAATCTGAGGCGTGTGCTGAGACTCATGCTGTTCAGATGTGGGACCATGTGAGCAGCAGGAAAGGAGAGAGGATGGTAGAATTTGTAAAATGTCCTTTTGATCCACCATTGTAACTTGTTCAGGAAGGGACTGTCCATGGAGATGAAGGCAGCGGAGAAACAGGACGTTCAGAGTCTCGAGGTGTCGCTTTACTAATTAGTTATTAATTTCACTGGGGAGATGCTACCTTTAAAATGGATAGCTGGATGTGATGGCACGTGCCTTAATCCCAGCACTTAGGAGGCTGAGGCAGGAGGATCGCTGCCACTTTGAGGCCAGCCTGTACTATATAGTGAGTTAAAGTCTGGTCTGAACTACACGACAAGACCCTGTCTCAAAAAAAAAGACAAGAAAAAAGCTAGATCTAGCGTCACCACCTTAACCAAGATAGCTGACCTAGGTTCTTCCAAAGGGTCGGTGTCATGAAGAAAAAACCCAGATATGAAACTAAAGAGATCTCACAGGCTTGGGATATGTGGGCATGTAGCTTAGGGGTAGGGCGCTTGTCTAGTGTGTGTGAGGACCTGAGCTTGATCCCCAGCACAAAACAAAACAAATCAAACAGCAGATGTAATAGACTCCATGTGTGAGCTTAGTTTGGATCCTGCATCCAAAATAAAAGGTATTCCCAGGACCCTGGAGAAAGTGAAATACGTACTGGATTTCAGAATGCTACTACCTGAAATTTCTATGGCTTAGAATTGCCAGTTCTACGATGATTCCAGGGAAAGGTCTTCAGGAATAAATGCTGAAGTTGTTCAGGGGCATACCACTGTAATCCTAGCACTCTGGAGCCTGAGGCAGGACGAGCATGAATTTAAACCCAGTCTGGGCCATTTAGTGACGTAGCAAGACCTTGTCTCTAAATAAAAAGGGGATGAGAAGACAGCTCATTGCAAAGCTCCAGGGTTCAGTCCTTAGTACCACAAAGAAAAATAAAGAAATGGTCCAGGAGAACGAACATTTACACACACACACCGCAGTGTGTTTATCATCCACAACTGGAGAATCCAGGAGAAGGGTCACATGTGCTCATTGTTCTGGTCTTTTTATCTTTTCTGTGAATTTGAAGATCTAAAACTGCATTGAAGGAGCAATAAGAGCTCATAGCTGGGGCCAGGGATTTAGCTCAGTGGCTCAAGCTCTTCCTGGTAAGCGCTAGGTGGTGAATTCAATCACTGGTGCCAGAAAAAAACAAAACAAAAAAAACTTCATGGCTGTTGTGACAGGGACACTGTCCCCGGTGTCTCCCAGGGGACCTGCCCGAAGATGTCCAGGCATCTGCTGTCTGCGCAGTTTATTGATAAGGAGAAAGCAGCTGAGGAACAGTGCTGGGTGGTGGCAGTGTGGGGACAAAGGGCAGCCCTGCTCCTGGGAGGAGGGGAGGAAATGTCTGCCGAGCATGTGCAACACTGGGAAACTCCTGGTCTTTTCTGGCTGTGAAATGTGTTGTCCTGAGGTCAGCCTGGCCAATGAGTAATGGTGAGGGTTGAAGCCACTTCTGGGGGCAAAAACTGACTCTGGAGCCTTTGGCATCCCCGCAGGAGCCTCCTGGGTTTCAGGGCCAGCTCTGCCTGGCTCTGGTTGGCAGCATGGCAAATCCCAAGGCCTCCCCAGTGTGGGGAGAAAAGGTGGTTGGTGTAGCTATGAGATCCATGAGAAAACAGTGGCCCTGCATTAGGGTGGAGGCAGAGCTCTGAAAGGCCCATCAGCCAGGAGGGGAGGAGAGGAAAGTAATCTGATTGAGAGCATCTGCTAGCTGGGGCTCCTAGCACTTTCTTCTCTGGGAAGAAAAGCAAGCTCGTGGGGCTGCAGGTGTAGCTCAGTGGTAGAGTACTGACTGGCCTGGCATGCAGAAAGCCCGGGGTTTGATCTCAAGAACAACAGCAACAACAAAGCTGGGGTGGGGAGCTTGCATTTTTTAAGCATGTACAACTTGGGCAATGTTGTGAAAAAAACGAATGAATGATTATTGGAGGAAAATATAGGGAATAAAAGATGGTTGGAGACAAAACCAAGAGGCCCAAAACTCCTCTGTCCAGGGAGGAGTGATCGCACAGTGACTGTTTACTGGGGACCTACTGTGTGTCGGAAAATGTGCTGAGAACAACAGAGCAGCAGGTGCCCTGGACCCCACTTGGAGGCCCCGAGAGGATGGGCAAGGGCGATCAGGTGCAGCCATTAATTTTAAAGACACATAAGTTGGATGTGAGACAGGCTAAGAGGACACCCAGTGGCCTCTGAGCTGGGCTCTGCAAGACATAAGATACTGTGAGGTAGGGAGGGAGTTGAGGAAAGGGATCTGAGACCGTGTGGCTGCGTCCTGCGCCGGGGGAAGGAGTGCCAGGTGCCAGGCTGCAGGAGCCAGCAGGGCCTGGACACTGGCCGTACAGGGGCGCTTCTCCTGGGGCAGCTCCGACCCTGTGCTTCCTGCCCCACTTGCCTATGTGTGCAAGACAAGGGGTGCACTTTGGAGGCAGTGCCAGGATGGCTGATGGGCGTGGATGTGTCAGCCTTGGGATGAGTGAGCTCTGTGGTTTGCAGTGCTGTCCCCTTGCCTGGAGCTGCACAGACCCTGTCTCATTTTGCAGTGAGGGCTTTGTGTCTACTGAGGTAGGGCAGTGGGCGCTTCCTTATCCAGGAGAGCCTGGAACCCTGGGAGACTGCGGAGAACTGGGGCAGAGGCCCCACCTGCAAGCAGGTGTGTGAGTGCTTTGTTTGCTGTTTGCTTTGAGGGCTGGGCAGGGCACCCTACTGCCTTTCTCCCAGCAGCTGCCGTGCACTCTGTGATGCTGGGTTTGGTGGCCCCGGAGGGGCTCAGCACCTGGTGTGGGAATCGGTAGAGGCTTCCGAGAGGCAGTGACCCAGAAGGGAAGGACAGGCTGAGATTGGCTGGGATGCTGCAGAGACAAGGCAAAGAGGGCCTCGAGCTCTCAGAGAAGCATCAGCAGTAGGGCCACAGAAGATACAGGGTGGTGACCAGTGCAGGGCGTCAGGCCCTCATGAAGGGCAGCTGTTACAAACAGCCCTGACTGCCAGGGGCCTCAAGCCTCAGTGTCAGAGAAGCCCTGGTCCCTGGTGAGCCATCGTCCACGCTAATGACCATCATGGGTCAATGGGTAGGTGCCACTGTCCTTGACATTTGGCAGGACACTGTCTGGCCATTTCCCAGAGTCCTCTGGTGGAATCGAGCCCCAATAGTCTTTAGGGGTGACTTTCGGTGTGCACTTTGAGGCACTCTTCCCTTTCCAGTTTCTTCCCCCACCTGCTGGGCTTTCCTGGCTCACCTTCCACGAAGGCTGTTTCCAAAGCAACCCCAAACCAGACCCCATGTAGAGTTCGGATTTCAAATCCAAACAGTGCGGAGGACAGCTACAGACTTTTCTGCATTTGGAACAGCAAGGTCAGATTTTCAGGGTCATTCTGACTCTGGCCTGGAGGTGGGGTTGGGGAGAGCCTGGCAGGGGCCAGAGAGAGTATTCTCACCGGGTCCTGCCTAGCCCAACAGCCTACCCTGTGCTCCAGATGCCGCTCTGAACACTTGGTGTACGTTTTCTCAGTGAATCTCACAAAGCCTGGAAGTATAGGTCCCATTTTATAGGTGAGGAAGCTGAGCCATAGAGAGGCTGAGACATGCGGACGTAATCACACAGCTAAACGTGATGATGTGGGGACCCAGGACCAGGCTTGACAGATCCTGGCTGTGTGTCCTTACCCCTCTGCTGCTTTCTGGCCTTTGTGCAAACACATGCAGGTGCTTAAAGGTGGGCCTGTAGCATCCAGCTAGGGGTGAGAATGCCAAAAACTTCTGCTCTGCCTCCCCTGTAGGTAAATTCGAGGACAGAGAAGACCACGTGCCCAAGCTGGAGCAGATAAACAGCACCAGGGTCCTGAGCAGCCAGAACTTCTCCCTCAGCAAGGAAGAACTGCTGAGCACGGAGCTGCTGCTCCTGGAGGCCTTCAGCTGGAACCTGTGTCTGCCCACGCCCGCTCACTTCCTGGACTACTACCTCTTGGCTTCCGTCAGCCAGAAGGATCACCACTGCCACACCTGGCCCAGCGCCTGTCCCCGCAAGACCAAAGAGTGCCTCAAGGAATACGCCCACCACTTCCTTGAGGTCACCCTGCAAGGTGAGAGTGGTGGGCATGACGGGGGCCCACAACAGGGCCACAGGAGCTGCTGTGTCCATCCAGAGAGGCCTGAGCACCCACATCCCACCCATGTTGCAGGGGATGAGCAGAGCAGGGGTGAGGCTTCCCAGTGTGACCCTAGTAATGCCCAAAAGAAACAGCAGCTTTTGCAGGGACAGCCAGCACCCACAGACACACAGTCTGCCTGGTCATCTCACCACCATAATCCAGAAGGCTGCAGATGGTTTAAATAGTGCCTGCTTGCAGTTAGGCCATTCCCAGACAAGTCCGCACGGATAAAATGTGGAGAGGGAACCTGACCTACACGTGCTCGAGCCATGGAAATTATTCTGTCTGGAGACTCTCCTTTGAAACCTACTCTTCCCACTATCTTAAATCTAGGCCTTAGGTGCACTCAGGAGGCTGAGGCAGGAGATTCATGAGTTCAGAGACAGCCTGAGTTATGTAATGAGTTTAAGGCCAGCCTAGACAGAGCAAGATTCTGTCTCAGAGAAACTAAGAATTTAGAAAAAATGCCAAGCAGAGATACTGCTGATAACAGCCAATCAATAATGTACCACAAACCAAAATGACCTTGTGTGGCAAGACCAGTGATTGGGATACCAAGCATTAATTGGGCACTTACTGCATACGCAGCATCTTATTCTAGAACTTTACCTACTCCTTTAAACTTCATAGTGAAGGGCTGGGGATTTAGCTCAGTGGTATAAGCGCCTGCCTAGCAAGTGCGTGGTTGTGAGTTCGATTCCGCAGTACCAAAAACAAAAGAAACTTCACAGTGACCCCACACAAGAAAGCACTTGAGTTGTACCGTGTCACAGATGAGGAACTGACCTCCAGGAGGTGAGGTAGCTCACTTCATGTCACTGCTGGATTTGAACCTGGCTCCGTGACTGTAACTGTAGTATCATCTAACCAGTTGATCCTTTAGAAGGCAAAAGTTGAAATAACTGAAAATCATGAGCCAAGGAGGGCGACATGGGAATGCCCTGTAAACCACATAGCATTCTTGAAGACTCCAGAAATCTCAGCTGCCTGCTTTTGCACAAAAATAGTATCCCTTTGGCCATGTGCCATCTGTCTTACTAGGATGTGTGATTTCTCAATAAATCCACGTGAATTGCCTGATTTCATGGTGGATAATGAACTCTTTCACCAACTTCTTCGTTCACCAGGTCGTTGCTGAGTGTACACTATAGCCCAGACATCTCTGCTGTTGGGGAAGCCCTTAGACCTGAGAGTGAGCCTTTGGAATGGTGTCATTCCCAGAAAGGGACAGGGGTTCCAAGGCTCTGTTTGTGGCCCATCAGCCAGTTCTTTGTGGTGCACAGTATTTCAAAATTTCACCCTTGTCAGCCCCTAGCAGAAGTCAGTGAATCAGTGCTGAGCGCCATACTTTCTAAGTCTGCATCTGATTCAGAAGAGTAGTGGTGACTCCTGGAACCTTCTCATTTGCCCACCATGTTTTAGGGTGAACCTGAGGCTCTCCGGGGAAACTTGACCATACTGACTCCTTCTGGGGTTCCCTTCCAGATCACATATTCTACAAATTCCAGCCCTCTGTGGTCGCTGCTGCCTGCATAGGGGCCTCCAGGATCTGCCTGCAGCTTTCTCCTTGCTGGACCAAAGAGCTGCAGAGGGTCTCAAACTATTCCCTGGAGCATCTCAGTGCCTGCATTGAAATCCTGCTGGTGTAAGCTCCTCTCCTGACCCATACCTCTGAGACACTGAGGTTTTGTTTGCCCTTGAAGACCCCATCAGGTCAGGGGGCACTTCCTAAGTTTGGGGTGGGCGGCGGCTCTCCCAGCTAAAGTATCCCGAGTGAAGTGGGCATATAGGGCTTGGGGAGCTGGGCCTCTCTGTGCACAATAACTTTGGCTCTGCATTTGTAAGATTGGGGGTGAGGGAAAAGAGGGATTGTGTGCGCCTCCTTCAAGTGTCTGAGCGCTTTGATCTAAGTCCTGATGTGATCCTGTGGGTGATCACAGTGAGAGGGTCTTAGAAACTGCCATCTCAGGTACAGCTGCAAAGCTCGCCTCTAAGACAGCTAGCACTAGAGTGGCTTCACCTTAGAGGCCGCAGCCTTCCTTGCTGGGTCCCTGAGCATCTCGGGAAGGAAACTTGGGGTATCAGGAAGATACTTAAAGGCATATTTGATCAAATACTGAAGCCAGCTGGGTATGGTGGTGCACACCTGTAATCCCAGCACTTGGGAGGGTGAGGCAGGAGGATCGCTGCAAGTTTGAGGCCAGCCTGAAGTGCATAGCAAAATTCTGTCTCTGAAAGACAAAAAAAGAAAAGGAATGAAAGAAAGAAAGAAAAACACTAAAGTCGATCTGGGAGACCAGTGAGGTTCATAGTGGCCTTGGGGGAAGGGCACACAAGATAAGACATGCCTTACATGGCTTCTACCAGGCCACTCCCTCTTCTACTTCATGAGTGACAGCCCGTCCTACATGCTGGCCTGACTGCCCGGTGGGCCGGATGCTGAGAGCAGGAGCCTTTAGGCTCTGGAGAGTTGTCTCTTAGCTTCCCCATGCGCATTGCACTGGCAGCTGCCTCAGTCTCACCCTCTAGAATGTCAGCCCTTGTCTTAACATGTGTGCTGTCTCAGAAGGCCCTGAAGGGCAGAGAGCTTCCTGTCCCTGCCACTGAGGGGTCGCCCAGTGATTAGCCATCCACCCCGCCTTGCTCTGCACGGACAGCTGACGTTCTATCGTTCTGGGGTGTTCCCTTCTCTGTCACAGCCTCCTCTTGCTTCCTTCTTTTTTTTTTTTTTTTTTTCTTAATTTTATTTAAGGAGAAAAAGAAAAAAAAGCAGAAAAAGGGTATAAGTTATACAGAATTTCAGAAAAAAAACAGTAGGAAATCACTAGTTAATGGATTACGTATTGTCCTCTTAGAAATATTTGTTCAAGTTACAAAATTAAAGCTTATATAGTGGACGTTCAAACAGTGAGACCGAACAGTTCTTGCTTCCTTGTTACGTAAGGCTCTGATTGTTTTGTTTTCCTAAAGTTTTATGGGAAGCTTTCTTTTTTTTTTTTTTTTTTTCCCCTCTTTTTGTGGTACCAGAGATTGACCCCAGAGCCTCACATGCTGGAAAAACACTGGACTGCGAGCCACATATCCAGCATGCACGCAGTTATTTAAAGACAGGATCTTGGGCCAGGGGTATGGCTCAGCGACACAGTGCCTTCCTGGTAAGCGCAATGTCCTCCTGAGTTCAATTCCGAGTACCAAGAAAGAAAGGAAGACAGACAGGATCTCTGTAGCTCAGACGGGCCTTGAATTCACTTTGTAGCCCAGGCAGGCCTGGAACTCTCTGCAGTCCTCCCATCTCAGTGCCAGGGTTTCAAGTATACATCACCACACTCAGCAGAAGCTTTGTTTAAGATTGGGGGAAAGGCTGTGATATTCACTTAGACTCCAGAGGATGACTTGCCAGGTATCTGGCTGGCTGAGGAGTGACCCAGAATGTGGAGCAGGGAGAGACCGCTCTGTTCTCTTCGGCATCCTGGAGCACACTGCAGGACCAGCTGCTTCTGTAGCAGTGAGCAAAGACAGATGATTCAGGTTGGCCTCTGGCATGTGACCTGCAGAGAGAGGGCCGTGGAGGGCCGGGGGGACAGCTTAGTCTGGCCTTGAAGGGTTCCCTCTAGGCAGCAGTTCCAAGCTGGGTATTGAACCCTGGGTCTAGCTGGTGATAGGCAGAGGCTCCAGACACCTGTGCAGATGAGCGAGGCCTGGCTCTGATGACACACGTGTCTCCCCAGGTCCATTAAGAAAGGTACAGATGCACACAGGTGTCTCACCTCCAGCCCTCACCAGAGTCTTTTCCTTTCAGAGTGTATGACAGTGTCCTCAAGGATGCCGTTGCAGTCAAGAGCCAGGCCTTGGCAATGGTGCCAGGCACGCCACCAACCCCCACCCAAGTGCTGTTCCAGCCACCCACCTACCCCGCGCTCAGCCAGCCATCAGCCACCCTGGCCCGACTCCAGGCACCCGTGCAGGACCTGTGCTTGGCCTACCAGGACTCGCTGCAGGCCCACCCTTCTGGGAGCCTGCTCTCCACACGCACAAGCTTGTCTCTCCATAGTCCATACCCAGCTCTCCAGCCCCTGGACATGTGTCCCATGCCCGTCCCTGTGTCCCTCAGCATGCAGATGGCCGTCGCGACCGAGCCCAGACACTGCCTTGCAGCCACCTACGGAAGCAGCTACTTCAGCAGCAGTCACGTGTTTCCCACTGGCTGTTTTGATAGATAGCCGCCCTCCCCAGGGCCTGCAGGAAAGCCTCGAAGACCCAAGTGGAGGAAGAGGGGGGTGGCAGTGGGGAGGCCATCCCTGAAGAGGCTGGTGCCCTTGGGCAAGGAAGGGTCGTGCTGTTTTTAAATAAAACTAGCCCGGAGCAAAACATTCAGCCACACACTTAGCCGGAGAGCGTCCCTCAGAAACCTCTGACACACAACGCTGGCCTGGGGTACAGAGAGGCGGCTCCGTGGCCAGTCTCAAGCAGGGCTCTGGTAAATCAAGAAAGACTTGGTAAGAAGCCAGGCTGCTGCATGCAGACCACTCGCCCACAAGCACGTCGAGTTTTAGCCTCAGACTTCTCGTGCTGATGACAGCTACACCACTGAAAACAAACGTGCAGCTGGATACAAGCTCAGGATCCGTGCACAATGCTCCCTGCCAGTCTAGAAAGACCTGAGGTGTGCTTGTGTCTGAGCGCCTGTCTGCAGGGCCCGGCGGGTGGCTCTTGCCTTCTTACTGACCCTGATGCCTTTCTGGGCCTTGTAGATATTTCACATGCTGCTGCTTCTCCAGGTGACCTAGCTTTCTGTCCTGCAAGATGTCTTGTTTACATACTGCATCAGGGATTTTACAATACTTGAAAATTCCTTAAGAGAGAGAGAAAAAAAATGTGATTGCCACATTTCCCATTCCAAGTGAGGCTGTGGGTTTTACCTCGGCTTGTGAGGGACCCACATAAGAACAGAGCTTCCTTTCCAGGAGTGCATGGTTGAGGGGGAGAAATCCTTCCCAGGCTCCCTGTTCCAGAAGATTCCACGTCTTCAATCCAGTCTTCATCTGTAGTTTCACTAACCGCAGAAGGGGAGAAGGGTGTTAAAGATGAAGGTTTGAAGCAGAGACAATCTCACCTCCTTCCACCAGCTACTTATAGTAAGCGAGTTAACCCGGCCTCGGCTTCCAGCTGGGCCAGTGTGGACGGTTCACCTACTGCCACCTGGATTTGGATGTACATGGGTATGGGACGCTGCCACCGCCACCTCAGGGAGACAGAGGTTAGGAGAGCCAGTGCTCGGGGATCTGCTGCAGGAGGAATCTCAGAAAGACTCTTGTAATCATGTGCAATATGTTTGTGTCCCTACTCATGGCTTGGACTCACCATGCTCTTTTGGTTGGTTTGTTGTCGGGGGACACTGTTCACCCTTCAGAACTGGTAGGTGCAAAGGCCCACAGAAGCAATTTGTGTTTTTTTGTTCTTTGTTTTTTTTTTTTTAAGAAGGAGCTGCCTTGGTGTGTTCAACTCATTTGCCAGTCTAGGCAATGGGAGTGGGGAAAGCGTCAGGAAGATGGTGAAGACTTTCACCCAGAGGAGAATCTCAGTGTGCAAACAGTATGAAAAGAGACCAGCCACGCCGATAAGGCACTGCTGGCTCTGTTACTAGCATACATAGGAACGCACGGTTCGTTCGTTGTTTTTCTTTTTCTTTTGCAGACCTGTTTCTATTTATGTATGACTGGTTTGGATTCCACGGTATTGTATCTGTCTATTCTGGGGCTGGGGGCTTGTGAGGGGTTCCCTCAGTCAGACCAGCTCCCCAAAATAGGCATCCTGCAATAAACGTGTCACCCGCTATCGGTCTCTGTGTTTTCTCCCTGGGCTCCCCCTCGCAGGCTGGCCTCTCTCTCTTCTCCACTTGGCCCCGAGAGAATCTCCCCAGGATGGATGTGGGAGCTCTTGAGGTTCACAGCAGCAAAACTGGCTTCTTGGGAGCTGGGTCCTGCTTCCTGGGCACGTGACCAGCTCGCTGCTGTGAATCAGGTTTCCCAGGCAGACAAGTCAGTAGGATATTCACTCAATCAGATCCAGAGAATCTGCAAGTCAGGATCTACAGGGCAGCATGCCAGCAGGCTGAATATTGAGGTAAGAGCCAGGCGTGGTGGTGCATGTCTGTAATCCCAGCACTTGTGAGGCTGAGGCAGGAGGATTGCCATGTATTTGAACCTGGGCTACAGAGTGAATTCAAGGCCAGCCAGGACTACAATGAGACTTTTTCAGAAAAGCAAAACACTGTAAGAAGTGTATTACTTAATGTGCCAGTATTTGAGGGTTTTGATTTTCTGGTTGATGTTTTATACTGAAATCAAACCTAGGAACACTACCATGGAGCTACATCCCCAGTTCATTTATTATTATTATTATTTTTATTTTGAGACAGAATCTTTCTAAATTGCCCAGGATGGTCTCCAACTTGCCATTCTCCTGCTTCAACCTCCTGGGTAGCTAGAATTACAGCTGTAGTTCACTGCTTCGAGCAGGATTTTTTGTTTCTGTTTGGTTTTGTGTTTTTGCCTTTTTTTTTTTTTTTAAGCCAGTCAAATTTAGCAGTGGAGGGGTAGTTTACCAACTTTAGTGACACTAATGTTAATAAGTTCTTTTTTGGGGGCTGGGGATTTAGCTCAGCAGCATAAGCGCCTGCCTTGGAAGCAGGCAGTCGTGAGTACGATCCCTGGCACCAATAAAAACAAAAGACAAAAAAAAAAGACCAAAAAAGTGTATGGTAGGCTGAGAAGATGGTATCTCAAAATAAAAAAGGCTAGGGGTGGGGCTCCATGCAAAGCCCCTGCATTCAGTCCTCAGGGCTGGGGAAAGGTGAACTGGATAGAGCTCCTGCGGTATGGAGAAGTCAGGTTCTATTTTTCACTAAAGAGCTCCCGCTCAGAGGCTGTGTCCTGCCCTCCTTCCACCCAGCCTCCAACAGGGGAAGCACCCTAAGCTGGTGTCCTGCAGGGCCGAGGGGTATCTGCTCAGGCTGGAGAGGAGGGGGGAAATGTGCTGGGGCCTAGGACTACATCCTGGCCCTAGGGGGTGCTTGGGGATGGTACATCCTGCTGCTGTGTGCAATGCCAGGTGAGCCCGGGGAATCTAGGCATGGATGGTTCAGATCTGAAGCGAGCTGGGTTTACCAAGAGCATCCACTTCACTTAGCCAAGTCCTTCTCTCTGGGCTTCCGTGCCCCTCTGTTACCATGGAGATGGCTGGATTGATGGCCGGGTGTGAGCTCCAGGGAGAAGCCGAGTCCAAGGCCCCTGAACCCTCCAGTCAGAAGGATCCACTTATATTCTTTCCGCACACAGCTGCACCTTTCGAGACTTTGCCAGACTTTTCCGTTTGCATGCTAGGGTGAGCAGGTGGGAACTGGCTAGGAAAATTTTTCTAAATGCAGAGATGGCCTGAATGTCCCTCCTGGGGCTGATGTCTGGTTGAATTTAAAGGTTTTTAAATCTGAGCAAGCTGCAGAAGGACCGAAGGGCTTCTTTAAGAGGGTAAAGACCTTAATATCTACATTCTTAACCGGCTTCCCAGGGGCTACGAGGCAGGATTTCTTTGAAGAGTAAAACAAACAAAAAAGACTAAATATGCAGGACCTAGAGCCTGTACTCAAAGGGGAGGGTAAGGAACCAGCATCTCAGCCTGAATTTCTGACCCATCCGAGTTCTCGGATTCGTTCTTCCATCCTGCTGTACAGGGTGCCTTTCCCTGAGCTGTGTGTAGTGTTGGGGGCTCCAGACTCCTTTTCTAGGGACAACCTACATCTTCATAGACTAACAGTGCCCAGGTTGGGGTTAGAGCCCCGCTTCCAATTCTTCATGCCCTTCGAGGTTGAAAATCCGTTGCTCCAAAAATAACTGCCCTCCCTGGACCGCTGTCTCCCTCAGTTCCTGGGCCACTGGCTCGTCACCCTTTACATCAGTGTCACTTTGTCCCGGGGAGCATGTGGCAGTGGTGGAAAAGGCCGGGGCCCCCCAGCAAGAGCAAGGTGACTCCCAAGGTGGGAGTGCCTGAGAGGAGGTCTGAGGTCTGTGTTTGCGCAGTGCAGCACAGCGCACTGGCTTGGACACACGGGTGTGGTTTAACCCTTATCTAACTGGCATGGGGGAAGGGACCATCTTCCCCACCCATGTGACACAGGCGCACAGCGAGCCCAGGAAGGACTGGTGACTTCCCAGGTGACCTGCAGGCTAGTGCAGAGGCTCTGCTCATCCTTCACCCACGGTGACAAGAAGGATGGCTGTGACGATGCAGGGGATGGCACAGCGGTGGCACTGGGTACCGTGGTGGCCATGCTGTCAGATAAGCACAGTGGTTATTGCCATTTAAACTGGAGACTCAGCCTGGGAGAGAGATGAATTTACCCCAGCGCCATTGCCCCTGGGTGGTAGGCGAGGGATTTGAACCCTGGCACTGACACTCCAGAGCCAAAGCGCTTAACCACTTAGCGTTCTTTTCAGGGTTTTGGGGCAGTTATAGGGGTTGAATCCAGGCATTCACTCTGAGCTAGGTCTCCAGGTCTTGTTATAAGGTTTTTTTGTTTTGATATGGAGGTCTCCCTCAATTGATAAGTTCCCCAGGTTGGGCTCAAATTTGCATTCCTCCTGCCTCAGCCTCCCAGAGTGCAGGATTAAAGGCATGCACCACCATACTGGCCCACTTTCCTCTCCTGACTAGGGAAAGCCTGAGGCCAGTGAGGTGGTCACTTCCCTCCAGCTGACCTCACTCCACTGACCTCAGAAACTAGCTTTCGCAGGGGGAAGCCCAGTTCCACCTTGTTCTTGACTCCTCACTCACCATCTGCTGTGTGACCTCGGATGAGCTTCTGCCCGCTCTGAGCGTCTGTGAAATACAGAATGTAAACTGCGGCACTCATAACCTGAGGTCCTGCTGTTCCATATTCAGGGACTCTATGCCGATGTGGACTTAAAGAGTCTCCTTGCCAACAATCTGAGTTTGTCCTTGAAATCTCCCATCCCTTCCCACCAGCTCTTCCCCCTCTTTCCCGTCCACTCCTCTCCTCCCCTCCTCCTCCTCTTTCCTCTCTTTCAGTTTTCAGCCTAATTATGGTTAACTCTGTTATTTAGGGACTTATTATCCCAGCTCATTATGAGTAATTATTCAGTCTACAGGGGAAACAGCCATACTGCTAGTTAAATTTAATGCTTACCTAGCTCACTTAATTGGCAATAAGTCTTGGCAAAACGTTGGAGTTCGTGGGATCCTGGCTCAGTGGGTGGGTGAGTGGGGAGAGGCCAGTGCTGCTCTTGGAAAGATAAACAGATCTCAGGGTACCTGTGGGAGGCGAGCTGGGCTCCACGGCTCTCCCAGCCAGGCTGCCTCAAGGTGAAAGGCTGGGGGCTTTCCCCAGGCAAAAAGACCTGCTATGTGCCAGATGCTGGACAAATGTTTCTTATACCCTGTATGTGCAGCTTTGAAATTCAAGGTAATTTAAGCAGTGCCTTCAGTAACTTTTTTTTTTAACCACCAAGGTATATTTTATCTTGAAACGAGGTCTTGCGCAGTTACCCGGGCTGGCCTTGTACTTAGGATGCTCCTGGCTCAGCCTCCTGAGCATAGAGAATTGCAGGTATGCACCACCATGCCCATCTAATAATTTTATGGTAAGTGTGTTCTCTTTTCACTAGTCTTACAATAATTTGATTAGTTAAGGAGAAAGTTTTCCAGGTGATAAAACTCCACCTTTTATTTTTCCCATCCTTTTGACCAAGGGAGGCATTAGCTTTGGGCAGATACCAGAATCTGGCTACAAGTCTTCACAGTTTGACTCTCTTTTAATAGTTTTAACTCGCCAGACATGGTGTGCACCTGTAATTCCTGCACTCGGAGGCTGAGGTAGGAGGATCCTGGCAAGTTCAAGACCAGCCTGGGCTACAAAGTGTGCTCAAAGCCCAGCCTGAACTTTCAGCAAATAAGAATTGACTTTCGGGGCTGAGGATTTAGCTCAGTGGCATAAGCGCCTGCCTTGCAAGCGCGTGGTCATGAGTTCAATCCCCAGTACCAAAAAAAAAAAAAACGAATTGACTTTGAAGTATAGAATTGATATGAAGTTTCCACTGTAGTAAAAATAAGTGAATTTAGGGCCTGGGATTTAGCTCAATGGTTCAAGCCCTTGCTTGGTAAGCGCAAGGTCATGAGTTTGATCCCCGGTACCCAAAAAAAAAAAAAAGTGAATTGTGCTCAGAAAAATGTTGGTGGGTTGGTGCTCAGAGGTGACAAGTGCTCCCAAGGAGAGAGAATGAAATGATGCTGTGGGTAAGGGACAGTCTCACCAGGAGACAAGTGGGCCACCCTTCCCACCCCGAGCCCTGAGCAGACAGAACTTCAGCAGGCACAGGACATCTGCCACCTCCATGCTGCCTCGCATCTCGCCTTGTGTGTGTCTGCTGTGCAGTGGAGCCCCGCAGCCAGGGTCCTTCCTGCTGTGGCTACCACCCCCGCCTCCTGCCCAGCGCCCTCATACCTGGTGCTGTGGCTCATCTGAAAACCTGCATGTGTCCCCTCCCAGGAGACTTTTTTTTTGGTACCAGGGCTCGAACTCACTAACTCCTGCTTGCAAGGCAGGCACTTATCCCACTGAGCTAAACCCCCAGCCCCTGAGGGGACTTCTTTTTAAAGAAGTCTTCAAACAGCTCAGTGGCCTGGTGGATCGAGGGGTCCACAGAAAGGTTCCACCTGCTCCTCACTAGCCTCCCGTGGCCTGTCCCAGGGTCAGGAGTCCTGCAGTCCACTGGCACCTCCCAGGTCATGCATCCCTTGGGGACCTTGGCATGGGAGCCCTGTGTGACCTGTGCAGCCATCCTCAGAGCTTCCCCACCCCCTGCTCCTGCCAGAGGCTGCCCCCAGACACCAGAAAACAGCACGGGAGAGGAATCTGCTCTTAGATCAGTTTTATTGGGGGTTCGGTAGCCCCACGGTGCCCAGTCTGTGGCTCAGGCCAGCCTCTTGCTCACGCGCTCGTAGGTCACGTCCCCAACGGTGGAGATCTGAAAGAAGCAGCCAGGATGGAGGGGTCAGTGCCGCACTCTGTGGGGGGACAGGCAGGAACCCAGCCTGGAAGGAGGGGCTGTGCTCTAGCTGAGTGGCCTTGGGCAAGTCACAGGGGGTCTCTGAGACCCAGGGACAGAAGGAAGTGAGCATCTAGGGGGTCTTGTCTGGAAATAAAATGCTTAGAAGGGGGCTGGGGCTGTAGCTCAGCGCTTCTCCAGGTTGGTGCTATAGGTGGGGGCTGGTAAAGAAGGGGCTGACCTTCCCCCCCCCCCGCCCCCTGCCACAAGGGGAAGAAGAGAGGGTAGCAGGGAGGCTGCCCACTGTGCCCACCCGGTGGCCCGGCTCAGTGAGGCAGGGAGGTCTGGAACCACCTTCTGCCTCAGCCACCCACACCCTGGGACAGCTCTGGAGATAGATGCAGGAGGAGGAGACTGAGGAAACGAAGGCCCCTTCACATAGCGTGAGGGTGGCAGTGGCCACTGCCCCCACAGCGTGTGTGTGTTGGATCCACCAGCAGTTTGAAAAGAAACATTGAGGTGGCTGCCAACATTTGATCACGTGGAGATTTCACAGGAAAACACGAATTCCCAGCTGCTTAAAAAAATCACAAGACCCTGGAGGTTGTGTAAAAGTGTGGGCGCAGTGGCTACACGTGGGGGACCCTCCTGGACCAGGCCGCCTTCCCTTCCACTCCGAGAGAGCCCTGCAGGGTCCTGACTTGCAGCCTTCTGGTGGCCAAGTTGGGGACCAGGTCAGACTGTACCCTCCCACTGATCACTCAGCTGTCTTGTGCCTCCGTCTCCCAGCCTAACGGAACCCAGTGAGGGTGAAGTCAAAGGAGATCAAATGCGCCCTGGTGGGAGGGCAGTGCTGGCTGCCCAAGGCCCACCTCAGGGGGCTGAGCCTGGGCAGAAGGGGTCCTGCTAACTGTCCCAGAACCCTGCAGGATGCTCACCTCCACCAGCTTGTCACCCACAATCTCCGAGGTCTGGCGATAGTTGGGAAACTCGAACACTATCTTCCCGCCCTCCATTTTCACGGTGGCCTGGGAGGAGACACAGCATTGGACCCGCACTGCCAGCCCTCAAGCACAGCCAGTGGCTCAGGGAGCCAGAGCTCCAGCAGCCCAGGAATGCCCCCCCAGGAACCCTCCGAAGTGCATGAGGGGTTCAGCTCCACCCCATCAGCAAAGCGGGAGAGGAATTGTAGTGACTTCAAAGACATGTCAGCTGTTCACCAAGCATTTGTGTTACGCTATGTTGAGTGCCAGCAAATACCAGCCTTGTCAGGGTCACTAGTGTGTCCATGATGGCCGGTAACCCTTAAATACCGGGAGCCTTTAGTAGCCAAGTATCTTGAGTGCTCAGTGTGGCTGGTGGACCACAGAAAGAATGCTCAGCTTGGGGAGCAGGGGAGACAGAAGAAGGGGAAGGGGAGGAGGGTGGCCAGGGGCCTCTCACCTTGAACTTCTTGCCCCCCAAGGACACCAAGTCACTCTCTTTGCCGATGGTGAACTTGTTGGTGAGGATGTGGCCCAAGGCGTGGGACTGCGACCAGGTGAATTCCTGCCCGTTCTGCTGCACCTCTGTGATGACTTTGGAGTTGTGACCCTTTTCGATCACGTCGCTGGGAAGACCTGGAAAAGCAGAAGGACCACATGAGCCACTTATTGCCTTGTGATTTGGAGAAAGCTTTCCTCCCCCGGGGAGGCCAGCCTGGGGCAGATGGCACAGACTATCACATCCCAACTGCACCACGAGGCATGTGGCGTGGGTGCATCTCCTGTGCCTCGGTGGGTGTGCCCCTCCACAGGATGGGGATAAGAGGACCCCTTCACGAAGCTATTACAAGGATTACTTCAACTTGGTTGTGTCTGGTAAAGCCCTGGCACGTAATTGGTGTTTGTCAGTAATAGCCAGTCTTCTGGTAGAAATATATACATATCTCTGGCACACCGACTTCTATAATGAATGGGAGCTTCAAGATTGTGTCTTCTAAACTTGGCATGGCTGTAGACACCTATAATCCCAGCACCCTGGGAGGCTGAGGCAGGAGGATCACAAGTTTGAGATGACTTAGTGGAGACCCTGTCTCCAAATAAACTCCAAAGGGCTGGCAATGTAGTTCAGTATGAAGGCCAGGGGATCAATCCCCAGTACCAGAAAAAAACAAAAAAGCAAGTATGTCCTCTAACGCGCCTGCCTTGAAAATGAGAAAACAAAGGTCCAGGTCAAGGAAGGGGCTTTCCAGTATGCGAGGACCTGGTCAGGGGCTGAAGTGGGCTCACTTCTGGTTCCACGACAGCCCAGCAGACTGAGGAATGTGACTCAGGCCAATGCCAGTCAGCAGAGGGCTCCAGCCTGCCCAAGCCTGGGGGTGACAGGGCTGTGCTGTCAGGACTTCCCAGCGGGCGGGCCCAGGTCACCCACAGCTATCCTCTGAGTCTTGACAATCTTGCGACCTCAGATTTTAGGTACTGAACTGAGGTTTCCACAAGATTGTCAGATCTCCTATCTCAGCAGCTCTTCTCAACTACAGACCAGTGTCATAGGAAGGCAGTGAGAGAAAGTGAAATCACAGGGCTCTGCCCACAGCAGCAGAGTAAAAAGTCTGTGTTTGTTGAGTGACTGAATAAAGGATCGCCTTATGAGACCTGCCCTCCATGCCCACCCCTTGTCCCCTCTCCCCAGGCAGAATGTGGTGAGAGCTCTCATCAGTGGCTCTGCCTTGCAGGACTCAGGCTGAGGTGCCCCAATAGTAGCACTGACGTAGCTCTTGCATATATACAGCAGGTGTTCCATAAATATGTGAACGAATAACCATCAGGTCTCTACCTCACCAAAGCTCCACTTCCTCAATTACTACCTGTGTGACTCAGACTAATTTCTCAGTTCCCCTTGGCCTCAAGTTTTTTGTTAGTAGCAGAGATGTTAACAGTCTGTTAAGCGTTTTAAAGGCAAAGACCGTCTTCACGAATCTGCATGTCATCCTTGCACAGGGGCTCATACATGTGCTGCAGAAGTGAGCACAGGCAAAGATGCCTTCAGACACTTACACTTTCCAGCAAAATAGGATAAGCAGAATGTGGTGGTGCACACCTGTCATCCCATTACTCGGGAGGCTGAGGCAGGAGGATCGCCGTGAGTTCAAGATCAGCCTGGCCTACAAAGTGAGCTCAAAGCCAGCCTGAACTGCATAGTGAAGCCCTGTCTCAAAGAGACAATGAATAAATGAATAAATAAATAGGGTAGTTGCCCAACAAATAATGAATGAATGAGTGAATGAATGAATGAATGAATGAGTGAATGAATCAGTCCTGTCCCGCTCTACCCCGAGGCCTGGCTTCCTGGCCCAGGGATGGCCACAACCAGCCCCAGGAGCTCACTCACCAATGCGCTTCATGAAAGCCTCGAAGTTCTTCTCGCTCTCTGCCTCGAACTTTCCGGTGAAGGCCATGCTGCAGGAGGGGCCGGAGCCTGAGAGCTAGGTGAGCACGAAGTCGAGGAGGAAAGTCGATGCTGCAGGTCCGGGTCGGACTCCCAGCTTATAAACCCTCCCGCTGCCAAGGCTCAGCCCCCAAGTCACCCCATTCTCCCTCCTGCCCCAAGAGGAAGCAGTGCTGTTTTACGACCTGGGCAGAGCCCAGAGGTTGTTCACCTGGGAAGATCACCAAGGAAATCCCACGTCCCCCAGGGTCAGGGTCAGGCAGTCGTAAGGCTCGGGGGTCATTCACCCCACTGCCTGTCCCTCCCTCCATCCGTCCCTGCCTACCCTGGCCCTGTCCCTGTCCCCGTGTCCCTCACTGTCTCATTCTCTCTTTCCCCATAGGGTAGTGAGCACCTCTGCCTGGGGGCCCAGCGCTGCGCAAACTCAGAAGAGTGATGCACATGCTTTTCCCAGCCTGGCTCCCAGTCCTGTCCAGGGACGAAGCCCACACAGCAGAGGGTGTGAGCAGGGGTGAAGTGTCCAGAGAGACACAGAGGCAGGGCTGAGGCACAGGGAAGGCGTCGGGGTGTCCAGCAGAGGTGGGGTTCATGCACATCTAAGGAGGAGGTAGCATTTTATACAGATCCCCAAAGATCAGGGTGATTTGGATGAGCGGAGAGACGGGAGGTTGGAGGAGGCTGAGAACAAAGGGAGACATAGTCTAGGATGGCGGAACATTAGACCGCAGAGGCGGGAGGCCAGTGACAGGAAACAGGCAGCTCAGCTGCATCTGAGAGCCCTCCAAGGACAGCAGGTATTTCAAGGACGGAGATAACACAACCAGACCAAAGCGGCAGCCCAGGACCCCCGAAGGCGCTCCGAGGAAGAAGCACCCTAAGACTGCCGTGTGCCAGGTGCCAGGCGCCGGGCTAGGACCTCTGACCTTCACTGTGTTCGTGTTCCACGCTGGAAGGGGCTGGGGACTTCGGCCCCAGTGCTGCCCCCCAGAACCAGCTCCCAGGGCCAGGCTCCATCACTCCATCTCGGGCTTGCTTGGTGCTCACGCAGACAGAGCGACCCTCCTGTCATCCCTGTTACTGTTAATTACACGATCTGTGCGAGTCTGTTGTTCCCAAGGTCTCCTCTCCATGGACCTCCACCATCTCTACCCAACATGGAATCCTGCTAACTCCCAGACCTGGGCCTAAGTGATTTCTGCACTGATGAAAAACCAATTTTGTCACATTTAATCAGTCTTCAGTCACCCATCTTAGAATTCCTTACCCCCAGTGGTGGTCTCATTAGATACAATATATTAAAATTTCAACTAAGTCAGCACAAATGACTGAATGGATTTGATGTCTTGCTCTCTAGGCTTTGACATGCATACATATACTTTCTAATATACATGAAGTTATGGAGGTTGGGGGGGGGTGTCCTGGTGGTAGAGCACATGCTTAGCACATTGGACCGCCCCTGTACAACCAAAACAGTTTTTAAAAAAAAGTGAGCTGGGCATTGTGGTGCATGCCTCTAATTCCAGCACTAGAGGGGCTGAGGCAGGAGGATTGTTGCAAGTTTGAGACCAGCCTGGGCTACAAAGTAAGCTCAAGTCCAGTCTGATCTGCATAGGGAGACTGTCTCAAAAAGACTAAAAACAAAAAAAGCACAGTGTGAGGGGGCATCGCTGTGATGCCAGCATTCAGCAGGCTGACACAGAAGATTGAATTATAAGACTACCTTGTGCTACAAAGTAAGACCCTATAGGGGCTGGGGATTTAGCTCAGCGGCATAAGCACCTGCCTTGCAAGCAGGCAGTCGTGAGTTTGATCCCCGGTACCGATAAAAAGGAAAAATTAAGACCCTATAGCAAAAAACCAGAGAAGAGACAGAAACCACATCATTCTGTCCCATCCTTTTTATGTAATAATACAGGTGTTTGTCTACATAACTCCATAAAACTACATCGCATCCTTTAAATCTCTCTCCAAGCTGGATGCATAGCTCAGGGGTAGGTAGAGAGCTTATCTCCTATGTGCAATGGACTCACTTCCCAGTACTGCAAGAAGTAAATACATAGCTGTGGAGTTTCCTGTTCTGCCTGTGTTGCATAATTTACTTAACTATGTCTGGATGTTTAAGTTGTTTCCAGCATTTTTTCCTCTGTTACAGATAACTCTAAGTATTTTTGTTCACACCTCGGAATGTAAATGTCAGATTATTTACTAAGGTTGTTTACTAAGGTTGAATTCCTAGAGATAAAATTTCTGGAACTATGATTTTCTTTCTTTCTTTCTTTCTTTCTTTCTTTCTTTCTTTCTTTCTTTCTTTCTTTCTTTCTTTCTTTCTTTCTTTCTTTCTTTCTTTCCTGCTTTCCAGTATTGGGAATTGCATCCAGGGTCTTTGCACTGAGCTACATCACTAGCCTTTTAATTAAGTCCTTTTTATTTTTTGTACTGGGGATCGAACTCACGACCTTGCACTTACCAAGCAAGCACTTGACCACTGAGCTAAATCCTCGGCCTTTATTTAGTCTTTTTTTTTTTTTTTTTTTTTGTACTAGGAATCAAACTCACAACTTTGAGCTTGCAAGTTAGGTGCTTATGCTGCTGAGCTAAATCCCCAGCACCTTATTTAGTTTTTTTGAGACAGGGTTTTACTATGCAGTTCAGGCTACCATGAGCTCACTTTGTAACCCAAGCTTGTCTTAAACTCTCAACCTTAGCTTTTCAAGAGCTGGGATTACAGGTGTGTGCCATCATACCCAGCTCCTTTTTGTTTGTTCACTTGTTTGGTTGGTTTGGTTTTTTGGAGACAGGCTCTCACTAAGCAGTTTAAGCTGGTCTCGAACTTGCAACAATCCTCCCGCCTCGGCCTCCCGAGATTATAAGCATGCACTACCATGCCTAGCATCTTCTATTTTGTATTTTGAGAGAGAGTCTCACCAAATTGCCCAGGCAAGGCTCCAACTTGCCATCCTCCTGCCTCAACCACCCAGAATGCTAGGATTATAGACATGCACCAACTACTGCCTAGTCAAAGGAGTTTTCTATTTAAAATCTTTCTATTACTCTCTTACCTTTCCAAAAGACTACAGTGTTGGTATACTTGCCCAGAGCCAAGTTGGAATTTCCCCTCACGTTAATGAAATAACCATGACAGTCATAGCTGACAAGTGCTTGGTGTTCACCATGCATTTAGAATCCGCTGAGTGTTTTGCATGTTGTTTCTTGTGTACTCTTCAAACCAGCTTTATGGAACAGGTACTGTTATTTTTCCCAAGAAGCAACATTAAGGAGCAACGGCACCAACGAGCATGCACAAGAAGCCAGCAGGAAGCTCCAGCCTCATTAGCCCCCTTTTGCAGCCTTCCTCCTGCCCTCCTCATCCAAGGGCAGTGTCCAGGACAGGACAGGAGTGGCAGAGTGCGGGAGAGACACTGGCCTGGGGACACCTGACTCAGCCTCCCCTCTCCCTGGACTCAGCAGTCTGGGCGTGCACAGCACCCTAGGTCCGCTGACACCTTGCAGTCTCCACAGGGGTGAGTGAACTCCAGCGCCCACTATCTCAGCAGGGTTTTATGGGCTAATGAAACAATAGAGCGACTCTACTCCCGGAGATAAGAAGGGCCCCAAGGCTAAGCTCTCTGGGCACCCCAAAGTTCCTGCTGGACTCTGTTCTCCTGAAAGTAATACCAGAGCAGGGGTGGGCGGGGACACGGGCGCTTCAGTCCCTATTGGAGGAGGGTCCAGCGTCTCCTACTTCCCTGTCCCGACCCCGTGTGCTGTGCATGGAGTCAGGAGCCTGGCGGGCTGCTCAGCCTTCATCCGCTCCTACTTCCTCTTTCCTCAGCTAAAATCTGAACTGTTCATGGGGGCTGATCCTAAAACGCCACACTTCTGAGGGCAGTCTATTCCACAATGTCATCCTAGTTCTCCTCTCAGCCGGGGACCCGCAGAGTGCTGTCTGAGTTTGGATCCCAGTTCTGCCACTCACTGACTTGGTGGCCTTAGGCAAGTTATTTATCTTTCTGTATCTCAGTTTTCTCATCTGCAAAGTTGAGGCTGGACCAACCTGAAAGGCTGGTAGCAATGTTAAATGAACTCATTTTGTAAAGCCCTTGCTACAGGGGCTGGCAGAGTATGTCAGGTGAGTGCTGGGCAGGCTGGCTGGGCTGGCCCCCAGCTGCCAAGGAAGAACATCTCTCTCAGCTCCAAGTGTCAGGTACCCCAGGGCTTAGACTTTCTCTCTCTCTCTCTCTCTCTCTCTCTCTCTCTCTCTCTCTCTCTCTGTGTGTGTGTGTCTCTCTCTCTCTCTTAGACTTTCTTTCTCTCTCTCTCTCTCTCTCTCTCTCTCTCTCTCTCTCTCTCTTGTCTTTTTGAGACAGGGTCTTGCTGTGCAGTTCAGACTGGCCTTGAACTCACTTTGTAGCCCAGGCTGGTCTCGGACTTGTAACAATCCTCCTACCTCAGTCTTCGGACTGCTGGCATTACAGGCATGCTAGACCTCCTTCTTGATCTCCTACCACTGTTCTCTTCCTGATCTCAGGTAGCCCAGAGCTCTAAATATCACCCAGCGTTGATGACTCCCAATTTTTTTCTGTATTTCTCTATCCACACCTTCCTCTGCACATAGTACACAGTGGTACTTCAGTTCACACACTTAATTCTGGTCTCAAACCAAGTTAAATAAGAACTAAATCAAGTAAAGTGGTTAGGGGCAACCCGCTCGGGACCCTTCTGTCTCTCTTCAGACAGAAGCTTCCTTTCTCTCAATAAGTATATTCTGCTCTTAACCTCCGTTGTTCCTAAATTTCATTCTTCGATTTTAGAGTACACGAGCTTGTACTGGAAATAGTAGGTTGGGCGTTTCATTCCCATGTATCATGTGGAGCTCTTCCACCGAGATCACTGGACAGAGGTGAAAGTTTGCTTTTCTTTCATACACTCTGGACTGGGACTCATTTAGGTAACAAATTTTTATGCTTCAAATTTTGCTTTGTCTTTGCCAGTTGTTTATAACTATTTGTGATAATTGCTTGCTGTTTGCCCATTGTTTTTAATTGCTTTGTCTCAGATAGTTTTATTAAAATAATGTGAATCTAAGTTAAAACATGAGAAATTTATAATGGTATTTCTTTAATGGTGTATTATAATTATTTTGTTCTTATACAAGTTAAATTTAAATTGGTTGCTAAAGTTACTGG
Organism: Cavia porcellus; assembly: GCF_034190915.1. Classification (NCBI taxonomy): domain Eukaryota; kingdom Metazoa; phylum Chordata; class Mammalia; order Rodentia; family Caviidae; genus Cavia; species Cavia porcellus. Next base: position 15,202,872 of record NW_026947502.1, on the reverse strand, counting down.
TACTCCTTGCTTGACTGTATTTAGACAATAGCACTAGAGAAAAAATATTAGAACACCTCTCACAGGCTTTAATGTAAACTTTTAATGGAAATATCCTGAAGATTGATACCCAAAATAGTTCCCATCCCCCTAGGAAAGAATCACAGCTACGTAAGAATGCCCGCTTTCTACATGACTTGATTCCCCATTTGTCCCTAATGTAATCAGTTTTACCTGAACGATTGATCTTATTGGCTAACTATAGTTATGTCCCACCTTGAACCCATGCTTTTACTCTATAAAAGTCCTTGGAAAACACAGAGTCCTCGGCAACCCAATTGGGACCCCTATGTCTCTCTTCAGACAGATGCTTCCATTCCCTCAATAAATATATTTTAGGAGCTGGGGATTTAGCTCAGCGGCATAAGCGCCTGTCTTGCAAGTGTGCAGTTATGAGTTCGATTCTTGGTACCGATAAAAACGAAGAAGACAAATAAATAAATACATTCTACTCTTTTAAAAAAAATGCTTTTTCAGGGCTGGAGGTTTAGCTCAGCGGCATAAGCACCTGCCTTACAAGCAGATGGTCGTGAGTTCGATCCCCGGTACCGATAAAAATGAAAAAGACCAAAAAAAAAACGTTTTTTCAAAAAGTATGGTGATTAGGTTCAGTGTTGACATTATGGGAAAATTTGATTTATTCCTGGCCAATTTGGTATGCAATCAGAATCGTACAAAGAATTAAGCACATGAACCAAAGTACCACTCACTGTATTCAACTGCCCACCTAATAGGCCCAGAAATTTAGTGTATCCAAAGCTCCTGTTCTTCTACCCTCAAGCCGGCTCCTCCTAGACTTCTCTATCCCAGCTGGTGGGGGGTGCTAAGCAGCAAGATCTATCATCTGCTGAGGGTGTAGCTCAGTGGTAGAGCACTTGCCTAGCACGGGAAGGTCTGAGTTCAATATCCAGCATCACACAAACAAACAAAAACTGTTGTACAATTGGAGTGTCCAAATCCCGCGTTCACATCACTTATCATCCTGTGCTCCCAACTGGTCTACTGCTAACGGGGTATTTTCCCCGTTATGCAAGAAATGGGTGCTCAAAAATACCAGACCTTCCCAGTGTGCTACGTTAAAAAAATAAATAAATAAATAAATATATATATATATATATATATATATATATATATATATATATATATATATATCAGACCCAGGTGGTTAGAGGAGCAGTGCGCCTCCAGTGTTGCGCCCATGTCCTCTAACTACCACGCGCTGACCTGCGTGGCCTGCGTACTGATCAGGCTGTTGGAGAATGATTGCTCCTTCGGTACTGAACCAAACCCCAAAGCACCAGATGCTAAGAACCTGACACCTGGCTTCTCGTAAAATCCACTCAAAACCTTTGGGGAGAGCTAGGGACAGATCTCAGCGGTAGAGCGCTTGCCTCACATGTGTGAGGGGTAGGGTTCTATCCCCAGTGCTCCCTATACAGAGACAGAAAGAGAAAAAGTCTAGGCTCAGAAAATTAAGGTGTCTCGTCCAAGTTCAGTCATTAGGTTTTCTCGGTTTTTGTAATTGCAATGGCGCTTGCTGGTTGTCTGGCGAACGCCAAACTATGTTACAATGAGACCTGGAAGTCATTCACTGAGCCCAGGCGATGCGTCAGAAATGAAAACACAGTGGAAAGAACGCAGACGTCTTGCAATGGACGACGCTTCCGGCCTCCGCCGCTAGGCCTCTAGCGCATGCGCCGTGCTGCCCCAATTGCCCCTCCTCTGAGTCGCACGGTCTCCCTCCCATGGGATGCACCACTTCCGGTCTGGGACCCTCCACATCCGTAGGCCACAGTGGCTTCCCAACCCCCTCCCCTTCTTTTTCTTCTTTTTTTTTTGTCTTTTTTTTCCTTTTTATCTGTACCAGGGATCGAACTCACGACTGCCTGCTTGCAAGCTGAGCTAAATCCCCAGCCTCCACCCCCTCCCCATCTTTAGGAAAGAAATGAGGGCATTTGTCCTTCCACCTCCCACCGCCGGAATGCTAACTGCAGCCAGAAGAAGATGCCACAGCGGCACCATTTATCTACCAGAATAGTACAGTGGTCCTTCCTCTCATCACTGAGAGCAGCCAAATCCCATTCCCTAGGCAACTGATGTAAAACAAACTCTGCCTTCTTACCAACGCTCCCACGGCACCCCTGCCGCCCAGTGCCTCCCAGCCCCAGCCAGCTCTCTGAAAGTCCATATGCTAAGCCGCTGTGTAGACTGAGCACAGTTTACTCAAACAGTCCCCAGCTGCTGGGCAGATAGGTTGAGAAAACAAAAGGGCATTCATAAATAAGAAATGCCACAGCCAGGCTTGATGCCGCATGCCTGTAATCCCTGCACTCAGGAGGCTGTGACAGGAGGATCCTTGAGAGACTAGCCTGGGCTACAAAGTGAGTCCAAGGCCAGTCTGAACTGCACAGTGAGACCCTGTCTCAAAAAGACCAAAAAAAAAAAAAAAAAAAAAAGAGAGAGAGAGAGAAAGAAAAACCAGAATATGGGGAAACAAGCAAAAGCACTATTCAGGACCGCATAGTATATGAATTGTGCCATTCGAGGTGAGTGGGTTAGGCTGAAGTTTCTTCCACTGTTGTTCATGGCCCATACACAAGGAAGGCACACTGACTATGACTGTGTATCACTAGTTCAGAGAAAGATCAAAATTCCAAGGATGGTGCTAGCTGGAAATGGTGACATATGCTGTGATCTCAGCACTTGGGAGGCTGATACAGAAGGATCACTACGAGTTTAAGGCCAGCCTTGGCTACATAGTGAATTCAGTGTCAGCCTCAACTGATACCCTGCCTCAAAAACAGTAATAAAGGAATCAGGAGAAGCCAGGAATGGTGACGCATGTCTCTAATCTAGCACTTTAGGAGGCTGAAGCAGCAGGATGGCAAGTCTGAGCCCACCCTGGATAGCCTAGGAAGACCCTGCTTCAAAATAAAAAATAAAATGGGCTGGGGATGTAGCTCAGTGCAAGGCCCTGGGTTCAGTCCCCAGAAGCAGAATAGAAAAGAAAATAGCAGGAGAGAAAGTTCAGTTGGCAGATGAGTTAGGGACATCCACCACTCCCCCAGGTGGACAAGGTGGCTGAGGCCAGAGACCCAGATGATGGACCTCCCTGGTGCCGTGTCCCAGAACACAGAAGTTTCCATGAAATGAGAGCCCAGAGTGACTTTGCAGCTCTGCCCAACCCGACGTGTGCAGTTGAATTCTGCTTGTGAGGACCAGAAAGCGGGAGGGGGAGCAGAGGGCAGTTCAAGTAACATCCAGGTAACCTCATGTTCAAGTCACATCCAAAGTAGCTCATGACCTTAAAAAAAAAAATAATAATGCTTCAGGCCAAAGTCAGATGCCAAAAGGTCTTCCCACTCCCTGGGCAATTACTCCCGGCCCCTTTCCTGCTGTGGGCTCACGGTGATGAATTCCTGTGGCAGCCACAGAAATCATTGCTAATGAATTTCTAATGAACTCATTTGGTGTTAACGCGGTGTGTAATTCTGCAGGACACTCATTATAATTCAGCCTTATTAAGCCGTTAGTTATTGGAACTAGTATTGCTCTAAGCTCATAAACAGGAGAAATGTAATTACGTGGAGCAGGCAGTTCAATGACAGGATCTTCTGATGAGGCTAAGGAGTGGCTGTCCCTGTGCTTTTTGCTCTTCGGGGTGCGCTGCTCCACAGAGGTGAGTGAACTGTGCCGGGTCTTCAACCTCAAGTGCGGTGGGGTCAGAGCTCTGTAGGTCGTATCTGCATGCGGGGAATCTGAGCTCTGTCTCCAAGTGGTTTCCTCCTTGTAAGCTGCTAGAGTCTGAATTTCATAGGGATAGGTTCTTGCCCCAGGTGGGAAGGCGACTGCACCACACCTCAGGGTTCGGTTGGAGATAGGTAATCTCATCTGATCATCTGGGCACTGCAGGATCGTGATCGTCATTTAACTTGCTCGACAGATAAGGAGACTGAGGTTCACAGCAGTGAAGCAACTGATCTCCCAAGGTCACAGGATGCCACCCAGGCCAGTCCCCTTTCCGGCTCACCTCTCCTGTGTTGCTGGCTATGTTTCTTGTGCCTGTGTGACAAACACTTCCACCCACATCCAACATTTCTTGAGGCTGCAGCTTTTTCTGAGACCTTCTACATGCCTTGACTTGCCTTGAATGTTACTCTGTTTTCCACTGTTATAACAAAATACCTGAGGCTGAATAATTTAAAAGAAGTTTAGCTAGCTCATGATTTATATTTTATTACTTTTTAAAAATTTTAATACCAGGGGTAGGACCTATAACCCACACTTACCAGGCAAATGCTCAAGCTGCTAAGCTAAATCCCAGCCCTAGTTCATGATTTTAGAGGCCAGAAGTCCAAACAGTGTGACACCATCTTTGCAAGACCCCCCCCACCCCGTGCCTTGTGACAAATGATATAATGATGAGGATACATGAGACAGAAAGAGGTCATACGTGAACAGGAGTCCACTGAGCAGCAGAGGGTAGCCTCGCTCTCTTAAAACAAGGCATTCAACCGGGCATGACGGTGCACACCTGTAATCCCAGCAGTTAGGAAGCTGAGGCAGGAGGATTGCTACAAGCTTAAGGCCAGCCTAGGCTACATACTGAATTCAAAACCAGTATAGGGGCCGGGAATTTAGCTCAGCAGCATAAGTACCAGGTGCAAGGTCATGAGTTTGATCCCTGGTACAAAAAACAAAAAACAAAAAAATAAATAAATAAATAAAACCAGTGTGAACTACATAGGTCCTGTCTCAGTAAACAAACACATTCTCCAAAAAAACTACCTGAAGCGCCATGAGAACTACATTTGGCCCTTTCAAGAGTAGCACTCTCTAGGGGCTGGGGAGTTAGCTCAGCGGCATAAGCGCCTGCCTTGCAAGCAGGCAGTCGTGAGTTCGATCCCTGGTACCCGTAAAAAGGAAAAAGACAAAAAAAAAAAAAAAAAAAAAAAAAAAAAAACCAGTAAAAGGGGCTGGGGATTTAGCTCAGTAGCATAAGCACCTGCCTTGCAGGGGGTTGTGAGTTTGATCCCTGGTACCCATAAAAATGAAAAAGACAAAAAAAAAAAAAAAGAGTAGCACTCCCCAGCTCCCAACCGATCTGCTTGCCTGACACAAAGGTCCTCTTAATTTCCACCACACTGAGGACCCACACAGGAGCCTTGGGGAGATGCAGCCAGGCATGTGCAGTTTGGCTGTGCACGTGTGGGTTAGAAGCAGTCAATTCTGGTTGCTATTGGTGTCTCCAGTAAGCAGTGCTCTGTGAGCAAAATGCATACTGCTCATGTTCCTAGAATTATTCGTCCAAAGTGAGTGCACACATGGGAAGTGATGCGCACGCACCCGTGTGTTTGTGACTGCAGGAAGCTATTCTCTGTGTGTTCTTCTCTATGAGTCTTAGGGAGGTGTCATGGTGCATACGTCGGATACAGCACGAGCTCCTTCACGGAGGACAGCTGTGCCTTCCTGTGTGTGGCTCTGTTTCTGTTTGTATATAGAGACGTGGGCATGTGTGAGAGCCTGTGTTTACGCAAAGGAGGTGTCAGTTGGATGCCTTAGGCTACCAGTAAAAGAGAAAAAAAGAAGCCAGATGTGGTGGCACATGCCTGTCATCCCAGCACTCTGGGAGGCTGAGGCAAGAGGACAAAAGCCCGAGTCTAAAAAGTGGTAGAATGAAAACCTGGGGACACAGCTCAGAGTGAAGGCCCTGAGTTCAGCCCCTGGTACCGAAAACAAAACAGAAAAAAGGGGAAAGGGGAAAAAAACTTAGATCATAAATAAATAATTACCCTCTCACATGACTGAATCCCAGCGGTAGAAGGGGACTGACTGTGTGGATTAATTGTGTCATTACAAGTGTGCCTTCCGTTCCTCCACTCCTCTGTGGCTAATAACGCATCCTCTTTGCTTCCATGTCCTCATTCGCACACTACACTTTAATGCCAGAATGACTCTGCTTGTGGGGTGACTTTCCCAAAAGCGCCCCGCCAACATCCGCTGTGTCCCATTGGCTAGACCTGGTCACGACCAGAGCTAAACCACTCTCTCAAGGGGCTGAGATCACTGAGTTGCCTCGTATTTCTCAGCACTGTTTCTGAAGCTGAGAAGAGAATCAGGAGGGAGAATGTTTGTTTGTTTGTTTTGGTTCTTTGACTTTTGTTTTTCTGGGACAGGGTCTCACTGTGTAGTTCACGCTGGCCCTGAGCTCACCGTGTAGGCCGGGCTAGCCTAGAATTTGTGGTGGGATTTCAGGCATGCATCACCACTCTGCCTCGAATTGGCCTTTCAAAAGCATCCTGGAACATGAAGGGCTGAAGGTCAGCTGGCAGAGTTCCCTCAGGAAGGAAGGAAGGCAGACAGGCGGAATGGCTGCTGGATAGTGCTGACTTTGAAGGAACGTGTTCACTGGATCCAGGCCCAGCCACACCCAGCTTCCAGCCCATATTGTTAAAGGTTTATTTATGTTGTTTCATTTCATTTCATTCTGAGACAAGCTCTCACTAAATCGTTAAGTTGCCCAGGCTGGATTTGAATCTGTGACCCACTTGCCTTGACCTCCCAGATGCTGGAATTACAAGTATGTGCCACCACACCAAGCCTCAGCCCCAACCCATTCCGCTCTCTGTTTTTCGAGACAGGGTCTTGCTAAATCACTAATTGACCCAAATTGGGTTTAAACTTGCAATCCTCCTGCCTCAGCCTCTCCAGTCTGACATGGGACATGGCTGGCTTCCAAGAGAAAGGAAATAATAAGCAACTAGTCTTCTTCAAGTCATGGATCCGAAAGCTAAGAACATTTGTTTCCACCACAAAGAAGGGAAGAGACACTGAATTTCCTTTCTGCTAGATGGAGCGGGATAAAAGGACTGGACGGCAGCCATCCTGGAAGGTGTCCACTACAAAGGAGTGAGACTGAAAAAAGGATGGGTATGTGTGCACACACGGGTCCCCACCTGGGCTTTATGTGCGGCGCTGACTGTGGCGGGTGTATATGAGGGTCTGTGTGAGGTACCCGTGTCCATCTAAAACACAGGCCTACGTGGGCAGGAGGAATCTACACACACCAGGAAATGGACAGGGGACTACTGAGCTGAGCTGGGGGCTCCTGTGCTGGGAAATGGGGAGACGTTGGAGGGGCTGATCCTCCGCAGCTGTGATTTTCTGGGAATGACCCTGAGACACCAAGGTCTCGCTGAGGAGCCAGTCAGGACTGGCAACTTGTCCTTGTCCAGCTTGAGAGGTCGGAGTCTCCAGTCCCGAGCCAGGCAGAAACCTCGGCCACCAACATAACCTCACCAAAAGCGCTGTACCAGCGGCAGGGAGGAGATCACCACATTTAAAAAAAAAAAGTCCCTGAGAAACTTCTGGCCCAATGTTTCCTACCACTGGCCACCAAGTCAGTGGGAAACTTCACTGCCACAGCCTCCTTCATGGCCACTGCCCCTGCCCACGGTGCCTGTGAACTCCTAGGGCAAGAAGCAGAGATCAAGGCTGCCCAGCCCAGAGGCCTCTGAGACAGGAAGTCCTGAACACCCACTGGGCTTCTCCGACCTTCACAGCTTGTTTTCCGGAAAAAAAAAAAAAACATAGGTGAGTGTGGGGGCACACTCTTGTAACTCTATCACTTGGGAAACTGAGGCAGGAGGATCACAAGTTTGAGGCCAGGCTAAGATACCCAGCAAGACCTCATCTCAAAACAAATTTTAAAAAGAAAGGAAAATATGATTGGGGGGGGCAGACTGAGGAGGAGATGTGAGCATGGTACTCTCACGTCCCAGCTGCTAGGCGACCTCTGTGGCTCTTCAATCAGCTGCAAGGACTTGGTGTGTCTCTTAAAACAAAGAAGAACACAGAGCGTAGTGGCACACTCCTGTAATCCCAGCACTCAGGAGGCTGAGGCAGGAGGATTATTGCAAGTTTAAGGCCAGCCTGTGCTACAGAGTTCACAACCAGCTTGACTACATAGCAAGACCCTGTCTCCAAACACACACACATACACAAACACACACCAACACAAAGAATCAAAGATGGCCTACTGGTATGATGGCCACACGTGGAATCCCAGCACATGGATTTCTACAAGTTTTGTCAGCCTGGGCTACGTAGTGAATTCGAGGACAGCCTTAATGAATGGCATAGCGAGACCCTGTCCAAAAGATAAAACAAAAATACACAAAGAAACCCATCGTCCAAAGAAAAAAGAACTAAGGATGGCCTACCCTAGCATGTGCCAGGTCCTGGGTTGAATCTCTAGCACTACAATAGAAAGAATAAAGAAGACTTTTTTTGAGGCAGGGTCTCATCTTAAACTCACTATGTAGCCCATGCTGGCCTCGAACATGCAGCAATCTTCCTGCCTCTGCCTAACAAGTTCTCATTCTTTTCCCACCTAATATCTCGTGCTGAGTCTGCCATAGCGCACATAAGCACTCCCTACTAGAGGAACATGGAGGTCATCGAAAATTTTGTGTCACAAGAACTTCATCTGCGGTGGAAAATGCCATGCATTATTTTACCTCGCATCTGTAATGTCCTGTCTGTTGGACAAAATGCAGGGAAGCTGAGTAGCTGGGGCAGAGCTTTTGCTGGGTGCTGGTGGAGTATCCTCCACAGAGGTGCCAGCCTACCTCCTCCCAGCAAGGTCTGAGGAGTCCGCCTGTCTTTTTCACCCTGGGACTCCTGTTTGGTTTTTGTTTTAGAGACAGGGTCTCTCTGTGTATTCCAGACTGGCCTTGAACTGTGTTAACAAAGGCTGTCCTCGGGGGTGTGAATTTAGCTCAGTGGCACAGTGCCTACCACAGTTTAATTCTCGTACCAAAGAAATAAACAAAAGCAGGCCTTAAACTTGCGGCGACCCTCCTGCCTCAGCCTCCGAAGCGAGTGCTGGGATCACAGGCTCGCATCGCCATGCCAGCTCTGGGGCTCATTCCAAAACACAACGAGGGGCAGCCTTGCCAGGAGAAAGGTAGAACCATCCCAAGAGAAGTGGGGATGGGAAAACACAGACTCATTACCCGTGGATAGGCCTGGGTCTGTGCCGAGCAAGGGTCCAGCCGAGGTGGACTGCTCTGCCTGCTAGGGCAGGAAGGGCCGGGCTGGGAGGTCGCAGGTGGCCCTGGTGCAACCGGAGCTCTGGGCAATCAGGGCGCTGGCCAGAGAGGAACCAAAGGTGGGTAAGGCCGTGTGGCCCGGGACGCAAGGGCTGAGCGCCCTCTGCTGGCCGGCTCTGTATGCCGTGCCCAGAGGGGACAAGCCCGAGGGACCGGGATACCTCGACTCTGCAGCTGCTTGGGACCCACCGACCCGAGTGAGAACCGAAACACTGATGTCTCTCTACTCAAACACACTTTCTCAGCAGGTGTGATGGTGCAGACCTGTAATCCCTGTCCTTGGGAGGCTGAAACAGAAGAATCTCCAGGAGGCCAGCCTGCCCTTAAACCCTTTCTCAAAACAAATACTGGAGGCATGACACCCAGGTATGAGGAGGTCACCTTCAGGCTGGGTGGGCAGGGAATGTTGCTCTTTGTGTAGGAGCTCGGAGGGATCCGCGGTGAAGATGCAGCAGGGGCAGAAACTTGGGTGGGGACAGACAAGAAGGTCGGACTTAGAGGTGGACAAGAGAATGAGAAGAGCCAGGGTCCAGCAGGGTCCAGGGCACCGTGACCCGGGGTGTGGGCTGCACACACAGGACTGAGGCAGCTACTGGACTCTCCCAGGCTGGGCAGGGCAAGCCTTGATTTGTGTTGTCCAAGCCTCACACCGGCCTCTTGCTTCACGGGGGAGGCTGCCAGGGAGAGAGAGGCCGGAGCAGCGGGCACACAGGCTCAAGGGAGCGGGTGGGGCAGTCGATCCTGATGGAGCCTAAGGCACGTGGTGCAGGGCCTGCCGGGTCCCTAACCAGAAAGAGCAAGAACCAGAAATGCTAAGACCCCAGGCTCAGAAACTGACCCCGGCCCTGAGATGTTGCTGTCTCCTGCGCTGCAACCCCTGCCCGCGCCTCTTCTCTACCTTCCTCCTCCTCTCCGACACACATGCAGGCGACTGGCCTCTGGGACCCAGCCAGGGCTGACTCAGAGCTCATGGGAGATGCAGGCGCATTCCGGTGCACCCTCCGGCCCCGATGTTGCTTTTCTCTCCAGACCCCTGGCTCTCAACAGGGGGCGATGTTGTCACCTGGGGAGCTTTGGCAATTTCCAGACAGGCTGCTGGTCCGAGGGGGTGGGGCTAGCCAGGGGTGTGGTCTGACACCTTGCAAGGCAGCGGACAGCCCCACTACAAAGACCCAAGGCCACATTGCTGAGGTCAAAGCCATGCCTGGTGTCTGAAGCTGTAATTGCAGCATTTTGGGAGGCTGATGTCTCAGGACTACAAGTTCAAGCCCAGCCTAAGCAATTTAGTGAGATCTTATCACAACATAAAAAATAAGGCTGTTGGGGCCAGAAATATAGTTCAATGGCACAGCGCCTGCCTGGCAAGCAAGAGGTCCTGAATTTGATTCCCAGTATAAAATAAAATAAAATGGTTGTGGATGTAGCTCAGTGCAAAAGCCCTGGGTTCAATCACTATATGAGAAAAAGGTGCTGCCGCCTACAGCCTGCCCTGGGAGGGACTGTCCCCTTCCCTGAGGCCCTGATCAGCACAAGGCCAGGCCTCAGGCCTAGCTGCACTATCTCTCACCATCTTTTCTCGAGGTAAGCAGCACTATCCCACGCAAGGCCACACAGGAAGTGCTACGGGAGGTGAACTGGCCTCTGTATGCAAGGGTTTCCACAGCATTTCCAGCGTTGTTTGCAGTGGAACACAATGTTTCAAGTGGCATCTTACTGTGAAGTCCAACCTATGTTCTGTTTACTTTGAGACAGGGTCTCAATATGCAGTTCAGGCTGGCCTTGAACTCACTTTGTAGCCCAGGCTGGTCTCAGACTTGCAGGGATCCTCCTGCCTCAGCCTCCCCAGTACTGGGGTCATAGGTGTGGGCCACCACAGCCAGCTTGTCTGACCTCTGAAAGAGAAAGGGTAGCTACCTAGGCCGAACAGTGTGCAAGGGCAACCGAGCCTCACCCCTTCCCTGTCCACTAGGCCAGGGCCATGGAAAGGTTACACAGGTTGTATACTGCAAAACTCTCAAAATGCCATGCCTCTGGGCCACCTGTGTTAGGAGGGGTATGGCCGCCCTGCCTCGAAGCAGGGCCGGCAAGCAGGTTTTGTCACGGGTGTGAACGCGCTGCTTGGTGAAGTGCCAGGGTGGATGGGGTGCAGAGGAGCAGGCCGGGCGGTATCTGCCTTCCCCAGACACCTAGGAAACGGAATGTGGCCAGAGATGTCTTGCTCCTCCGGTTCTTGTGACTCAGTGGGGGCTGAAAAAGGAAGCTGTCAATCCCTCCTTGTTGGTAAAAAGAAAAAAGGCAAACCAGACCAGCAGCACACATTGATGCCCATCTCTAGGGAAGGACCTCACCGGCATCTTGCCGGGTTTCCTGAGGGTCCCCCACGCTGGGGCAGAGACAGCCTGAGATCTGTCCTCTTCTTACCCCCGTGGGGATCACAGGGGTCCTGGGTGAGTCCTTGAGGAGGGGGAAGCTGCCCTGCAGCTCAGGAATCCCTGGGACGGCAGGGCTGTCCTTCACTGTGTCCTCCAGAACTGCCCTGCAGCCAGGCGCTTCAACATGAGCCTAGTCATCCTGGTGAGGGCCCTCCTTGTCCTGTAGACAATGGCAGTGCTAGGTATTCCCTTCCCATAGTACTAAGCCCGAGTGCCCAGCCTGGAGGTGCAGGCTGCAGGCCTCCCCAGAGGGAGGGCACCTGGAGGAAGAGAGGCCAGGCTCAGTGGGCGCCTTTGTTCCTCCTGCAGTGCGCACCATCCAGGGCCCATTGAAGGAAAAATGTAAAATGAAAGGGAAATGAGTGGGTGTGGTAGACCGCCTGAGACCCCACCACTGCGGCAGGCAGGTGGAGGCTGGGCTATGTGTGTAGTTCAAGGCTGGCCTGGGCTACAGAACCAGAAGCTGCCTCAAAAAACCAGAGAGGAAGCTACACAGCTATAATCCCAGCACCTGGGAACTGTGCCTTCCCAGGTGAGACAGGGTCCCTTCAGGGTAGAATGGCCAGGGACCCCTTTGCTTCCTATCCAGGCAGCTAATACCCCCTGAGCCTCTACTGTGTACTTCTGACAGGACGGTGGCCGGTCCCTGTCCCTGCCATCCAGGGATGCCAGTCCCAGGGAGTGGTCTACCATGCTGGCAGAGCACTAGGACAGGGGTCGAAAGGGGCCTGGAGAAGCCCTCCAGGAGGATGGAGAGGCTGGGCTTGAAGACAGTAAAGCCTGAGGCTTGGTGAGCTGATAGAGGGAAGCAGGGATTCCTTTTCCTTCTTTTCTTCCTTCCTTTCTTTCTGTCTTCATTCTCTGCCCTCCTCCCCATTCTCCTTTTCTTCCGTGGAGTCTCTCTAAGTTACCCAAGCTGGCCTTAAACTCACACTCCTCCTGCCTCAGCTGCCGAGGAGCTAAGATCACAAGCAGGTACTGCAGCACGTGGTGCTGGAAACTGCTTATAGATTTCAGAGCCTGTCGCTGTCCTCAGCTCCAGCTCCCAGTAAGCCCAGGCTGTCCTTCAGCAGAGCCTGGACAGATACACAGGGCACCCCCAGCCGCAGGTCACTCCCCAGGGCAGGCAGCTTTGGCACCTTCCATCACGCTGTCCCTGGGCTTTTTCAGAGGAGAGACACCATAGGCCCTGGGCCCATTTCAGATCCATGTCTCCTTCCCTCTGGGCCAAAACTGCTGGCTCTGAGCAGCCTTCCACACCCCAATGTAATTAACCTTGGCTGCTGCCACCTGTCCCTGCACAGGGGTACAACATCGGTCTCTGAGAACCTGGAAAGCTGTCCTGGTACCGTCACCCAGTGAAACACAGGTGCCTCCTCCAACCTCCCTGCTGGGACACCAGCTACCCAGAGGCTCAGTGAGGCCCTCAGCCCAGCCCTGGAGCCAGGGGCAGCACCCTGAGAGGCCCAGGGCTGCTGCTGATTCTGGTCCAATTTCCCCAGAGTCCATAACTCATCTGAAGCCAGGAAGCACTCACTGCACCAGACCCAGCCAGCCCTGGGGCTGGGGAGAGAGCCCTGCTGCAATGGAGGAGACCGCGTAGACAGAACCTATGGGACAGGAATGACTGCTAGAAACCACCAAACCGGAAGTGGGGTAACAGGTGGGTGTCACCATGGCCGGGCTCCGGAAGAGCAAGAGGTCAGGTGAGGGTAGAAACACACTCAGGGGAGTTACAGGAACAGAAAAAAGCCACTAAGGCTAAGCAAAAAGTGTGAGGGCGTCAGGGGGTGCAGGGTAAAAAATGGGCAAGCAGCCCAGTGTAGTGGTGCACATCTGTAATCCCAGCACTTGGGAGGCTGAGGCGGGAGGATCCCTGTGAGTTCAAGGCCAGCCTGTGTACAGTGGGGGGAAAAAAGAAAGAGTAGCCTGCAGGTTTTACATTTTAATCTAAGGTTTAAGCTTTTATTCCAAAGCAATTAAGAACATTTCTAAGAGTCTCAGCTACTCCACTAGCTGAGACAGGAGGATTGCAAATTTAAGGCTTAGCAAGACTGTCAAAATAAAACAAAAAGAGGGCTGGGGACACAGCTCAGCGTAGGGATGAGGCAGGGTACCGTAGGGAAGGGAAGCATTGAGTGGAGGCCTCGTTGAGCTTTATTAAAAATGAATAAGGCACTTTTAACCCCTGCAGCCAGACTCCAGCAATTAGAAAGACAAAGGCAGCTGGACCCTGAGAAATTAGAAAGACAAAGGGAACTGAACTAAAGAAATCAGGGAGGCAAAGTCAGAGAACTCAGGACCAGGAAATTCCCAAATAGCGCAATTAACATAGGAATTGCAAACTTTCCCCCGACTTAATCCTTCCACCTAAACTAGCAGTCCGTGAGGCCCTACCCATAATTCTACCCTCCACCAAGGGACAGAGAAAGATTGCAGGGCCAGAAGAAATCCACGGATAGGGTGAAAGTGCTGGAATTACAGGCGTGCATCACCACAATTGGCCTTGATTTATACTTCTAAAAGCCTGGGAGGCTGAGGCAGGAGAATCATGGTAAATTGGAGACTAGCCTGGGCTACAATGTGAGCTCAAGGCCAGCTGCATAGAAAGACCATGTCTCAAAAAGACCAAAAAAAAAAAAAAAAAAAAAAAAACTGCATAGTGAGATCCTGTCTCAAAAAGAGAAAGAAAGAAAGATTAGGACAGGGTTGGAAATGGTAGCACACACCTGTAATCTCAGTACTCTGGAAAGCTGAGCCTAGAGTATAGCAAGTTAACCCGAACCTGGACTATTCGGCAATTTAGCAAGACCCTTTCTCAATATAAAAAATAAAAGTGTTAAGCATATAGCTTACTCAGAGACCCTGGGCTCCATTTTTAGTAGTATAACAAAAACACAAACAGCAGCAGCTCCCAAACAAAGGGCGCTCCGGCTTTCCCCTTCCTGTGTAAGGAATGGACTCCCCAAGCGGTCCCAAGGCTGCAGAAAAACACCGTCCGGTCAGCCAGACGGGTAAAGGGAGGAAGGCAGTCCCGCAGGGCTGCTGGGATCAGGACCTGTTCAACTGGTTACTCTGAAGTTCTCTGCGGAAGGGGCCGGATTTAGCTGAGGGTCAGGCTTACATCTGACTCCTTCCCAGATCTCTTTAGACTTCCCTTTCGTAAAGCAAAAACAAATGGTAGCTGAGCACAGAAGGTGTTAATCCACCAGCCCAGCCTGAGCAATGTACTGACTCAGCTTGACTCTTGTCTCAAGATATTAAAAAAGGGTTGAAGATAACAGCTCAGTGCAAAGGCCCTGGGTTCAATCCCCAGCACTACCCTCCCACTCAAAAAAAGAGCCAAGCATAGTGCATGCCTGTAATCCTGGCACGCAGGAGACTGAGGCAGGAGGATCACAGTGAATTCAAAGGCAGCCTGGGCTACAGGGTGGTTGCAAGGCCAGCCTGAACTACGTAGCAAGACCTTGTCTCAAAGAAAACAAAACAAAAAAATCACCCATGAGGTTACAGAATACTATTCTTTTTAAGGTCACAAAGTTGTATGGACTAAGCATTTCAGAGTTCATTCAAACAACAGGGGCCAGGAATATAGTTCAGTGGCATAGACGCCTGCCTGGCAAGCACAGGCCCTGAGTTCCATTCCTGATACCAAAAAACCCACAAAACTTCCCCTTGTTTCCAACACACATGGGCCATGTGATTGTCACGTTGGGAAGCAATTCTGGAAATCTTTTTTTTTTTTGCCTTTATGCTATCATGACTGCCTCAATGTCCTGAATTATTTTAAAATGTTTACCTTTCGCGGTGACCTAAACTTTGAGGAAGAGCCAAGTCTCCGAGCTGCCGGATCCAGCAAATAGGTGGGTGAGAACACAGCGTCATACTTCATAGGCCTACTTGCCTGGTGGATGCAGTAGGCAGTAATGTTCACTGTGTTTTTGTGTTTTGTTGTGTGTTTGAGTCAGCTCCCAAGCGCTGGGATTACACTCATGCACCACCCCACGCCCAGCCATTCACTGTATTTTTTATCAGTGCAGTAGATTAACTAATGGTCAGTCTGGAACACTGAGCTGAACTGAGTCAGCGTGGTGCTGGGGGAGGAAGGCCCACCTGAGGATTGTGGCCAACAGCATAAAAGGGGAACAGGAAGGGAAGAGGGTGTGCTGCTGATTCTGCTGGAGAAGCTTATCACACTGGCTTTCTGATATTAACTCAGCTTTCTCATCCTCAGAGGAGCTCAGGTCCCTGCAGGCACTGAGGATGGCAGCAGTTCTCTTTGGGGAAGCTCTGGTCCTTACCTTGAGCATCGCTTTCTGGCTCTAGAGCAGATCCCTCAGCTGCTGGCACAGATCTTTCATTCCACTGGCAAAGACTTTCTAGCTTCCACCACCAACCTTTGGGCCTTCCCGGGGCAGATTGCTGATACAGATTTGCATGAGAGACAGCGGTGGGCTCCAGACCTCCAGCTGGACGTGTGGAGGACACTGCTGTGGGATCCAGGGCCTCAGCCGGATTCTTAGTGTCTCCAGTGTGTGGACAGCTCTCCTGCACTTTTTGCATTTGATGCTTTGAGTACTGTACTAAGTATTTTCCCTAGTAAACCCCGACTACAACACACTTCCTAAAGACAGTCACAAAGAAGACTTCTAGAACTGCTTTCCGAAAGTGGCAAGAATGCTGGGAGTGGTGACACATGCCTGTAATTCTAGCTCTCTGGGAGGCTGAGGCAGGAGGAACACAAACCCAGAGCATAGCCTGGGCAATTTACTCACTTAGAAAGACTGTCTTTAAAAAAAACTAAACAGTGTGGGGGTGGGGGGAGTAGGAATACAATGCACTGAGGTCTTGGATTCAATCCCAAGCACATCAAGAAAACGATGACACAAACTTCATCGCCATAAACTGGTTTCCTGGGGACACGTTCACATTCGGTGCACCCCCTCCCTTTGGTTGTTTGAGACTGGGTCTTGCTAGGCAGCCCAGGCTGGCCTTTAACTCCCGGCAATCTTCCTGCCTCGGCCTCCCCGAGCTGGGATTACCTGTGTGGGCCATGGTGCGTGGCTTCAGGCTCATTCATTTGCATCTTATCCAAGGCCGCTTTTGCAACAATGGCAAGACAACAGTGGCAGCCCAGGACATTTGCTCTGCTGTAAACCAGAGCTGTCAGCGATGCAGCTCTGGGAGGAGGAGGAGGAAGAAGAGGAGGAAGAGGAGGCCAGGTGGATAAACCGCATGGGGGAGGGATGAGTTTCAAATACAGAACAGGCAGGCTCTGCAGGGACCACGCCGAGCAGAGCAGGAGGGACCTTGGAGAGCTCAAGGCCAGCCCTTCATGTTTTAGTGGGAAAAGCTAAGCCTGGGGATGGGGCAACCTGCCTGCAGCTGACAGCCAGGTCTGGGTTCTGAGTTCCTCTTGGTGGCTGATGGGGCCACCTCAAGGGGCCTCTTCTGTTCAGCTTCAACTTCTCCCCAGGGAAAAGGGGAGGCATCTGCAGCTTGACCTCTCCCGCTTTCCACCTGGCACTGCACCCAGTTCTGCTGTAGGAGCAGCCCCCCCACTACCCCCCATGCTGGTCCAGGGCAGATCACACTCAGCCAGCCAGGTACCTTTTTCAGAAGAAACTCCCAGCTTCCTAGGGCTCTGAAGCAGCATCTGATTGTCTGTGCTGGGGAAACTTGAGCTTCTTTCTGGCCGATAAGGAGCCAGGAGGAGCAGCTGGCAGGCAGCTCTGGGGTGGTCCATGGTACCCCCCACTTCACCACCACTCTCTCTTCTCCTGGGTGAATGGAGAGGGCAGCAGCAGGGGAATTCAGAAGACCTCTTTCTAGTCTTGGGAAACAATGAAAGGAATTGTTTTTTTTGTTGTTGTTGTTGTTTATTTGTTTTGTCATTTTTTTTCCCGTCTTTTTCACTTTTATCGGTACCGGGGATCGAACTCACGACTGCCTGCTTGCAAGGAAGGTGCTTATGCCGCTGAGCTAAATCCCCAGCATTTTGAGTCAGAGTCTTACTATCAACTCAGGCCGGGCTCGAGCTCACTTTGTAGCCCAGGGTGGTCTCAAACTTGCAAAGCATCCCCCTGCCTCAGCCTCCCAAATGCTGTGATTATAGGTGTTTGCCATCTCCCAGACCTAAACAAACCTCCCAGCCCCCTAAATCCTAGGTGTACAACGATTGAAAAGTGACTTTCCTTGGGGAGCTCATAAGGGGACACACTACATGTGTGGGGGCAGGGAGAGGGAGGGATTGTCCAAGCACTAGGAACGGGAGGACCCAGCAGTCCTCTGACCTAGACCCAGAGCCTCCCAGGGCACGCTGGAAGGGTGGCAGGAGGAGGGGAAGCCTTGGATCTGATCAAGAGATGTGCGGGGCTCCAGGTCAGAGAGCTGCTGGGTCCTGCCCTTCCTGGGGCCTGCATTATAGATAGCTAAATGAGATAGAAATGTAGTAGGCAGTCAGACGGGGCTGGGACTTTGAGGGAGCCAAGAGTCCATCAGGATGGTGGCTGGAGGCCCATCTGAAGATGCTTCCCTCAGGGATGAAAGGAAGCCTGCAATTACTTCCGAGATTTCCTGCTATCTTGTTGTGGTGGGCCATCCTCACACACCTAGGAAGACTAGGAACAAGACTGAGACTGCTAAAATTAAAAGACAAGGCCAAAACTATAGATTATTGATCAAGATTAATGATGCCACTTATGTAACCTTGCTCCCACTGGATCACTATCACCTAAGCAATTATACTTGCAGTCGTGTTGGTTGATCATAATTTTGACCCACATTGCACCCACTCAGATTTTGCTCTATAAAATTGCCCTTGAAGCTGGTGTGGTGGCACATGCCTGTAATCCCAGCACTCAGGAGGCTGAAGCAAAAGGATCCTTTTGAGTTTGAGACCAGCTTGAGCTACAAAGTGAGCTCAAGTCCGGCCTGAGCTGCGTAGCAAGACTCTGACTCAAAAAGACAAAAATTAAAACAAAAAACCATAAAGCTACCTTTGAGAGGTGGGCTTCCTGGTAGCCCATTGGGGACCCCTCTTATCTTTTGGGAGCTATTCCAATTCTCCATTCTTTTCTTCCAATAAGCTTGCGTACTCTTTTTTTTTTTTTTTTTTTTTGGTCTTTTTCCTTTTTATCGGTACTGGGGATCGAACTCACGACTGCCTGCTTGCCATGCAGGTGCTTATGAGGCTAAGCTAAATCCCCAGCCCCCTAGCTTGCCTACTCTTAACCTCTGTTGTTTCTTAGAATTCACTCTTCGTCTTTGGGGAACAGGGACTTGGTGTATTTGCCATCCAGCATTTGCCTGTACCATCTGGACACTGGCTCCCCTCCCTGCTCCGACACATGCCAGGCTGTCTCAGCACCCACTGTCCCCTTCCAAGCTTCCCACAGGAAGTGGCTTTGGTTTCTCCAGACTCAAGAGATGTGGGCTCTGGAGCTCTGGTGTCTATTGCGCTTGGAGGGCGCCTCTCCAGCCCATCTCTCCCTGCGATGCATAATTTGCTGTGGGCCTAGTACATCCCTCACCTCCTCCTGGCTTTGAGGAGGCCGCATGGTCAGAAGGGCACACCAGGGTCTCATCTTTACCCCTGGTCCCCACCCCAGCCTCTGCCTGGAGGAGCCCACCCACACAGGGCCACTCTGCCTCACCCCTGTGACTCTGCCCTGCCTGCCTTGGCCACTTACCCCAGGGCCTCATCCTTACCTCTCATCCCAGCCTGGGCCTCCCCTGAAGCCCAAAGGGCAGGGACATTCTGTCTCCCTCTCTCCCTCTCTGACAGGGGCTCCCTATGCAGCCCAGGCAGGCCTCAAACCCACTATGTGCCTGCCGCCTCAAACCAGAGATGCACCGGGATTAGCCAGGGATTAGCCCCTCACCTGGCCGCTTTCCCTCCATACATCCTCTCCCCCTCGATCCCTTTCTCTTCCCTGCAGCTCTGGACTCCCCTTCTGCCTTGAGCGGGCCCAACCCCCAGCTGTTCCCTTCTAGCCCATTCCCCAGACCCCTGCGCCCCTCTGTCCCTCCACTGGTGCTTGTCTCGTGTTTTACCTGCACTGGCTTGGAATGCTGTCCTAAAGCTTTCGATTGCCCACCCAAACGGCCTGCTTTTCCTCGCACAGCCCTGGCTGCCTGCTGCTCAGAGCCTTGGCAGGTGTGTCCTCACTGTGCTTGGAAACAAAACAACCGCTCTGGTGGAGCGGAGCCCTGAGGAGCCAGAGGGGCTCACCCTGGGATGAGGGCCGAGAGCTCTGGCAGGGCGGCCTCCTGGGTGGGTCACCTTGGTTCTGACAGCCCTGGCGTGGTAGCAGCCCAGGTTCTCCTGCCCAACCCCAGGCGAGATCTCTCTGCACAAGAGCCTCTGTAAATCTAGCACTCAGGAGGCTGAGGCAGGAAGATCTCAAATGGAGCCGAGCTTGGGCTCCTGAAAGGTTCTTGCCCTAGTATGAATTACTGCACAATTATGGTGGTGGTCTAACATGGTGGAAGGCCAAAGCGTGAACGCTTACCTTTTCCTCCTTCTTCTTCAGCCCTAACTGCAACTCCCCTTCCTGTTTGTGCACAAAGAGAATTAGGATTATTTCCAATCAGTTCCTCACATCTCATCAATATCGCCCCATGCGCCACTTCCAATCAGAGGTCACATAAGCCTTTGCTGCCTCTCTGTATCTGGAGGAGGAGACAGCCCAACCACCACGGGTTGTGTGTTCCTTTCCACATCCTCAATAAACCTGTTCTTTTCTTTTTTGTACTTTTTGCTTCTCTGTTGCACCAGAAAACTCTAATAATAGCTATATAGTGAATTGAAGGCACATAGATGAGTCTAGTTGTATGTACAAGATATAAATGTAATGCATGTTACAGAGTGAGATACTGTTGCAAAACATGAAATAGAAAGGGCTTGCTGGACATGGTGATCTCAGCCCTCAGGACGCTGAGGCCAGCCTGGCCTACGTGGCATGACCTGTCTCAAAAAACCAAGAGACAGAGACTAGGGATGCAGCTCAGTGTGAGGCCTGAGTTCAAACCCCAGTACTGCAAACAAAACAAAAAACAAAACCAACATGGAGAAGGGACCTCTGCAGGTCCTGAGCATGCCAGGGGGTCCCGGACAGAATGCACAGCTCCAGGTATTTTCTCTCAGCTCTCTGACTACACCACTTCTGAGCTTCCTGACCCGGCTGTGAACCATTCCCCAGGTCTGGAATAGTCTTCCCTCTCCTTCCTTTGGCCTAACTCTGTTTATTTTTTAATTCATTCATCTATTCCTCATTCAACTCACACCTGCACTGAATTTACCTTCTGCCAGTCACTGCCAGGGCTTGAGATCCAGGAATGGACAATTTGCATCTGCTCCCCGGAAGCTCAGGATTTTTATGATAGAGACAGTCAATTAAGCAATTTCACTTAAAACATTTAAAACTTTCACTTAAAACACTGGGAGGCATCTGCCTGGCAAGTACAGGCCTGAGTTTGACTCCCAGTATCAAAAACAAAAAAAGCCTCTGGGAAACTGTCACAGGAGGATCACAAGTTTGAAACTAGCTCTGGGTACCTTAAATATTAGAGGCCTGGTATGGTGGCACATGCCTGTAATCCCAGCAAAATAGGAGGCTGAAGCAGGAGGATCATTGCAAGTTTGAGACCAGTCTGGGCTACAAAATGAGCTCCAGACCAGCCTGAGCTGCACAGCGAGACCCTTCTCAAAAAAGTGGGGAGGGGACCAAAACAGAGGTAGCCAAGGGGACATTCCTGAAAGACGGAACACAGCGTGAGCACACTAGGGAGACAGAAGGGAAATGGGGCCCCTGGAGAAAGCTAGCCGAGCTGAGGGAGAGCAGGCACGGGAGGTGGACGGTGAGCACTGGTCCCCTTCCCCCAAGTTCAGACAGGGGCCCAACCCCCATCCTTCCCCATCACAGTCGCTGTCACAGAAGGCTGTTGGCTATTCCTCAGTTCCTCATGTGCAGCCCACTAGCTCTGAGTGTTGTATTGTTCTCAACCCACTGCCTTTAAGATCTTTATCACACAGTGCCAGGGCCTCCAATCACCTCAAAACTCAGATGAAAAATCCAGGCCTAGCTCAGGGCGCAGCCTAGCAATGTTGTGAGTGAAAGAGAGTTTTTGGCACGGTTAGAAGACAGAATATAAAGTAAAGTGGCCTTTATTTTAAGAATGTGGAGAGAACACAGGACCACTGAGATCTGGCTTTCTCTCTCTGCCAGACACGTGGTAAGGGGGCATACATATAGCTTAGGTTTGGGGTGGAGCCTGAGGGGCATTACTGATGCACAAGTAGCTCATTGGAATTTATTTCACGCCACAGGTAAATTGTTTAGAGGTGGGGAAGGTGACCTCCCGCCTCCCAGTGCTGCAGCGTCCCCTTTAAGACAAAATCCTTTCAGTAAGTTTGATCCCTGGTACCAAAAAAAACCCCCCAAAACAGGAATCATCCATGGTCACAGCTGTCTTGGCTTCCATTTCTCTGTTCCAGGACACCCAGAAAAAACCCCAGTGCTTTTTCCTCCCAGACACCCTGGTTTGCCACCAAGCCACCCGGGCTTCAGGAAATGGTACAGGAAAATGCAGTGTGTGCTTTGGGGCTGGGGGCCGCCCAGCAGCAGAGCAGGTGTGGAGCATGCACGAGGCCCTGGGTTCAATCCCAGTACCAAGAAAACTTTACAAAACCCAAAACCAAGCAAGCAATAAACAAAAAACTACACTTCGTTGCACAGAGTCTCTAAACTGAAAATATTTAGAGACCGTAGATGTAGACAGAAGCTCTCTCTGGGTCCCTTAATCTGGTTAAAAATAACAGTATCTTTCAAATCGCAATATTAATACATGCTAGTGATATATTAACATGTACGTAACATAAAACAGAAACATAAATATTAAATAATGTTAAGCTGAGTGTGATGGTACGCCCTTATAATCCCAGCATTCTGCAAGGCCTCAGACAACGGGATCACAAATTCAAGCCCAGCCTGGGCAAATAAACAATGTAGCTCAGACCCTTTCTAAGAATGTTTTTAAAATACACAAAAAGCTGGGGATAGGGCTCCAGTGCAAAGGCCCTGGGTTCGATAAGATCCTCCAAAAGGAATGCTTTTAAGGGGCCCAGATCATTGCTGATTTCTTTCTCCCAGGCAGAAACTAAAGCACAATTTAGTGACTGGTAAGTCACAGTGGAAATCATAGACGGTGTGTGGAATGTTGGAGTCATGGCAGCCTATGTTGGAAGGGGATTTTTTTTTTTTGCTTATATTTTTTATGTCTAGGGAGAAAAAATTTTGCTTCTGCTCTCTTATGGTTAGTGATGGGGGCTGTAAATTAAACTGACAAAAGACAGATTAGCAAGGGAAAAGAGACTTAGTCATGTGCCCACAGAAATTCACAGAAGTACCCAATTCAAGAAAGTGGTTAGAACTGGGTGTGGTTATGCAAATGTCTATAATCTCAGCAACTCCAGAGGCTGAGGCAGGAGGATTGCTGTGAGTTTGAGTCCAGCCTAGGCTACCAAGTGAGTTCAAGACCAGCCTAAACTACATAGTAAGACCTTGTCTCATTAAAAAAAAAAAAAAAAAAAAAAAAAAAAGAAAAAAAAAAAGATACATGGATCTGGGAGAACAGATGAGGATAAGATAATTTTGTGATCAGCCTGTCTAGGTGCCAGTGACTTCTAGTGTGGGTTTGGGGCACTTTCCCTGGTTGCTCCTGGGGCAGATTCAGGAAGTTCAACTTCTTTTGGGAGGCTCTGCCTTAGGTGATCCCGTAAGTGCCTTCTGCTGAGGATGATTTGCATGCTACTGCAGTGTACTTAGAATTCCTTCACTGAAAAGTCCAAGGATAGATTGCGCTTTGGTTCACGCAGAACATAAGGGGTTCAATCTCTTTCATCAGACTTGTTTCGGTGAAGCACATTGCTTCTGCGGTGCTGGGGACTGAGCCCAGAGCCCTCCCACTCTGCTGCATTCCCAGCCTTTATTTTTTATTTTGAGACAGAGTCTAAGTCACTAAATTGCCCAGACTGGCTTTCACCTTGATCCTCTTGCCTCAGCCTCCCAGAGCACTGGGATTCTAGGTGTGTACTACCACGCACGGCTCTTTTCTCTCTGACACACAGGTTAACTCTCAGGGATGGCTTCTTTCTTGGCAGTCTCCTCTCCAGTCAGTCAGATGGCCTTGGGCTCCCCCAGATATGCATGAGCCAATGTGACTTTTCCCTACAGTTCCGAGAAAACATTCCTAGAATTGAGTTTCCTGGGATCCGGCAGGTGAGGAAATGGTTTGATGAGCCCCACCTGCCCCCCAGGCCAGTCCTGGAGCCAAAGGACAGAAAGTCAAGGTCAGAGTCCCCCGGAGAAGGCAGCTCCCGAGGAAGGAGCAGAGTGGATGCTGGGCCGGGGGCAGCCACAGATGTCCTTCCTGGGGGCCGTCCACAGGCACAGCACGGATGGCAGTGTCAGATGGTAGAAGCTGAGAGGCCCCTTCAGAGTGGGCTCATGCAGCCCTGTGTGTAGCAGCTGCCTTCCGCCACCCCAGGAAGCCCTGAGCAATCGCTGGCAGATGCCCAAATCCTGGGCATCCTCGGCGACCTGAGGAAGGTCTGCTTCTGGGATCCCCTCCCTCCTGAGCTCCTCAACAGGAGGACTCTGGGTCACAGCTGCCCACCAGGCGCCTTGAGCAGGATCCCCTCAGCCAAGTCTGGGCTGGCTGTCTCAACCTCCCACTCAGGCTGCATCCTCTCTGGGGACGTGGTCCAGGCACAAGGACACCCTGGTCCCACCATGCTCTAGGAAAACGCTGAGCTACCCGGGCCTGGGAGCCAGGAATGCGCCTCCGGTCACACCAGCCTGCCGGGAATTCCCTGAGCCTGGGGCCCTTGCATTGCCTGGAAAGCCCTGGCCTCTCTCTGCCCTGCTCTGTGGGTGGCTGAGCCCACTGAGGCACAGGCTCGTCCCCAGGGGCTCCTGCCAGCCCTCATCTCTCGCCTTCCATTCTCATTTCTTCCTCAGCAGAAGGCACCAGTAGAGAAGCAGCGTTAGAACCTCCAAGCCCAGAGCATGCATGCTGGTGGCTCCCAGTCCAGAACATTCTGTGCTTGGCTCTCAAGTGTTTAAGGAAGAATTTGAACCAACCTAAAAAATTCGTATGTTCCACTTCTCCAGGGTCACTGAGTTTGCCTGGCATGTCCGGGGGCAGTTGAGGGTCAGTATTGCCAGAGACAGAGTGGGCACCCTCCACGCCACACCCCTCAGACACAAGGGCTGCAGACTTTCTCCCCTGGGCCAAATGCCAGCTGGCTTTTCTTCACCGATGATGCTTTTTCTCTGGTGCTCTTTTGTTTTTGAGACACAGTGGGTCTCACTATGTACGCTGGCCTTGAACTCACCATGTAGCCTGATTTGGCCTTGCACTTGCTACAATCCTCCTGCCTCAGCCTCCTGAGTGCTGGAAGAACAGGTGTGTGACACAATCTATGACTTGTTATGGGTCTGAGACAGGGTGTGGTCAATAGTCAGGGTTGGTTTTGAACTTGCCTCGTCCTCCGGCCACCTTTTGAGTAGTTTGGGTTTAGTGTGCACTCCTCTCTTCCTTCCTTCTTTCCATTTTCCCAGTGTGGACTACTGAACTCAGGGCCTTCATACTGAGCTATACCCCTAAGTGTTTTTTATTTTTTACTTGGGGACAAAGTGTCATCCACTTGCCCAGGCTGGGTTCAAACTTATGATCCTCCTGCCTCAGCCTCCCACAGTGCTGAGATGACAGATGTGTTCCACCAAGCAGGATTCCACTTCTATTTCTTTAGTTTGCTCTATTATTCCACCCAGAAATAGGAAATGGATGGCTGAGGGCATTATATTGCAAGGAAATTGAAAAAGAACCTACCTCTTTGCAGGGGACACTATTCTTCCTAGGGGTTTCTATCATGGGTCTGGCCCCAGTCAGCCTTTGGGGTGCAGTCCCAGGCCTGCCCACCTCCGAGTCCCAAAGGAAGGAGAGGCAGGAGCAAGTGCATGCCAGGGTGCACACACCCTGCTTTGGGTACAGGATAAATGCAGGGGGTGGGGTGGGAGGTGAGCTTCCGGGAGCCCCAGAAGGTCTCCCCTGATTTTGCCCTGGGGGAAATAAACCCCAAGCGTGCCCAGCCCAGCACCAGGCAGAGTGAGTGGAAGCCTCTTGGGTTTGGGCTCAGCCGCGTCCCCCACCCCTGCCTCAGGCCTCGGGGGACCCAAACCCAGGCAGCCAGCCTCGGCCAACCTGTCTGCTTCTGCTTCTGCTCTTCTAGCTGCAGGTTCCTCCTGTGTTAAGTCCACTGTGAGCAGGAAAAACTGTAATAGCTTAGCTTTCTTTCTATTGGTACTGAGAATTGAACTCAGGAGCTTGCCACTTGCCAGGCAGATGCTTGTGCTGCTGAGGTGTATCCTGGGCCCTGGCTCAGCTTTCTAAGCACGTTTTTTGCGGTTCTTGGGGGTGATCCCAGGGCCTTGTCCACATTAGGCCTGCGCTCTGCCATGGAGTTATTCTCCAGCAAATTCAGTCAACATGAAATTTGACCCTGTGCTAAGAGGCCTCATGCTTATAAGCTAACCTCATTTCATCGTAATTTTTTATTGGGTAAAAGTGTATGTAATGTAAATTTTATCATTTTAATTCTTCCCAGTCCTGAGGATCAAACCCAGGAGATTTTATCATGAAGCTACATCCTCAGCCCTTTTAATGTCTGATTTTGAGACTGGGTTTCACCAATTCAGCCTCTGGAGTAGCTCGGACTACAGTTAGGCAGCCCATTTAACTCTTTAGTTGTGCAATTCTGTGGCCCTGGGTGCATTAGCATTGGTGTATGGTCAGCCTTGCAACCACCATGATGCTATGCAGTTCAGGCTGGCCGTGAACTCGTTTTGTAGCCCAGACTGACCTCGAACTCACAGCGATCCTCCTGCTTCAGCCTCCAAAGCACTGGGATTACAGGCATGTGCCACCTTGCCTGGCATCTTGGGGGTTTTTTGGTCAGTTGGTTGGTCTGGTTTGATTTGGGCTCAGGTTTCAGTTCTTTGAGACAAGGTCTCACTGTGTAACCCAGGCTGGGTGTGAAGTAATTAATTAATGTATTTATTTATTGGTACCAAGAATTAAACCCAGGGCGTTGAGCTTGCCAAGCAGGTGCTGTACCACTGAGCGACATCCTTGGACTTATTTTCTTATCTGGGGGACAGGGCCTCACTGCGTAGTTCAGGCTGACCCTAAACCCACTATGTAACCCATGCTGTCCAATTTGTAGCAATCCTCCTGCCTCAGTCTCCTGAGTGCTGGGATTATAGACGGCTGCCACCACACTTGACTGTAAGTACCTCTGTCTGACATTCCTACACTATCTTTTTTTGTGCCTGCCTTAATTGATTTAGTGTGATGTTCTCAAGTTTCATCCATGTTGAAATAGGCATGAGACTTTTATTGTTTTTAGATCAAATATTTTCTTTCTTTTTTTGGTACCAGGGATCAAACTCATGACTTCATGCTTGCCAGCCAGGGGCTATGCCACTGAGCTGTATCCCTGGCCTGGAGAGTTAAAAACTGCTACAGTTTACCAATAAGCAAACCAAATCTCAAAATATTAATTTTCCCATAGGGCTGGGGATTTAGCTCAGCAGCATCAGCGACTGCCTTGCAAGTGTGTGATCCTGAGTTCGATCCTTGGTACTGATAAAAAAATTAATTTTCTTGTCTACAAAGTAGATTAAAAGGAATTTGTTGGGTCAGGCATGCAGCTCAGGGTAGAGTGGGTCAGTACAGTGTGAGAAGCCCTGTGTTCTAGCTCTAGCTCTGGAAATGAAGGTACACAGTTAGCCAGGTGTGGTGCTCCACGCCAGGGAGCCCAGCACTCTGGGAGGCTGAGGCAGGAGGGTAGCATGTTCCAGCCCTGGCTGGGCACTTTGGGAACTTAGCAAGATCCTGTTTCAAAATAAAAAATAAAAGAACGAGGCATGGAGCTCAATGTGAGGGCCTGGATTCAACCCCTAGTTCCACCACACACATAAAAAAAGTCTATTATGTTGGTTGGTGCCATTGGACTGTGGGCCTGGCAGGCATTACTTCTTTCTGAAACTGGACAGCCTTTTCTTCCTCTCAGTGAACAGCGGCAGTGGACCCAAACCCGGGGCTGCAGACACTGCTGAGCTGCAGCACCCCATCCTGAAGCCTCGGGAGGAGACATTTAGCACCTTAACCACACACAGATTACTCAGTCACGGCTGTGACAAGAGCCGGGTGGTCCCCTGCTCCCCACAGAGCCCCACAGCTGCTGCACAGCTGTGCGGTTTTGAGACTCCCCACAAGGCCCCTCCCACCCGCACCTCTCAGAGGCTGTGGGTGGCTGTGGTCCTGCAGCTTGCTGCCGGTGACCTTGGCATCCTGAGTGAGCTGTCCTCCCCTCCTAGCTGAAGACCAGGACCTGTGGCTCCCAGTACTGCCCCTCCTTAGGGCTTTTCCTCATAGACACCTTGGCCCTGGGGGGGACATCCTTCCACGCTGTACAGAGCTGTCTAGTGGCTTCAGGCTCCTGGATGCCAATAGTTTCTCTCCCTGCCTCATCCCAGCCATGACAACCAAGAATGTCCCCCAACACCTGCTCTGTCCCTGGCGAGCACTTACCCACGTGGTGAAGTCGCACAGTCTGGCATGCCTCAGGTCTGAAGAAGACTCCGGAAGCCAGCCCTGGCTGGGATGAGGACTGCTGGGGCTGCTGCGGGCTTGCAGTCTCAGGGCTGAGCTGTTTGGTTCTCCAGGTGCTGGAGGTCCTCAGCTAGTCTCTCTCCCCAGAACTGTTCTCTCTCTCTCTGTTTGTGAGACAGGGTCTCACTGTGTAGTTCAGGCTGGCCTGGACTATGTATCCCAGGCTGGTCTTGAACTTGTGGTGATCCTCCTGCCTCAGCCTCCCAAGTGTTGCGATTACTGGTGTGTGCTACTGTGCCTGGATTTTTTTTCTCTTAAAAGAGCATCAATATATTGGCCCACAATAGAAAACTCTGCACAACACTTCCTGCTTCCAGCTCCCTGGTGGGCTCATGGGGGCCTTTGTTTTGTGCATATCATGATTCTTTTTTTTTTGTCTTTTTCCTTTTTATCGGTACTGGGGATCGAACTCACGACTGCCTGCTTGCAAGGCAGGCACTTATGCCGCTGAGCTAAACCTCCAGCCCCCCATATCATGATTCTTTTTCCTTCCCCCCTTTGCATCCTCCTCCCCTTCTTCTTCCTTTTTCCTTTTCTTCTTGTACTGAGGTTGAACTAGGGCCTCATAGGGAACTACATCACTCATTCTTTTTGTTGCTGTTGATTTTTATTTTGAGATAGGGTCTCACCAAGTCACTCAATTACCAGCTCTGTGTTTGAACTCAACTCTGCTGCCTCAGCCTCCCAGACTGCAGTGTTTACAGATGCACACCACCATATTCAGTTACAATTCATCTTCTCCCCATGCTCCTTGGCCTCCCAGATCACTGACCCCAAAAGTGTCACTAGTGTACCCCCTACATACACACCTCTGAGTCCACTTCCCGGAACCCAACCCTGAAACCATGCAGGGTGGGTGGTGGCCACACGTGAGCCCTGAATTTGCCAAAATTTGCCGATCAGGGTCTAGAGAAATCATAAACCAAGTTTTCCCACAGTGGCTCCTAGTACCTGTACTAAGAGACAAAACTGGCTCAGCAAGGTGCTGCTCCTAGGAGGCCCCAGGATCTAGGGTCCGGGGCTCACTAAACCCTGGTTTCAGGGGAAGACAGTGCCGGAGGCACCAGGAGACCCAGGAAGCTGCAGAGGGCAGAGAACAATCAGTCACTGAGTGGAGAACTGGCCTGGGGAGTAGAAGCCTTGTTGGCGACATCTGTGCAGGGCGGGCCTCTTTCTCTTCCATGGATGAAGTTCCTACTGTGTGCAGGTTAAAACACAAAACAGGCAGGATCTAATTTAGTCCATAATGTGTTAACGGTTCTGATCCTGTTTTATAAGGAAGGTTTTTTTTTTTTTTTTTTTGGTACTGGGAATCGAACTCACAACCATGTGCTTGCAAGGCCAAGCTGGTCTTGAACTTGCAATGATCCTTCTGCCTTAGCTTCTTGAGTGTTGCTTTGCAGGGACAATTAAATCAAAACTTAGACCAGAACTCTCTGGAGAGGTTGAAGCAGGAGGATTATGAGTTCTGGGCCAACCTGAACTACCTCAGGAAGATGTCTCCAAAAACTAAACCAAACCAAACAGAAAAGCTCGCAGAAATGGCTCAGCCTGATTACACATAGGCAGCAATGGGGAACTAAGGGGAGTCAACCCAGGAGTTTCTGATTCTATTGTCCATGCCCCTGCTACTCCCATGCCCCCTGCTATGAGTGTAGACTTAGAACCTGCAGTTCCAGGGCCCCAGGGCTGGATGTCGCCCAGCTAGGCCCTTAGAAATGCAACTGAGGCCAGCCGCAGCCATGCTATGCACACTCTGCACAGCAGGATGCAGGCAGGGTCTCAGGCCTCCCTGGACCAAACCTCTCACTTCACCAATGGAGAAAGCATGACCTAGAAAAGTGAGGAGTCTGAACTCAGATGCTGGTGGGCGAGAGGAGCGAGAGGAGAGCGTGGACTGAAGCCTCCAATGCTGTGCTCTTCCTCCCGTTCTCTCTCAGGGCCCCACAGACTCAGATTCTGGTGGGGGCTGCTCACTGGCCTTAAAACAGCTCAGTGGCTCTGCCGGCATGCATCTGGGTGGTGGCTCTGGTCCCAGAGTATCCCGTGCTCCCTATGTCACTGGCTCCATTACAGACTGGATCTTCTTAGGGAAAACCACCCACTCCTGAAGAACCTTGAGGACCCTCTGCCTGCGGAGTCCAGATTCCCCTCAGCCTGATGGGCCAGCTGACGAGCAGTGCCACCTGCAGGGCCCCATTTTCCCACCAGGACTGTGCAGGAAGAGGGGACATTCCCAGGGACTCGAACAAAATCTGTGTGCTTAGTCCATGGCACTAACTTAGAGAAAATGTGTGCCTTATACTGTTTTTTTTTATTGTTTTTGAGACAGGTCTCATTATATAGTATAGGTTGGCCCTGAACTCACTCTGTAGCCCCAGTTGGCCTCCAACTTGCAGCAATCCTCCTGCCTCAGCCTCCTGAGTGCTGGGATTACAAACATGCTCCACGTCACCTAGCCACACTTACTTATTTTTCTTTCCTTTTTTGGAGACAGGGTCTTGCTATATATTCTAGGCTGGCCTCAACTCACAGAAGCCTCAGCCTCTCAAGTGCTAGGATCATAAGGTGCCACCATGCATGGCTTGGAAGCTTTCTGTGACCACTCTGAGGCTCCCTTTCCTGCCAGTGTTGTTACAAGGATTTATGTGGATGCCTGTAAGACAAACCTCACCGAGACCTGCCAGCCAGCAGGGTTTGCTAGCACTAAAAAACCTGAGTTTCAGGAAGCCCCCTGAGAGTCTCACAAGCTGAGCCCATTAGCCAGGTTGCACTCCAGCAAAGCGGGGCTTGGGATCCCTGTTTAAAGAATCTGTTGACCTGGCAAGGTTAAGATAGACACAGAGGGAGTCTGATTGATAGGGTCTTGCTGTGTAGACTATGCTGGCGTTGAACTCTGTCTTCCTGCCTCAGCCTCGCAAGCGCAGGAATTACAGGTTTGCACCACCATGCCTGACTCTTTGTGCTGTTGTGTTTTTGAAGTTTCTATCTGTAACTCCATTTCCCAGTGTAGCTCTGGTCAGCTTTGAACTAGCAGCCTCCGGAGTGCTGAGACTACAATATGGGCCACATAGCTGGCAGAACGATGTATCTTGTCTAAGAAACTAGCAGTTGTAGATAATTAATATAAACTTCTACAGAAAAGTACACAGAAGTGCACAGGTGGTTGTCTCTTGATCGCAGGCGTGTGCCACCAGGCCTGGCAGAATGCATCTTTAAAAGCCAAAAATACCTATGTAACCCAGACCAGGAAACAAATCCTCAGAATCCCAGAACACCTCGCTCATAAGCCCTTTTGAAAGATATATTTTGCAGTCCTGGGAGTAAACCCAGGACATTGTGCCTACCACGGAGCTTTGCCCCCAGCCTCGCTGCCCTTGAAGTCATAGGTTGGATTGTTCTCTTTCATCCTCACCAAAGATCACTCCCATCCTGACTTCAAACAGCAGAAATTTGCTTCAGTACCTGATATACCCAAGGTCATACTGCATGAGCAGAAGAGCTTTTTAGGAGATTCTCAAGAGTGATATATTCAGAAGTGCTAAGACGGGATAGGTGGGGTGGGGGGACCTGACCTGACTTGGTTTTGTTTTTGTTTTCTGTACTGGGAATTGAACCCACGGCTGAGCTGCACCCCCAACTCTTTTGATTTTGAGACAGGTTCTTGCTAAGTCGCTAATTTTCCTACACTGAGACTGAACTGGTGATCTTTCTGCCTCAGCCTCAAAGAGTGCTGAGATTACAGACCTGTGCCACCACACTTGGCTCTTATCGACAGGTTTGTTTGTAGTTATCTGCCACCCTCTTGGTTTAGGAAGCAGGCAAGCTGATTGTAGAAGAGACGTATTGGTTCTCTAGCCAGAAATAGGCTCAGAACAGGAAGAACAGCTCATTCAGTGCCCATAACTTGACAGTTATATCCTAGGCCTGAGTCTAAAGTCTGATTCCTATGTTATTTTCTGTCTATAACTCCATTTCCCAAGAGACCATGCCGGGGGTGGGCATGAAACTAGTTTTATTTTCTTTTTCATAGGTTTGGGGGATGAACCCAGGGCTTTGCTTTGTGTCACACTCCCCTTTTTGCCCCCTCCCAAAATCTTACTAAGCCATTCAATTTAAATTACCTAGAATGTTTTTTTTTTTTTTTTTTTTGTCTTTTTATTGGTACCAGGGATCGAACTCACAACTGCCTGCTTGCAAGGCAGGTGCTTATGCCGCTGAGCTAAATCCCCAGCCCCTTAGACTGGGTTTAAACTTGGTATCCTCCTGCCTTAGACCCAGAGTGCTGGGGTTTCAGCCATGTGCCATTTTCATCTCTGAACTAACATGCTGGATTAAGGTTCTATTTAATCTTTTACAAGTCTGATTATCTGAGGTTGGTACCTCTCAAGTAGGCCCAGCCCCTGGCATCCACATGAGTCTCAGTTTCTGGATTTTTTTTTTTTTTTTTATATATTTTTTGTCTCACTATTCAAGGTCTCACTATTCATATACAAAGTGGCCTTGGGCTCACTTTGTAGCCCAGGATGATCTCAAACCTGCCTGCTTCAGCCTCCCGGGTGCGGGGATTACAGACTGGCCAGTTTCTGGATCCTGTGAATAACTACTGGGCCATCATGACTGTGACTGAGGTCTATGTTATACACTTTCTGTAAGTTACATAAGTAAAAAGCAAGTCTTCTTGGTAAATACCATTAAGCATAAGTGAGCTTGCACAATATATGCAAAATAGCTTATCAGTGAGGGAACCAGTAAGGAGCATGCCTAGCTCATACTCAGATGACAGAGCCAGGCAGTCATAGGGAGGCTCCTTCACTTTCATGAGTTTTTGGCCACAAAATTGTTGCACCCTGCACAGTATGAAATGTAAGGTGTTTGTGATGAGGATCTGGGGAAGCTACCACCTGACAATCATCTGTCCATCCAATCTTCTATCCATCTGTCCAGTCCTCCAACTATTACCCACCCAACCTACCATCTAGACAGCCACCAACGCCGAGTGATTCTCCATGACCCGAGAAACAAGGGTCTCCTTTACTCTAATTCCACACTAGGAGGAGGCTGACTGCTGCAGTAACTTAAGGCACAACAGCAAATGTAAGAGCCAGATTACCACTAGATTTAAAGTTCCCCGAGGGCTGAATACACCCTCCTTTTTTTTTTTTTTTTTTTTTTTTTGAGACAGGATATTGTTCTGTCATTTAGGGTGGCCTTAGAGAGGATCCTCCTCCCTCAGCCTCCTGAGTACTAGGATTATAAGCATGCACCACCATGCCTGGCTTTTTAAAATTTTTTCCCCGAGACAAGATCTTGCTATGTGGTTGAGTTTGGCCTTGACTTCACCCTACAGCTCAGGTTTGGCATCACTCTCAGCAATTCTCTTGTCTCAGCCTCCCCAGAGCAAGCGTTACAGATGTGTACCACCACGCCTGGCCTGAAATACAATTCCTGCGAAATAGGTTCAGTAGATTCTTACATGCACGACAAACCAAGACAGTTAGAATGTGAGTAGAGAAGTAGGGGCATCAGAACACTGAAAAGAGAGATTTTCTGTACCTGTCACATAGCGGAGGCCAGGAAAGCACAAGGTTTAGTCAGGGAAGCACGTGCGTCCCTTTCTCAGTGCATCCGGGGAGAATAAGCAGATTGGGGACTACTGCAGCTCAATCTAACGTGCAGGACGGCTCTTCACACCTGAGCATTGTCCTTTTGCGCGCCGTAGCTCCCCAGAAAGTAGACTGGACCTTTGTTTCTAAAAAGCGAAGTCAAGGGGAAGGTCGTTCCTGTCAGGAGGCTGGCACGACTGCCACGCGGTCACAGGGGCGTCGCGTACATCACTTCAGCCCCAGCACGCGGCAAAACCAAGAACAGGGTAGGGGCCCAAAAAGTGTTTGTCGATTTATTTTCAAACTTTAGCTGCTATTCTCAAAGAAATCTGGCGTACCCACTTTCGGCCGAAAGCAGGTCGGCGCCTAGAAATAACATTTATTCTAAGGCTTTCTGCGCAGGGATTCTTGGGAAGCGGTCCCCCGCCTGTATTTTCCCGTTACTCCTCCCCTCAATCGCCTTTCAAAGAACCAGCACGCTGCATGATTCCCTCCTTTCTCCCACCTCGGAAGACCTGGTTGATAATGGGCAGAAGCTGCGGCCAACCATAAAACTGCATTTCGTCTACCAGCCAATAGAAAGAGGGCAGAAGTAGACAGCTCAGTTAGGCGACCTGTCACGCCCCCTTTAAGCACACCCTCACCCCGCCTCCCAGATTCGGCATTTGACAATTCATCTGGCCAATGAGAAGTTCCTACTCTGTGTGGAAGGGTTGGACTGAGTGGATGACAGACATCCCGTTCTGGCCAATGGAACCTCAGAGGTGCGGGAGGGGTGTAGGACCGAGCCAATGGCGCGGTGCCAATAACGAGCATGAGGGAAAGGGCGGGACGAAAGTGTTCGCGGGAGGGAGGGGAAGGCCTAGGGAACTAAGCAGCGCTGCCGCCGCCGCCGTGCCGCCGCCGCCGCCGCCGCAGCAGCCCGAATCGGAGGAGGGAGAAGCCAGGAAGAAAATGGCGGCCGTGGCTGCAGAGGCGGCAGCGACTGCGGCGTCCCCCGGGGAGGGGGGCGCCGGCGAAGCCGATCCGGAGATGGAGCCCATCCCCGGCAGCGAGGCGGGCACGGACCCCCTCCCGGTCACCGCCACCGAAGCGTCGGTGCCGGACGGCGAGGCCGAGGGGCGGCAGTCTTCGCCTCAGGCCGACGAGCCGCCGCCGCCGCCGCCGCCGCCGCCGCCGCCGCCACCAGGGGAGCTCGCCCGCAGCCCCGAGGCGGCGGGGCCGGAGCCAGAGCAGGAGGCGGAGGAGAAGCTGCCCGAGCGGGCGGCGGAGCCGGCGGCCACCCCGCCTCGGGAGGGGCCGGACCTCGCGCCGCCACCGCCGGCCCCTGAGGAGCGCGAGGAGGCGCCGCGGCCGCAGCCCGCAGCCCCGGCGCTCGTGCCGCCTGCGGGCGGGGACTCGGCGGTGTCGCAGCTGATCCCCGGCTCGGAGGTGCGGGTCACGCTGGACCACATCATCGAGGACGCGCTCGTCGTGTCGTTCTGCCTCGGGGAGAAGGTCTTCTCCGGGGTGCTCATGGACCTGTCCAAAAGGTACCGCGCCGCCTGCACGCCGGCCCCTCCCGCGCCCCTCGCCCCCGGTCCCGCTCCCCGCTCCCTCCGGGCCGGGATCGGAGCGAGATGCCGAGGGGGTCCGCAGAGATCGGGGTGGATGCGCGCGGGGAGCCCGACCGTCCTCAGATTCACCTTTAACTTGAGCGACGTGGAGGAAGGGGTGCTGCCTCGGGGTCCCCGACAGCCCACCTGTCACTCCGAGCGGGAACCTTTGTCGGTGTGCACCTTTCTTGTTTCTGATGGATGTAGTTCCCCGTAGGTAACTGTTCAGCAGTGGAGTTCCTTCTGCTCATTTTAACGATAGTTTCACGAAAATGTAAAGAAACGGGATATCCAGGTGTTTTAGCCCTTTCATGTCAAAGTAGTGTGGCCTCCAAGTGTTGAAGTGACTTCTGATGCTGTAGAGACAGTTTCAACCTACTGTATTTTAAGGACGAGGAGATTCGAGTTCACCAGGGAGCCTCTCAACAGTACGTTTTCATCTCTTGATTTAAAATGGGCATGGGCAGTGCGTTAAGCAGGTGAAGCGGAGTTTTCAGTGCGGAGTTAACCTTTTTATTCTCTTCTTTTGCAGATGTGAAGTGCAGGGACTCCCACTCACGGCTTTCCATTCTGTTTCCTGCAACAGCACACACTGATGGTGTCTCGCCTGTTTGGAAAATGGCTTGTGTTTTACTTTTAATTCCTTGCCCTCCCATCAGGACACGAGAAGCCTTCTTTTCCACTTGGGGAAAAGGCCATTTAACTCATTGAAGTATGGCATTTGGGGAAAAATAGGGGTCCTGCACAATTGCTCTGTATGCTTTTAATGTTGAGGGTTCTTTTTTGTTTTTACTTTTTATTATTTTGTTTAATTTTGGAGTAGAGTTTTTGCACTTTTGCTTTCATAGAAAGCAGAATAAGACAAGTGTGCTTTCTACTGATGTATTTATTTACTAGCAAGAGAGACACTCTAGTGTGTATGCTATTGAATCAAACAGAAGAGGAGGCCAGTGATTGTGAGAATCTGAATTTCAAATCTGCAAAAGAAAGGTGCAAAAAGGTAAGTTTGTTTTGAGAATGGAGTGGAATGGATGGTGCTTTCCTGTTTTGAGGTGATCACTGTGTCAGTGTTTTTATTTATTTGTTGTGTTTTAGACAGTGGTCTTGAACTCACTGTAGTCCAGGCTGGCCTTGAGCAGCATGATCCTCCTGCCTCAGTTTCCCACTTGCTAGGATTGCAGGCTGCACCACAATGCCTTGCATTTTTTACTGGGTCCGAGCTGGCCTAGAACTCATGTATTTGTCAGTGGTTTATTTTTTGAAAACTTTGGTAATGAGTTTTACAGTTCTACATTTTGGTCTGTTTTGTGAACAGGCCTTTTTTATAAACAGGAATTTGTTTTTTTCTTGTTTTGGCAGTGATGGGTTGGGGAACCCAGGGACTCCCTCATGCTAGGCAAGTGCTTTACTCTACTGAGCTATAAGCCCAGCCCTAGACAGCAATTTCTTTTGTTGGAGGAGTTTTTTTTTTTTTTTTTTTTTTTAATAGAGATTGGATCTTGGTAAATTGCCCTGCCTGACATGAGTTCAAATTGATAACCTCGGTGTAAGTGGTTTTCCTGCCTCTTCCTCCCAGAATAGCTGGGATTGTAGTGATTGGGACTGTGGGCCTCCTGTGCCACCATCTTCCCTGAGCTTGGAGGAGTTGTGGTATGTTTATGTGTTTGTGTGACTGTTTGCAGTACTGGGCATTGAGTGCAGGGCCTTTGCACTGAGCTACATCCATGGCCTTTAAAATTTTTTTTTGGTACCAGGTATTGAACTCACGACTTTATTATAATTGCCAGCAATTGCCAGCCAAGTGCTTCAGTTGCTGAGCTATATCCCCGCCTCCCTTTTTAATTACTGGGAGAGGGTCTGGCTGAATTGCCAAACTGTTCAGACTGGGCTCAAACTTGTTATCATCCTGCCTCAGCCTCTCAGTGAGTGTACCAACCTGTCCTGCTCAGGAGGAGTCTTCATGTGAATGTTTTTCTCTTCATCAGTGTTTTGAAGAGGAAGGAGGTCCCTGAGGCAGGATTGCTGCCAGTTTGAAGCCAGTCTGGGCTACACAATGAGTCTGAGGCTAACCTGAGCAACCCAATGAGACCCTGTCTCAAAAAAAAAAAAAAAAAAAATGTTTTTTTTTGGGGGGGTACCCAGGGATCGAACTCAGGATCTCATGCTTGCAAGGCAGGTGCTTACACCACTGAGCTAAACCCTCAGCCAAGATCTGATTATTAATTTTTTTTTAACTATTATAAGAATCCTGTCAGTTTATTGTTTTTGTTTTCTTGCACAGGGATGGAACCCAGGGCCTTTTATGCCTGCTAGGCAAGCACTGTACCACTAAACTAGAGTTTCATCCCAACTTTTAATTCCAGAAATGACTTGTTGAGCAGAGTGCTGTGGCCCTTCCTGGGTGCTTTGAGAACAGCATATATGAGACAGTCCCTGGCCTCCAGAAGCTTTTGTGGGATATAGTAGTCACAGGAAGGGGGAGGAAGTCAAGCTCAGTGGCTTTACAACAGCTAGGAAGGAATTACTGTTGAATGGATGATTAACTAGTGGAGAGTCCCCTTTACCTGACTCAGTATAGTGTGGGAAATGGACTTTGCTGGTAGATTTTGTAATCTGCTTGTAGCTTTTTTTTGGAAGCAGGGTTGGGAGGGAGCAGGACCTTAGGCTCCCTAGGCAAGGCCTGTACTCCTGGGCTCACACAGTCCTGCTGGGGCTTCCCTGCAAAGACCCAGGAGATACTTTTTATTCTGCCTCTGTCACTTTAAAAATAATTTGTATCCTGTTGAAATTGGCTATTGAGTTAATACCACTGGATACATGTAATAAGATTTTTTTACTGAGTGTCTATTTTGTGTCAGGCATTTATATCTTATTTTATTTCTTATATTTAGGAGGAAATAGAGATCCATTTAATTTGGCCAGTTTGTCAGTGGCAGTAAGGATTTAAGCTTAGGTTGGTCTGCTTCTAAAACCTGTGCTTTTTCGACTCTAATTTTTTTTGGGTTTTTTTTGTGTTTTTGAGGAGTATCTTGCTATGTAGTTTAGGCTAGCCTTGAACTCACTTTGTAGCCCAGGCTGGCCTCTCTACTTCAATTTTTTTTCTTTTTTTTGTCTTTTCCTTTTTAACGGTACCGGGGATCGAACTCACGATTGCCTGCTTGCAAGGCAGGCGCTTAGGCTGCTGAGCTAAATCCCCAGCCCCCTACTTTAATATTAAAATATTAGTTGGACAGACAAGTTTTTCTCCTTAGCAGAAGGTGACAATTTGTGTATTTCTGAAATGTAGTGCTGACCTGGATTTTAGTGGCCATCTGGGATTTTTTTTTTTTTTTTTTGTCGGTACTGGGAATCGAACTTACGACCACATACTTGGAAGGCAGGTGCTTATGCTGTTGAGCTAAATCCCCAGCCCCACCATGTGGGTTTTGATTCCTGCCCATCTAGTAGGATAAATGGGAAAGAATTAACTTTTGGGAGATTGTCTATGTCTGCCTTTTTTCACCCACAGAAAGGCCCAGTTACTGAACTCATGGCCTTGTGCTTGCCAGCCAGGTGCTGTATCCCCACCTACTGCTTTTATTCTTAACTGCTCACTCATTGTTCTGGGGAGTGAAACCTGGAGCCTTCATACTGAGTTATGTCTTCTGCCCTCCAGTTTGGTTTTTTTCGGACAGTGTCTCACCGTGTAGTTCTGACTGGCCTTAAACTCACTCTGTAGCCCAGGGTCACCTCAAACCAAGGTGGTCCTCCTGTCTCAGCCTCCTGAGTGCTGGGAATATAAGCATTGAACTGTATTTTTGATGGTGACCTCCTCAAGATAAAATCACCTAATGGTAGCTTAGTTCATGCAAGTATACGCCATGATGTTCTCAACAGTGACATATTTCTTTCTTGTTTTTCCTGTACTGGAGACTGAACTCAAGGCCTTGCATGTCAAACGAGTACAGTTTCACTTAGCTACATCCCTGGTTGGGATTTTGTTTTTTGGAGTCTCACTGTGTAGTCCAGGCTGGCCTTGAACTCTTGCTTCAGCTCCCCAGCCTTTCGGGTACTGGAATCACAGGCATGTTCTGTCACACCTGCATCCCCAAACCTTTTTATTTTTCATTTTGGGGTACGGGGGATTGAACTCACAACCTTGTGCTTGCCAGGCAGGCGCTTATGCTGCTGAGCTAAATCCTTTTTATTTTTGTTTTTTGAGATCGGGAATCTTGCTAGGTTGCCCAGGCCAGCTTTGAACTTAACGATCCTCCTGCCTTCGAGGTGTGCCACTGCACCTCGTAATGGTACTGTGCTTTTTCAGAACCCGTGGCTCAGCAGTGTGTGCCTGTGATTGTAAAGCCCAGATGGAGACGGTTGTGCCACCTTGTTTTGACTGCTACTTTCTCCTTTCCTCGAGGTGTCTTTCTTGGGCCAAAAATGACTTGGTCCCCCTTAAATGGAAGGTTATTTTGAGTGTCCCGTTAAAAACAGCTTTTGTGTAGCATAATACATATCTGAAACTCAAAACCTGCAGATGAACCTCCCATTCTCAGTTTACACTAGGCACGTGCCCTTTCTGGTTTGGGCGATTGCTGTGTGCTGGAGAACCCCGGCCTGCAAGGCCGGGCAAGCGCTGCAGCCCTGAGCTGCATCCTCAGCCCTCGTAGTTTAAGTTGCATGCTCAGGAGTGGTGTCTGACTGGTAGTGTGGTGTACTGATGAGCCCTATAAGTTCTGTTGGAGTTTTCCTATGTCCCTTTCTTCCTTACTCTTTGTACTTTCAGGCTTTTTGGTTTGGTTTTATCTTTTGAGACAAGATTTCCTTGTGTAGACACAAGGGTAAGTTTGAAATCAAGATCCTCTCGGGTGGGGGATATAGTTCAGTGGTAGAGCTTTTGCCTTGCACACTCAAGGGCCTGAGTTCAATTCTCCAGCATTCAGGTTATTTTGTCTTTTTCATTTTTATCGGTACCAGGGATTGAACTCACGACCACCTGCTTGCAAAGGCAGGTGCTTATGCCGCTGAACTAAATCCCCAGCCCCCCCATTCAGGTTATTTTAAGGTTATTTTAGAATAATAAATTCAACCCTATGGTACTTTTTTTAGATCCCTAGCTCTTTAAATTTTGAAGCAGGGTCTGTCCTTAAGTTCTCTAGGCTGGGCTTTATTCGTTCTTCCCGGCTTAACTGCTTGAAGTGCTGGGGTGCCTGTGTGTGCCACCATGCCTGGCCTGTGGCACCTTTCTGTCGGACCTTTTCTTACGGGAAGTGAGCCTGCACGAGTACCTCAGCATCCATCACTGTTTATTTTTCAGTCAAATTCGTTACTCCCTTATCTCCTGCACTGGTTTATTTGGAAGCAAATCCCAAGCATTTCCGTAAATATTGCTCCATAGATCTCAAAAAAGACAGACTTAGCAAACTATTCTGTCATAATCACACCTAAAGTAGTTGTGACAACTTTTTAATATCTTGAGACATCCAGTTGATGTTAAAATGCCCCAGATTATCTCAAGATTAACTCAGCCCAGTGCAGTGGCCCACGCCTGTAATCCCAGCTCCTCAGGTGAAGGCTGAGGCTGAAGGATGGCAGTTTTTTGTTTGTCATCCATAGGACCTCAGTGTGGGATTACAGCGAGAAAGGGATACTTCAAGAATGTTTTGTTCATCTGGATGTGGTGGCGCTTGCCTGTAATCTCAAGACTGGGGAGGCTGAGGCAGGAGGATCTAGGAAAGTTCATGGCCACCCTGGACTGCCTGGACTACTTTTGAGACTGTCTCAAAAAAACCCAAAAAACTCTAACCTCAGCAGCAAACTGAAAGGGCAACAGCCCTGGTCCTGCCAGTAGAAGTGTTTATTTCTTACCTGTCTGCAAACTCTGAGGCCTGTTCCTTAAAAACAGTGCTCACTTTGGTAGTTCAGGTATTTCATCAGTTCAGCTTAGGTGCCAAGGGCAAAAACTTTCAGCCTGAGCCTTTGAAAAGGTAGTTTCTCACCTTAGTCCATTCTGACTTGAAGGGCTATTGTGTACTGAAACCAACGGTTTCACTCGAAGCAGAGGATTATTTAATGTTTATTTTCATCTTTTTTCAATTCTTATCTCAAAAATAGTTTGAAAGCCTGCTTGGAACCCTGGACAATCTTAGTCCCTTTTTCTTTGCCTGACATAAATTAAGGAGTCCTGAAGTACTTGTGCTATAAGTGCTTGTGAATTTTCATTTCGTGGCACACACATACTAAAGGTTGCAGCTGGTGGAATCCCGAAGTCACTGCTTTCCTGCTTTACCTTACTTGTGTGTACGTGGGGATACTGTTGGCACTGAAAATAATTGAGATGATTTCTTTAGAAAGCTTCACATTTCACTGTGTAGGTTCTTAAATTGTAGAAAATTACTTATTTTTAAAGGAAATATAAACCAAGACCATGATTTCTTTTCTTTGCAGAGACCATGAACCTATGGTGCAATAGCCCTACTTTTGGTGGGAAAAATATACAGCCATTCTGGTGGAGCAGTGAGTAGTGGTATCGGTAGCTCTTACTAAAGTCTCCAGGCTGAGAACTGAGGCCTCAAGGCGCGTGCTTGAATGATTGTGCTGAGTTGTCATGATTTAAAACACTGCAACATTCTTTTGTGGATATTCTGCTTACATCTCATGGAGTCGGTAGAAGGCTCATTGCTAGTAAAAGTAGCCAGGGCAGTGCTGGTCACTGCGGTGGGGACAGGATGACCATGGGACGCCTGCAGCTGTACCCCAGAGTGAGTCTCCTCCCCCCCCGCCCCCCAAAGTCCTCACATTAAATCGGAGTGAGTTCTGATGGCACTGCTGGCATGCTATGCTCATCTGACTGTTTTAAGTGATTATTTGTTGAGTACTAAAAGTCTAGCTTCAATCTGACAGCAAAGAATTCTGGTATTAAAATACCACCAGGCATGGTGACACTTGTCTGTACTAGCACTTCAGAGGGTGAGATGGGATTGCCATGGGTTTGAGGCCAGCTTGACCTTCATAATGAGTTCAAGGCCAACCTAGCCTGCATAGTGAGATCCTGTCCCAAAAAGTGTCATAACTAATGTATTATTTCTGAGTAACTCTATATTGGTAAATGAAATATTTTCATAGTGTGTTGTATGTATGTATTTTTGTCTTTTTAAGATGTTCAGGCTGGTCTTGCACTCACAGTGATCCTCCTGCTTCAGCCTCCTCGGTGCTGGGATTACAGATATGTGCCACCATACCCGATTTGTTTATAGTATTTATGCCTATAAAAGTGAATCATTGCTTCATATTGGCCCTGTTCTACCTAAATTCCCAGATGAAGTCAGACCCACATTACCAATGGGACAAAAGTTTGCTAGAGTAAAAGATCTCAGAGGAAGATAAGTGGAGGTCAAGTTTCATTCTGGGTGGGTTTAAAATCAAGCAAAACACTCTTGGGCTGTGGTCCCTCCCTAAAACATACATCTGTTACTG
The DNA here is from genome assembly GCF_034190915.1 of Cavia porcellus. NCBI lineage: Eukaryota > Metazoa > Chordata > Mammalia > Rodentia > Caviidae > Cavia > Cavia porcellus. The sequence goes on along the minus strand of NW_026947502.1, from coordinate 15,159,892 downwards.
AACTTATCCCCCAATTTGTATTTAAACAGGTGATTCTGATGTAGATGGTTCTTGGGCCATTTTGGAGATACCTGGGTTTTAGGGGGTGGTTCAGCCAAAAGAGTAGAGTAGCTTTTTGTCCCATTTTAAATGACTGGTCAGGTGGGCTTGTGCACCCTTGTGATCCTACCCAGGGAGGCTGAGGCAGAAGAATCACTGTGAGGTCCAGGCCAGCCTGAACTACATAGTGAGACCCTGTCTCAAAAAACAAAAGTTCCTGGTTGATTTAGATGAGACATAATTATAAACTAAGCAGTATTTGTGGGATGTGCAACTTGGGTGGCACCCCGGATCCTAACTGTGCAAATGGTAATTAAACCTCCAAATGGACTCTTGGATTTGGTTGCCTGCTGTATGTTTCAGGAGTCCATAATTTTCTTTTCTTTCTCCTTGAACAAATTATATAGTTGCCTTATTATGAGACACTGCGTTAGAGCTTTTATGTATTTATTTTCTGGTTTTTTTTTTTTTTGTTGTTGTTGTTGTTTTGAGATAGGGTCTCCTGTGTAACTCAGGCTAGCCCTGAACTCAGTGTAGCCCAGCTTGGCCTTGGACTCATACTGATCCTCCTGCCTCAGCCTCCTAGAGTGCTAGATTTTGTAGTAATATGTCACCAAGCTGGGCGAGAGTGTTTTAGGGCTTTTAAAGCTTCCCTCTATGATACTTAATTTCACCTGTTATATTCCTACCATTTTAGAACTTTGCCAAGCTTTACTTTTTTTTTTTTTTGTCTTTTTCTTTTTTTATCGGTACCGGGGATCGAACTCACGACCCGCTGCTTGCAAGGCAGGCACTTATGCCGCTGAGCTAAATCCCCAGCCCAAGCTTTACTTTTTTTTTGTCCTTTTCCTTTTTATCGGTACCAGGGATCGAACTCACGACTGCCTGCTTACAAGGCAGGCTCTTATGCCTCTGAGCTAAATCCCCAGCCCCTGCCAAGCTTTACTTTGTATAGTAATGGTTACTGTATATTTCCTAATTTTGCTTTTGTTTTTTGAGATGGGATCTCGTCATGTATTCAGGCTGGCTGTCAACTCACTCTGTAGCCCAACCTGGCCTTGAGCTTGCAGAATTCTTCTGTCTCAGCCTCTCAAATAGGCCTTATATGTTTTATGTATTAAAATAATTGGATTTTCCTGTACATTCTGAATAGATAGGACAGGGTTTTGTTAGACAGCGCTCGCTGTCTTTAGATTCCTCCCATAGTCCAGGCTGATCTTGAGCAGAGACCTTTTGCCGCAGCCTCTTGAGTGCTGGGATTATGTGGTATGCTGCCGTGCCTGTTAGTTGCTTTCTTCTGTGTGGTCCTGGCTCTGGAATAGCAGTGCATTTTGCCTTGGCTGCCCGGATGCTAGCAGTAGTGAAGTTCCTTTGTTCTAAGAAGTATAAATTGTCAGCTTCGAGCCTCCTGAGCACAGGTCAGTGTGCAGAAAGTATTAGGTAATGCAAAACAGTTTGAAGACTGGATTGTTTTTGACAAAAATAGGAACAGTGAGATAAAATCTAATCAACGTTATAAAAAGTTACTCTGGGGCTGGAGATTTAGCTCAGCGGCATAAGTGCCTGCCTTGCAAGCAGGCAATCGTGAGTTCGATCCCCGGTACCGATAAAAAGGAAAAAGACAAAAAAAAAAAGTTACTCTGTATTTAGAGAAATCTCTCCTTGTGTCCCCCAGGCTAGCCTTGAACTTGCTCTGCCTGTAGTCCATGTGGCCCTTGATCTGAGAGCTCTCCTGCTTCAGCCTCCCTAGTGCTGGGAGTACAGGTGTGCACGACTACATCCAGCAAAAAAAAAAAAAAAAAAAAAGCGCCTGTTGAGAAATACTTAACCCTTAGGGTGGTGGTAGGCCGCCCTGCCTGGGACTTCACAGGGCTGGATAGTGAAGGATGTGAGGTCATCATGGAAACAAGGGTGTCTTGGTATCTTGGAGCTGGCACCAGGGCAGTTCTTTTATGTCTTTGATAACTGATACATGTTTACATTAAAGTTAAAAATAAAATGTTTTTTTTTTTTTTTTTTGGTGTGGGGATTGAACTCATGACCTGAAGCGTGTCAGGCAGGGAAATATGCTGCTGAGCTTAAATCCCTGGCATAAAAAGAAAGTCTTAAACCAGCATTTACCCTCTTGGGAAAATACCAAATAATGTTGTTACAGGTGATGTACAAAAGTGAAGTTAAGATACATGTTCAGGATATTTTTGTCTTTGAGATGATTTTGCTATGCAGTTCAAGCTGGCCTTGGGCTTGGGGCAGTTCTTCTGCCTTGGTCTCCCCAGTGCTGGGATTACAGGCATGTGCCACCAGAGTCTCTGTATGTGTCTTTAGATAGGTCACCACACCTGGCTTCTGTAATTTTTTTTTTTTTTTGTTATTTTGAAACAGGGTCTTAGTGTGCTGGCCTTGAGCTTACTTTGTGGCCCATGTTGGTCTCAAACTCTCTCAACGATCTTCTGCTTCAGCCTCCCTAGGGTGGGATTACATGACCTGGCTCTTTTTGATTTTTGGTACTGGAAATTGAACTCATGACTTCTGCTTGCCTGGCAGGCGCTGTGTCACTGAGCTACATCCCCAGCTAATGTTACTTTTGATGACATAATCTAACCTGTGGGTTCAATCCTCAATTCTGGGGTAGGGGGCAGGGAGACCCCCAGTTAAATCCTTGACCTAGTTTGCGCTGATCTGAGGGTGGCCTGTAAGTTTAATCACTCCATTTATTATAAATGTGCTTGCACTCACTTTCACTGCTGGAATAGTAAGATGTTTGGTGAGGGCTCTTCCTCTTGTTTCCTCTTCTCTCCCCTAGTGACTTTCTTTTTTTTTTTTTTTTTTTTTTGGTACTGAGGATTGAACTTGCCAGGTCCTTTGCAGTGCTTTGAAAGTAAGGCACAGCTCCTCTGGTGACTTCTCTGCTGATGGGAGGGTGGGTGTGGTCCTTTGTTAGGGAATGGGACAGCAGTTGTCAGAGTGGGGTGTGTGTGTCCCAATCCTTTCCCACTAGCCCTTGGGGCAGTGATAGGCTTTGTCATGGAGAAAAGGTTTCACTGGGGAAATTTAGTACTTCCTGTAAGCTTTTGAAACACTAAAAAGGTTCACCTTGGAGAAGGACACATTTCAAAGGAAGGAAGGGAAGATTTTCCTAGTTCTTGTTTGTGCTTACCTAAATGGTAGCACTAGATTAGGGTAGGTGAGTGGAAGCTTGGCCTATTTATTTACGGGTAGTCTTGATGTGTAGCCCACCTCAGTCTCCCAAGGGCGCGACTGCAGGTGTGCACCCTACACCCAGTTTAAAGTTTCCAGCAAAGTGACTTAGACACAGCTGCAGCACTGCAGTCAGAAGCCTGCAGCCCCCTTGGTTTGAGAGACTAATTCATCATTCCACATCCACGCTCAGGCTATACCAGTTCCCCTGCTTTCCCTCTGTTTTCCAGGTGTGCCCCTCAGTTTTATTGCTCTGTGTGTGTGTGTGTGTGTGTGTGTGTGTGTGTGTGTGTGTGTCTGTGTGTCTGTGTCTGTGTGTCTGAGTGTCTGTGTTTTCCTGGGGATGGAACCTGGGGACACCACCACTGAGCTCCATTAGCAGCCCTCTGCTGCGTTTGAAATTCATTTTAGATAGGCTCTTGCTGAAATGCCCAGGCTGGCCTTAAATTTGCCATCTGTCTGCCTCAGCCTTCTTGGAGTTACAATTTTGCACCACCACGCCTAACTGAGTTACATTTTTGTGTACTTTTTTTGTTTCAAGTTTTGGTGGAACCGAGATGCACTAAATAGGCCGTGTACCCAGTGGTCTCATAGGCTAAAGCGTGTTCTACCGAGCTACAGCTGCAGAACCTTTTTTATTTATTAAATATTTTGGAGATAGAGTCTCATAATTCAGGGATAGCGTCCCCTCCCCCCTTTTTGTATCAGGAATCCAACTCCAGATCTAGTGCCTACCAGGCAGGTGCTGTGCCACCAGGCAGGTGCTGTGCCGCTGAGCTGTATACCTGGCACCCTATTTTTTTTTTTTTTTTTGAGACAAGATTTTACTATGTAGTTCTTCAGACAGGGTTTCACTATGTAGTTCAGGCTTGCCTTGAATTTGAAGTGATCCTCCTGCCTCAGCCTCCCGTGTCAGTCACTAAGCTAGGCCATGCTGGCCCCTGAACTCCATAGCAGATGCTCTTACCTCAGCCTCCCAAGTGCTGGGGTTACAGGAGTGCACCACCACGCCGGGCTGGTTGCTCTATCACTGTTGATTGTAAACATTTTTTTAACCTTGTAGACAGTAGGTTGAGGGTATTCTCTACTCCTTGACACCTGAGCATTTGTTTCCTTAAGATCAGAGATTAATCTCACAATTCAGCTTTCAGATTCAGCAAGCATCAGGGAGTCCTTTGTCTAATTGCTTCCTCATTTCTGTATGTTATCATTTGTTATTTATGTTATCTTTTTGTTGTTGTTGTCTTTTTCCTTTTTATCGGGACCAGGGATCAAACTGCGACTGCCTGCTTGCAGGGCAGGTGCTTATGCCGCTGAGCTAAATCCCCAGCCCCTGTTATCATTTTTAACAACAAAAGTTTTCTTCAAGGGTTTTTTCTTCCTCCAGTAAATGATCATGTTACATTTAGTTGCAGCACATTGTAGAAATTTTGAAATGGGAACTATTCTTCGGTTTGGGTTTGACAGCTGTTAACTCTGGCAGGGTTTAGGGTCTCAGCAGCTCATCTTAGGGCCCGTGATGTTAAGTCAGGGTGCTGTCCTGCTTCCTGTGTTTACAAATCTTGATTAAAACGACAGGACAGAACGTGATGCTTCAGTAGTGTTTAAGTGGGCTCACCCTATTGGGAGACTGCTCTAGGACTTTTTTTTTGAGACAGGGTCTCGCTGTGCAGTTCAGCCTGGCCTTGAGCTCACTTTGTAGCCCAGGCTGGTCTGGAACTCATAATGATCTTCTGCCTCAGCCTCTCAGAGTGCTGGGATTACATGCATGAGCCACCACGCCCAGCTCTCTAGGACTATTTAATCTGCGTGTGACAGTGTGGAGAGAGACAGACAGGCTGTGGCTGGGAATTGAACTCACATCCTTCCCACTGATATATTCCAACTCCACCTTTCAGGCCCTTCTCTTAGTTTTGTTTTGACGCAGGGTCTTGTGAAGGGCCTGAATTGTCCAGGCTGGGCTCGAATTTGCAAGTACTAGGTGTGTAGCCTGTGCCATCGACGTGTCTGGCTGGGCTTTTTTATCTTGGAAAATTAAAACTTACTGAATGCCAACTCCCAGTTTTCTTCCCCCCTCAGGCCCTGGTAATCACCATTGTACTTTTAATTCTGTGATCTACTGTAGTGACACCTGCTTATCCATGATCAGTATGTTCTGAGATTCTCTAAGGGACTCCTAAAATCAAACCTCATTTAGATTTTGGGTTTCTCCTGAATATACCTATAATAAAGTTTATCTTTTTTAAGGAAGTGGCCCAAAGGTCACTTGAGTGACATTTACAAGTTCACACAGTTTGAAATTTATTTGGTAAATATGCCTAATATTAATATTGCTGGGTTAATAAATTACATTTTCTTTTTTTTGTCCTTGTGAGACAGGGTCTCACTATGCAGTTCGGGGTGGTCTCTAAGTCACAGTGATCCTCCTGCTTCAGCTTCCTGGACGCTGGGATCATAGGCATTTGCCACCACGCCCGTCATTAGTTACATTTTCATAGTTACCATCATTACATATACTTGGGAAGTAGTCAAGCTGATATTGTATTTATTACATATTTAAAATCATAAGTTGTTTTATGCCAGAGTCTTGCTTAAACCTGGGATCTTGCTGCCTCAGCCTCCTGGAGTGCTGGGGCTGCATAGGCAGGCGTCACCACGCCTGGCTGTTCAGCTGTTTGGGTGCTGGGGATTGAATGCAGGGTGTTGGCTTATGCTGGGTGTGTGCTCACTCACTGAGTCATGCTCCAGGCCCTCTAAGTCATTCTCTTCTTAACATCACTTCAGTACTAATTCCATTTTACAATAAATCTACCTAAAATAATTTCCAAAATCATCTTGATAAGTTAGGTAATCCTCCTTAAATACCCAGTTCATGGACAAAAAGACAAAATACTAAAACATTAATTACTGGGCATAAGTTCAAGTCTGCATATTCCAGGAATACTTTCACAGAGAGACCAAAGATAGGATCTTGTGGTGATAAGATGATCCTTGGTGCCACGTGGAGAAACTGCATGTTGAGGATGTACCAGTCTATAGAAACTGGGAGATTGTGTATTCCTGTATTCTCTGATACATATGAAATTCTGGCATATCTTAGTTCACAGTTATAACTATATGCTACGATAAAAGTGATTCCACAGGTCACCGAAACAATGGAAAGGGACATGGGTTTGGGGGCTGCTGTGCTTAGGACAGCTTTTAGCACATTCATAGTACTAAATGTCTTCCAGACTGATCCATGTTGCCAGATACCGTGATGTACCCCTATAAATCCCAGCATTTGGGAGGCTGAGGCAGGAGATCTCTGAGTTCGAGGGCGGCCGGGACTACATAGCCAGACATGGCCAGAAAAAAATCCGTCTTGCAGTGTGTGACATGATTTTCTTCTATAAGGCTGGAAGGTAGTGTCACAGTCTATATGCACATAGCTGTACATGTGTCATGTACACATGACACATGCCACCACACTGAGTGCCAGTGGACCCAGGGTTGCTGCGAACCCATCGGTTCCTGTGAACCCTGGCTGCTGCCACAGTGGATGTGAAAATATTTCTTAGTGGGGCTGGGGATTTAGCTCAGCGGCATAAGCACCTGCCTTGCAAGCAGGCAGTCGTGAGTTTGATCCCCGGTACCGATAAAAAACGAAAAAGACCCCAAAAAAAGAAAATATTTCTTAGAGATCTCACTCTCTGTTCTTTTGGAAACATACCCGGAGATGGGGTCTCTGAGTTCTGTAGTAATATTATTTTTAATTTTAAATATCATTTTTATTGTAATTAGCCAAATACTGAATTAATTATCTCGATATTAAATTTCGACAATCACCATTCTGGATAGAGGAAATGTGAACCAAATGAGCTTGCTTCACAGTTTTCCCTCTGTGACTGAAATTGCTTTTAATTGTAAGGAGAGGTAGTTTCTAAGAACATCTGCTTGAAATGAAATCTTAATTTTCATTAGTACAAGTTTGTGGTTCATAATTAGGGGGAGCTGGTCCATGTACCTAACATGGTTAATTTCCATCTTCCATCTCCTTCCCCTTTCCTGCCGCCTCTTGGTTCCTTTCCTAAGTGGTTAATTGCCTATAATTTTTTCCTGCTACCGGAAAGTGTTGTCTTTTGTTTTCTGTGGATCTTTTGTTTGCTGGGAGAGGGTCCTGTTTGTTGGGAAGGATGGTTCAGGCCAGCCAGTGCCCTGCTTCTGTCTCTGTTAGCCCTCGTGAAGTGTTTTTCTGAGCATTTAAATTCCTCAGGACTTACGGTTAGAGTTGGTGTTTGCTTACAGCCTGGAATACTTTTCCTTTTATTTCTTTAAATGTAATGTACAAGGTTTGTAAAAGATTCCCTTACTGCCCTTGCAATTTGGCTTAAAAGAATGGGAGAGGAGAACAGGAGGATGGGATGCACTGCAGCACTGGTAAACGGGAAGGAGAAGCGTCTAATCCTAGGTTAGAGACCAGCTGATTGAGGTTGCTCTGAAATCTGTGACAGCAATTACAATTCCAGCATTTTTTAAAAACATTTTAAAATAAGTCAGAATTTCTGTGTCTGGCTTAAAGTGGGTAATCACTGGAAACCTTTCTGTGCGTTTGAAGTGTCCTGTGGAAAGAAATTTGTACGAAGGTTGAGAGCTTCACTCTGAGAATTGATGCATGTGTAGGAGTAGGATTGAGTGGAAAAGCTGCAAATCTTGAGCAAGAAGTGTAACTTTATAACAACTTTTTTGAGGCAGGATCTCACTGTGTTGTGCAGGCCAGCCTTGAGCTGCCTTAGGTAGCCCAAGCTGGCCTTGAACTACAGTGATCCCCCTGCCTCACTGTTCTGTAAAGTTTTTAGAGACGAATAAAAGTTTTTTGATTAAGACTAGAATGATCAATAAAACTCACACATCTTAAATAGAACCCAAATACTGGGAAATAATAGTTCATTCTTTGTAGCACTGAGGATTGAACCTAGGGCCTTGAGCTTGCTGGGCAAATGCTTTACCCCCCTTGATGTTGCCAAGCCCTTTTAAGTTTATTTCAGGACAGGGTGACCTTGGACCTGCAGTTCTCCTGACTGTCACCTGTTTTTGTTGTAGTGTTTTTCTTTGTTTTTCTCTCTTTGGAGATAGGCCACTGTCTCCAGTTGGCCTCAGAGTTGTGATCCTGCTGTCTGGCCTCTCAAGCGGTAGGATTTCAGGAATGTGGCCCCGTGCTGGCTCCCAGCAGTTTCATCACTGTATCTTGCCCTGACACAGTAACTATTACCTGCAGTTTTTTGTCCACTCAGAATTCTGGCGCTCACTCTTGTTCCGCAGGCAGGTATTTTTTAAGGCTTTATTTTGAAGAATTGCTGATGGATAGGAAGTTGCAAAGACCACGCAGGGGTCCCTCACAGCTTTGCCTGTACTCCTGCCCTATAGGGAGTCTTTCTTCGTGTTTGCAGCCTGGAGATTGAACTCAGGGCCTCCTCCATGCTAGGGCAGTGCTGCCCTTCAGCTGGGCATAATTACAGTCAGCCTTCCCAGCCACGCCCCAGAGGGTTTCCCCTCCATGCTAGGAATTGAGTGAGCCCAGATCCTTGCACATGCTAAGCAAACACTTAACACTTCAGGTGTCTGAGATTCTTTTAAAAAAGGACAATTAGGAGACACTAGTCACTACCTATCTACTCACCCATTAGAACTTTCCTCTGGTGAGTCACCCTTTGGGCACTGACCCAAGAGGGAAGTGCCTTCACCCTTGGAAAGCTAAAGGTGCTTACTGAAAACGCAGATCATAGCTTCCCTGTCACAGTATAAGGGAAGGAGTTAGGAACCTTTGTTTTGATGTGTGCTCGAGTGACTAGAGAAATTGCTTTTTTCTTTTTCTTTGAAGATAAGGTCTCACTGATTAGTTCTGTCTGACCTTGAGTTTGTTTATGTACCCTGGGCTGGCCTTGAACTGGTGATCCTTCTGCCTCAGCCTCCCAAGTGCTGGGATTCCAGGCATGTGCCACCATACCCAGCAGGATTTTGGATTTTAAAGGGACCTTAATCTTGTTCATACTTTTGACTCTTACTGAGGATACCTCTAGGCATGGTGGCACAGGCACTCCAGAGAGCTGAGGAAGAGAATTAGAATTGCTGCAAGTTGGAGGCCGACCTGGGCTATACAGTGAAACCCTAAGGTTTAAGTTTTATAGGTTGTTGTATGTCACATTTTCTTTTTCCTTTTTATTTTTTGTACCAGAGATCAAGCTCAGGACCTTCAGTTTGCCAGGCAGGCTCTGTGCCTCTGAGCTGTATTTGTCCTCTCCCCCCCCTTTTTTTTTGTGTTTTTCATTTTTATCGGTACCAGGGATCGAACTCATAACTGCCTGCTTGCAAGGCAGGCGCTTATGCCACTGAGCTAAATCCCTAGCCCCCCTCCCCCATTTTTTAAAACTGTAGTTATAACTATATCTTACATGTGGATCTTGTCTTACATATATGCATGTCAAATACTTGTTGTAGTTAAGTTCAGTTTCACTGGTGTTAGGTGCCCTGATTTTATATATATATATATATATTTTTTGTCTTTTTCCTTTTTATTGGTACCAGGGATCGAACTCACGACTGCCTGCTTGCAAGGCTGGCGCTTATGCCACTGAGCTAAATCCCCAGTCCCCCTGATTATATTTTTATCACACTCTGACCCTGAATTTTCTCAGGTTAATAACCCCGCCCAGGTGTGCGTGTTGTCTGAAGGGTGACAGTGTGATGCTGAGACCTCTCGAGGACATGCCATCCTTCTCTCCCCCTTTTATAGTGCTGGGACTACAGCAGGGCCTCCTGTGTGCCACTCAGCTGCTTCCCAGGGCTTCCCTTCTGCTGAGTTGGACTTCTGCCCACCAGGCCACCGTCTCTGCTCCTCATGGCTCACGGCATAGAGCAGCGAGAGTCATGGGTGTGCACCACCCCTGGACCCCTGGGCCTCCTAAAGGGATTTATTTTTCTGGTCCTTGGAGCATCTTTGATAAAAATATTTTATGTTTGCCAGTTCCTCACTGTTCACGTTTACCGATATGGCATCCTTTTTCTTTTCAGCTTCTATTCATTATCACACAAGTAAGTGCCTTCTTTCTAAGCCGTGAAATCCACTCTGTAGTGTAGTGCTTCTGTATGTGATGTCAGGGTTTGATCCCCAACACTGCAAAGCAAGAGCAAGAAATGCAAAGCAAAAAATACTTCATTTGGGTTTGGCTCAGTGGTAAGAGCACCTAGCATGTGCGAAGCCCTGATTCCATCTCCAGTATCACAACAAGCAGAAAAGAGCTGTAGAAAAGCAATTAACTTTCATAAGGAAAACCAGCAAGGGAAAACCAATCCAGATGAGAAATATTAATGTTCTCACTAAACTCCATAGGATAAGTATGTCAGATTCCACAGCTTTACTTGATCAGGCTTATAATTGGCTGGGGTTTTTTTTTTTTTTTTTTTTTTTTTTTGTCTTTTTGAGACGGGGTCTCACTGTGCAGTTCAGGCTGGCCTTGAGTTCACTTTGTAGCTCAGGCTGGTCTCGAACTTGCAATGATCCTCCTATCTCAGCCTTCAGAGTGGTGGGATTACAGGCATGCGCCACCACAACCAGCAGGATCATATTTAAATGGAGATTTTTTTTTTGAGACAGGGTCTTCCTGTGTAGTTCAGGCTGGCCTTGAACTAAATTTGTACCCCTGACTGGCCTCGAATATTTGTGGTGATTCTCCTGCCTCAGCCTCCTAAAATTACAGGCACGAGCTATTTTAACTGGCTATGACTAATATTTGTTGACCTATCAAGAATTTTCTAAATCCTTTATATAGGAAGTAGCTACTCATTTATAGAGAGAGAAAATAAAATCTGAGGGGTACAGTTGGGAAGCTACAGTTGACTTCAAGCACTAAGAGCACTATGGATTAGAACTGGGATGTAGCTGCCTAGTGAGTCCCTGGACTTGGTGCCCAGCACTACAAAAACAAAATGAAAATTGCAGTTGAGTATTCCTAGGAAGGGGAAGAATGTTGTTTATTATTTCATTTAGTTATAGAAAGATGTAAATGCATAACAGGGGCAATTGATAGCCTCTTGTGAATTAGAAAATTGTATTTATTTAGGTACACACACAGGAAAGGCCAAACGCTCACAGTGCCTTGCAGTGAGTCAGGAAACAAGTTATTATTAGCTGCTATGCTGATGAGAAGCAGCTTTCTGCAAAGCCTGTTTGAGTAAGGGAGTGTTTTTCCTTTTTTTTGGTACCAGGGATTGAACTCATGACCTCATGCTTACCAAGCCAGCACTTGAGCCACTGAGCTAAATCCCTGGCCTGCCTTTCCCCCCAGCTTATCCTGCCCTAAGTCCAGAGGGTTTTATGTTTTGTCAGTATTTGCTGTAAGCTCCACAACCATGGTTGGTTTGTGGAGCTAAGTCTCTTCCAGTGACTTTGGGTAGGAAAGCGTTTTTACGTGGATACCTGGTAAATGTAAATTGACCTTGCCCAAGTTTAGATACCTGATGCCCAGATCTTGGCTGGACAAATGTGTTCTGAACTTCAGAGCACAAGGACGTTTTGGGGAACCTGGGTGCCAAATACACTTTTTCCAGAGAAACACGCTCATCAATGCCAGGGTCCGCTTTGAGGGCTCTGCCTACCTGCCTGGCTGCCTAAAGTCAGCCTAAGTTCTAAGCACCTTGCACCTTGTAGCAGTGGTCTTAGCATTGCGGTACATAGATAGGTACAGTTAGAAGCAAGTAACACTAAACCGGGCATGGTGGTGCAGGCCTGTGATCCTAGTACTTAAGGCAGAGGCAGGAGGAACTGTGAGTTGGAGGCAGGCTGGATTGCATAGGGAGACCCTGTCTCAAAACACAAAGGGGAAGGCCGGGCATGGCATGGTGGTGCATGATTGTAATCCCGCACTCTGGAGGCTGAGGCAGGCAGATGGGCTACAAAGTGAGCCCAAGGCCAGTCTGAACTGTGTAGTGAGATCCTGTCTCAAAGAAAACAAAACAAAAACACACTAAAGGGGAAGCTGGAGATGTAGTGTAGTTCAGTGGCACAGTGTCTGCCTGGCATGTGCCAGGTCCTGGCACTTTGTAGCCCAGGCTGGTCTCGAACTTGCAATGATCCTCCTGAGGATCAAGGCCAGCCTGAACTGCACAGTGAGACATTACAAAAAAAAAAAAAAAGCGGGCTGGGGGTTTAGCTCAGCAGTGTAAGCGCCTGCCTTGCAAGCAGGCAGTCGTGAGTTCGATCCCCGGTACCAATAAAAAGGAAAAAAGACCAAAACAAAACAAAACAAAACAAACAAACAAACAAAAATCAAATACCAAAGCAGGGAAGTGAGAGGAAGAATCAAATGGTGCCTAAAGGTAACACTGACGTAGGCTGACTTCATGTGGTGAAGTACTTTTGTTTTTATGTGATGGCAATTGAGCCTTGCAAGTTTAGTGTAAGGGTCAGGTTCTTGATGTTTTGCACAGGCAGATTAAACTATTTATTTCTAGGTCTGTGAGATGTAGTTATTGAACTGATTTATTAAAAATTGAGAACTGTATAAAGATTTACATTCTGGGCTGCTGTACAAGCAGGTCTGAACCTATGAGAGAGTTTTAAAGTCAGCTTAATTGGTCTGACTAACATTAAGAGGAATGGCCCAAATAGGGGGAAAAAGCCCCCTAGTATCATAATATAAGGAGATTTAAGTATTTACATGTGTTTTGTTGGCTTACAATATGAACATAATTCTTTTGGGGGTTTTTGTTTAATATGCATAGTAATACTTTATACCAGTTTTAAGTTCACAGCAAGATTGAACAGCAAGTAGATTCTCCATATTCTCACTCCATAAGTTTTTTGTGTGTGTGAGTGAGACAAGGTTTTGCTGTGTAACCCAAGCCTTGAACTTGTTGTGATCCTCTTACCTTTGCCTGGCTCCTGAGTGCTAGGATTAGAGACCTGCAAAACTATGTCTGGCTCTCCCTCCCACTCTGACACATGTTTCCACACTCATGAAAAAAATGTTTTTTTTTTTTTCCTTTTGAGACAGGGTTTGGATGTATATATATAGTTCAGACTAGCCTTGAACTCATTTGTAGCCCAGGTTGGCCTTGAACTTGTACTCTCCTGAATGCTGGGATTGTAGGTGTTCACTCACCGCCACACTGCGCCTCACACTTACACATTTAATGCTTTAAGATACCTTTTTATAGTGAGGTGTAGTGCATGCCTATAATCCCAGCACTTGGGAGGCCGAGGCGGGAGGATCACTGCAAGTTCAAGGCCAGTCTCAAAGAAAAACAGAAAAAGTTTGAGGTTCTGGGTAAGGTGGTACACTTTTTTTTGGTCTTTTTCCTTTTTATTGGTACCAGGGATCGAACTCTTGACTGCCTGCTTGCAAGGCAGGCGCTTATGCCGCTGAGCTAAATCTCCAGCCCCAGGTGGTACACTTTTATAATCCCAGCACTGTCTGAGGCAGAGGCAGGATGAAGGCAAGTTAGAGCCTAGATTGGGCAGTTTGACGACTTAGTGAGATCTTGTCTCAAAATTTAAAAATAAATAAAAACTAATCAAAGGGCTGGGGAAGTGGCTCAGTACAAAGACCTTCAGTACTCCCTCCCTAGATAGGGAACAAACAAATGAGAGTTGAAAACCAGTTTTATACTGGTCTGCTTTGGAGGTCATTTGAGTGAGGTTTTGGTATTTCGTGCTTTTTTAGGGGTTAAGTGGGAGACTTAAGAGTTTAGGGAAAGACTAGGGGAAGAACTTTATTTGACTTTAGCAATTAACCAGTGTGACTGAGGGGCCAGGGATTTAGCTCAGTGGCACAAGCAAATGGCCTGGCAAGTGTGAGGTGTTGTGAGTTCGATCCCCAGTAGCAAAGGTGATTGAGGTGGGATTTTCCTGATTTCGTATTTTGGGGTAGTTAAAGTGGGATTTGCATTGAAGCTTTTGGTAATACAAAGTTGCAGCATCCTGTGGCATAAATGTCGTGTTAGGGCCATCCTTTTGATTCAAGCCTGGAAAGCTCCATTCCCACATTGCTTAAGCCTGCCATTTGTAGTATTGCTGTTTTGGGTTAATAGTAAGACCAAAAGAAATAGAGGTCATAGAAGCAGAAGAAGTAGGGGCTGGTACTCAGTAGACCTTTGTGTTTTTGTTTTGTCTTATTTTAATGCAGAAGTTTTCAGCAAGGCCATATGAGTAACGTGAATGAAGTGTTACTTAGGTTTAAGACTCTGAATTACAGATAAGAATTTACTAGCGTCTTTTTTCTTTCTCTTCAAGGTTCGGGCCTCATGGGATCCCCGTGACAGTATTTCCCAAAAGGGAGTACAAGGACAGACCGGAAGCCACGCAGCTGCAGAGTCACACATTCCAGGAGGGGACGGAGGGCAAGCGCGGGGCTGGGCCCGGCGAGCCCTGCAGCCCGGCGGGAAGCCTGTGGACCTCCAAGCCGCCGCCCCTCTTCCACGCTGGAGCCCCTTACCCCCCGCCTTTGTTTATCAGGGACACTTACAACCAGTCGATACCTCAGCCCCCTCCCCGCAAAATCAAGCGCCCCAAGCGGAAAATGTACCGCGAGGAGCCCACTTCCATCATGAGCGCCATCAGGCTGCGGCCGCGGCAGGTCCTGTGCGACAAGTGTAAGAACAGCGTGGTCTCCGAGAAGAAGGAGATCCGCAAGGGCGGCGGTGCGAGTGACTCTTCGAAATACGAGGACAGAAAGCGGAGAAATGAGAGTGTGGCTGCTGTGAACAAAAGACTGAAAACCGACCATAAGGTGGACGGGAAAAACCAAACTGAGAGCCAGCGCAGGAGCGCCGTGGTCAAGGTGCCCGGGATGGCGCACGGCCGAGGCCGCGTGGTCAGGGTGTCCGCCCAGGCGAGCGCGGCCAAGGCGCAGCTCGGGGCCAAGAAGGTGCTGCAGAGCAAGAACATGGACCACGCGAAGGCGCGGGAGGTCCTGAAGATCGCCAAAGAGAAGGCGCAGAAGAAGCAGAGCGAGACCTCCACCTCCAGGAGCGCACACGCCAAGGTGCACTTCACGCGGCGGTATCAGAGCCCCAGCTCAGGTTCCCTCCCGCCCCGCGTCCGCTTAAAACCGCAGCGGTACCGCAACGAGGAGAACGACTCTTCCCTGAAGGCGGGACTGGAGAGGGCGCGCAGCGGCAAGGTGGCGCCCAAGCCCCCGGCGCGCTGCACCTCCACCCGCTCAGCAGGTGAGGCCCCTTCTTCCGAAAGTGCGAGCCCCTCCGAAGGCCCCGAAGAGGCCGGCAGTGAGGGTCAGGCGGCCAGTGGAGTGCATGCGCCCGGTGGGCAGGATGCGCTGCGGACGCCGGGCTCCGGAGGCGGCGGAGGCGCCGTGTCCGTGTTCATGACCCTAACCCCGAAGGAGTGCGACTCGCCCAGCGCTTCGCTGTGCAGCGCCGATAGCTCCGAGGGTTTGCGATCCTCCAACTCCGAGTGTAGCTCTTCCGAAAGCCTTGACTTTCCTCCAGGCAGGGTGCACGCACCTTCCGCCTCCTCCACCTCCTCCTCTTCGAAGGAAGAGAAAAGGCTCAATCATTCCTTGAAAATGAAAATCTTTTCCAAAAACGTCTCTAAATGCGTCACACCAGATGGCAGGACCATATGTGTAGGGGACATTGTTTGGGCCAAGATCTATGGCTTCCCTTGGTGGCCCGCCCGCATTCTCACTATCACGGTGAGCCGGAAAGATAGCGGGCTTCTGGTCCGGCAGGAGGCCCGCATTTCTTGGTTTGGGTCCCCAACCACTTCTTTCCTTGCCCTGTCGCAACTCTCCCCTTTTTTAGAAAATTTCCAGTCGCGCTTTAATAAGAAGAGAAAGGGCCTGTATCGCAAGGCCATCACCGAGGCCGCCAAGGCGGCCAAGCAGCTGACCCCCGAAGTGCGGGCGCTGCTGACACAGTTTGAGACCTGAGCAGGACAGCGAGGTAGGCGCGACCCAGTGGAAGGCACCGGGGCCTTCCAGGCTGGGCAGGAGGCGTAGCTTGGCCAGACCGAGGGCAGCCTCGCACTCCGGTGGCTGGCTTTTTATACTTCCTTACCTGAGAGCCATTTCTAGACTGAGAAGCTTGACCCTTCTGAACAGGCAGGCACTGAAATTTGCCTTAAGGAAGTGAGATTTTCACAGTATTTTCTGATTTTCAAATCTGAAACCATCCCAAGGCACAGAAGCCATAGCCTCAACTGAAAATGAATTTTTGCAGGGACTATTTCCGTACCTGTTACTGTCCCCCCACACACTACCGTCTGTCACTGTGTGACACAGGTTGCGTATTGGAGATTTTAGTATTAGATGGTGAGCGGGGCGGAGAAGAGAATATTTAATGACTACTTGTTTTTTAAGTTAATGAACACTTAGTCTTTCTGTGCGTATAACGGTGTAAAAGTTTGATGCCGGCTGTGACAAACTGAGCTCCTTGCTGTTTATTCTGGTGACAGCCTGGGGAGTAGTAGTATCCGGGCTTCCCACTGTTAGAGCTGTTAGAACAGGTTGGAACCATCTCTTTTTTTGTCCAGTGGGGATGTAATTAACTTTCAAACTTCTGGTTTGGGAGTTTAGATAGGTTTGACTTTGGATATGTAAATAGCTGTTACTAAATTTGGTCAGATTTCTCCTGACTGGCTGTTCCTAAATTCTTAGGATACGTCCTAGTAAATTACACTTTGTGAATTACTTGTCATATGTGTAATTGTTGCATTTTGGATGTACCTAATTTGATAATTTTAAAAAAATATTTCCATTTAAGGTATCTGTTTGCAGGTCAGAAAATGAGAAATGTAATTGTGTAATGCTCTGAAATGTAAAAAAACAAAAACAAAAAAAACTGTAAATAAAATCGACTAAATCCAAATTATTTGTGTGTGTTTCTCAAAAAGCTTTGAAAAATTTCAAGATGGTAGAAAATTTGTAATAGTGTTTTAGAAAAGGCAGAAGACCAAACTTAGTTTACTGTTGGCCCTATCCGGGAATCTATTATCTGAGAATACCTGTAAGTCAGATAATATGAACTGAACCAGTATATTCTTAAAAGTGAGGTTTTATAGGCTAGAGATGTGATGTGCTTCTAGATTTCACACTCCCATCAACCTCCCAGAAATGAGTAGGGTTTAATTTTCATTTTTAGCCTTAATAGTTCACGACATAGTACTTTTTCCTTTGTATATTTGGGTCATTATAACTGTTTCTTTCCTGTTTTGTTTTCTGCCTCAGGTATGACAGCTTTTGGGGCTGGTAACTTAGCTTATTTTTCTATGTGGTCCATGTATCTGTAAGATTTGATTCCTTATTTTCCACTCTTAGCTTTGTCCTGTTAGTGAAAAATGCATGATTTCCAGAAGGCAAGTTTATCCCAAGATTTTTAAAAGCTGCCTAGAACTTTGCTATATCTGACTTAAATTTGAAATGATTTGAGTCAGTTTGACATTTTTATTAGAGATTTGAAATTTTAAAAGAGGTAACTTTTTATGGATTTGTAAATTGAATCTGAAATATTAGTTCCTATGGAATTAATAATGAAGATTATTAGACAAACTTCCTTTGAGTTTGGACTTCTTTACCATTTTCTGCAAAAGCAAGTAGAATTTCTTTTGGAGAACTCAGTCAATGCTTTTTGATTCTAAAACACACAGTTTTTACAAAGATGTTTCACTTTTATAGAACATATTTCTTTCCTGCAAACAGAAACAACTATTTTAAATTTCTTTATTATAGGTTGAAAAAAGTTCCCATCATGATGGAGGGATTAGAAGGGAGATTATCAAAGATTTTCTGAATGTTTTAAGTTAATGAATTTGCTCATTTAAGTGTTTTTGAAAGTTTGAAATCTAAAGTTCAGAAAGATTTGAAAATCAGAATGCTCAGGCTTTGTGTAATCTGGGTGAGAAGATACTGGTTTTGAAAGTGGATATTGCTAATAGTCAGGTTCTTGGGCAAATGCGCTTTTTATGGCATAAATTGTAATGGATTTTTTTCAGAAGTCAAGGGAAAAGGAAGAAAGAAAAGGACAAAGTCATGATTGTGGTATACAAAAATACTCAGTTTTGTAGTCCACACCTTCGAAAAGTCTGAAGCAGAATCACAAGTTTACTTGATCTAATTTTGTCAAATGATCGGTCCATTTGAACTTGTAGTCTGGCATATTTCACTGAAATTTCAATAGGAGGACAAGTCTTAAAAATTCTAATATTGAAACATCTTCTATACCCTGATATAGTAGCCTTAGGTTAACAGGCGTATTCGAGCTGGTGTTATGGTGGTGCAGGGTCGCTGAGGCCGAAGGATTGAAGGTTTGAGCTCAAGCTCACATAACCAGTTATCAAGACCCTGAATGAAAACAAAACAGAACAACAAAAAAAGAGCCGGGGAGGTTAACTCAGTGCAGAGGTCCTGGGTTCAACACTCGCCGCTCCGCCAAAGTTTTACATAGAAGTTTCTTAGCTGGGTGAGTTTGTCCAGTGTCTGCTACAGGTGGTGATAGCCAGCTTGTAACTGGCCACTTTTGTTTCTCCAGAATGACAAAAGGCTCTGTTTGCATAGACAAGGTCTGAGGTCAAAAGAGAGAGTACCACAAAGGAGCAGAGAGAAACCAGGGAAGAGCCAGCTGTGAATGCTAACAATGGTACTTACAGAAATAACCAGAAATTTAAAACATCAGAGTATTTTTCCTTTTTAATGTTCTACAAGTCGCAGAGCAGGAGGCTGACTGGTCATTTGTAAGGGGCATCCTTTATTGATTGACAGACGTGCAAGCCAAAGCTTAGAGGCGTGAGTGGGTAGTGTGTGATTGACTAGACTGCGGTCTCTGCAGGAACTGACACGTGTCCCTGCCTGCCCTAGTGAGTGAGTGTTTTTTGTTTCTTTGAGATCGACTGCCCTGTGTAGTTGAGGCTGGCCTCAAACTTTAGATTGTCCTGCCGCAGTATCCCAAGGCTGGAGTCAGGTCCTAAGTGGGTTCCATGGGAAAATGTGTAGTAGAGAGATGTGAATGGGAGACACTGTGCAGAGAATATACAGTGTGTACTGTGATTTCTGAGGAGTTTCTAAATTGTAAAATACTGCATTTGGCAAATGTCTAGAAAAGTTGACAGTAGAATCTGGCCTGTAATCCTAGCACTGCAAGCTGAGGCAGGAAGGTCACCAGGAGTTGGAGGCCAGCATGGGTTCCATAGTGAGTTTCAGGCCAGTCTCAAAAAACAAAACTGTAGGTGTCCTCACTGAAGGAGTTTTGTTCAGTGAATGAATGGATAGTACCGCAAATCCAGTGATGGTCTCCAGTGAGGGGAGAGAGGGAAGACTCAGCTCCTGGGTTGGGGCAGCTTCATTTTTGGCTTTGATGTTGTGAAGTCCCAGCGGCTCACTGTCCCACATGGACACTGGTGACACGGGACTCAGTTCTGCCGGGGAAGAGAGAGCGAGGCTTCATTCATGACCAGGTTGTGAGCTTCAGCTCCAGGGCCGCTTGGGGTTCTGCCTCACAGCTCACGTGTGCTTACTATATTCCTACTCAGCCAAATTGGTGTAGCCTTAGAAAGGGTGCTATTGTCCTTAAATGTGATTTTACTTGTTTTAATTTTTTCGAGACAAGGTCTCACCATGTGTAATTCAGGCTGGTCTTGAGCTCTCTGGGTAGCCCAGGCTGGCCTGCAACTCCTGGTGAGCCTCCTGTCTCAGCCTCTGGAGTGCTGGGATTACAGGCAAGCGCTGCACACACAGCTTTGTGTAATCTGTTTTTGATAGCGTCTTTTAAATTGCTATGCTGTTGTAGGAAGTGTTTGGGGGGTAAGTCACAGTAGTGCTTGCTTTCTCCAGCAGTTGGCTGGACCAAGCTATGTGCAGTGCCTGCCCTCCAGGCAGGACTCCTGTACACAGCAGAAACGTTGCCCACAGTGCTAATGGATCTCCATTTTTATTTGTTTGTTTTGTTTATTTGAGACAGGGTTTAGCTTTGTATTTCCAGCTGGCCCTGAGCTCTGGCAGTAATTCGTGCTTTAGCCTCCAGTACTGGGATTACAGGTTCTTTTTTTTTTTTTTTGTACTGGGATCCAACTCATGACCTTGTGCTTGCCAGGCAGGTGATTAATGCCTCTGCGCTAAACCCCCAGACCTACAGGTCCATTTTTAAGAACTAGAACTGCCCATTGGTAAAATTTTGAGATGATTTATGTAATTGTATTTACCAAGGGTAGGTTGTAGTTAGAGCTATTCCCTTCCACAGCCGTGGTAGGGCACGCCTGTAATCCTAGCATTCGGGAGGCCGAGGCAGGGGGATGGCTGCAAGTTTGACGCCAGCTTGAGCTACAAAGTGAATTCAAGGCCAGTCTGAACTACACAGTGAGACACTGTCTCAAAAAACAAAACAAAAAATCGCCAGAAAACTATTCATTCCAATAATTAAAACAGTATTTTAGACGATTTTATGAGTAGAGAAACCATTTAAATTATATTAGTACTAAAATTAAGTTACTAGCTAAAATTCGAGTTCTTTCCATTCCATCAGAGTTGTGCTATGTACTTGAAATCCACCCCCGCTTTTTTTG
This sequence comes from Cavia porcellus, assembly GCF_034190915.1. NCBI lineage: Eukaryota > Metazoa > Chordata > Mammalia > Rodentia > Caviidae > Cavia > Cavia porcellus. The sequence continues at coordinate 15,139,107 of NW_026947502.1, read as the reverse complement.
TACTGGGGACTGACCCCAAGGCTTTGCAATGAGCTGCATCCCCAGCCCCTTGCTAATTTATTCTGAGGCAAGGTCTTACTCAGTTGCCTAGACTGGGCTTGACCCGGGGACCCTCCTGCCTTTGCTCCCAGAGCAGGGGCTGACAGTGCTGCTTCCTCACTGCTCGCTTTATTCCTCAATTCAAATTCTCATTCCTTCCTGAAGCATTTCCTTGCTGAATTTACATTTTTTCTATGAATGATTAAAAGGATAAAGAGATACTGTGCCCTTGGACCCTATAAATTTCTGCATCCTGCGTTCGTTTTTCAGGCAAGAGACTAGAACGGCATGCAGGGCTTGTTGCCTGACTCGGGACCTTTTCCTTTGAGCGCATTTTTTCTTGTAACCGTTTTATAGAAGTTCGACGTTACATACAGACCAGTCTTTTTTTTTTTTTTTTTTTTTTAAGACTAGTCAAGTGCAGTAGTGAGAAGGGGGGAAAGAGTAGAACAAGGAGTTCAATCGGTACTGACTGTGAACAATCAATTGAGATAACTCACTACCTTCGGACCAGCCTTTACAGACCAGTCTTAAAACTTGGTTTAAACAGGAATTGGGTACTTTTGTTCAAGGTCCTGATAATTTTGTAAGGTCTTATTTTGGTCATTTGTGTAACATTTTCCCTTCATCATCCTAAGAATGCAAGAATGGCAGTTTCCTCCTCATATTCCTCAGAAGCCTGAGTCTTAACCAAAAACCATGAATAAAACTCCATTTTTTTTTAGGCTGGTGTCAGTATTTGGAAGGGAAGCCAAATTTTTCATCACTGACATTATCGGCTTTTGTGGTTACACATTTTTCCCTTTCCTTGAAAATGGAAAAAAAAAAAAAAAAAGCACAGCAAGTTTTAGTAAGGGCTTTTTTCTTTTAAGATAATTTTGTAGCCTTCTGTATCCCTTGCTTACTTCTGTCAGCACAGAGATTCACTTAAAACCAACTGAAAGCCCATGTTGGTGGCCTGGGTCTGTAGGTCCAGAACTCTGGGAGGCTGAGGCAGGAGGACTGCAGCTTTAAGCCCAGCCTGGGCAGTTTAACAAATTAGCAAGATCCTGGCTTAAAAATAAAGGGCTGGGGGCTGGGGATTTAGCTCAGTGGCATAAGCACCTGTCTTGCAAGCAGGCAGTCGTGAGTTCGATCCTCGGTACTGATAAAAAAGGAAAAAGGAAAAAAAAAAAAAAAAAAAAAAGTACAATTTCTTCCTCAGGTAAAACAGTTTCTGGTTTTCTGGATTGTCTCCGTAGAAATGTGAAGGCATCACCCAGTTCAATATCAAAAGATCAAAGTGGATACCTAATGCAGGGCACTCTGGGAAGCTGAGGCAGGAGGCTCACGCATTTGAGCCCGGCTTGGGCCACTTAGTGACTTAGCGGACCCAAAGCATCTGGGATGTAGTTCAGTGTGAAGGCCCTGGGTCCCTCCCCAGCACTGGGGGGAGCTTGTGGGAGGTCACCTCGCCAGCATTGCAGGTCTGCGCCTCTTGCCGGCAGGCTCTTCTCAGGGTAGAGCCATTCTTTGACTTGAGGCCGGTGGTTTAAAGCACAAGCTCTGAGTCAGCTGGCCTAGCGCCCGAGCCTGCCCTGGATCTGCCAATTAGCAACGTTGTGATCTCCGGCAGGTCACCTGGGTGTTGCCACCTGGGAACTGGAGGGTGACAGTCCCTCCTTGGAGTCACTGGTGGAGGTCGCTGGTGTGCTTGGCACAGACTGTGTACATGCCTGGTATCACTGCTGCCCCTGTGTGTACAGCAGAGGAATCTCACTCGGACAGCTCGATATCTTTTTGGAACACGGACTCAGTGTAAATGAAAGGAATTATTTAGGTTTTAGTATTATAGTGTGATTATTCTGATAACCACACTAATTATTCACAGCTACCTAGAAGTGGTGTGAATTCAGTGGTTTTCACTGGCTCTTGTGAAGGGTAACTGGGTTGGATGTCAGGGGGATTATTTATGGTGAAGGGAAACTGATTATTAACACCATATTCACCTCATGATAACATTTCAGCCAGGCCTGGAGGTGCACATCTGTGACCCCAGCAGTCTGGGAGGCTGAGGCAAGAGGACCAACATTTGAGACTACCAGCCCATATACAGGGTAACAACTTAGTGAGATTCCCCTCTCAAGAAATCTCTGGGAGTGTAGCTCAGGGTGAAGGTCCTGGGTGCAATCCCCAGGACCACAAAGACAAAAACAAGCCAAACTAGAGCGGCAGAAAGCTGGGCCAGCTTTTGCATGTGCATCTAATTGGTGCCATGTAGAGCTCTCATGTACCCTCAAAAGTGCAGAGCCTGGCACAGTACAAAGTGCCATCGGCTTGTGAGGAGGGTGGGGGTGCCTTGGGGACCAGAGAGGACCAAGCTGGCACCTGGTGCGGGCTGCAGGGGCCGAGTTCCTGAGGGAGACCTGGACAGAGGCTGGAACAGCAGAGCTGCTCTGGAAGCTGCTCTGGATTCCCCCGAGCTGTGCTCCCCGGGGCTCCCATCTGCCTGTCTTGTTTTAAATGTTTTGGCCAGTCATAAAAGGCAGTGATCTGAGTAGTACTGTACTGCCCCAGGTGTATTTGGGTAGGCTGTTGTTTCTGCTTCACACCAGGGAAGCACCTGACATGTCAAGGCCTTGATCTGTGTGTGGCAGGCTGGGTTCTCAGAGTGTCGTCACTTCCTGATGGCTCATTTTTGAGATGTGGTTGACTGTAAACGCAGGGTTTCTGCCACATTTTTAGCAGGACATTTAACTGGAAAAGGCATGTCTTGTATCTGAGTCCTGACATGCTGGGAAGAACTGTGTGTGCTTTGCCTGGAACAAGAATACCTGGGCAGAGCAGTGGCACTGAGGTTGGAAAAGCAGAATGTCTGGCGTAACCTGATCCTGTGTGTCCGTCTCTTCCTTGTAAATGTTCTGTAGTGTACTCAGTAAGGCAGTGGGTGTTGAGTGCTTGGTGAAATAGTAGGTGCAGGTGAACAATCTTGGTTTTTCATGCTGGGCTTTGCACCGAGCACAGGACCTCCTGTTTCCCTTCATCCACCTGCAGAGGAGGCCTGGTACTGACTTGCCCTGGCCTGACCTGTGCCTTTGGCGCTCTGCAGCCTCCACAGAATAGCGCTGCTTCTTACTTGTGCTTTCTCTGAAAGAACCAAATAAGTGACTTCCAGGAAACTGCACCTTTTCATAGGCTGTCCCTCTGTTCCCTGCGTCATGCCAGGACTCCCTGCTCTTCTTAATGGATATCCTGTACGGTGGGAAATCCCTAGGCCTGGAAGCCTGGAGGGGAAGCTTAGCTCACGCATTTGCGCAGGAGCCACTGCCCAGGGCCAAGAGCCGGGACTGGCATGTGTGTCTCCATGGCACTGTTGGGGCTGCAGGTGTGTAGCATGCGATGAGAGATCATTGTTTGCTGCATCTTTTTCACTCAGCTTGCTGAAAATCAAAAAGCAGATCCTTTAGAGTGGTGGTTGTGCCGGGGATTTAGTTCAGTGGAAGGGCGATTCCCCTGCGCTGTGCTCCCCGGGGCTCCCATCTGCCTGTCTTGTTTAAATGTTTTGGCCAGTCATAAAAGGCAGTGATCTGAGTAGTACTGTACTGCCCCAGGTGTATCTGGGTAGGCTGCCAGGCACTGCCGGCGCACATGCAGTCGTGAGTTCAATCCCCAGTACAAAATGATAAATAAAAATAAATTGGTTGTTGAAACAACGGTTTTATTTAGAGGAGAGTTCTTTAAAAGATAAATTCTGTTCTACCTTCAGATTCCTTTTTTCTTAGGCGTGCTTGCTATGAGTTATAGTTAATACATTTAACTTCCCTTTGTAAAAACTACATTACTAACTATTATTACTTTTGTACTGGGATTCAAACTGAGGACCTCATGCTTGCCAGGCAGGCACTGTGCCACTGAGTTGTATGCATAGCCAACAGCTATATTATTGAATTTCCCTTTCTGCCTGTAAGCTTGTCGAGGGCATCTTGGTGGGCCGCTGGCATTTTGTAGCTGATCTGACTTGGGCCAAAGCACGCCCTCTCCTGGCCATGCTGGTGCCACGCGGCTCTTGGTCTCTAGTACTGGGGCTTATCCAGCCGCAGAGCCCTCGAGTTACCCACAATAAACTCATAAAACGTCTCCCGAAGTTTGCTCTTATTTTTAAATTACTTTTTTTAAAAAAATGGGTTAGAAAGAACTCAAATGACTGCTCTATTTTGTTAACTTGGTTTTTTCTACCATAGGTCTCAACAAATGGCAGCTATTACATCAGACAGTGACGAGTCCTGCTGCTCCCTTGCAGTGTCTGACAGACCACTGTGGATTCAGACTGGGAGCAGTGAAGTTAACAGTGAGACGGGCAGGTCTGTCTTTTTAAGCCCTGCCACGCAGTGCAGCGGGCATCTGTCATCACTCAGTCGTGCCTGGAGTAGACGAGGCTAGCCTTGCAAGCGTGCTCTCCTTTTTCTCTCGTTTTTCTTGACCTTGGTAGCTGGCTGTGCATCACGAGGTGATAAAGTGTTACAAAGAAAGCACGTTTCAGTGGCACTGCCTGCTGTGTTGCCAAGGAGGAGCTGCTTGTGAGTGTCCGTGACCAAAAGGCAGTGTTTCCTAGGTGGAGGAAGCTGAGCACTGCAGCTGGTCTGCACGGAAGTCAGACACGGCTTTGTCTGTTCACTGTTTAAATTCTTCTTCACTTTTATATGCTCTCACTTTGTAGTTGTTACTTTTTATGTGTATATGAGAATACAGTGGCACCTTGGCTCACGGACTTTACTCTTTCCACAATTCTGGTTGCAAACCGAGTTGAATGAGAATCAAATCAAAGTGAATGGTTAGCTTGAGAGTTGATCTGATGAGGAAATTTGATTTGGTTCTCATCCAGTTCGGTTTGCGACCTGCATTGTGAGAGCTGAGTTTGTGAACCTAGTCATCACGGTATGGAAGAGTACACAGGTATTTATTTCATGTATTCCTACTGAGTTAATCTCAAAACATTGCCATTAATGTAAGGTTCCAGAGGGTGGTAAAAGATAATATCGAAATGCATTTCAAATTTATTTCTTTAAGCACATTTTTAAAAATAGACTGCTTTGATAATCCTTAAAAGGCTTATGTTAGACTCCTGCATAGGTTTGGGAAAGACTCAGGGATTCTGTTGTTACACTCCTTTTGAACTAGCAATCTGTATTGCTTCTTTAATAAAAGAAGGAAGTATTTAACCTTTCCCCTGTGGTAGGGGGTGTTTGTGTGGGACAGAAGAGGCTGTGGCTGGCTTCATCTGGATAGGGCGGTAGCTTCCGGAAGGTGATCTCTTGAGGGAATAGTGCTCTTGGTTTTGTGTGCATCTCATACTTGGCTTTCCTGTTCTGATCTCCAACTGAAAAGGCCTCATTACAGTTTAGAGTGATAAATAGGAGGAAATGAATGCTATTGGTATTGGTGTAATATAATGGTATTGGTCTTTTTTTCTCCTTCAGTTCATCAAATGGAAACATTTGCTTCTAAAGTTCTACGTAAGTCTAAATTGATTAGCACTGCAATCATATTAGTTCAATATTTTACTTTTAGAAAGTGGAAACTTTTCTCAAAACCCAGTATTAAAAGTGTGAATTATCCTTTTTCTGTACTTACTTTTCACGTTGATGTGTGTGCCTTTATGGCGAGAGTCTGTATTCTTTCTTTTCTTTTTTTCTGGTACTGGGAATTGAACTCAGACCTTGTACTTGCCAGGCAGGCGCTTGTGCCACTGAAGTCATTTTTCACTGTACTGTTCCGAGGGATGTCATAGGCCTTAATCCAGGAAGTGAACGCAGTGCGGCAGCGCTGGGCAGTTAACGTGAAGTCAAGGGTTCTGTCGAGTCCAGGAAAGACCTGGGATGTCTGAAAGTTAAGTATGGGGAACGATGGGGTGGTGTTTGCTGTCTTCTTTTTTGCATCCCGTTGTTTTGTGTGTGCTCATCCCACTGATGCTGTGTCTTTGGTTTACAAATGGATTTGACCAGAACCCCCTTATGTTTTTCTGGATCACTCCTTTTGGAATTTAAGCTTGTGCTTGTAGTTAGGGTCCCAAAGTGAGAGGTGTAACGGAGGGTTGCTGATACGGGGTGCTGCGATCGTGCTAGCGGGCAGTGTGTGCCCAGAGTCTGCTTTTTGTTGGAAGCACAGTGAAGAGCGTTGTGCCGACGACCAGGTTTGCTGGACCTGGTCAACAAGGGACGCCGCGGTCCGTCTGAGCAGTGTGAGCGGGGCTCTACCCAGATAGCGTTCTTGCTGGCTGCTGCTGTGCAGTGCCTGCGCATCACTGTCCCAGGAGAGCCACCTCCACGCCCCGCTTTTTTTTGTTATGCAGTATAGACTATGGTCTGTGGCTGACTTTTACACAGCTGGTTCTGTATACACATTTGCTTCCTAAAATTCCAGGGTAGTCGGGCCTGGTGCTGCTTCTGTAACCCCAGCACTCGAGAAGCTGGGGTAGGAGGGTCACCAAGAATTCAAGCCTTCTAGGACCACATAGTGAAATCCTGTCTCAGAAAACCAAAGCAAGCCAAACCCCAGCAAAACGAAAAAAGAAGCGAGATCACAGACCAGCCGTGCTCCAGGAAGTGGTGTTTCCTTGCAGGCCAGACCATCTACCTGACTTATGGTGGCACCGAAAGAACAGCTGATGCAAGATGCTGGGCATTGTGACACGCACAGGTCACCCCAGCATTTCGGAAGCAGAGGCAGGAAGATCACAAGTTCAAGGACAGCCTGGACTACTTAGCAAAAACCTTGTCTCACAAAAGAGGGGGAAGAAAAAAAAAGGAAGTGAAAACAAAGGACAGAATTAAAATTCCCTAGTTATTAGGAAGATATTCCTAAGTAGCTATTTAAAGACTCAGATGTGAAAGTGATAGCCATTTCACTTTTATTGGCCAGTTTTACTTCAGAAATAAATGGTTTTGTTGGTTTAGAATGGCAGTAAGCTGCCTTTTAGTTTAATTGATTTAAAAGAAAAAATCAAGTGTGATCCCACAGGCTGTGTGGGGCTTAACTTAAACAGCAAGGACTACCTTTTTCCTCCTTTAATGACCTGGGTTTAACTCCATTTTCTCCCTTTTGTTTACTATATTTCAGCACAGAGACATTAGCAGCCTGCTGGTTTCATGGACCTGTACCACAGTGACAGAGCAACAGCACATCGGGACTGAATGAAATCGGAGATTTTTAAAGCTGTACTAGGAGAGAGATGTTAAGGCAGTGATTAAACTAACAGTCTGTCAAGGGGCACTCGCAAACCTTACTAAACCAGAGAAAAGGTACTAGGGCCTATGTTATATGAAATAAACTTTCGCAATGGTTGAGGCGAGGTGCAAAGTGACACGCACACACAGATGAGAACAAACTTGAGTAACAGGTCAAGAATCCCTGATGGAACTTCTTTTGAATGTGAAATTATTGCAGTACAATTTGGACACACCTAAAAGGCACAGAAGGTGCAGAAGCGTGGAAGTATCTCTTGTATTTAAATCGGCCTGTCCAGCAGTTGAGCCAGGAGTGAAGGCATTTCCCAGATGGTCTCCTGTGCAACAGCAATAGCCGCTGAGGCCCAGCCTGCGTGTGCTGTCTCGCCGGCACAGCATTACCCTCCGTCCTGCTGAAAGGATGCCAGTGCCCAGCCCTCCACACACCCGATCTGGCTCTTCTGTTTGTTTGATAAAGCAGGGCTGTATTATCTTGAATATATGTTTGCTTGTTAGAACATATTAAGATGTATTTATTTGCCACTAGTATTTAACATTTTGTGCACATTTTCATAACTACATTCTTAGCTTTCATATTTTGACTCCAAGTGAATAGGCTAGTGTTGATCTTGGAGCGAAAATGTATACTCCAGGAGCAAGTTCTTAATCCTACTGAGCTGGAAGAGCTTCCCCATCGTCTGTCCCTACTGATGTGCCGTGTTCAGAAAAGGCGGCGGCCGCAGAGATGCCTGGTGACCTTTCTCTCCACAGCGAGCCCTTCCTGCTAAGTGCGAGAACCCGCCTGGGTGTCTGGGAGACTTGGCCCCCGGCGTCAGTACCGACAGCCTGTACTTTTTGTGCATCGAACAAGAATTCTTACTAGACCTGCTTTTTCTTACCTTTGCTAAATACATATTGTGGGAAACTGTAATTTTTCTTTTTTAATGAACAGAGAAAACACAAGAAAACCAGATGGACCTGTTACTAGTACATTTTTAAGGCATTTTATATTTGATGGTGCCGTACTTTTAATAATAAAACTGAAGTTTTTTAGTGGCAATACTGATTTATTTTTTAAACCAGAAAATTCCATATTGATTACTTATTACAAAAAACAAAAAAAATGCCAAAAAATGAAAAACTACAGAATTCCTTTGAAGCAACAAAACAGGTAACAAAACACTTGGCTCTGGTGTTCAGACTCTCCACGATCATCCAGTGCAGGTGTGGAGTTACCTGACAGCCCTGTGCTCAGGATTAACCAGGTTCAGGGTGAGAGTTTCAGACCACTTACTGTAGCTGACTGTGACATGTTTTACAACTCAAGCAAGCAAGCAGCCTTGAGTCTAGTGAGCCTGATGTCAATTGTAATTACACAGCAAGTAGCTTAAAAAAAAAAAGGCCTGACTGCATTCTAAAATAGTCTTTTGGAAAACTCTATCATGAAGTACATAGATGTATTTTGTCAGCTTGGAAACCGTCCGCTCAGGAACTCCAGCAGCAGGGAGCTGTGAGCATGGTTTGTACTATGGGGTGCCCTCCCGACGCCTGGCACCAGCAGTACCTTTCGGGCTCACTTCAAGAACTCCATAACTCCCAAGCCATGGTGACACCACACATGGACTGCAGGTTGAAATTTTACATTAAGCTTTAGAATTCTTTATTTGTGTAGAGTGATGGAAGAAACTGAGAAATAATAGTATAAAGACAAAAGAACTGGGAGAGATCAGGTTTTAAATATCTATTTTTCCTCATGGCAAATTCTCAGAGGTGTTTCGTTGCAAACCATGTATTCATTTTTTAAAAATGAAACTTGGTATTTAAAAATCTAGGCCTACCACATTACAATTTTACTTCTGTTGCTTTAGTTGCTTAATATTTAAGCTTTGCTTCATGCTACCTTTTGTCTGTACTTCAAATCTTCACGAGCCTATTTCATTTTGTAGACTTGAATGACAAAAATTGTTTCTCATCCTAAGTATGCTCAGAGTTCAATGTTGAATGTTGTGTAACCTTTATCCAATAAAATCTTTGATTTTTTTAAAAATTTAGTTATTTAACATTTGTTTTACTTCATAGCAGTTGGTTTTTCAGTTTTTAGGAGTTTGCTTTTGTTACTTTCTTTTGAGGAGTTCATTTTTAAATATTATCATTTCTTAGCTATTAAACTCAAACCGCTCTTTGCCCCTGAAGAAGCAGTGTGTTTGCTAGGCCTCAGGGCCCTCTGTGGGGGAGAGGAGGGGGTTGGCCAGTTCACTCAGAACCCTGTGCGCACCACAAGTGCTTTTTGGATGGAAATAACCTTCCCCTCAGCAGTTGGATATAATTAGATGTCTCCTGCCTGGTGGTTTATTTTGCTGAAACTTGAAGGAGTTCTGTCTACCCGTATGGGTAAATGGATGCTTCCTTCAAACCCATTATATCTGACAGGATGTTACCATTTTACCTGAGAAACAGAAACACTTGATTGCAATGGGAAAAGACTAGTCTCTTAAACCCTGTCAGACAATTGGGATTCTTCAGAACTTCCCCAGAAATGGAGGTCTGTGCACCCCTGTGCCCCCCACTCCTCAGGCAGCAACCCTTTAGAAGGCTGCCTGTTTTCCCGAGGCACACACAGGGTCTCAGATTCACACATTCTCCCACTTCACTTTCTGTTCTTTTTTTGGTACTGGGCATCGAACTCATGACCTTGCCCTTGCAAGGCAGGCCTTATGCTGCTGAGCTAAATCCCTGGCCCCCATTTCACTTTCATCTCAGGGTAAAACCTGGTCCTAATGCTTTTTCTTTTGCAAGTTTTCCACTAACGATAAAGGAATTAGAGAGAACCCAGGAAAGCCAGCCCCGTGCCGCTACCTGGAAGGTTTCCGAGGACTCCTGATGATGATGTGCGTACCGTTTGCACAGCTGCAGGACGCAGGGAACAGGCACTAGATGAGATGGGTATAGCTCGAAATACTGACACTGGTCTTGCAATAGTAGTTCACGCTGGCCTTGAATTTGTGATGATCCTCCTGCCTCAGCCTCCTGAGTGCTGGAATTATAGCCTGGTGTGGAAGTATAATTTCTGATTCATGCTTTGGAATCGTGTGAGTTGTACAAGTTCCTATTTGTCATTTAGTTCAGGTAAAAGTACAGCATTTTCCTACTTTCCTTCCTGATAATTCAGTTGTCCTTTGAGTGATTTCTACCCCCACCCCCAGGGTCTCGCTATGCTGTTCAGATTTGACCTATGTAGCCCAGGTAGGCCTCCAACTTGCAGCGATCCTCCTGCCTCTGCCTTGCAAGTGCTGCAATTATAGGTGTGCACTACCATGTCCAGCTCTGCTTTCTTAAAATGTAAAAGGGCTGGGGATGTAGCTGAGGTGCAAGACCCTGGGTTTAATCCTCAGTCCCCCATTCTACTCCACTGACATTTTCAAAACAGTATGTGAATTTAATGATAGCTCAGAGCCATGGTATAAAATAAATTATCCGTGTGCACTTTACAGAGACAGCTGTAAGTATGCATTTGTTGAAGCAAAAATCCTAATTTTCTGGGTGAACCTTCGCAGATGCTCCAGGCAATGAAAAAATTGCTCATGTGAAATAAAGATGCAAAAACTTGAGAGTAGGTAGAAACTGATTTAAAGGTGGGGGGCTGAAACTAAAGGACAAGTGAGGGATATTAAAGGACAAGTGAGGGATATCTGAAAGCCTCAAGCTACGTCCTTGTCATAGCCAAGATGTGAAAATGAACTTTTAAAAAAGCTGGGGATTTAGCTCAGTTGGTGTAAGTCCCTGCCTGGCAAGTACAAGGTCATGAGTTCAACCCCTGGTACCAAAAAAAAAAAAAAAAACACCCAACCAAAACAAAACAAAATGAACTTTAAAGCTAGGAGACAGAAGCTGATACGAGAGTTTGAGTGTCTGCCACCCTAGGACATTCTGTGTGCTGACATGGGCCAGCCTGGCTTACAGCGGCCCTCGGACAAGTGCAATCAGAGCTTTACGGCTGTCCCCAAGTCACCACTGAGAAACCAGCTGAACTCCTGCACATTTGCCAGCTAGCACCAGACAGCAGGGCCTGATGCCATCACGCTGCAGAAAGCTGACCTGCGTAACTGGGATCGTGAAGCACAGGGTGCTGCGGCCGCCCAGGGCAAGAGGGAACAGATGGTCCTTGGCCTTGAGGAGGTGAATTCAGCTGCTCTTTTCCACTGTTGCCCACTGTGGTCTCTGCGATGTGGCAGCTGGCTCTGCAGGCCTCCTAAAGTGACACGGGTAATAAAACATGTTTGGAGATGACCGGCTCCTACTTATCTTGGATGGTGGTAGATGGCCACCCTAAGCTGCCTCTTCTTGAAGCTTTAGTACCAACTTAGTCACTGGCAGAGTAGCAAGTGCTGGTGCTAAGCCAGAAACCTCACTGGGCGCTGCTCAGGATCAGCGGCTACTCTGTGACAGCAGCAGGGAAACGGCAGTCACGGTGTTAAAAAGAAGCGTCTCAGGGTTGTCAAAGCCATTCTAAGAGAACAGAAGTATTTTGCTCCACTGCGGTGTTGGAGTAAGAACACAGAGTGCAATTACCTTAGAAGTTCTGGGGTTGGAGTTTCCCTCAGTGGTTGGGCACGTGCTTACCACCCTGGCACCAAAAGAAGTAAATGCTGGTCTACAGTCTTTTGGTGGGGGAAAGAGGGCATCATACAATTTTAAAATCATAATACAGTCCAACTCACCAAAACAGGGTTAACTTTGTATTGCAAACATACACTGAAAGTAAACAAAAAAATCCTCCGAAAACTAAGCTGGGTGAGATAGCACACACCTGTAATTCTTGCACCATAGGAGGCTAAGGCAGGATGACAAAATTTGAGTCCACCCTGGGCAACTTGGGGACTGCATAAGACCCTATCTCAGAATTGGGGGGGGGGGGGAAGGCTTGAGCCTAGGGCTCAGTGCAGAGGCCCTGGGCTAAATCTCAAGTATTGTAAAAACAAAAAAAGCTGTAACTTAAGAGGTGGACTGCCTGGGTTTGATACATACAGCCACAAAAAAAAGTTTGCAGCATTAAAAAAGGTCATCAGTCCTCTCACTAAAGTATGTCTTTGCCATAGAAGGCATTTTCATAATTATTCATATTAAATGAATTTTTACTTTCAGTGTATGTTTGCAATACAAAAGATTTTTTTGAGACTGGATCTTGCTATGTAGCCGGAGGCTGGCCTTCCTCCTGCCTCAGCTTACTGAGGGCTGGGATTACAAGTGTGCACTACCCCTTTCCAGCCCAGAAAGTATGGTTTTTTGGTTGATCAAACCTGGGTCTTGTCCATGTCCCCTTCCCACTGAGCTACATCTCCTATCCTTTTTTTCCCCAAGAGTTTAGAAGGAGCCTAAGGTTAGGGTTTAAAAATCATTGGTCCAGCAGAAGGCTGGCTGCACAGGAAGCACCTAACCAGGTGGCTTTTGGCCTGTACGTGTGGGTGACTTTTCAGGTTTTTTTTTGAAAGCTGGATGCCAGGCTTAACATAAGACGGCAAACAGAAGTTAACCATGCTCTTTTGACCTCTCCGCTTCTCTGATAAAACTCCATAAGGAACAACACTTCAGTCCGAAAGCCCATTGTCACAAATCAAGAGTTCAGGTAACTTTGTCCACCAGCATCCCACAGGGGCTTCAGGAGCAAATCGAGAGCATGACTTCACCGCCAGGGGGGAGCTGATCACTGCACGCCTCTGAGAGAATCACATGCCGTTTGTTCCTCAATTCATCCTGCACGTGACTCCTGGGACACCCAAACCAGAACTGAAAGCTTTTCACTAGCACCATGCATGACTATGAAAAAACAAAACTCTTCCAGAAACCATAACAAAACCATGGTCTTGTTCTGGACTTACTATCATTCCGAAATAAACAATTTAATCATTTATTCTGGCCTTTCGAGACAGGGTGTTACTATATAGCTGAGCTGGTCCTGTGCAGCCCAGGCTGGCCTTAAACTCCAGCAATGCTCCTGCCTCAGCCTCCTGAGTACTGAGTACTGGGAATATGGGCATGTGCCACCATGCCCAGTCTATTTTTAAACTGAAATTAAGATTAATGATTGTTTGCTGGGACGGAGGGTGGTACACACCTGTAATTGCAACTACTCAGAATGCAGGCAAGAAGACTAATTCTGAGGCCAGGTTGTACAACTAAGTGATTCAAAATGAAAAATAAAAAGGGCTGGAGATGTAGCTCAGTGGTCAAGTGGGTTCAGCTCCCAGTACTAGGTAGGGGACTAATTTCTGGTGAAAAGCACTGGTTTCATAATTATTTGCATGGGCCTGAGATAGGTCTGTAAGATACAAATTTTGAATTCTGGTACATTCTACTCAAGACAAATCTGTAAGGAAACAACTAGAACTCTCAGACAGATCTGTAAACTCATGATGGGCAGCCCTGCTTGAAGCCAACACTCCCTCCTAAGCCACAGAAGTCGGCTTCATCTGCTGGGGCTGGGACAGATACAAAATGCAGAGGCTGGCCCAAATGGTCACAGAAGCTTTATTACTGGGGAAAGTGGGGGCGCCAGCGAGCCGACACGCAGGCTTGAAGTGAGTGTCGAGGCCAGCCTTCAGCAGGGAGGCAGCAAGCTTCTGGTGACCCTGCTGCCTCGCCCGCTCCTTGGGAGAGACCTCTGCCGGGCTGGTGGCTGTGGGCTCAGGCCAGCCTGGATGGGCAGGCACAACAGCTGCAATAGCTCCGTGAAATGGAAAGCAGATGTGGTGCCTGGCGCTGGAAGCAAAACGGCACCCTCACGAGGAAGGAGCAGAGAGGTGGCACTGGGCTCTAATGGGTGGCTGTTCTGTCAGGTAAGATGCTCTTGACAGTTAAACACTGGCAGGGCCTGGCCCCCTGCGAACAGCAAGCAGTACACACTTTCTTTTAAAACTGGTTATCTATTATTGTTTGGATTTTGAACAAAATTGATGGAGTAGGAGCCAGTAGAAGAATCTTGCTTGATCTGGAAATTTTCTGTGGAGAGGCCAAAAGGTCGGAGAACCAAGTTCCCAAGATCTTTTAGTTTACCTGCAAAGTAAAAGCAAAAACTCAGATGAATACAGGGTGAACAGAAGCAAGAGGCCACCAGCTGATCTGGTGCTCCTGCCCGACTGTGACAGGAGAAGCAGCCCTCTGCAGTCAGACATCCGCCTTTGATATCAAGAGGCCTTTCAGGAACACAGGTGCACAAGCAAGTTCCTACGGAGCACAGATATTAAACATTCTGCGAGCTGGCTGGCGTGGGGTGGGCAGAGAACAGGGATCTTGTGCGATCTCTGAAAGAATTTAATTTGAACCAGGCACCAATGGACAGGGAGCGTGTTCAACAGGACAGACAGGTAGCAAGGTGGGCACACCTGTGGCTCCACCACACCAGGCCTGGTGGCCTATGGCTCTCACACCACAGGAGGCCAATGAGGCCTTGAGAACTGAGTTTTCACAGTGAATAATCTGTGGCAGTGTGAAGAATGGATCAGAAAGGGGGGGGTCCAGGGTGGTTCTGGCAGTCATACAAATTAGCATAGCAGGGCCAGGGATGTAGCTCAGCAACACGGCACCTGCCTGGCAAGTGCCAGGCCCTGAGTTCAATTCCCAGCACCAGAAAGAAAAACAAAAAATAGGCCAGCATTAGGGAAAAGACTATTTATTCAGTGAACAAACATTCTAACAATGCTGGAGGAAGCAGCCTGACACCACCATGGCCAAGGGAACGTAAAGGAACACAGCTGAACAACACTGTCTGGACAATTCGCCTTTTGCTTTTTGTGACAACAGCAGCAAGTGGGCAGCAATCTTCAGTGCAGATCACGTTCGTCAGGCTACCCAGCCACTCCTGAATGCTCCTGCCTCTGACTCAGAGACTGAAGCAGATTCCTTCCACCCCAAATAAGACCATCTGGCACAACAGCCTATCTGCTACACCCTGTGTCCACCGCCAAACACTATGTCTTCCCTGGCTGGACAGTCATGGCCGGGTTTGCTTGCTCTCACTTACAGCAAGCCTGGCACCTTTGCTCAGGTGCAGGTGTCAGCGAGGCCCTCATTGTCAGGATCCCATCCCCAGCTATGCTCGGACAAGACGGATTAGCACTGGAGACCAGTGCTCTCTCGGACCCACTTCTGATCCACGGTAATTTCTCTGCCTCCAAGCAACACTGCCACAGCAACCCAATGGCTCATTCTGCATGACTTTTCTTCGGAGGCACCCACTGCAGTTCACCTTGAGGATAATTAGGGATGCTGTTTGTTGTGTCTCCTTAAGAGCACCGCAGTTTCAGTACAATGACACAGCACCTGTGGGACCTTCTCCTCCACGCAGAAGAACCAAACTGCATACAAGGGAACCCTAACCCTGATGCCACACAGCGAACTCTCACTTTCCTCTGAGCAAAAGGCAAAACAAGAGAGCACAAAGCACAAAGAAGATAAAATTCCCAATCCAAGTTCTTTCTTTTTTTAGCTCTGGGATGAACGCAGAGGCTGACATAATCCTTACCAAGAACTGTCAAAGTAGCAAGAGCGAAACAAACGGGGCACTGAAAAAAGTATTGACATTTCCTCACCGGAGAACAAACGCAGCAACTGTAAGGAAGCGTAGGAGGGAGGTGCGAAATCTTGCCCACCATACAGTGTGCAGGGAAGAATGCCAGGCAGGGCGGCATGAGAAGCGAGAGCAAGGAAGGGAGGGAGACAGGACTCAAAAACAGCAAAACAAGGCATGAACAGGACTGGCCAGGCGTGATGGTGCAAGCCCGCAATCCCGGCACTCAGAAGGCTGAGGCAGGAGGACCACTGTGAGTTTAAGGTCAGCCTGGGCTACATAATGAGACCTTATCTCAAAACCAACCAACCAACCATACGCAGGAAAATGCCAGGCAGCTTAAACAGAATGTTAGGTCCCCGTCCAGGAACCTCACTCCTCTTAATCAAACAGCCTGTCCATGAGAGGATTTCTGATTCCAGCTATGCAATGCTTTGGTGAATAAATACGGAAACTAAGTATCTGGTCAAATGAATCCATTTCTCCCAATCCCCTTTATATCCCACCTCCTTATTATTTACCCCCATTTCCTGCCTCTGACAGCTTCTCAAACACTCAGGGGGACTTCAGTGCCATCTTTGAAACAAAAGCTCCCTGATGTTACTGGTTCTAATGATCACATCCTCATAATTTAAGGGTTACTCAGTGAAGACACGTAACTTTTTTAATGGAATCGTTGGAAGAGTGTGGTGGTATTCTAGCTTGACAGCTGAATTATTTTTGCATGCCTGAAAAGTAAGAAAAACTTCCAAGAAAGACAATGGAAACATGGTTTCTGAAAAAGCTGACGCCCTCTCTAAGTCACACTACTCTTATAGAGTAAAATGGCGAAAAGAATGGTTACTGCCTCCGCCCCACTGCAAACGACGGGTCTCAAAACTACGGGAACTGCTGTGCTTTCTTCTAGTAAATCAAAGTACCTCCACCCTTGTTTCCTGCCAGTGTACAGTCAAGAGAAAGAAAGGAGAACTTACCCAACATCTCTTCTTTCAGCCTTTCATTACGTTCTTCGATTTGCTTAGGTAATCTCTGAGGGAAAAGCCAGAAACAAGGATTGATGAAAAATTCTTTGCCTTTATTTTGAATTTTGGAAACATTTAAAACTCAATGCACAGAGATCAGTTTGGAGATATAAATACAGAGGTGCACACCTATAATCCCAGCACATGGGAGGAGGAGGCAGGAGGACAGCTGAAGTTCGAGATCAGCCTGGGCTACAAAGTGAGCTCAAGGCCAGCCTGAACTGCCTAGCGAGAGCCTGTCTCGAAAAGACATGAAAAAATAAATAAATTCAGTGGCACCACAAACTCATGAATCTGATTCTTTCCACCATTCCAGTCTCAAACCAAACTCGTCGAGAACCAAATCAAATTGAATGGTTAGGCTCAATGTTGACTTTAAGGGAAATCTGATTCCATTTGCAACCAGAATTATGGAAAGAATTAAGCCTGTGAACCGAGGCATCACTGTACTGTATGTTTGTGGGTAAGCTACACAGAAGAGGTTTATCTGGTGTACTGTTAATAGTGTCAGTTCTTAGCAGAATGCCTACCATAAAGGAGGACCTCAAGGAAAATTTGGTAAATTAAATATAAACAACATTTCTTGAAAGCCTGGCATGATGGCACACACCTGTAATCCAGCACTTGGGGCTGAAGCAGGAAGATCCCAAGTCTGAGCCAATCTGGGCATGCTAGTGAGTCAGTGAGACCCTATCTCAAAAACAAGCAAAAGGACTGGGGGTGTATCTCAGTGATCTCCTAAGCCTGCTTTTCTCAGAAAGCTTAAAATCTGATAAGAAAAACGGCTACCAATAATTTAGACCAGATTTTAAGAGCTTTATTCTTTTGCCTCATTTTGTAAATTAAATCTTCCTACCATTCAGAGAGATGTTAACAAGTCTGATAAAGATGAAAATTAGTTTTAAATTGCTTTTATAGCTTAAGCTATCAAAATCAGCCTTCTCTCACTACTCCATGTCCACATATATTTTATTTACGTAGATATTTAATTTGCACCTGAGATAGAAATACGAGGTTTCGAAGCAAAAAGATTGGTACTGCCAAGGCCAAGAATAGCAGGCACTTAAAGAAAGGTAAGGTTGGCTCAGGCTGTACTCAGCTGGAAATGTGCAGGGCATAAGTCTTCCATGGGATGGAGGATGGTAACCGGATGAGAACCTGAGACAGACCAGAGCTGTATCGCCTGGAACACCGAGAATCACTCTGGCCCAACTGGAGTAACTACAGTATATAGAGTTCCCCTGAGCCATGGAGATTTCAGGGTTACACTCGCCACTTTCAGAATGGCTGCTACATGGCACACGGTCATGGTGCGTTTGCAGCCACCACTTCAAAGCCCGAGCTCCCATACCGTTTGCTACGCTTAAACATGGACCTTAGTTATGCCCCAGTGGATTACTTAAGATTCACCGAGTATCAGAGTAGAAGGAAAACCACTTATAAAAATATATAGGTCTTACCATACAAGCTTCTCTTGCTTGATGCACTGATGGATCCTTTTCTAGTATCGCTTTATAGTCTTCCAGAGCTTCATCTAGTTTGTCTGTCTTCTCGTACAACTCTGCTCTCCTCAGGATCGCCCTGATGTAGCTGGGGTTTAACTGAATTGCTGCAAAAAGAGAAGAAATGATGATTTCACAGAAAGAAGAGACCCAGGAATCTTTGGTAGTATCAAATTCACTCACCGACCATCTCCCAAGGGTCAAAGTCTGTGCTTGTGGTTGGCAGACTTTTTTTCTGTGCAGAGGAAAACAGTAAAGATTTTGAGACCTGTGGGCCACAGCCAGCCTCTGCTGCACTGCCCAGCAATGCCTGTAGCATGCCCACAAGTGCAGACCCTATGCAGACCTGCGGTGCCCCTGTGTTTCAATGCACCTTTGCTTCTGGACACTGCGGCTTGGGTTTCAAGTTGATTTTCATGTACTGTGAAATATGATCTTTCTTTTGATTTGATTTCTAGTCCAGGCGTCCTCTGCCTGTGGGTGGTATGGAAACAGGTGGCCATGGACTTGGCTCTCGGCTTTAGTTTGCCGAACTCGGGACTGTATCCTAGTCCCACTCTTCGTTTCCTCGTCCTCCACCCCATTCCGAGCAGGCCTGACACAGGGGTGAGGTGCACAGTGCAGGAGTGAGGCAGGATGTGAAGGGGAGCTGAAGGGGGACTGGCAGCTGAGTCCTACCACTCTCTTTTTCCCCAGGACTTAACTCCCAAGGTCACATTTCTAGCTGAATGCTCACTGTCCCTTCACAAGACACTTCAGGACCTTTTTCCTCTACCTAGCAACTACTGCCCTTATAATCTTTTGGTGGGTTTTTCTCATTGATCTCAGACAGGGTCTCACTACGTAGCCCAGGCTGGCTTTGAACTCACAGTGGTCCTCCTGCCTCAGCCTCCCAAGTGCTGGGATTACAGGCACATGGCCCGGCTACCTTTGCTGGGTTTCTGATTCATGTACACTCTATTTCTCCTGCTGCCTTCTGAGCCATTTCTTTTCCTATTAGACAGGAATGTCCTGGTTCTAAAATAGTTTTGTCTCTTGATATAATAAGCTCTTAATTTTCATTCAGTCATGTTGTCAGCAAACACTGGTTAGTAGCTCATCTATGCATCTAATTAGTATGTCAGGAGGATGGTGGTAAATAGCACAAAGTCCCTGTCCTAATGAAGCTTCCCACTGTTCTAATACAGTGAGAGCAGGCAGCCACCCAGGGAAACAATTTCAGAGTGCCACGAGGAGAGACAAGGCGGTGTGCACACAGTGGAGCGGTGACCTCTGCAGGGGTGCTCACAGCAGGAGCACAGTGGAGGCCAGTCAGCGGGCCCCACAGTGGGTCGGGCAGGTGCTCTGACAGTAGAAAGACCGTGGCCAGTTACCAGCACAAGAACAGCAGGGAGGTGAGGCTGAAGGCACAGGGAAGGACCAGGCCACGGAGGCCTTCCGGGTCAGGGGATGGGAGCAGGAGCTGGACCTGAAGCACGATGGCTTCCAAGTGAGTGTGAGCCATAATGGGGTTTGCACATTCACTCAATCGTTCATTCATTATGGCACTCAGAGTCAAACTCAGGACCTTGTTTTTGCAAGGCAGGCGCTATGTCACTGAGCTACATCCCTGGCTCCTGGTTTGCACACTTAAAGGACAGCTTTGGCTGCAGGGAGTGAAAGCACTGTGGCCAGAGGGGGGGGCTACTGCAGGGATCCCACTGAGACTAAGATCCAGGGGCTTCCAAAATGTTGACGTTGATAAGAGAAGTTGGCAAAGGAGAATAAGAAAGAATGGCCAGCAGCCAAGTGTGGTGGCCCATGCCTGTAATCCAAGCACTCAGGAGACGGAGGCAGGAGGATCATCCGAGTTGGAGGCCAACCTGGGACACACCATGAGTTCAAGGCCAGCCTGAACTGCACCCCCTCTCAAAACAAATGAACAAACAAGTAGGCCTGCAAATGGAGAACGCACACAGGATGCCTCTAAAATGTAATGGAAAAGCCAGGCATGGTTGTGCATGCCTGCAATCCCAGCACTCAGGAGGCTGAAGCAGGAAGATGGCCACTAGTTCGAGTGACTTCAAGGCTAGTCTGAGCTACAGATTAAAACCTTGCCTCAAAAAGACAAAACAAAACAAAACAAAACAAAAACACAAAACAATCAAAGAAACAAAAACAACACCCAACAACAAGGAAATATTAATGAAAAGAAAGCAACACCTGGACGTGTCTTGGTGACTTTTTAAAATTTCAAGGATAAAGAAAAAGGCTTGCAAGTATCCAGACAGAGACAGTAGGTTATCTAGGCAGAAGTCAGACTGATTCCAGATTTTTCTCTCACAATTCTGAATTTTTTCTTTCGATCAAACTCAGGACCTGCTTGCTAGACAGGCGCTGTGATGCTGAGATACATCCCTGGCTTCTCTCATAGTTCTAAATGCCATAAGATAGTGGAACAGTATCTATAGAACTGTAAGGAAAAATAATTCTGAACCAAGAAGTGTATACTCTGCTAAGTTATTATTTCTACATGAAGGCAGCTGGAAGACATTGTCAGATTCCATGCAGTTAAGAAAGTATATTGGCTGAGTGTAGTGGCGCATGCCTGCAACATCAGCACGTGGGAGGCTGAAGCAGGAAGATCACTGCAAGTCCGAGACTAGCCGGGGCTACAAAGTGA
Source organism: Cavia porcellus (assembly GCF_034190915.1). Lineage (NCBI taxonomy): Eukaryota > Metazoa > Chordata > Mammalia > Rodentia > Caviidae > Cavia > Cavia porcellus. The sequence continues at coordinate 15,118,117 of NW_026947502.1, read as the reverse complement.
GAGTGAGACTTCCCAAAAGTGCAGAGCGAGACCCTGTCTCAAAAAGACGAAATGCACAAAGGAAGTATATTGAACAAGAATTTTCTCTGAAGAATCTGCTCAATGATTTTACTATAGTTAATGGAAAAATTTGAAATAACTAATGAATAAGGACACAATTACACGAAAGATTTGATGACAATCATTAAAACTAGTTAAGAAACACTTTTCTTTTACAGTTCAGGCTGGCCTTGAGCTCACTTTGTAGTCCAGGCTGGCTTCAAACTCATAGCAATCCTTCTGCTTCAGCGTCTGAGTGCTGCAATTACAGGCACTCAGCCTAGAAGCACTAAGTCTAAAATTGCTACATGTAGGATTATAAAACTAAATGAAAAAATTGGTTTGTAAAATACATCTATATTTTCAGTTTATATAGTTTTCTTTCTTTCTTTCTTTTTTTTTTTTTTTTAATTGAGACCAAGTCTTGCTATAGTTCAGGCTGGGATTGAACTCACTACATAGCCCAGGCTAGCCTCAAATTTGCAGAGATCATCCTGCCTCAGCTTTCTGAGTGCTGGGACTATAGACATGTGCTACTATCCCCAGCCAGTTTATATAATTTTAAACTGTCAAAATACATGCGAAATATTCAATGTATTAGACAAGTAAATACTACTTTTCTCATGCAATAAAGATGCAAGTTACTATTTTTTTGTTTTTTTTTAAAAAGACTAGTCAAGTCCCCCACTGCTAAATTTGACTGGCTTAAAAAAAAAAAAAAAAGACTAGTCAAGTGCAGTAGCGAGAAGGGGGGAAAGAGTAGAACAAGGAGTTCAATCTGTACTGACTGAACAATCAGTTGAGATAACTCACTACCTTCGGACCAGCCTGTTTTTGGTTTGTTTGAGACAATGTCTTCCTGTGTAGCCAGGCTGGCCCCTGCCTAGCCTTCCAAGTGCTGGGATTACAGGGGTGCACCACCCCACCTGGCTAACGATGTGTGTTAAACCAGAAGTGTGTTAAAAGTGCTTTATCACTGTGGATAGGACAAGAACAGTAAAGACATTCTAAATGTTAACATGGCTAAACTGGAAAATGGTACAGTTTTATCTCTTAAAAAAACTAGCAAGTTCATAAAGTAAACAGTGATATTGTAAGAAGAAAACTTCCAAACTATGGTTGAAGAGGGGTGGCTGTGTTTAATCTACTAAACTGGGAAATGAGGAATTAGTGCCACAGATGGTAGATCATAAGTCATTCGTCCTTGAGTTGCAGACAAAAATAGTACATATGCATTCCAAGTGTCTGGAACTGAAAAAAGGTAAAAAAAAAAATAAATAAATAAAAAGCAACAAAAGAAAAATATTAAGGAGGCATTAAATTAGCACAAAACATACTGACAGAAAGATAGAGGTGAATTATGCTAATAAACTGGTTAAGTCCCAACTAATAAAATCCAAATTGAGTAAAAAAAATTATTTTCTGATGTATAATACAATGGTTAAAAGGGTCATAGAAACTCTTTAGCTTATAGAAATGGAGAGCAACATTTGTTTTAGGCAGAAGCAAAGAAACTGCAAAATATTTCACCTGTAAGAGACCATGCCATTCATGTTTAAGGTTATTGTTTAGTATCTTGACATGGGTGGTAGTTTTACTATTATAAACTGATACATATTAAAAACATATTTAAAATTAGTACATTTTATGTACTCAAACTTCCCTAAGTAATCCTTTATTAAAGGGAATAGACATAGCAAAGAAAGAAAGAAAGAAAGAGATAGCTTTCAATTGTTCTTTGCATATTTATTACCACAAGAGAAACTGGCTGAACTACCCATTCAAAAGTACGCTTACTCTGAGACAATTACTATCAGTCATCTGAAAATGCTGAACTATAAAGGCCCAGAGGAAGCATACACAAGTTCTAGTGCATCCCTGTGGAAAAACCCTGTGTCTGGGGAGCTGAAGTACTGCTTATGAATGCCATCGGTACCAAGAAAAAGGAGCTTGTACCTTTGCTGCAGTCATTGATGGCTGCCTCCTTCTTGTCCTAAAAGGAAACACAGACATTAATACATATTACGCTAGTTCTATCTTAGTGGCTCAAAGGCCCACTGACATGGTCATTAATAATTGTTCATGGAGATAGACAGTGCTTTCCAAAGAAATCTCATGAAAATATGCATAAAATCCAAAATTAATAATGGACCTAAAAGCCTCCTGGAAACAAATATTCTAGTAGCTTCTTTTCCTTGAAGATTGTTCTAACTAACCTAGTACATTTTTAAGGCCTGTTATGGTAGAATGTGGACACTGAGAAAACTTTGTGATCAATAAACAGAGCAACTGACATATGAAGAAATCGATTAATTACCCTCCTCTTTGACTAGCTGTTATATCACATATAACATGGATCTTCCAGAAAGCATACAGAGTAGACAGTCTTCCTACAGACAGACAGTATAGCTTTTCATGTAATCTCGATTACGAACATGAACTTATCCACTGATGAGACAAAAATACTGACAATTCACCAAATTTATATAGATATGCACACACACACACACACACACACACACACACACATATATGCATATGTCTACATCAATCCAGATAAAAATGTACATAATAGGGGCCAGGGATTTAGCTCTGTAGCCTAAGTGCCTGTCTGGCAAGTGCAAGGTCATGAGTTCGATCCTCAGTACCAAAAAAAAAAAAAAAAAAGTACATACTATATGATGCCAGAAAAATCTGTATAAGGCAAGGTACATAATAAACACAGTACTTTAGCTGGGCATGGTGGTGCACATGTGTAATCCCAGCACTTAGGCTGGAGGGTCACTGTGCATTCAAGGCCTGGGCTACATAACTGAGTTCAAGACCAGTCTGCATGACACAGCCAGACCCCGCTCACCAAAAAAAAAAAGTACTTTGGAATAAATCCAGGGACTTTGCACTGAGCTACACACATCCTCGGCCCTTTTAAAATTCTCTAAATTGAAGAGGCTGGGCTTAAACTTGTGATCCTCCTGCCTTAAGACTCTAGAGTTAGCTGGGATTACAGATATGCAACACAGCGTTTGGCCTCCTTTTCTGATTTTAAATACTCTGTTCTTTTGGGGATTTGCCTGCTCTTCTGTAGCTCACCAGACCAGAGCAGCAACTCTGCTCTAACTCAGGTTTGCTATTTCCCTCCTTATATAGAAAATACGAAGTTTGGCTAGTTATATTCAGTCAGTGATGCTGAACTTGTGAACCTATCTTTCTGAAACTGTAATTCTTAAGTAGTTTACCTAGCATTTCTTGGAAAATACAAAATACGCTCATTCAGCTGCATCAGTGTACTAATCCTGGAAACTTTCCAGTCTGTTAAGATCTTAAAGTATCAAAAGTGCAACTTAAAAACCAAAAACACACTAACAAGACTATCTTTGTATAGAAAATAGTAACAGAGCAATGCTCTTTGAAGTTTGCACACAAAAGACTATAACACCATACATTTTCCTGACTCAAAAGCTCGGTGCCAGGCATGCAGGTGCACACTAAGCTCATGAGGAGGCGGCAAGAGGATCAAAAACTCAAGGCCAACCTGGAGTGCATACTGAGTCCCCGCCCCCAGATATCAGAAAAACTAGTCTAGAATGATGGGCTAAGCCTAGAAGTATCACTAACTTAGCCTGTTGTAGAATAGAGAATCCCAAAGCTCCACGAGTCAAATGGACCTTTTCCTCTGCCAATGAAAGCACCCTGGTTCACAAACTACAGCATCAATGTCCAGGCTGACAATGTGGCTAGAGGGAGAAGCAGATGCAAAATGATTAGAATTTATTTGCTATGTATAAAAACTGTTAAATGTAAATTCTGATCACTGGTAGACTACATTAGTAGCTTTTTAAAACTTTCTTTGTTTAGTGAGACAGGGTCTTGCTATGCAGTTCAGGCTGGTCTAGAACTCAAGGCAATCCTTCTGGCTCACCCTCCCAGAGTGCCAAGATTGCAGGCGTGCATCTGTAATCCCACACCCAGCCTGTATGTTTTGATATTTTAAAAAAGACAATTTTTTTTTTTTTTTTTTTTGCAGGGCTGAGAATTGAACCAAAGCCCTTGTGAATGGGCTCAACTGCTGAGTCACATCCCCATCCCTTTTTAAAAATTTCGAGACAGGGTCGGTCCCATTAGTTGCCAGGCCAGCCTCTAATCTGAATCCTCCTGCCCAGGTTTCCAAGCCATCAGGATTATAAGTATGCACCACTCCCACCACACGTGGCTAAATACAATTTATTTTTTATTTTTTTTGTCTTTTTCGTTTTTTATCGGTACCAGGGATCGAACTCATGACTCCTGCTTGCAAGGCAGGTGCTTATGCCGCTGAGCTAAATCCCCAGCCCCTTAAATACAATTTAAAATAGACTTAAAATAATTGTATTATTTTTCCTAACACAAAATGTTGGTCTGTAAATTCTGTAAAATTATTTTTTGTCTCTTGCCACATCAAACACTCCAAAAACAATTTACCTTGGAGACCAAATCCAATCATGTAAGTTCTAGTTACAAACAAAACCCTTTTTGTGTGCCCAAGTATTCAAGCACACATTTTCCTCCCCACCACAGGGTCCTTCTAACAAAAAAACGTGGTCACCCAAATTGGGTTGAGCAGAGGCACTGGAGAATTCAGGCACTATCAAGAAAGTGATGGTAAACACCTGATCTAAACCACACGACCAACCAACCAACCAACCAACCAACAAAATCAACTTCCACCTTGCTCGAGCCAGCTATGTTATTGCTTAAATGTATGTTAGCTACATAACTACAGATTAGGTAGCTATTCTAGAGGCAGAAAGCAGTAGCTAAACAATGGCCATATATTTTTTTTAATTGGTACAGAGGATCGAACTCACGACCACACGCTTGCAAGGCAAGCGCTTATGCCAATGAGCTAAATCCCCAGCCCAATGGCCATATTTTCTTTTAAAAAAAAAAAAAATCTTTTTATTTAAATACAGCCAAACTAATTGACTAAGAAAACTAGACTCAATGGCGACGAATTTTACTGTCAGTGCCCCTGTATAAAATAAATGTATTTGTACTCATACCTACTCTACACTCACCCTCCATAGCAGTTCTGAATCTTTTGGAAATGCAGAGAGCATCTGAACCATTCTTTGACATCTACTTTGCATTTTGAGACAGGGTCAGTCCCCTGTCAGTCATTAGTTGCCAGGCCGGCCTCTAATCTGAATCCTCCTGCCCAGGCTCCCAAGCCATCAGGATTATCAGGACTGATGGGTACCAGGAACTGAACTCAGCACTTCATGTTTGCCAGGCAGGCACTGCATCACTGAGCTAAATTCCCAGCCCTGTACTTTGCATTTAAGAGAGATTTTCATTCTAATTGCTAGATATTTCACAGCGTGTTCCCATTTTCACAAATAAAAAGCAGTCTTAGGAAGACATGTTTAAGTCTAGAGAGTTTTGTTTATTTTTGTCTTTTTGAGACAGGGTCTTGCTGTGCAGTTCAGGCTGGCCTTGAATTCACTTTGTAGCCCAGGCTGGTGGTCAACTTGCAGTGATCCTCCTGCCTCCCCTTCCCGAGTGCTAGGGTAACAACAACACCTCGCTTTAAGTCTAGAGTTTTAACTAGTATTTCTCTGTGCCTTTAAGTCTTCATCTAGAATTCCAGAAGTCTAAAATAAGCAGCTGTTGCTATTCTTAGACCTGCACTACTTGGCTCCGTGCTTCATTAACCTGCCCTAGTTCAGTGGAAACTTGCCATCCTTCCTTCCATGCAAGTATTCACTCAATCACTTTACAGAGGAAGGTCAACAGTAGTCCAGAATATTCTTCTATTCTCCTTGCATCCTTTGCATCAGGGAAGTACACATATAGGAGAAGAAAAACAGAAACTTTAAGCCCCTGTGTTGGTTTTGGAGAGAACTATACTAGGCAACACTGCACGATCATGTGCTTTGTAAAAAGAAAAGGTCAAAGACACACACCTGTTTCATCCTTGCAGCGGCTCTATTAGAAAACAGAATGGATCTGTCTTTCTGGAAGCATGCCGGGCACATCTGAAGGGCCTGACTGTAGGAGCTCTCAGCTTCTGTGTAATCTGGGATGACAAGGTAAAGAACAAGCAGTCAGCGTTTTATTTCTGATACTACTGAGTTCCACAGACTGTCAGGACGCACAGCTTTCCATGCTCAGGACGAGGGTTTCGATTCTTTCCTCCTCATCTCTTGTCACCGAGACAGTGTTCTTCATGCTATTCCCCAGGGCATCTGAGAAACAAAGGCTGAACGGCGTGGCAGTGAGGAGCACACAATACATGGGGTTGCAGCTGCCCTTCAGCAGATGGAGAGCCTTTGAGAGCTCAGTGACAACCAACAACAGCTGCAGCACACCTGCCACAGGAGTCGCCACCACTGCCCTAGACACTCAGCTTTTACTTGGGTTAGTAGTTAAGAAAGGCATTTTGAGAGGGGCTAAGGAACTGAAGATGATAGAAGTTGAAGTGTGAGATCCATAACTCAGAATAAAACAAAGTAATCCACGGCCAGGGGGCGGCTCAGTGGTAAACCATTGGTTTGGTATGTGCAAGACCTTGTGTTTAACACCCACCACCAGAGTGGGGGGAAACCCTACATACGTATTTTCATTGAAACTATTATGCTTTCATGAGTCAATCTGACTAAAACTGTATCTATGCAACGTTTGCAGAGATCCATTGTGGAGCTGAAATACGTAAAAACACACTTAAAGATCTTAAAAGAGAAAATACAAGGTAATTTATATATTCATTATACACACAACTGCAGTCAGGATACTAGGAAAATACTGTCTATTTACTCCCTTGTATTTGAAACATTTAATATTCATAACCATGAGACCCATTAGCTATGGTCCAGGAATATAGCTCAGTGGCATAGCACCAGGGAAATGTGAGGTCCTGAATTCAATTCCTGGTACTAACAACAACAACACAACAACAACCCACCATTAGTTCTATTAGAAATATTGCCGGACATGGTGGCACACACCTGTAATTTCAGCACTCGAGAGGCTGAAGTAGGAGGATTGGGAAGCTGAGGTAGGAGGATTACCATGAATTCAAAGCCAGCCTCAACTACATAGTGAATTCAAGGCCATTCAGAACTACACAGACCCTTGTCTCAAAAACCCCCCAAACACATCATTAGTTCTACTAGAAAAAAAAAAAAATGATTGCCAAATCAGGATACAAGAGAAAAAATTTAAACCTAAAAATAGAAGAAAATGTTAACACTCCTAGAATTTTTAAAGCACATGTACTTTGAGATCTGACAGAAAGCTGTTAGAAAGATCAGTAGTTTTTCCAAATTACTGGAACAAAACCCAACTGATTCCTAAATAAATGCAGGAAATGCAGGACATGAAAAACATTCCTCTACTTAAGGCATATTAACTTAAGAGTGGGGAATGTAGTCTTTTCCTCAGAAGTATCATCATCAGGAGCTTAGGTCTTCAATACAGGACATTTGGAAGTGGAACCTCTAAGATTCAGGGCCTGGTGGGAGGCCCTAAGGTCACTGGAGATGCTGTCTAGAATGGAACATGGATCTCCTGGGTTGAGTCCTAAGGACAGCAGGTTGTTATAAAAGCTGGAGTTCTAGTCTCTTTGGTTTCCCATTTTGAGATGTAATCGGTTCCTCTTGCAATAGTCATTCCGTTTGCTATGGGACACTGTTACAGTTTGTGTCTAGATAGCCCCCTAAAGCTGCATGCAGTCACGGGGGCAGGCTTCAAAGTTTGTGAATAATTCACGGCTCAATGCTGGGATTATGGGTGTGGCCTACATACAATATAAGGAGCAGAAAGAGTCCTCTCTCTGGGCTCTTCCCCTTCTGCTCTGGTTGCATGCACTGTTTTCTGCCACTATGAATTACTGCCCTCTGCTGTGTACCTGTTTGCCTTGGGGCCAGCTGATTACGGACTGAACCCTCCACAAACTATGAGCTAAATAAACCTTTCCTTCTCTAACTTTGGGTGTCAGTTATTTTGTCCCAGCAACAAGAGAAAAGTAACCAAGACAGACACTCACCAGAGGAACCACTATGTCCTTTGCATTTGTAGACTCCTAAATTGTGAGCTAATTAAACTCTTTATAATATTGGCCCTCCTCAAATGTTTGGTTTTAACAACTAAAAGCTAACAGCTTTAACACAGCCAAAGAAAAAACAAGTACATTCCTAGGCTGGAGTGGCTGGGCCTGTTTTAGAGCACTTGAGGAGTGGGACCCGTTTACAGCAATACAGTGAGGTCAGTGTTTTCCAGAGCAGCAGCCGAAGTTTCACCTGATTGGTGGAGCGATAAAGGAAAAAACAAAACAACTATGCTTGTGCCAAAGAGACATATGATAACTAATTAATGTCAATTGAGAATGATTTGGAACTGGTTAAAAAAAAAAAAAACCCAAATTTCAGGTATGAAGGCAACAGTGTATTGGGAAGAGCTCAAGTTTGCTAGCTATTTCCAAATATTCTCTGCTATGTTTTCATAGACTCTAAAATGATATGGTGAATCAAGACAACCAGACAATGTTAAAATTTATCTTACCTCCTTTCTTAAACTGTGCATTTCCTTCTTCCTTTAGTCTAGTGCTCTCTTCTCTTCTTTTCTGAAAGAGATCAGAGTATTATGTGCTTTATCCCTTAGCACTTGACTGCTTTGAAACTCATCAAATTTGGTACTTGATTTTGTTTTTCTTTGTCTTTTTGAGACAGGGATTCACTATGTAGTCCAGGCTGGCCTCAAACTTGCATGGATCCTCCTGCCTCAGTTTCCTGATTGCTGGGATTACCAGCATGCGCCACCATGTCAGGCTCAATATGTCTTGATACAAAAACTTGTCCTAATCCTCATCCTTTGGCATTTGACACATAAGTTAGAACTTGTCAGTGTTTATTTACTACCTAACTACTCACTACCCTTTCCAATCAAAATAATTTCTTTGGTACTTGTTGATTTTGGTACCCATGGTGCCTCCCAGAACCAACTAACAGCTAGTGCTCAGACACCACTGCAATTTTTCACAATATTTTAGTGAACAAAGAGTTAAAATTTTTTTTACATACAAAAGACAGTGGTAGAAAAGCCTGCCTTGCAAGGGCAAGGTTGTGAGTTCGGTATTCGGTACAAAAAAAAAAAAAAAAAAAAAAAAAAAAAAAAATATATATATATATATATTTTACAAGTCACTTACCATAGGCAGTAAGTTAATTTGGAGAACTGGGTCAATTTTAACTAAATCTGTGATAGAGAAAACACATGACCATCTAGCTAATCACTCATTGCATTCTTGATGTTTAAAATAAAAAACTAGATGCTTTTTAGCATGTCTTTTGCTTCCTGTTTCTATCTTTTACATGGAATGGCAATTCCAGTTTCAATTATTATTATTTTTGAGACAGGGTCTCACTCTGTAGTTTGAGCTGGCCTTGAACTCACTTTGTAGCCCAGGCTGGTCTTGAACTCTCAACGATCCTCTGGTTTCAGCCTCCCAAGTGCTGGAATTATAGGCATGCACCTATAATAGAAGCACCCAGCTTCTGTTATTATCTACTTTAAAGTGAAATGCAACATTCCCCCTGGTTTGCATAGCACTATAAAGGAAAATTCTGGCTCTACTATTTATTGGTTCCAAGTTTCAGAATCATCCTTAGCCTTAGTTTCATTTTGAAAATCAATGTTTAATAGTTTTGCCTTTTTTTTTTGTCTTTTTGAGATAAGGTCTCTCTATGCAGATCAGGCTGGCCTTGAGCTCACTTTGTAGCCCAGGCTGGTCTCGAACTCGCAATGATCCTCCTGCCTCAGCCTCCCAAGTGCTGGGATCACAGGTGTGAACCACCACACCCGGCTAATAGTTTTGTCTTAATAGTTAATGGGTTGTGATAACGTATATAAAGATTCCAATACAGTGATTTGTGAATAAGGCCTCAATGAGTACATTATGTTTCTGCAAAGTAAGTAATTTAATACATAGTGACAAGTGTGGTTTGTGTCATGAATAAAGGTAGGGTGGGAAGGTGCACTTGTAGGACGAGCTACATTTACAGGGTCAGTGCATGCCAGGGATTTAGCTCAGTGGCTCAAGCGCTTGCTTGGTAAGCATGAGGTCATGAGTTCAATCCCTGGTACAAAAAAAAAAAAAAAAAAAAAATCCACCTAAAAAACCATAAAATGCAAGGTCAGTGCAGTATGCTATTAACAGGCTGGCACAAGGAAATTTGAGGAAACTGAGATAAGTATGTCTCTTTTCTTAGTGTCCTCTAACAACTCAGAAATTCACACAAATGAGCCAGTGTGGTGGCAAATGCCTGAAATCCCAGCACTTGGGGGGCTGAGGCAGCCTGAACTATCCAGTGAGACCCTGTCTTAAGAGTTCAATCTCCAGTACAAAAAAAAAAAAAAAAAAAAAGGAAGGTATCACACAGGTGGCCGCACACATCAAGTACAGAGGCATCTGTGCGTGCTTTCTTCCAGGAGCATCATGACAACAAAACTGGCAGAAGTGTCTACAGGCCTGCGGCCCACCTTTGGACAGAAGTTTTAAAACCAGATAAGCAGAAAAGAAAGAAGGAAAAACATTACACACAAGATAGATAACTATACTACTAATCTGTTCATCAAAAAGAATGGCTTGTGCTTTCATTGTTTGATCACTTTTGCATGCCTATGTCTTACAACCTGAACCACTACTTTCAAGGTAAGATTATGCAATATATTAACCACTGTTAATTTCCTACTATTTTGTCCTGAAATTCTGTATCATTTTTATTCTTGTGTTTAAAAAAAATGAACAACAACAAAAACAAATAAGCTCCAAAAATCTCCTTTCACTCCTGAAGCTTCCGATTTAATTAAAAGTTCAAAGGGAAGAAATATAGTTACCAGATTATTTCATTGAACAAGAGAGACCTAGAGTTTAAACAACTCTCAAGATCAGGAACCAAAGTAAAAATACTGTTTCTTGGAAGAAGACCTGTTAATCTATTGATGAGACCAGAGTGCTTCCCCAAAAGTCTTGTTATTATACTCTATATAAAACAAAGCACTTGATTTAACCTTATTAAACAAACTGAAAGGTACATATAAACAATCTATTAAATATTGTGGTACCTACTATGCAAGACATACAATAATAATTTTAAGATATAGCTGAGGAAGGACTATTTAAAGGAATACAAAGCTGGGCATGGTAGCTCACTCCTGTAATCCCAGCACTTGGGAGGCCGAGGCAGGAGAATCATTCACAAGTTCAAGACCAGCTTGGGCTACAAAGTGAGCCTAAGACCAGCCGGAACTGCATAGCGAGACCCTGTCTCAAAAAGACCAAAAAAACCCACCAAAACAACAACAATAACAAAAAACAACCAAAGGAATACAGAAAAAATAAAATGGTAGTAGTACTGTTAGGAAATACAATTTATAATCCTTTTTATCTTGGAGTTCCGTAAGAGAGGTGGCTGGACTATAATGTTCTCTATTTCGTTGGTCAGGGGTTTTGAACGTAAGCAAAAGTATCTTACGCAAAAAAATGTTAGGAGCAGATTTACTGGAAAGCTATTTGCAGGTTCACACATAATGGAAGCCTGAAAAACAGGATTAGAAGAAGGCAGTAACCAAGGCAGCTTTGTCAAGAGCTGTCGAGACACAGATAGCACACGTTCTTCTGGTGAAAGAATCTCGTCATGACAGGGCGGCAATGACAGCAAATAAACCCTAACTTTCCTTTGTTCTGCTTCACTTGATGCAGACACAAGATCTTGGTCAGCAGCATCCAATAAGCCACTCATAGGTCACACAGCTTGGTGTTAGGGAATGCACTGAGGGACCTGGGTTGCTGACACTAAGATCACTATGCAAGACTTTCTCCAAATGGGAAGAGGGAATGCACACTGAAGAGCTACGAAAATCTCATGAGAAATGCAGCTAACAGTTATTTTGCTTTTTGTTTTTTTTTTTTTTTTTTTGGTACCAGGGATTGAACTCAAGACCTTACACTTGCCAGACAGGCACTTATGTCACTGAGCTAAATCCCCAGCCCCGCTAACAGTTATTTTAAAACAGAAAGTCTTCAGAGAAGAGTATTTCATCAAGTCAGTAGAGCTTAATGTCAGTGCTTCCTGAACTTCAAATTTTTTCCGCTTTCACCCTAATCTCAAATTCTTTTCTGTTCTATAATCTGCTCTTATGAGCCAACTCATCCGGAATGTTCTGAGCTCGGATGAGTCACTCAGACTGCCAGATCAGGCAGGCTCGTTCAAATTGCGTGCGAGCATGTTTGAAGAGACCACTCCTGGATGTCAGGCTGATGTGACTGAGTATCTGTTACCCTACCGATCACCAGGGCTGAGTTAGAGGCTCTGGCTGGCTAAGCAGCTGTCACCTCTCCTTCCTGACTGCTCCATGTGTGTTCTCCCTGAGCTACGTGCTCAGACACACAGAAGAGGACTGTCCTTCCATCAAGGGTACTGAGAAACTGCCCTGCTAGAACCTTCAGAGAAGCTCACTTATTTTTTGGTAAATTTATAACATTAAATTTCTGATAGGCAAAGATAAGAGCCATAGGCCCCACAAAGCACTTTCTAATAAGAGCTAACCTGAAAAAAGCCCACTATTTATTCCGAGTTAAGAGACCTGAACACTGCCTCACCAAAGAGATCATTCTCAGATCAGTTCTTCTGAGGAAGGTGTCTTAATGTTTTGGCCGCTGAATCACAACTCCACCACCCAGTAAGCAGTACATGCTGGAAAAGCGCTGTGGCTTCCCTCTCCACAATTGACGCTCAATGCAATTATCAATATCATGTTGAACATTTCCTTGGAAACAGCTAAAAATAACACTTTTGAGGAGAAAGCTGAACTATCTCCTTGCTGTGCCAAGAGACTGACTTGCTGAGTACAAAGACTGGGTGGGGTTTATTCTGCTCCCTGAGGCACTTCCTCCAAAGGCCAGCACACGCACTGGGTAATGTTTCTGATATTCAAGGACAGGCTTTACAGTGTATAGGTCGTTGCGTGCCAAGTGCCAGCAGCCCTCACAAACACACTTGCTGGCAGTGCTGGCGTTCTGCAGCACTTTCATTTATAAATCTTTCTAGGTGGTATTCTAATGTGGTCAGGAGCTCTCTTACACCTCCACAGTGCCTTTCAACGTCCTACAGAGGGGCCTCACAGGGAAACATCTGCTCTTGAATTATATTTCCGTAGAAATGGAAACCGAAGCCACTTGACAAAGCCCTTTCCTTAGTACTTCTCTCCTTGCTGAAAACTCAGGGAGAACAGTGACACTGTAAGTCACCATGAGAACTGCCACGGCAACCTCCAGATAGGCAAGGCCCTGACTGGAGTTTATTTCAGCAGTTAAAACTGCAACCTTTTCCCCCCAAATCCACTTTATTTCAAAGAGAAAAAGAGAAACACAGAAGAAGAAAGAGATAAAAACCTTTGTTCTTAAAAAAAAAAAAAAAAAAAAAACTTGCAACCTTTTCAGTTTGGTGTTAAAAGTGCTACACCAATAAGCATGTTACTGCTTATAATTTGCTGTCATGTGTGTTAGTTAACTTGTGTTTTCAAGTCAGTCTGGAGAGGTGATAACGGAGGTCTTTCTACAGATGACAAACTCAAGATCCAGAAAGTTCTTGTTCAGTAAACTGGAGGCTGTATATTTAGTAATTTGCTCTGTCCTTTAATAAACAAGTTTCAAGATTACTATTCAAGTATCACTACCAACAATGAGCCAACCAAGTAGTTCAAGATTCGGTGGCAGTTTTTTTGACTGTAGGGGTACACAATCAAAAGGGTATATATTGGATCCACCAAAGTTAGTAGCTTTTAGTAGCTTTACTTTTTCTATGTAATTTGTAACAGATACATTAATTTTTTTTTTTTTTTTTTTTTTTTTTGGTCCTTTTGAGACAGGATCTTACTAAACAGTTTGGGCTGGCCGTGAACTCACTTTGTAGCCCAGGCTGGTCTCAAACTCAAAATGATTCTCCTGCCTCAGCTCAGCCTCTTGAATGCTGGGATTATAGGAGTGTGCCACCATGCCCGGCTTGTAATTGGTTTTAAGGTTTGGTATTCTTCTCATCTTTTCTGATTTATTTTGAATGTATAAAATATTTACACAGTTGAAAACTTATAATATGGCCAAAGTGAGGAAGTCATCAAAACTTTCCTAAAAGTAATTATGAAGCTGGCAAAATTATAAAACCAACCATTTCAGTCCCCTGAAAACTAACCAAGTCTTAGAATGATACCTACTTATGACAACTAATAATGTGCAAGAAGGAACCATGGAAACGGTGGTGTGGCTGCCAGGGTCCAGTCTCAGCCCTCCCTCATAAGACAACTTGGCACAGTAATTCTGACAGCAAAGCAGCCTGGAGGAGGCTGACTTGATTAAAAGCGAAGGAAGACTAACTGATCCTCAACGGTACTGTTGGCCAGAAGTAGTGATTCAAGTGGCAAGAGGATGGAGAATGCCAACTGCCTGAGGTTGCAGTGCTGGACGAAGCAAGCGTTGAAGCACTGGACAAGGCAGGGATAGGCAGTCAAAGAGGTACCTGACTGAGTCTCCAAATATTCCTGGCTGACTGGAGATCAGGGCAGACCTGAAAACTGTCCAGCCTTGAATGAGTGTCTGATTCTATACACATCTACAGACAGTGGGAGGAAGGCTTTTGGCTGAAGTGTTCGCAATCTCTGACCATTTACTGGTTAAGTACAAGCTACACAGAAACTGTATTAACTCAGAAAAAGGCAGTATTAACAATAACAATAAGAAAAACAAAACTCTAGTGACCAAAGCCATCAGTGGGGCTACATAACACAGGGGAAACAAACTGCAGCTCTAGTCCAGGTAAATTACTAAATAATAAGAGAAGAACACCACAAATGATTGGCGGTAAGCAGAATAAAGTCCTTTCAGAGGCAGTGTATTACCTAAAATGTTTAATGTCAACCAAAAATAACAAAACATGCAAAAAGAAGAACGCAACAATCAGTAACACACAATTGATAACAAAGGTCAATAAAAGCTGTCCCTTAGGAGTTGGAGGTGTGGTTCAGTGGTAGACTACATGGCTCAGCACAGGAGAGACCATGGATACAACCCCTAGCACCAAACCCCCCACAAACACTAAACATGGTGCATACATGTGATCGCCACACTCTGAGAGGCTGCGGCAGGAGAAGCCAATTCGAATCCCAGACTGGGCAATTCAGTGAGACTGTTTCTCAAAATACAGTGGGAGGTGGTACTAGTGCTGCGGCACAACTATGATGTAAGAGCACATTTATAAAATAGAAAACATACGTGTCATGATCAGTTAGAGGTCTCTGATCAAGTTTCTGTTCTGTTGTTTCTGCTGAACTCGATTGACTCTGAGAGCGTCTGACGCCCAGCTGTACACCTCTGATGAGCACTGAGTCTGAGTAATGTCTATATCTTAGGGCACCCTGGGCTAATTCCAGGGCCGCTCCCCAGAACATTTCTATATTATGGTAAATATCTTCAACTATGCTTACTCTTAAGGGCCTCTCTCCTGTACCAGCAGTGTTTCTATATTATGATAAACAATTCCTTTATTTCAACAAATCTGTTCAAGACTAGCCTGCCTGCCAATATATGACTCAAGGCATGCAACCAATTACGCAACATTTTGTCACTTGCTTTGTACCTCCCACTTCTACATCCTATATACACTAAACTCTTCCTAAATTCAGTGCTCTTGCGTTTGAGGAATTACCCCGCAACAGTCCACTGGTGAGAAGATCCAATGCTGCCTTCTTATCTCTTTGGTGCAAAGAGTCTTCCTTTTGGTTTGGTTTGGCTTGGGAATTTTCCTGCAATAGTGGTGACAGGAATGAAGCTCAGGGCGCTAAGATGAATCCCCAGTACCACCAAACTAACAACCAACCAACCACACCACACCATACCACACCATGCCAAACTAAACCAAAAGCTGTCTCACTATCTTCAGATACCTTCAGATATAAAAATGTGAACGCAGCTATAAAAAAAAAGTTCAAAGAATTACAGAAAACTGTTTAAAGACTGAACGAGCATGATGGTAGTTTAAAAAAGAGAACCAAGACAAAGAAACAAATTATAACTTTTTGCTGTTGTTTTGTGGTGCTGGGGACTGAACCCAGGGCTCTTGGAATGCTACGCACCACTCTATCACTGGGCATCTCCAGAGTGACAAATTATTTCATAAGAAAAAAGAAAAAAGGGTTGACAAAGTTCACTAATGGAAATGACAAATTCACGAAGATCTCAACAGCAGATCTGAATCTGTACAGGGAACAATATGTAAATAAAGTCAGAGTACCAGAAACTGTCTAACCAAAGACAGAAAGAAAAACAAAACAAAACAAACAAAAAAAAAAAACCACTGAAGAAAAATGATGAGACATCACAATTTCTGACACAAGTTACAGGACAAGGCAGGATCCCCCAAAATTTGAAGAAACACAAGTGTAGAGTTTCAAAATTCTGATGAAAAACTTTAAAGATCCAAGAAGCTTACTAAACTCCAAGTAGACAGAGATCTACATCTTGAAACATTAGAGCCTTACTGCTGAAAAATAAAATCTGAAGGCAAAAAAGAAAAAAAAAGGCAAGAGAAAAATGGTATAAGAGAACAATAAACCTATTAATTTCTAATTCAGAAACAATAGAAGACAGATGGCAATGTTATGACATTCAAAATGGTGAAAGAAAAACCTGGTCAACCAAAAACTGTATTTTAGCACAACTATACCTTGAAATGAAGGCAAAATAAACATATTCACAGCTAAACAGACTGAGGGAATTTTCTGTTCATAACTTGGCTTACAAGATGTAACTAAATACTGTAATGCCCTCTGTGCAGAAAGGAAATGACACTAGATGGTAACTCAGGCTAGAGAAAGTAACGAAGAGCACCAGAAATGGTTCGACTCTTTCTTCCCTCAATCTCTTTAAAAGACAAAAGATTATAAACAATATGTAGAAAAGTAATTATGACACTATAAGAGTAGGGTTTACAACACATACTGATGTAATGTATGTAACAGTATAGTCTAAGTCACATGAAGGAAATGAAGCTATAGTTAAGTTTCTATATTTTATTGGTGTGAAGCATTAAACTAAAGTTCACTGTCATAAGATGAGTATTATAAAGCCTAAAGCAGCCACTAAGAAAATAGCTAAGAAGCAAAAACAGGATTAGGGTTGCAGCTTAGTGGAAGACCACTTGCCTAATAGACCTGAGGCCTTAGGTTTGATCTCCAGTATAGTTTAAAAAAAAAAAAAAGAGGTTAACACTTAATAAAGTCTGAAAGTATTAAAATGACATGCACATTCATCTAACATAAATGATGGTACTAAAAGAGAAACAGTCACAAAGAAGGTAGGACAGCCAGGTGGGGGTGACGCATGGCTGTTATTCCAGCACTCAGCAGGCTGAACCAGGAGAACTGCTGAGAGTTCAAGAACACCCTGGCCTACATAGTGAATTCAAGGCCAGCCTGAACTGCAGAGTGAGACCCTTCTCAAAAAAACAAAAAACAAAACACACAAAAAAATGACAGTAGTAAAAGACAAAATGGCTGAAGTAAACCTAATCACATCAATAAACACATGAATATACTAAACACCTCAAAGAGCAGAGCTGATCAGACCATACTTAAGAAATACAATCTAGTTCCCGAGAAATGGCCATGCTGGAACTGGGAGGAGACTACCAAAAAGCCTTCCAGGCAGTTCAAGCCATGTGGGGCCCAGGAAGAGAAGTCAAATAAGGCCTTCTGTGAGCCTACCAGTGCGTGGGCTGGGAACAACCCTCCCCTCTCCAAGCAACTGGCTGGTTTGAAGGACACGCTGAGCTGATAGCAACTAAGGTACAAAAAACAACTGAAGGATAGGGGTTTAGCTCAGCAGCATAAGAGCCTGCCTGGCAAGTGTGAGGTTCTGAATTTGATCTCCAGAACCACAACAAACAAAGAAACAAACAAAAACCCCAATTAAATGCTTGTATTGTTTAGCTGATTTTGCAGACCTGGGGTCAGTGGTGTGAACACCTATACGGAGGGTGACAGTATGCAATATAGCAAATATGGGGGATTTCCTTCTACCTTGTCTTCGAAATCCAATATTGTTCTCAGCTTTGTTTTGTTCTGATTGTTTTGCTTTACTCAATGTTCTGTTTTGATTGGTTTTATTCTGTTTTGTTTTGGTTTGATTTTGCTACACCTGATGGAATGAACAACCATTGTGAAGATAACAAGATATACTATGGTAGCTACTTAGACTATACTGTTACTGTCTTCCTAGTACCCTGCTTTGAAGTTCTGTACAGTTTTGCTGCTTTGATTTGACTGGCTTTTTAATTTTATTTTGTTGGATTTTATTATCTTTAAAACTAAAAAAAAAAAAAAAATCTAACCATATGTTGTAAGACAAATATTTTAGACTGAAAAACAAAAAAACTAAATAAAAAGAGAGAAAAAGACATTTTGTGGAAACAGTAACTTTAGTTGCTGTCTAAAGTACTATCAACCAAATAGGTTTCTCAATAAGATATGTTACTGGAGCCAAAAGAAACATTTCATGAAGTTAAAAGAGTCAACAAGTCAGGAAAATATAAGTTGGAAGTGTATAGGTACCAAACAGGAGTCACCAAATACACAAAGACAAAACTGATAGAATTAAAAAAAATAGGTACTATGATAGTAATTGCTGGATATTTCACTGTGCCACTCAGAAATGGCCAGGATTACAATTACCTATGAAGAAACATAAATAAAGCGAATGTACAGTACTTCATATAAAGTATACACTCACAGCTAGTACTTAGATACATGCAAAAGAACCAAATTTTCCTGTCCCCATGTTTTTGCTAAAAATTCAATCCTTCTTCATAAACTGAATGAGCTATATAACTGAGGTTGCCAAGCTTCTAAGAACTGTAGATTCTCTATAAATTTGATTTTACAAGTTTCAGTGAAGAATTTTATGGTCTATCCTCATTTAATTTTGAAATAATAGCTACAACTAACCATTTCTGGTTGTTTTGTGTAGTAGTCACTCAATTCCTACACCTTTATGAGACAGGTACTATTATCATTAGTGATATTATTTTGGGAGACAAGGTCTCACTATGTAGCTCTGATTTTCTGTGAACTCAATACGCTGTCCAGGCTGGCCTCAAACTTTCGGCAATTCTTCTGCTTTAGTCTCCCAAGTATGAGGCAGGTACTATTATTATCCCTCTTTACATCAAGTTAACTCACGGAGCTAGTGCAGATCTGCCAAGCATTCTAAAGTTCATGTTCTTACCACAAGACCACGTTACCCTTCTCAGGTGTGGAGGTAAAGAATTATTTGTAGGATGCTGAAGCTGAGTAATGTACAAAAACTGCTAAAGAAAGTAAACACAGCACTTTTATACTTCATGCTCTTAAAGAAAAACCGCTTCTAATTCCCTTGTGGTCAAGGACATTGCTACCTTTTTAATCTAAGCAGTTCATCAATTATAATCAGTTATAATCTAAGTCTAAATGAAATTCTTTGTTTTGCTAAACGTCACTACACATTTCTAGATGATAGTCTTGAATAGGTAGGAGAACACTCTGAAAAGGAAATAAATTTCATCTTGGTTGCTATTAATATTTAGACCATTAGGCAAAGATATACTTAAAAAATGTTGCTGAGATATGATAGCCATTTGGAAATATAAAAACTTAGACCCATAGGTCACAAGGCATACATGCGAGCAAACCAAATGGATTAGGGACCTAACTGTAAAAAGTAAAACCATGCGCGTACTAGAACAAGGGAATTCCTCTTAGCATAGGGAATGGCTTTCTAACTCCCACTCAAAACTCAGAGGCAATCCAAGAAAAGATTAATAAATCTGACTACAGGAAAATTTAAAAAGTCTTCTCTGACCAATGAAACATTCCACGATAAAGTCAAAAGACATCTGACAAGAAGACATCTCTGTACATCCATCTCTGTAACAGCATTATTCACAGTGGTCAAAAGGTAGAGGCGCCCCAGGTCCATCTTCAGAGATGAATAGATCCATGAAATGTGGAATGTATGCACAACCAAAATGACAGAAACTCTTTTTTTTTTTTTTTTTAAACCGGTACCAGGGATCCAGCTCACAACCGCCTGCCTGCTTGCAAGGCAAGTGCTTATGCCGCTGAGCTAAATCCCCAGCCCCCAAGGATGGAAACTCTTACACATGCTATGACATGGACAAACTTTGGAAACATCATGCTTTGTGAAATAAACTAGACACAGAATGATAAACCTGTAACTCCATTTATATATAGTACCTAGAATAGTCTGATTCATACACACAAAGGTGGATGGCACAGTGGGTATCAGGGGCTACAGGAAAGAGGAAATGAAGTGTTACTATTTAAAGAATGCAGAATTTTGGTTTGCAAACACTATATTCTTTTTTTTTTTTTTCGTACTGAGGATCAAACTCATAACCTTGTGCTCACCAGCCAAGAGTTTGTGCCACTGAGCTAAACCCCCAGACTATATTCTTTAAGAAGACTAATTTTGTCTCTTTATTGTGGGTATTAAAAAGTTTCCTGAATAAATAATTTGATTTCCATAAATTCCCTAAATCTGCAATGAATACAGGTTAATTTTCATTTATTGAAAAGGTGAACAGAGGGCCTGGGGATTTAGCTCAGCAGCATAAGCACCTGCCTTGCAAGCAGGCAGTCATGAGTTTGATCCCTGGTACCGATAAAAAGGAAAAAGACAAAAAAAAAAAAAAAAAAAAAAAAAGAAGAAGAAAAGAAAAGGTGAACAGGAACACCACAAATGTCTTTTCTGAATAAAATTAGAGAATTAAGGATTTAAAAATTACACATTGCTCTGAATAGTTCTATAAATATGAATTACTTTATAATGCTGGTTAGGATTTTTTAAAAAATGATGTAATACTGTTAAGTGAAGATTCCCTGTAAAGCAAGTAACCATGGACTGGGTATATTCTTACTTTGTACATTCATAATTTTCTAACAGAGGAATTTTATTTGCTTATATAATTCAAACTGAATGTCTGATTCTACAGTTACATACGTAGTCTCCTCCCCACAGTGACTTCATATTAGTTTTCCATTAGTGCCTTATATTAAATAGCTAAGTACAAAGAGTACTTACATTCCAATACTATAGTGCGTTAAGAGTTTTACATGGATCTACTCATTAAAATATTAGAAGAAACATTCAAGTAAATTTTATTTAATGGGAAACTCACAAACTCAAGCCAGAGAACTTTAAGTTAAATCTTGTACAAGCTGACAAAAACGCAAGAAAGTGTTCTTCTATTTTCTTGTCAATCAAGAAGCAAACATTCTCCAACAGACTCCTGATGATGCAGTAGCTGGTTAGAATATTTTACTTTAGATCACTAAATAAAAGATAAATTTCCAACATACAGACTTGGAGTTTACAAGTGTATAGCTTTCTATCATTATTAAATGAAGACCTGTATTAAGTGCATTTTAAAATAGTATTTTATCCCTGATTATGATTTTGAAATTTTATTTTTCTTTGAAATAAAATGGATTTGAAAAATTTATTTGAAAATTTATAATTAATCAATTATTTATTTACTTATTGTCTTTTTGAGACAGGGTCTCACTATGCAGTTCAGGTTGGCCTCCAGCTCACTTTGTAGCCCAAGCTGGTCTTGAACTTGCAAATATCCTCTTGCCTCAGTTTCCCAAGTGCTGGAATTACAGGCATGAGTCACCACGCCCGGCTTAAAAATAGTATTTTAATTAAGCCTGTCGATAGCATGTGTCTAACACATGGAGAAAAGAGCCTTATGTCAGCAAGTTACTTTCTGTATTATAAAGCTCTCTGTAGCTCTCTGCTTCCCTCTGCTGCTCTGTGAAGTAACTGCTATAACATATAACAGCAGGATGCAGTGGCCCATGCCTGGGGTGCCTGCACTCTGGAGCTGGATGCAGGAGTTTAAGTCTACATGCAGCCTATGCAATTTAGTGAGAACTCATCTCAATATAATACATAGTAACATGGGCTGGGGATGCAGCTCAAGGTGAAGCCACAGGTTCAACCCCTAACCTAATACCACAAAAAACAAAACAACAAAAGAATTCTAGGTGTCAACTAATTTACGCACAGAAAAAGGCAATTTTCTCAAAGGTTGGGGAAAAAAAGGCACATGCAACAAAACTCTTTGCTTAATCCTATGTAGCTGGAACAGGAAAACTACTCTTGGAATGCAAAAACTGAAAGGGCCAGGGACACTAAGTATGTAAATAATTCTGATGGGAATTCTTTTACATTAAAAAAAAAAGTAGGTTGTCTTTGAAATCAGACAATATTTGCCTGACACAGACTGACAGAAGCCATTTTCCAGATTAAGACAGCTAACTAAAAAATAAACAGGCCTCCTCTGACACTGGGTGCTCCTAAAGAGCAAGGAATCCAGGGTCCGGCAGCATGACAGACGCTGAAGACAGCACAAAGGCCTGTTTCCTCCCAAATGCACACCTCACCAAGAAGCTACTGGACCTCGGCCAGCAGTCATGCAACCACAAGCAGCTCTGGAAAGGAGCCAATGAGGCCACTTGTACCCTCAAAAGGGGCATCTTGGAGTTCACTGTGATAGCGGCAGACCCAGTGTCCCTGGACATCATTCTCATCTCCTGCTGCAGTGTGAAGACAAGAATGTGCCCTATGTGTTCTGTGCTAAAAGCAGGTGCTGGGGTGGGCCTAGGGTCTTCAGGTCAGTCACTACTTCCTATTCTATCACTATCAAAAAAGGTGCTCAGCTGAAGTAGCAGATTCAGGTCACCTAGCAGTCTATTGAAGGGCTCTTGATGTAAGCCACTGGCCTTTGCCCTGTTCTCCCTATGACTCTACGTCCAAAGTTGCGTATCATACTATCTGTGTAACCATGCAGTATTTTTAGTAGCTTTGTTATAAAACATTGTCTAAATCTGAAAACAAACTGGTCTATGAGGAATTAAATCTTAGAAATATTCTCTTGATTCTATACACAGAAAATTCTATTTTCCAAAACTAAATTTAATAAAACATAATTTCCTATTTCAGCTCTGCTTAAATTCTGTCCAAGTATTTTTAAACCATAAGCACAGATCTGGGTAAAAGAAAACCTATGTAGTTAGGTGGGGGGCACAAGGTCCCAGCTCCAGGGAGGCTGAGAGAGGACTGAGTACTGAGCAATAGCTGTGATGAGGCAAAGGAATGGAGAAAAGCTATCAGTAAACCAGTCCACTGATGGTAATGCAGTCAGTGTGCTAGTTAGGTACCTTAGTCACCTGTATCTGTGTGATTCTCTGTCCCAGAGGAACTCCTGATACGGTTCTTCCTATACTAAGATTACCAGAGGATGCTTTCTAACAAAGCAGATGCCTAGCTGCCACTTTACAGGCCTGGAGTGTCAGACGTGTCTCAGGGCTTGCGCAGTTAATGCATTTCCTGTGACTGTCAGGAATCATAAAACCTGAAAACCAATGATCCACACAAAGGGATCCTACTTAACAAATATAGGAAATGTTAAAGGTCACACTAAAGCTTTGTAGCAGCACATAATGTAAACACATCCTACTAACTTCCTAATGTTTTAGAGCCAAGTAACTCTTACTATCCTAGTTTAACTTCAGGATCAGAAATCTAAGAGGCCTAACAGTCCTTAAATTCCAGGCCTTTGATTTAATCAGTTGCTGATAGCATTCATTAAATCCAACAGTGGCTATCGTAAGAATGTAAAATGGCAAAAGGAAGCCCACTGGAAATGAAATGACAGAAAAAATCTTGTTAATGAGGTTAATAGGAATATGCAGGTCACTAAGGAAGAAGCTACTGAAAATGTTTCGGAAGCAATCAAGAGTGTTCTCTGTAGACATGCCCATAGATAAAACAATGATAAGCTTATGGAAAGAAAAAGGAGTCTTTTCCATCTGTTTTAGTTTGCTGAGGGTACTAGGAAAAAAAAATGACGTGGACTGGGGAATCTATTATTCTTCACCGTTCTAGTGGCTGAGCACTTGAAGATCAAGGTGTTAGCAGGTTTGGTGCCTGGTAAGGGCTTGTTCTTTGCTTCCTGATGATGACTTTTTGCTGCTCCATCTTTCAACACAAGTACTCTGTGCAATCAAGATTAAGTTTCTGCATGAATTCTGCAGGGACACAAACCTTCATACCACAGCACTGTACTTTAAACTTCTGTTACTCTGTTGTGACCTTTTATGCTTATGAGAGAAACTTTGTACATGGCATCCCCCAGGGCCTCAAACAATGCCAGGCATATGAAAAAAAAAATATTTCTTGAAAAATGCATGAGAGAAAATATCTGTAACTTGTAAAGCCAATTACTGGTCTCTCAGAAAGATAATGACAATGATGGTATCACTCATTCAACAGCTTCTGCAATGAAGAAGACTATGTGCAAGTGGTCCTCAAACTTAGGTATGCACACACGAATTACTTAGCAAACTTGCTCATGAGATCTAAGAAACTGTGTCAGGACAAGTACCACATAAAAGGTCACTTTCTTACAGGATCATTACCACTATATTGCAGGAGGTGTCACAAGTCCCAAGAATATAATAACATCTGCTGTGCTCTACACATGTCCCTCCACAATTCAGACAGAAAACTAATCCCCACCACAGTGGTATAAGGTGACAGGAAATTAACCAAGCCGCAAGACTGACCTCATCAGTGAGACCAGTGCCCTTATACAGAGAGTTGCCTGTCTCTTTCACTATGGGAGGATACATCGGTGCCACCCATGAGGAACAGGCCCTCAACTGATACACACTCTGCTGGCATCTTGACCTCTGACCTCCCAGCCTCCAGAACTGTGAGCAATACATTTTTACTGTTAATGAATTATCCAGTCTAGCTGGGTATGGTGGTGCATACCCATAATCCCTGCACTCAGGAGGCTGCGGCGTGAAGATGACTGAGTTTGAGGCCACCCTGAGCTACTTAGTGAGTTCAAGGCCAACCTGATCCACATAGTAAGATGCAGTCTCAAAAAAGTAAAAACAAAAACAAAAGAAAAGAATTACCTGAAGTGTTTTTATTGTAGCAGCCCAAGCAGACAAAGATGTACCATATGGTACCAGTAAGTCTCACCAGCTGCCAGATCTACCCTTCCCCTCATTTAATCCTTTAAGACTCCTTTCTCTGCTTTACCAATCTAACACATCTCAAATTTCAGCTGAAATCTCTTTATGTTCTCTTAATATAAAGGATGACCAAAAATACAGTGAATGCTTGTTTTTTAAAAATTTACTACTTATGTTTTAAAAATTTAAAACATACATTTCCATTAATTCTCCTCCAGATACTCCCATGTGGTTCAAACTTGCTTATTCGCATTGTTTTTGCCACTTTCTGAAGCAGTTCTGGACTTTCTCTTCCATGTCTTTAGTTGCATTATCATGGCTGCTTTGGTGCCCAGAATACATTCAAAACATTTACTATGCATGGACCTTTCGATGCTGGGGAAGAGCCAGAATTTGGATGGTACCAGATCTAGCGAATAAGATGGATTGGGACACACTAGTGTTTTTATGAGCATGCCTTCTAGAAGTATTCACTGATTTTTTTATCACATCTTGTAAAGCCATGAAAGAAGACTTGCGAAACTGCTTCCGAAAGTGGCGCGAATAATGAGGTAAGTGCGTTTGAAGTGAGGAGGGCATATTTTGAAGCAGATTAATGGCAATGTATCTTTTATGGTAATAAATACTAAATTTAAACATTTGCCATATATTTCAATCACACTTGGTAGTCAAGGTTTGTAGCAGTAACACAGAAGAGAGTATACACACTGTCCTCTCTTAAGAGATTTTTGCGTTTTTACCAAACTTATCTGTTTTCTTCCTCTATTATACTGCTTTTTTAGCTATTCTGGGGAATGAACCCAGGGCCTCTGCATTCATGAACTGTAGTATCTTCAGCCCTTTACTTATTTATTTCAAGAACCTGTCTCAAAATGAAACATTAAAAAGGGTCGGGGATGTAGCTCAATGGGAAAGGCCCTGGATTCAGTTTCCCAGTACCACCAAATCAACTGATTAATGTACTCACTTCTTATAATTTGGTACATATCCTTTTAAACTTTGATGTATGAACATACTTTCACATGCTTTTAATTTAGAAGAAGAAATCAAAGCAATCAACTGCTTAACTCATTTACATTATATTACAAATATCTTGTGGTACCTAAGATTTTTTCTTTTTAAAATTGTATTGTATACTGTACAAATAACAAAAATTTACAATATGCTAGAAAAAACTGTTTTTCTCTTACTCTCTCATGATACTTCTGATACCAAACTTCAGATGTTTTTCTATACCAAGCAATTCTCTAAATGAATCTTCTATAATCCAGTTAAATTCTCATACTAACTACACCTGGAGGTAGTTTCCTATCCCACAAGTTCAAGACTGAATCTCGTTAGAATTCCTACTTCAGACACTAAAAAAAGGTCCGTCCGTATTGTGAAATGTGCTTCTGATGACCAGTTCCCACCTTTACTATGAGCTGGATAATTTGTGAAGATGGCTCATAGTATTCAAGGAAACACTTTACTAACATTTACTGACTTATTACCAAGGATACTGATGAACATCAAGATGAACAAATGCACCTGGAAAGATGCAGGAGGAGGAGTTGAGCTCCCCCATCCTCTCTGAGACCACCGTCCCAGTATTCTATCCATATGCCCAGCATTCAGAAACTCATCAGAAATCTGGTCCAAGAGCTGTTACTGAGCGTAATTTCTAGCACCTGCCACTGCCCTCTTTCTGGAGTCTTATGAGTAGGGTTGAAATATCCACTCTGGAAGCCCTTGGTCTTTGACTGATCCCATCTTGAGTTATCACTGAAGTAGCAGCATTCAAAATCAACTATTTTGCATGAACCTTGATGCTCTCAAAAGGTTTAAAAGATACCTTATTGCTTAGGAAGTTCCAAAGGCTTCAGAGGCTAGATAATAGGAACCAGAGATAAATATCAAATAAATTATACCACAAATATCCTGTTCAAATTTTTTAGCCTTCTAAAATCATGAATGATGCTACAATGTGTCTACCCATGACACATTTCTGCATGCCCCTACCGATTTCCTTAAAATACATGTCTAGAAACAAATCAGATGTTGAAGCCTGTGTTGTCCAATATGGTATTTACTAGCCAAACTATTTAAATAAAAGAATATTTATAGTTTTTCAACTGTACCAGCCATATTTCAAGTGCTCAACAGCCCGATTTAGCCAGTGACTAAACAGTACATTACCTTCCTTAAAATCAGCTACGGAATAAGAGTTAGAACAATGGATCCCTGGTTTGGAAGGGGAAAAGGAATGACTGGTGAATGCACACAGGGGAGCTTCTGATATAATGTAAATGTTCTACACTTTGATAGGGATGTGACCTGGACCTGCAAGAACTGATACACTATTTTATATGTAAATTATACTTTGATGTTTTTTTTAAAGGAGGGGGCAAAAAAGCAAGAAATATTGTGATAATAAAACATTGAGTTTTTAGGCAATACAATAATTATCTTAAAATATTTATAGAACTTAAAAAATGATTTCCCACCTTTTTTTTTTTTTTTTTTAAAGAGTTACTAGTACTCTTTTTTTTTTTTGTCTTTTTCATTTTTATTGGTACCAGGGATCGAACTCACTACCACCTGCTTGCAAGGCAGGTGCTTATGCCACTGAGCTAAATCCCCAGCCCCATGATTTCCCACCTTAGCAGACCAAAATGCTATACTAAATTGAGTGTAAGAACAGTATGCACTATCTTGAGCCAAACTGTTCAACAGTTAAATCCTGATGGCACTAGAAAACTGACACTATCAGGGCAGTGCTTATTAAAGTACCAGAAACGGCTAAATATTTACCTGTTTCTCTTCATCTGGCATATTTTTTTCCAGTTCTATTAAATATTCTTCATCTAGTTCAGATGAATTCACTTCGTCCTCAGCTTTGTTCTGAATCTTGTCCACTCCTGATTCCTCCTCAAATGAGGCACTGCAATCATGAAAACATTCTTCTTCTCCCTGGTCCTCATCATCCTTGAGCAACTTGCTCTGGGAATGCTGATCTTTGGGATCGGGAATGGCAGGCCTGGCACACTCTGCTTCCTGGGGCTCTGTAATCTTCAAGCCACTGAACAGATCTTCTGGAACCTTACAGTTCTCTGACTTCTCCATACTGAATTCAGTTAGTGAGGTGAGGCTGAAGCTCTAGGAAAGAAAAAAGTATTTATTAATGTACTTACATTAAGAAGAAATTCTGCCTTTCATATCTGAACAAACCTCTGCATCAAAGTTCAATACACACTCTAACTTCCTTCTGTTGGTAATCATTACATAGTAAATGGATTATCATTCACAATCCCGTAACTAATGGCAAACCTTATTTTAATGGATACACCTTTCATGAAAGCTGATACCCACACGACTTATGAGCAACCAAGGAGAAACTTGATTTTTTTTTTTTCCCTCTTGGTGCTGCCTTTCACTGGCCTGTACCTCTAGCTCCTAACGAGACCGATTTGAAGGTGACTCTTCCATACTCCAAGCTAAGATTTTGTCCAGGTAGGAAAAAACGCGGGTGGCGAGGAAAGAGGGTGTGGCGGGTTGGGAAAAGAAAGCCAGGTTAAAACAGTAGCAAGAAAAATGAAATGGTCCTGGTCCTAACTTTTACTCAGAATGAATGACCACGTCGTGAATAGACACTTCCGTCTTGGCCAGCACCACCTCCCGAAGCTCTGAAGTAAGTTTTTAGTTGAGCTCAAAATAGGATCTGTGCCAACACGGTGATAATTGATTTCATAGAAATGCGCACGATAAAACCAAAGGAGCTGAGGGAGGAAGGCCAGCCCAGGAACAGGTAGTCCTAATCAGGATCCTAGTGCGGGCCAAAATCCGGCACTTAGGAGAGTGGCTCTCAACTTTCGCTGCATAGTACCACTTGGACGGGTTTGGAAAATACTGCCGTCTGGACCCTGTCGTGTTTCTGCTTTTACTGGTCTGGAACCGGGCCAGGGCACCTGTAGTTTAACGTGCTGAGTCAGACCATCCGCAGTCCCGCCCCTCTGGTCACAGCAAAATCACGCCAATGACCCGTGCGTGTGTCGCCACAACAATCCGAATTCACCCTAGCCTGTTTCAAGAAAAGGGAAAGCACCAAGGGACTAATACGAAGCCTTCGCCTCTAAGCAATGTCTTATTTCTCCTCACCCCCAGACCACGTAGAAGAACACAGGAGCTTGAGGACCCAGAGTTAGAGAAGTATTAACCTGCGCTTCCCAGCACGGTTCTCCCCCATCTACGTTTCTCACTGCCAAACCGTCAGACCTACCGCATTACCCACTGCCTCACAGCTTTCTGCTTTCACCTTCCAAACCCGTGAGAACTACTTCCGCTCAATCAGACGCACTTCCGTTGGCGTCCACTAAAAGCGACATCTTTGGCAAAGCATCCTGGGAAATGTAGTGGTCGACGCAGGGAGACTGGGCGTAGAAATCGCTATGTGACGTAATTGTACGGACAAAATAAATGAGTGACGGCTGCCATCTTGAGTTACGGCAACACTCCGCATTATTAGTACAAAAGAAACAGTCTGTCCCTATCGCTTTATTCTTCACCTTGAGCTTTCTCGTGCTAGCAATATATAGAAGAACTCCGAAACATAATAAATAGTTTTTTCCAAGATCCAGCTTTTTTTTTTCCTCCAGTCGTTCTCAAAATTCCTTTCAAGGGATCCACCGCAGGAATTATTTATGTCATGCCTCCTGGTGTACACATTATTGTTGATGAAGATCTCAAATATGACCATGATTATCATCAATTATTAGGAGCAATACTAATTTTACTATTGCTATTGTTCTTAGTGATTATTAATGCTATTAATAGAATTAACATTTGTGAAGATTTCATTCATCCCCCTAGAAGACTGACAGCCAAAGTTTGTTGGAAGAATGGATGCTGCATATGAATGGATGCTAAATATGATGCTAAATACTGGGACCAGTGGTGGTAAGGCAGGAGATTAGGGTTTGGTGAAATCAGGGGTGAGCTACCAGCATGACCTATCAGTCATGGAGAACAGTTGAATCACGGCCAAGATGCATGCTCAGAGCAGCTTAAACAAACAAACAAAAAAAACCCACACACAAAAAAAAACAGCTTCAAAATCCTGCGTGGGTCAGCCAGGATATGACATCAAAAGAAGATTAAAAAAAAAAAGACACCAACCCTGGGCCTCCTTGCCCCTGCTCTTCTGTTTGCACAGTGGCCCATCCTGTGTGCAGGTCATGTCTTCTGTTTTTCTACTTTTCCTCCCAATAAACATTAAACTGTTACTTTTATCAGTTGTCTCCAGTTCTTTGAATGAGACAAGAGTCTGAAGCCAACACACACCACAGGGACCAACAACAGTGTGTAGGTATAGCAATGAATCAAGAACGCAGCAGGAGAGCTAGGCTTTTCTTTCAGGGGGAGAAACTCATAGGTTTGTTGATGACAAATGTTCATTCTGCAATCATTAACTCATTTTATCTGTGGTCTGCTCTGTGCTGGGAACAGGACAAGGACTAGAGGGAAATAAGCAAGTCTCAAATGGCTGAGAATGGTGGAGGATACAAGAGGAGAATCTTCTTCCAGGGTGATCCCAGGGTCACTAGCATGATAACTGGATGGCTATTCAGACAGTTAAGAATGTGAATTGTGGGAGGTAGGCTGGCACTAGGGATAGGATCATCAAGAGTCCAAGGCCAGCCTGACTACATAGAGAGTTCAAGCCAGCCTGAGTCACTAGCAAGAACTTATCTCAAAAAAAGAAAAAAAAAAGTAGATTACAGAGAATCTGGAGTCTGTTGACCCGGGTTTGAGTCCCTGTTAACCAGCTATGTGATCTTAGACACATCACCAAACCTTGACAATGTAGCATGGATATCATAGTGATACCTACTCCATAAGGTTTTATGAAATTTAAATGAAATAATGAACTGAAAGTCCTTAGTACAGACATTAGCAGACAATATTAAAAAGCACATAACTTTTACTTAAAATAAATTGCTCATGTGGACAATCTGTAGGCAGAGATGAATGACACTTGCCATCCTGGGTGACTTATTACACACAGGCTGTGCTAGTGTTCAGGATGCTCTGTGCATCTGAGCCCCCTGCAGGTAGAGATTTAAGTTTGTGCCAGACCTGCTCAGACCCTGTTGTCCTCAAAGCGGATGCGCTTATACACTAGGCTTGCTGACCCTGACCCTGGGCTCCATTTCCCCCTTTATCCCCAGAGATGGGGTTCCTGAGTTTCCCAAGTCCAATCCTTAGAAACAGTCGGGATGCTACAAGAATTCTTTGAGAATTATATGTATATCCTGAATTTCTATACTGTTTCCAAAAGATCTACTGTTTTTTTTTTTTTTCTACTTTTAGTCTTTGGATTGGGATTTCAATTAGGAAACGTAATCAAAAGTTAACCTTCCATGAATTTAAATTTCTTTTTTTTTTTTTTTTCGTTTTTATCGCTACCAGGGATCGAACTCACGACTGCCTGCTTGCAAGGCAGGTGCTTTTAAATTTCTACGTTCCTTTTGTTGTTGCTTTTAAGATAAGGTCTTGATATGTACCCCATGCTGGCCCTAAACTTGTGGTGATCCTCCTGTGTCAGCATCCCAAGTGTGGGTGTTAGAGTTTTCTGGCACAATAGAGAAACAGAAGAAAAGAGAAAGTGAAATTGGCCTTTTATTTGAGAACTCAGGAGAAGGGCTCACAACCTGAGGGGGTTTGACTTTCTCCCCCAAGAACCATCAGGTACAGAGGGGCAGTGGGTTACATGACCTCTGATCGGAAGTGGCACAGGGGGCGGGCATTTATGACGTGTGAGGAATTTATTGGAATTTTCTTCATGCACAAATGGGTTGAAGGGGAAGAAGGAAGGCATGGCTATCAGGGTAAGTACAGTAATTTATACTAGAGCAAGAACCTTTCACTGGGATTACAGGCGTGTGCCACCATGTCTGGCAAGTTTCTACACTTCTGCAATCCTTTAGATCAGCATGTCTAACAGGAATACAATGAGAATTACATATATATTTAAAATTCCCTAGCAGCAGTATTTAAAACAGTAAAAGGAATGAAATTGTTTTAATTTTTAATATTATTAAATTAATAATTATATATATATATATATATATATTTGTCTTTTTCATTTTTATCAGTACTGGGGATCAAACTCATGACCGCCTGCTTGCAAGGCAGGTGCTTATGCCGCTGAGCTAAATCCCCAACCCCAATAATATTCTATTTAATCAAATATGCCCCCAAAAGATCCTTTGAACATGTAAGCAATATAAAAATTACTAACAAGTTATTTGACATCCTGTTTTTTAAAATTTATTTAAAGAGAAAAACAAAACTAAACGAAGCAAAAACAGTAAAAGGCTAGAAGTAATACAGAATTTCAAGAGAAAAAATATACAGTAAGAATTCACCAGTTAATAGATCACCATTGTCATCTCAGAAACAGTTGTCCAGATTACAAAATTAAAGCATACAAAGTGGACATTAATACAGTGAGATTGCAGACAGTTCTGTTCAATAATCCAACAAAAACTCAGCAATATGGTTCTCTATCCTACACATTTAAATATACTTGCAGTTATATCCTTTAGATCACTTTTCTTCCTCTCTTTTTTACACTAACAATCACACATTTTGGTTTCTATTACTCCCACAGTTCTTATAACTTTTTCTTTGAAGAGGTAAAAGCAAAAGGATAAAAAAAACCCCAAAAACAAAACAAGACAGACCAAAGAAAAATCCAATGTGACAAAGCAAAACAGAGTCAGTTAGAACAGGAGGATGGACATAGTATATAATGAAAAAAAAAAAAAAGATTACTAGGTGATCAACAATGGTTACCATTATGCCTCTTGTTATCCTAAAAAGAGTTGCCTATATCAGCTGGTATAAAAGAATTGAACGAAACAGTACAGAAGACCAATAAAACCCACATTGGAGAGCTTACAGGACTTCTAAAGAAGATAATAGTCAAACG
Source organism: Cavia porcellus (assembly GCF_034190915.1). NCBI lineage: Eukaryota > Metazoa > Chordata > Mammalia > Rodentia > Caviidae > Cavia > Cavia porcellus. Next base: position 15,084,972 of record NW_026947502.1, on the reverse strand, counting down.
ATAACGGGAATCATAGAATATCTGGTTGCCTTCCAAATGGTTGCCTATGCCCTCAAACTTGATACTATTAAGCAAAACAGAATATAATAAAATCACATTTTTATTATCATTAAACAGAACTGTCTGCAATCTCACTGTATTAATGTCCACTTTGTATGCTTTAATTTTGTAATCTGAACAACTGTTTCTGAGATGACAAGATGTGGAGAACAATACAGGGGTTCAAATCAGCTTAATAGGGAAACAAAAAAGTTACTATAATATATCGCACTATTTTTAATTTAGTTTTCCCTTCGTTAAAAGATACTAAGAAATAAATTAATTTTAAAAAGGGGGGGAGATTGAGATAAAAAAATAACATATCAATAGAACAACACTGGTCAGAACCGAAAAATTTAAGCATCATTGTGTTTCACCACCAGCTAGCCTGACATTGATAGTTGTTACCATCGTGACTCTTTCCTTGAAATATTTGAGTCTAACTTCGCATACTATAGCATTAAACTTATCAAGACAGTGTGAAACCGTTCAAGAGAAAGAAATTATTGCAGGGTATTTAGAACCAGCTAACAGAAACCGAACATCAGTTTCTATATTATCTCTTTGCCTATAAAAATTTGCTTATACTATTGCATACATTAAAATATAATAAGATACATCATGTTAGAACCAATGGAAACAGATGAACAACAACTTGATGGGGCTTCAAAACAAGATGATATTAAATCAGCACTAGCTATTATGTTGTCTTATTTTCTTCAAAATAGTTATTTGTAGTATCACAGACAATAAAATAAAACAACCCAGATTAAAACCATTCCAATTAATGAGTGAAAACATTATATGGCTTCAAACCAGTGTGACTGGGAATCATGATTACTATGTACTTTTATGTGTTCTTATCGTTTCTTACACTAGGGAAACTATTCGGTATTTATACGTGTGAGTTTGATTTATTTCACTTATGAGTATGGTCTCAAGCTGCTTGACATCCTGTTTTTCATACTAAGTCTTTGAAATGGTATATAGCATTTTTTTTTAAATCGGTACCAGGGATTGAACTCATGACCGACTGCTTGCAAGGCAGGTGCTTATGCCACTGAGCTAAATCCCCAGCCCCGGTATATAGCATTTTACTGTTACAGAACATTTCAATTGAGGATCAAATTTTTATCAAAAATACTTGGGATCTGTATTCATATTCTATTAAATTTGTGATTATATATGACAGCTTTTTAAAAAACCTAACTTTTGCTGGGCATGGTGGCATATGCTAGTAATTCCAGCACTCAGAAGGCTGAGGCAGGAGGATCATTGTGAGTTTGAGACTAGTTTGGGCTACAAAGTGAGTTCAAGGCCAGCCTGAACTGCATAGTGAAACATCATCTCAAAAAGATGAAAAGAGAAAAAAACTTTTTTTCAACTATACTTCCCAGTAACAGAATTAAATGTTAGTTTTGAAATTTAAGTTACTTGATTGAAATTAAATAAAATAAGACATTTAAAGTCCTTGGTTGTAGGCTTTGTAGTCACAGGTGGCTTTGCAGTCATAGGTGGCTAGTAGTTATGACCTTGGGTGGAACAAGCTTAGATTTTACAGAACGACTAGCATTTGGGAAGAACTTACATGTGTCAGAAGCTGAGCTCACTATTTGTTATTTGTAATTGTAGGAGTCCTTGCGTTGCAATAGCCTTGGTCTCCCCGCTTTTACCTTTGTTTGTTTGTTTTTGTGGTACTGCGGATTGTACTCAGGGCCTTTAACTGAGTAACATTTGCAGATCTTTTTTATTTTTTATTTTGAGATGTAGTGTGGCTGAGTGACTAAACTACCCAGGGTGGGCTTCAACTGTCTGTCAGTCCTCCTGCCTCAGCCTCCCAGAGTGCTGAATTACACACATTGCCATCCTGTCCAGCTTGTGCTTGTTTTTTAATCTTCCTTTCACCAGTAAATAAACTGATCTTTAATAAGATGCATTATGTAAAATTGGTAGCCATTTTTCTTGATTTTCCTCCCTGCTTAGAATAAAACCTGAGATTCCAAGCCCTTTCAGGACCATGTATCTGGTCTTCACTCCTCTGATCTTTACAGGGTGCCACTTTCCCTCTTGGACACTACACCGCTCTCTGTCTCTATCTTAGTCACTTTCTTCATGACTGGGCCCAGTGTGCACATCTTTGAGAAGGAGAGGTTTATTTTGGCTCACATCTTTTAGCCCATGTTTGGCTGGCTCCAAGGCTGGGAGGCCTGGTGGAAGAATCTGGCAGAGGAGCTGCTCCACACTCACTGGGCCAGGAAGGAGAGAGAGAGTGGAGGAGGCACCCCCTTCCAGGTGCCCCCAGGGATCCACCTCTTCTCGCTAGCCCCGCCCACCTCCTGAAGCCAATTGGCTAATTGCAATCACCTTCCAAAAGCCTCGCCTATGAGCCCATGAGGTATCTGGGGGACAATCTCAATATAAATCACCACAGTCTGTAAAACACGATCATTCTTCACCCATCGCAGACCCTCCTGCTCCAGGTTCTCTCTGCCTGATGTCATTAACGGCTCTTCCGTTGGTTGGTCATCACTTTTCTTCAGGGCTTTCCTCAATGTTATTGAAGGAGTTCATTGAAGGCGTACTGTAAGCAACGCAGTACTTCACAAGACAAGTGGATATTAACGGTAGCTACCATAATGTCTCTTTCTTTGAAGTAGTTGAGCATACCTTCACATACAGTAGTATCAAACATGACAAAATAGTATAAAACTATTCAAGAGAATGGAAGTATTACAGGGCATTCAGAACCCAATAACAGAAAATGAACATGGCTACCATATTATCTCCTTTTCCATAAAAAATTTGTTTATACTATCACACATATTAAAATCCAATAAGACACAACATATAGAATCAATGGAAACAGAAGAACAAAAGCATGGTAGGACTTCAAAGCAAAATGACTAAATCAGCAATGACTGTCATAATGTCTTGTTTTCTTCAAAATAGCTGTTCATACAATCGCACATAATAAAATCAAACAAAACAGAATAAAGCCATTCCAACTAATGAATGAAAACATTATAAGGCTTCAAAACAATGTAATGGGGAATCATGGCTACCATAAACTCTTATGTACTCTTACCACTTCTTACACTAGGGAGACTATACGGTGTTTACACATGTTGGTTTGATTTATTTCGCTTGTGCATATGGCCTCAAGCTGCGTCCATTTATTTATAAATATCTCAATGTGATCATTCTTTATAGCTGAGTAGTACTCCATTGCATAAAATACTACAACTTTTTTATCCATTCCTCAGTTGATGGACACTTAGGTTGTTTCCAAGATCTGGCTATTACAAATTGTGCCACTATAAACATGGGTGCACACATATTACTGTGCTATGATCTTTTCATTTCTTCTGGGAATATGCCTAGAAGTGGAATAGCAGGGTCAAATGAGACTTCCAATCTTAGGTTTTTGAAGAATCTCTGGACTGACCTCCACAATGATTGCACCAGGCTACACTCCCACCAACAATGCAGGAGAGTTCCTTTTTCCCCACAGCCTCTCTAGCATTTGTTGTTGGTAATTTTCTTGATCCTGGCCATTGTTTCTGGAGTGAGACAAAATCTCTGTGTTGTTTTGATTTGCATTTCCCTAATGACAAATGATGATGAACACTTTTCCTGTATTTATTTGCCATTTGTATTTCTTCAGTTGAGAATTGTGTATTCATCTCAGATGCCCATTTTTGGATTGGGTCTTTGAGTTTCAGGGGTCTGATTTTCTTTAATTCTTTATATGTTCTAGACAGCAGTCCTTTGTCTGAGGGACAGTTCACTAAGATTTTTCCCAGTTTGTGAGTTTTCTTTTCACTATGCTGGAGATTTCTTTCGACATGCAGAAACTCTTTAATAAGACGTGATCCCAGTTATTGATTCTGGGAAATATTTACCATGTGGTTTGATTCCTGTTCATGAATTCTCTACCTACCCCTATATCTTCAAGATTTTTACCTACTTTGTCTTCCAACAGATTTAGTGTTGCTGTTTTAATATTCAGATCTCTGATTCATTTAGATTTTAGTTTAGTATAGGGTGATAGACATGGAGCTAGTTTTAGTTTCTGGCATATGAAGAGCCAGTTTTTCCAGCACCATTTATTAAAGAGACTGTTGATCTTCCAGTGAACATGTTTGGCCCTTATCAAAGATAAGGTGTTTGAGTGTGTTTGTAGTTGTGCTTGCATCTTCTAATCTATTCCATTGATCTTCAGATCTGTTTTTATTCCAGTACCGCGTTGATTTTACTACAGTAGCTTTGCAGTATAACTTCAAGGCAGTGATTATGATGCCTCCTGCCTTGCCTTTGCTGCTTAGCCTTGCCTTTGCTATTCTAGTCTCTTCTGGTTTCAGATAAATTTTAGGAGTGATTTCTCTAGATCTATGAGGATGTTAGTGGTATTTTCATTGGGATTGCATTGAATCTGTGTAACAGTTTTGGGAGAATGGCCACTTTCACAATATTTATTCTTCCTATCCATGAGCAAAAGATGTCTTTCCATTTTCTGAGATCTTCTTCGATTTCTTTTTTCAGGGTATTATAATTTTCCCTGTACAGATCTTCTACTTCTTTTGTTAGGTTAATTCCTAAGTATTTCATTTTTTTGGATGCTAGTGTGAAGGGTGTGGTTTCTCTTATTTCTCTGCCAGTGATTTTGTTGTTAGTATATAGGAATGTTATTGATTTTTGAGTATTGACTTTGTTTCCAGCTACATTGCTGAATTTATTTATTATATTTAGGAGTCTTTCAATTGAGTTTTTGGGGTCTTTTATGCGGAGTATCATGTTGTCTGCAAATAATGATAATTTAACTTCCTCTTTTCCTAGCTTTACTCCTTTTATTTCTCTCTCTTGTCTACTTGCTCTGGCTAATTATTCCAGCACTATGTTGAGTAGGAGCAGTGGATAAGGAACATCCTTCTCTTGTGCCTGATTTTAAGGTAAAAGCTTAAGGGCAAAAGGTTTTGGCTATTTAATATGATGCTGACTGTTGGTTTGTCATAGATGGCCTTTGTCAATATTGAGGAAAAGACCATCTATTATAATTTTTTTGTAAAGTTCTTATCATGAATGAATGTCGGACCTTATCAAAAGCTTTTTCTGTATCTATAGAAATGATCATGTGATTCTTACTTTTGGCTTTATTGATATAGTGGATTACATTTATTGATTTATGTATGTTGAACCATCCCTGCATTCCTGGGATGAATCCCACTTGGTCATGGTGTATAATCTTGAGATTTGCTGCATCCTATTTGCCAATATTTTATTGAGGATTTTTGCATCTGTGTGCATTAGGGAGATCGGTCTGTAGTTCTATTTTTAATTGGATCTTTCTCAAGTTTTGGTACTAGAGTAATATTTGTTTCCAGGAATGACTGTAGAAGGATTGCTTCCCTTTCAATTTCATTGAAGAGTTTGAGGAGTGTCGGCATTAAGTCTTTGTATTTCTTGTAGAATTCCGCAGTGAATCCATCTGGGCCTGTGCTCTTCTTTGTAGGTAAGGACTTAATTGCATTTTCAATTTCATTAATAGAAATTGGGTTATTAAGCAGTTTTGCATCTTTTTGACCTAGCTTTGGTACTTCGTATGTTTCTAGGAATCTGTCCATTTCTTCTGTGTTATCGAACCTATAAGATTAGAGGTTCAAGCTTTTTCTTTTTTAATAAGCTTGAATTCATGCAATAAGGAAACAAAAAGGTGAAATCACTACAGACTATGGAAATACAGAAGATCATCAACACTTATTTCAAGAATCTCTAATCTTATAGGGGTTATCAATTTTATTTATTCTTTCAAAGAACCATTGATTCATTGATTCATTGATTCTTTGGATTGTTTTCTTAGTCTCTATTGCATTAATTTCTGCTCTGTTTTTTATAATTTCCTCCCTTCTTTTGGCTTTGGGCTTGACTTGCTCTTCTTTTTCTAGATGTTTGAGATGTAGCATCAGGTTGTTTATTCTGTTTTCCTGATGTGGGAACTCAGTGCAATAAATTTTCCTCTGAGGGCTGCTTTCACAGCATCCCATAGATTCTGGTAAGTTGTATTTGTATTTTGATTTGCTTATAGAAATTGTTTAATTTATTCTTTAATTTCTGCTGTAACCTACTGATTGCTCAAGAGTGTATTATTCAATTTCCATGTGTTTGTGATGTTTTTGCAGTTTTTTTTATCATTCATTTCTAGTTTCATGGCACTATGATCTGATAACATGCATAGGATAATTCCATTTCTTTTGCATTTACTTAAATATGTTCTGTGGGCTAGTATATGGTCTATTTTAGAGAATGTTCCATGAACTGCTTAGATGAATGTATATTCTGATGTTGTTGGATGGAACACGCTGTATACATCTTATCAAGTCCATTTGTTCACAGGTGTGATTCAGTTCTGTTATTTCTTTGCTCATTTTCTGTCTGGTTGATCTGTCCCTTGGTGTCAATGGTGTGTTAAGGTCTCCTATTATAGATGTGTTATTGTTTGTTTGATTTTTCATTTCTGTTAATACTCGCTTTGTATAGCTGGGTGCTCTGGAATTTGGTGCATATATATTTAAGATAGTTATCTCTTCCTCTTGAAGTTTTCCCCTAATCAGTATGTTGTGACCTTCTTTATCTCTTCAGATCATTATTGGCTTGAAGCTCACATTGTCTGCAAACAGAATAGCTATCCCTGTTTTTTTTTTTGGGGGGGGTTCCTGTTGCATGAGGTATTGTTATCCATCCTTTGACTTTCAGTATATGAGTTTCCTTTTGGGTTAGATGGGTTTCTTGTAGACAGTATGTCGTTGGATGTTGTTTCTTGATCCATTCTGCCAGTCTGTTTCTTTTAATTAGTGAATTGAGACTATTTACATTAATAGTTATAACTGTTATATATTGCTTTATTGTTGACATGTTACCTTTCTGCTCTTGTATCTTTACCTTTCCATTTTGTTTGTCTGCCTTGCTTTGTGGTTTTTTCCTATGTGTATCTAGAATGTCTTTCAGTATTCTTTGCAGGGTTGGTTTGGTGATCATGAATTTCTTCAGCTGTTCTTTGTCATGGAAGTATCTTATTTCTCCATCCATTTTGAAGGACAGTTTTGCAAGGTACATCAGCCTGGGTTGGAATTCATTTTCCTTTAGGATCTGAAATACTTCACTCCATGCTCTTTTTGACTTCATTGTTTGTGTTGAGAAGTCTGCTGTGATTTTGATAGGTTTTCCTTTGTAGGTGATCTGTTTTTTCTCTCTAACACCTTTCAATATTCTGTTCTTATATTGGATTTCTGGGATGGTAATTATTATATGTCTGGATGCTTCACTAATCTGTATTTCAGTTTCCATTTTCATGTTTGGGAAATTTTCAGCTATTACTTCTGTAAATAGCCTCTTGATATCATTTGTGTTGTCCCTTCTTTTTTCATTTATCCCTATCAATCTTATGTTGTTTTTCTTTGCATCATCTTGCAGCTGTTGAATTGTTATTTCCTGGTTCCTTGTTATTTTTAAAAGATCTTTCCTTTCCTGTTCCCTAGCTGCAATCTTGTCTTCAAGGTCTGAAATTCTATCTTCACTTTCATTGAATTGGTTTTGACAACTTTCAGTAGAATTTTTGATTTCCTGTATATCTCTTTGAATCTGCTTCATGTGTTCTGTTTGTTTCTTATATTGTTCATCCAGGGATTCTATCTTTTTGCATTGTTCCTCTAATTTTTTAACCGTGTCTTCTTTAGATATGTTCAGTATTTCTTTCATTACTTTTATCATTTCTTTTTTTACCTGGGAGATTATTTCTAATTTAAGTTCCTTTATAGCTTCCCAGAGTTGCTTTTTTATTTCAGTTGCTATTATTTCAGGCATTTCAGGTATATGGCTTATATTTTCTTCTATGTACATTGCTTCTAGGCTTTCTTGAGGTTAGCTAGAGTTTTGAAATTGCACTTTGATCTTTCAACTTGTCATTTTCCTATATTTCTGTGTTTTGAGCAATGTTCCAAAGCTTTCCCTGGGCATGTTGGAAATCGTCTCCTATGCCCTCGGCTCCTGGGACTGAATGGAGGTTGCTGCAGCCCAGTCATGCCTGCAGGACCTCCCATGCCACCTGCAGTGTTCCAGGAAGCTGGCTGGGCTCCTAACCACTGGGGTGATGGTCTAAAGCTCTCCCCAGGCTAGTGCTGAGGCGCTGGAACTCACCTCGCAGGGCCTCAGCTCCCTGGGTTGAAAAAAGGTCGATGGGCGTGGTCCAGGTAGGCCAGAGAAACCTCCTGAGCCTAGTCCAGTGTGTCTGGAAGCTTGGTGGGCACTTAACTGCTGCAAGCAATGGTCTTAAACTCTCTAGGGACAGCACCGTGCACTGGAACTCACCTTGTGCGTCCTCAGCTCCAGGAGTTCATACTGTTATGTCACCTTCCACATCACTTCCAAGTCATTTATCACCATCTGAAACAACCTTGAGTAACCTTGGTTATTATAACTTCTACTAGATTCCAAGGTCCACAAGGTACAGTCCTTTCTGTCTTATTTTCTTTGAAATCTTTTGATTCCTAGATTTTTAATCTTGCATATAATAGGAACTCAAATATATATTAATAAGTGAATGAAACTGATATATTCTATTATTACAAATGAAAACACTGAGGTTCACAGAGGTTAAAAGTCTTCTTCCAAGTCAACAGAACAGAGTAGAGGATGGACTTAGGTCTGGTCCACAAAAATTGATGTTCTTCTGAAAGGCAAAGAGGCCAAATGTATATAGTCACCTCCAGTGTAAAACAGAGAAATGGCTTTCCAGGTGACATATATCTATAAAAATACATAGGATTGTCATTTAGCAAGAAAAGTCTGTAATATTTTAGTGTCAGACAAATGGCTTGCAGCCTCGTTAAAGAGGAAGCCTTTATTGCTGATGATGGGTAGATGAAGGCACCACACGAAATGGGGACTGACAGTCTTGGAGGAAATCATCCAGAAGATTGACAAGGTGAGCATCCTGCTCCCATGTGTCCATCTGTCCAGCCTCCCTAACCCTCATTTGGTCATTTAGCTAAGAAAAAAAAAATGCAGTGCCTTAGCCACAAATGGAAGGGTCAAACTAGCCCATTCTTCCACCTCCCCTCTGAGATTCATCAGCTAGAACAAACTATTTTGAGTCATGAAACGTACATCCAACCATCTCTTAATTATGTTAAATATTGGTGCCCGTTTAAAAACACAACAGTGTGTTTATAATATACCATCCTATGCAAATTTAGGCAGGAGGCCAATTTTGATCCAACATAGCAAGATTCTATTTTTAAAAAAGCAGTCAAGAAACATTTGTCAACAAATGAATGAGTAAATAAATCATTTCCTTTCAGCCCCACAATAAGAAAACCAAAGTTACATGTTGATGTTTGTTAGATATTGTTTTTTTCAAACATAAAAATGGACTTTTTTTTAGAGGGACACAAATTTCCTCAGGTCTAATTCTTACCTGGATAGTTAATGTGACTCAGACTTCAACAGTATTTGTCAGTTTTCCTTTACAGTAACACAATACCCAGGACAATTAACATGAGAAAAGGTATATTTTGATTCTGAGTTGTGGAGACTTCAGTCAGTGTTGGCTGGTTCCCCTGCTTTTGGGTCTGTGATGAGCAGCACCTCATAGGAGGAACACATTACAGAGGAAGTTGTTCACTCATGACATGGAAAGTAAACAGATAGACAAGATGGGGCCAGAGTTCTAATAAACTCTTCAAAAATATGCTTGCCCTCAGTGACCTAACATCTTGGCACTTGGTCTTACCTCTCAAAGAGTCTATCACTTCTTCAGAGTTCAGGCTTAGGACAAAGCCTTTAACCCATGAGAGAGAAATAGTTTAAATTATGGTTTGTGCCTAGATGTCCCCCCATAGCTTTGTACAGTCATGGGGACAGGCTTCTGGAGTTTGTGATACTGGGATTAAGGGTGTGAGTGCTAAATCTGCCCCAGGGTGGGCATCCTGCTTATAATATAAAGGACAAAGAGGTTTGTTCCCTCTCTTTCTCTCTCTCCATCCCTCCTTCTGCTCTTGTTGCTTTTGCTGCTTTCTGCCACCATGAACTGTTGTCCCTCTTCCATGCCACCTTGACTTGGAGCCTATAATGGACTGACATCTCTACAACCTGTGAGCTAAATAAACCTTTCCCCTTTAACTTTGAGTACTGGATATTTTGTTTCAGTAATGAGAGAAAAGTAGCTAAGATAGTTTATCTCAACTCAGTTTGTAGAAGTTTCACTGCATAGTTGGCTGGCTCCAAACCATGGAGACAGGGACATCACAGAGGAGAAACAGCCTGTGGCAGAGCAGGCGGGAGAGGACAAGCAGTGGCAGCCGTGGTGTTGGTGGCAGCGGAGCAGCTTCCCTTTCCTTTTTATCCCACCCAGCCTACAAGGGGTTGTGTCACTCATGACCAGGGTGGCCTTCTCATTATCCACACCCAGAATGATAAACCCATTAGTGGATTAACACAGTAATATTCACCCTCAATCCCAGTATCATGCCTGTGAGATTGTAGCTACCTTCAAAAAGGCCCACCTATGACAATATGAGGCTTTGGGGGGACATCTAGATATAAGCTGTCATAAGAAATGATAGAAAGTCATCAGCATCTCTGAGAAATAGGTAAAAAATAGCATGATTTAATAAAATGTGGCATTTCCTTAGCGCTTTAGAAGCAGATCCTGTGTGATGAATATGCACTGGCTCTGTATTCACATGTGCTTTATGTAGACTTGTGGTTCTCCTAACAGGTCTGAGCTAAGCAAGGCAAGTAATAGTCTCATCTTACAGAAGGAAAACCTGAGGAAGTTAAGAGCTGAAGGGATTTGTTTTGGATGATAGTGAATGGTAGAGTTTTATGTACAACCAGAGGAGCAAAGAGATCTCAGTCTAAGGGTTTTTTCCTTTTTTAAAAAATCTCATTTATTCCATGAATGCCTGCTAAAACCTATGGGACCTTTCTTGGAAAAAATGTTTTGAAATGCATGAAACCCAGCATTCTAAAGTTGACAGATTATACGGAGTACAACTACTAAAATATTAACAATAAAATTTGCATCATGTACATGAATATGTTTAACATGTTAAATAAAGTTGAGACTCATTACCGCTATAATTTTGAGATTGTGATATGTGTAGATGATATTTAAAGATATCCGAAACAATGGTGATATGCTATAGAATATTCATGACTCTTTTGGTGAAATGTCATATGCTTTGCTACGATTACTACGATCTGTTGTCCACAGTCATAATGGATGGAAATGATAAATTTCAATTAAAGGTTAGTGAAAGGAATGCAGTTTTACAACTTATTCAAATTCATGTCTCACCTCCCTGAATTTTATGCCTAGCTCCCTTAGGGTTTGTAAATCTCAAGCTAAGAACTCTTTAGCTAGTCTAATCCTTCATAAAACAGAAGAGAAAATGAGGGCCAGATAAATGTGGTTTATCAAAGATGCTTTTATATAATAGCAGAGATTATCTTGACCCTAGGGACTGATAACTCCCATCCAGCAGGGCTAAGTGAAGAATGAATGTGAGAATGTTTGTAAACTCTTAGCGCAGTATTTTTGACACAAGAGCAGCAATACAAAACAGTGGCCCAGGAAAGGGTAGAAGCAGACAGATGAGACTTTTTGGAAATCTCCATGAAAGGAAGCAGACTCAGCAGGATGTGGCTTCTACCCTTGTCCCTTTTCTCTTCCTGAATGGAAGAAGGATGCTCTAGCCTCATGTTAAGGAAGGAAGGAGCGGGCAACACAGAAGGCAACCACTAGAGGGGTATGGGTCCCCCCTGACACTAGGGATTAGCCATTGCTAAGGTTTGAAAGTGTCCCCTAAAAAATTGTGTGTTGGAAACATAATTGCCTAATTCATATGCTAGTGGCATTTGGAGTTGGGGTCTTTGGGAGGCAGTTAGAACAGATGATGGCATGGAAGAAGGGCTCTTGGATAGCATCAGTGACTTTGTCAGAAGAGGGAGACTGAGCCAGGATGCTGGTTCTCCTTCGTTATGTGGCTCCCTCTGCCACATTATGCTACCAGAAGCCCCATTAGATGTGGCTACAGTGCTCTTGGACTACCCTGTCCCCAGAACCCTGAGTCAAATAAATTTCTATTCTTTATTAATTACTAGGCAGCAGGTGATTTGTTATAGCAACAAAAAACAGAGTTAGACTGTGGGGAGCCACAGAGGTGACTCTCCTTGACTGTCCTTGAACAGAAGAGCAACAATATCCACTTTGGATAAACTTAGCCCTAGCTCCATGTACTGATATGTATGGAGCTGGCCAGGTTATTTCTTTGTCCCTTCAGTTGGCATTAAGCAATGTAAACTGTGCTGGCGGAGGAGGTGAGGTATAATCTCTAAAGCAAAGCAACAGCTCAGTGTTAACTCACCCAGTGATTCTCCAAATATGTGATTGAGCCAGCTGGGATGGAGAGCTATGCTTCATGCTGTTGGCTGGGACCGATCGTTGAGAAAGAAGCTATGACTTCCCAGGGCAAGAAGGATTGTACATCAGAACTGAAGCACTGACCCCAAGTTATTAGATACTTCTTCAGTTGTGTTATACAGATAGCCATTTCTTGCCCTCTGCTTATTGCAGAGGTGATCTCAGATCTCCTACCTAGCCCAGCTCACAGCAGTCACAACAGTCACTTATCTCTCATCACTCTCACTGTCACTCATCCCAGAGCCACTCCTCTTATGGAGAATTAATAAAACCCGGGAAGGGCTCTGGGACAAGGCCATCATCTTGGCTGGACTTAGGACCCCTTGGCTCCGCGTAATTGTATCCATATCTTTATTTCCACCATGGGTTGCACTAGAAGTGGTAGATTGGAGTTAATTGATTAGAATTCCAATAACTCCTCCTTGTTACTATAATTATAAACCTTCCTGGACCGAAACAAGGATGGGAAAGGGCTCTCCATGTAAGGTGGTTTATTTAGGGTGACTTACCCTTGCAGAGCCATGAGTCCCTCACCTGTGTGAGCACTGTGTGAGGTTGTTTCATAAAGAGCAGAAGCTGCAGAGGACTTACCTGCAGCTAAGTAATGCCAATACTGCGTTGGGGATTTGTAGTTCAGTGTTCTCTTACCACATTCACTGACAGCTTGAACACCACCTATATGGACTCGCAATCGCATCAAGCCCTCCCTGTCTCACCCTCATTTATGCTAGCTCTGGTGCACAGGCCTCAAATTCAGCCTTAATCAAGGCTTAATCAAATGCCTGTCATGTCCCACAGAAAGGAACAGTTTGTAAAAATGCTGACGAAGACAAAACCCCTAATAATTAGTGGCTAATAACCACAGACATGGAAGCAATTAGGAGGTTTACATAAATTCATGGGAATAATGCAATGTTTCATTTATTTGCCAGATTTCTTAAGCTCCATAGATATTTCTGCCAGCAGTGCTGATTTTTCAGGAAGAATGTGGGATGAGAGTGGTGCGAGGTTGTGGGGGATGTGAAGACACCAAATGCTCCCTATTTCAGTGGCCATTCTGCCAGATCTGCATGGGTCACTCAGGGCAAGTGTAAGACCACAGATCTTAGGGGGGGGGGTCAAGGAATGTTGTATCTTCAAAGTCTCATGTGTTCAGAGGTGAGGCTTTTGGAAGATGGTTGGATTGTGGAGACGTAGTCATCAGTGGGTTCCTCCATGGGTGAGTGCATAGCTGAATGTTCTATTAGGAGGAGTAGCCTGGTTGGAGGAAGGCCATTGGGGGTGTGACCTGGAAGGGTATATTCTTGTCGCAGGGTCCTCCCTTCTCACTCTGATTCCTGGTTGTCATAGAATGAACAGCTGTCCTTTGATAAGACTTTCTACCATACCATTTTGGCCTTGGAGACAGCCCACTTTGGACTGAACCCACCAGAACCATGAGCTGAATAAACCTGTTCTTTTTTAAGTTGTGGGCACCAGGTATTCTGTCCCATTGACTACAAAGTGACTTACATAGTGTACTAGCCAGATTTTTGTTACTGTAACAAAATACCTGAGATAAAACGGAAATTTTATTTTGGCTCGTGTGTGTGTGTGTGTGTGTGTGTGTGTGTGTGTGTGTGTGTGTGTTAAACTGGGAACTGAACTGAGGATCAGGATCTTGCACTTGCCAGGTGAGTGCTTGTGCTACTGAGCTATATACTTGGCCACAATTTGTTTAGTCTGGTTGGTTAGCTACATTGCTTTTGGCAGCACATCTTGGTGGAAACACATGGTAGATAAAGCTGTTCACCTCATAGAGGCTGGGAAGAAAAGAGGAAGAAACAGAGAGACAGGAGAGAGAGAGAGAGAGAGAGAGAGAGAGAGAGAGAGAGAGAGGGAGAGAGAGAGAGAGAGAGAGAGAGAGAGAGAGAGAGAGAGAGAGAGCGCCTGAGGTCTCAATACCTATTTTAAGCACACACTACTGACTTAACTTTTTCCCTCTGGGCCCCACATCCTAAAAGTTTCATCACCTCCCAACAGCACTGTTGGAGACCACTATACAGGGTTAAGTTGCTGAACACAGCACTCTTTGGCTGTGTTGGAAAAGGTCATAGTTACAAAGCTCTGAAGTCAAGATGACACCCCAGCTGAGGGAACTGAGGACAGGGGCTGCTGACACTCCATTCCAGAGCAACAAACCTGCCAACCTTAGAGATACAGTTCTCTTAATTGGCCAAATTTACTGCTTGGAGGAGTCTTTGTACTGACTTCCCAAGGTCCTGCTCAGTTCCCACACCTGCCTCAGTATCCCCTTCTTTTGTTTGCAAGCCAAATAAATACAGGCTGCCCAGAGAAGTTCTTTATTTCAAATACAGGGGGCCCCACTTGCAGAGAGTTTTGATCTTCCTGGATGCCCCTCAGACCATTCATCTCTTTTATTTAAGCCATTTGCTGTCCACTGACTTAGGAGATTGTGTGACTGATCAGCCCTTGACACAGCATAATAGGCTGCAGATGAAGCCTGTAGTACATGGCCCTCTGGGGGACAACTTATCCAAACCACAGCAAATGGTTAAGAAGGAGGAGTGTTCCTAGAGCACAGTTGGCTTGTAGTCATGTCAAAGAGTGGTGCTGTTTTTCCACCTGGTCAGTTTCCTTCCTCTGACATCACATTAATTAGCATCTGTGGTTTGGAGACCACGTAGGGTGCTCATGTGCCAAGGCAGGCTTTTTAGGTTGGTTGGAGGTTGTAGTGAGGCACATGGCTCTGAGTACTCAGGGCTGGTTGGGTCCTCAGAAACATACTAACAGGTAAACATTTGTCATGCCTTCTAATTAAATTCGCTTGCAATCATCATCTTTATTTCTTTTCTTTTCTTTTTTTTTTTTTTTTTTTTTTTTTTGTCTTTTTCCTTTTTATCGGTACTGGGGATCGAACTCACGACTGCCTGCTTGTAAGGCAGGCGCTTATGCCGCTGAGCCAAATCTCCAGCCCCATCATCTTTATTTCTTAGTAGTCACTGCTCGGATGGGGGTCCGGTACTGTTACAAGAAATGTGAGTGTTCTGAATTCCTAGGTTCTCTCGATCATACTTGATTCTCATAGGAGATGATGCTATGAGTAATGTTCTCTTGGGAAGATAACTAGGACCTGCAGTATGAGCAGAACTCATGAAAGCCTGTTTCTAGAAGATTCTTTCGCTGCTGAAAGATGAGGTGGGATTTGGGAGGTTGTTTTTTTTCTGTCTCTCCCTCTTTGAGTGCTTCTGTGATGGAGTCACATCTGAGGCCCTAGTTACTCTCAGGGTTACCAAAAAGGCCTCAGACCAGAAGCCAACTCCTGTCTGCTTGGTTTTAATTTCCAAACCACAGGCCTCCCTGGACCACACTAGTTTCTCCACTATAGTGACACAAGTGACAGGGCTGGGGATGGATGGGACTTTCCAGTCTAAATATTAGCCAAAACTGTTCAGAACCTATAATTTTTAAAGACTTGATGACTATAGCTCCTGCTTCCAGTTCCTGAGAAGTAACATCAGTAATTGAAGAACATACTACATTTACTGGGTCCACATCATGATTCTTGCTATTTCTGTACCCCTGCATTATATAAGTAATTTTAAAATAATTTTATCCCATTTCCACTCAATAGAATCTAGAAGGAAAATTTCTACCATCTGCACAGTTGAGATACTGGTACCACTTTTCAGTAAAAGCAAATAAAATGAAAATAAAATATATGATTAAATTTGAGGTTCAAGGTTGCCTACCTACATTTTTGACCCTGAAGTCAAGTATATCTTTGCATAAAAAAGTAATAACCATAAAAAGAGAGATGAACAAGTGCTTGTAGGGTGTTGGGTGCTTACTGGCTGCAGGACAGTTCTCCGAACGGCCTGGCCCAAGCAGTTCTCTGTCATTTTCCACTTGTAGCTCTGGAGAATAACTTCAGAGTTTAATAGGGATGCAGTGTAAGGAGGGACAGGTGGGGTGTCCTGGACTTTCCATTAGTCCATTCTAGAAAGACAATATTCTTAAATATTTGTCCCTGTGTATAGATTCAGAGTGGGCTGCTCTTCAGGGGTCTTTTGGCTGCAGTGTACTTGGGGCAGCTACAGCTGAGTCTCCATCTCCCCAGTGAAGTTTCCTGAACCTTGGGGGATGGACCCTGTGGACCCTGGACTTCTGCAGCCTTTTATTTCCTATTTAGGGTAGCAAACCAACTCCTTACAGCTTGTGTGTATGGGAATATTGTCAGTTATA
Source organism: Cavia porcellus (assembly GCF_034190915.1). Lineage (NCBI taxonomy): Eukaryota > Metazoa > Chordata > Mammalia > Rodentia > Caviidae > Cavia > Cavia porcellus. The sequence continues at coordinate 15,068,210 of NW_026947502.1, read as the reverse complement.
GCTTCTTAAAAATTAGGACTGGAAGAGTACAATACCAACTTCTCTCTTGTACAATTAAAGAACTACATTGTGTTTTTATCTTACTATTTTTTTGGTACCAGGAATAGAACTCATGACCTTGTGCTTGCCAGGCAGGTGCCTATGTGCCGAGCTATATCCCCAGCTCCTTACATTGTGCTTTTAAAAGAAGGTAAAATATAGAGAGTAGTTTGTGACATAAGAGAAATCTTTACGATTCCCCTTCTTCCCTGGAATTTTATTCCATTTTATGCTACAAATCACATGGACAAACATATAACTTTCAGATGTGTGTAAATGACTCAGCATTATGGCACAAGTCTGTAATCCCAGCACTCGAAAGACTAAGGCAGGAAGTTGGTGAGTTCAAGGCCAGCCTGAACTACATAAGAAGACCCTGTCTAAAAAAAAGTGTGCACCTGGAACAAAACTCTATGTCTGGCTGGGTAATCTGACTGTTCAATAGTGTCCACTAACCTTTAGAGATTTTTTCCCATAGTAGTACACATGGAGTGGCCTCATTCTTTTAACCTGCTGCATTGTATTTCAGAACATGCAAGATACAGAATTTATTTAAGCATTTTTCATTTTTCTCTTGATGGATTGATATATAATTTCCATTATTCTTAGTACAAACAATATGCTGCAAACATCTTGATAACTCTTGAGGCTTTTAATTATTTAAATACTAAAAGCATAGTTGTCCTTTGCTTTCAGAAGTTTTCAAAACACCTTGCTTAACTATTGTTCCTTGAGTGCTGGCCAAGGACGTGCCCTTCCGGTCTCTCCCGGGATGCACTCCTGTGCCCTCTTTGGCTTCCGAAACCCTCTCAGGCAAGTAGTTCGACCTCTCAGCGGAGACTTCTGCTGCCCCCCCTGCTTGGAGGCCTTCACGTGGTCAAATCTAATCTCCTTACAAACTTTACCACTTGTGAAATGCCATCTATTTCTTAATTTGGAGATTTTTTCAAAATATCTCCAACAATGGGAAAGAATGTATAATTGGGGGTATCTGGGAACCACAGCTGCAAATGGTTACCGTGCGAGAAAACTTTCTCTGACATCCCTTGTTTTATCTAAGAATTCTTGTATTTGAGTCAAGCATTTAAAATTCCTGTCTCACCCAGGAAATCTGGGGTTCCAGGAGACATTCTGGGTTTACCCCTTAGTCTGTGAAACAACCAGTGTACCTCGGTATAACTCAGTTAGATGAATTCAATATGAATGCTATTTATCGTCCTGATTAGTCCTCAGGAAAGAGACGCAGATGGTGCCATTTACCTCTCTGGCTCAGAGGGGAGCACAGCAAATCTGCTTCCTTTGTGTTGGTGGCATTATTTTTGTCTCCTTGAGTTGTTTCCCCTTGGAAAAGGGCATGTCGAGTGATACAGAGCCCAAGCCTTGTAAAACACTGTGTATACGGGGTCTCATATGACCCTTAGCATCTGCCTGTGCCAGGGCAGTGCTGCACACCTGTGATCCCAGCCCTGAGGGAGGCTGAGGCAGGAGAATCAAAAGTGTGAGTCCAGCCTAGGAAACTTACTGAGATTCTGTCTCAAAATAAAAATAACGAAGATTCTACCTCCAGCAACACGCACGCAAGCACACACGCAGGCCAGAATCTGATGTCTGTTAAGACGCACATTAGTTTCTTGAAGATGCTGTAACACATCACTACAAATACGATGGCGTGAAAGGACACGAGTTTGTTCTGTTACAGTTCTGGAGGTCAGAAGCCCCGCTCACTGTCGAGGCCTCTGCTGTTCCTTCTGAAGGCTCTAGGGGCGCAGGTTCCCTGCCAAGGTTCGAGTCTTTTCCCAGCTTGCAAAGTCAGCAGCACAGCTGCCTCCAGTGTCTCCTTCCTTGTCCCTCTGATTCTGTTGTCATCTTGCCGTCTGACTCCCTGCCCCCCTGTTCTAAGCACCCCTGTGATGTCAGGGCCACTGGGATAATCCAGGATAATCTCTCGTTTCAAAACATATAGTGTAATCAAATTGGCAAAAAGTGCCTTTTGCCACCTAACGCAACCTCGCAGTTTCCAGGGGCCAGGACGTGGACAGACGTGGGGGAGTATTTTTTCAGCCCGCCACGTACGGCTCCGCAGGCGAAGTGACTCGCGTACCAGAAACGAATTGCACACTGCGGGGCGCACTAGCGAGACTCAAGAAAACTGCAACTTCGGAAAAAAGACTCTATTTTACGTAACACTTTAAAGGATTCTCAGAGTCCTGGAAGTCAACACACACGATCCTGGGTAAGCACCCTTAACGTAGAATCCCAGCACATCAGGCAGCCGCCACGATGCTAAGGGAACGCCAAGGGACCGGGGCGCCTTTACGTTCGCGTCGCTTAGTCTGCCGGGACAGCAGGTGGCGCTCCCGCCCACCCGTCCGGCTCCAGGCGCCGGTTCAGGGCAAGGGAGCGTGGAGTCGCCTTGGTTCCTGCGGTGTTCCAGGCCGCGGGTACGGAGCAAGGATGCGCGGGCCCGGAGGCGAGGAGCGGCCGGGGAGGCTTCGCCGTCGTGGCCGCGAGCAGCTGGTGACGTTGCCGAGTGCGCTGCAGAGACCCGCGGCAGATATGGATGAGCCTGCCAAGGAAAAAAACGAAGCCCTTCCTCGTTATTTAAAAAAAGCATGGCAACAACTGCTGCTTGATTTCGGAAGCGGGCTTCCTCGCGCGTCTCGGCGCACCGCTTCTGCCCCCAGGCCGGCTGCCTGCTCGCCAGAAGCGAGGATGTGCGCGCCCGGGTCGGACCGGAGGCTTCCTTTCTCGGAGGCGGAGCCTTCCGGCCGAGGACGGGCTGAAGTTATATATTGGAAGCCGTAGGACAGAGTTGCGTGGAAGACGGCGCGGCCTGTCCGATTTAGAGTCTGGCGGAGGAGGTGCTGGGAGATTGCAGGCGCTGGAAGCCATCTGGATAGGAGTAAAACACGGCCCCTTTCCGGAGAGCATGTAGCCGGAGAACAAGGCTTCTCAAAGTCTGGTCGTAGATCAACTGTCTGTCACTAAGGATGGAGATTACTGGGTCTTTCACCTGCTAAATCAGTTGGAAGGATGGGAGGTGGTGACTGCGGCTGAATAGCTATATCTATCTTATTGAAATATTTTTATTTTTACCCGAGATTGAACCCAGACCCTTGTGATGTAGGGGAAAGAAACTTCCAGCCTACTAGATGTCTGATACAAGTTCGTGTTCTTTAAAATCGAAGAATGAATTTTAAGAACAATGGAGGTTAAGAACAGAATATATTTATTGAGAGAAAGAAAACGTCCGTAGGAGAGACAGAAGAGATCCCAGTGTGTTGCCAAAGACTGTCTTTTTTAGGGACTTTTATAGAGTAAATCCACAAAGTGAGGCAGGTCTAAGGTAGGGGAAACAGGGGAACTCACAAAATGGGCATGAGGTGGGGCAGAACTATGACCAACCAATAAGATTAATCCTCAGGTGAAGTTGATTAAATCGGGGACAAATGAGGAAGCAAGTTTCATAGCCAGAGGGCATGCATACAGAGCAGTGACTCTTCCTTAGGAGGTTAGGATAGTGACTCCTGGCTTCCTCGGGGTGATAGGGACCTACTTAGAACATCAATTCCTGATGTTTATCCTTAGGAAGTAGGTGGGTGCATTTGATTTATCTTTTGTCTTAAGGTTTGGCCCACAGAGGAGGTGCCTGTCTCCCCCACAGTTGCAAGGTGTCTCATCTTCTGCACTGGCTTCCTTGAGGGCCCAGTCCTGTGTGACTGCCTGTCATATTTCTTTCTAACTCAGTTGCTTGTAACACTCGCACATGGTAGGAAAGCGCTCTACCACTGAGCTGTCCCCGCAGTATTTTTAATAAATTCCCTGAATGATCCTCCCACTTTCTGAGTTTGGGAACCACACCTCCAGCTCTTGATACCCAAAGTGGGTGGAGCAGATAAAAGAACCAGCCAGAGAATACACATCTTTCAGAGTTGATTCTCTAGTCTCACCAGCTAGAGGTCATGTGGACTAAATAATCAATTCTTTTCTGTCTTATAGTCTTCACCTGTTAAACCTCAAATCCTCTTAAAAACTGTCCCCAAATACTTCTGGGAACATTTTGTTTTCTCCTCCCTAATAACTGCTTCCTGTGACTTGCATTAAGGGAGGCACAAAAGTGGCCTCTGCAGCTTAGGTCCCCAGTCTCTCTTTTCCTGTGGGGCGCTGCACCAGCTCCCCAAAACTGCAGAACCTAAACAGCTAGAAGGAGCAAATTTCTCCTTAGGTCTCAAGGTGCTCAAATCATGCTTTGTTCCTGCAAAGCTCCTGATTCCAATGCAGCGTCAGAGTTTGTCTATTCTGTGGAGTGGCTCGTTGATTCCTCAGCATCTGTATGAAGATGATCTCATTATTGCAGCGGTTTTCCCAATTAGGAAACTAAGGCTCAGGGATGTTATGTTTCTTTTTTGGGACAATGCACCAGCTGTGTATAAGAAGAACAGGACTTTGAACTCATTTCTGTCTGACCTTAAACCCATGTCCTTCATGATCAGAGTGTATTGTTGCTTTTTTTTTTTTTTTTTTAAAGCTGTGTTCTGTGCATTGGAATCTGAGGTTCAAACACGCCTATCACTTAGATCAAGCAGGACGTGGAACTGCTTGGCCACTGCTTGCGACACTTCCCTGTTACCTCCTACAATTCCTCTTGAGATTCTGGAGTGCCCCCCTCCACGGATCTCTCTCTCTTGTTGCCAAGCTGACCCTGTGACACGCGGCTTCATTACCCTGCTCCACATATTCTGACATGGTTGGTAGTGATACCCCAATCTGCCTCTGACTTCTTTTCTGGCCCGATTCCCTCCTCTTCCTCCTCATACCCTGTCCCCTCTGGTCCTGTTTCTTGCCCACTTCTACTGTGGCACACTTGTCAGAGGCAGCTGAGATGCTACTTCCTTCATGTAGCTCTTCTGATTCTTCTGATTCAAGGATGCAACCCTTGAATTTCCCAAACCTTTTATTTGTACATTTCCTAAGGGGCTTAGTAATAACAACCATCACTTAGGGAGAAATGACCGGACTGCGCACACTACAAGACCCTTGGTAGCAGCAACCTTCCAAGGCCAGCAGGACAGCTTCCATTCTATAGGTTAGGAGAACTGGACCTGTAGGAAGCTAGCAGCCCAAGAAGACACAAAAAGAACATGAGGAGAATCGAGTGTTCACCCAGTTCTGTCTGTCTTTATGGTTCTCAAGCCTCCTTCAACCTTGTGTATAGGTTTTTAAATTTTTAGTTAGAAATACAGTCTGATGAGTTTCATTTTAGAAATATACTTGCATCCAACCTATCTTGACCATTTCACATCCTGTTACTCCTCCCCTCACCTCAATCCCCTTCCTTATCTCCCAAAGTCTACCTTTCTGATTCCTGACATCTCTTCTTTAACTATTACGTTATTTGTCTAGGTTGCTTATGTAAGGTAGCCCAAGTAATATTTAACTATCTGAGTCTAGCTTATTTGCCTTACCGTGGTGGTCGTGAGTTCCTGCCAATTTCCTGCAGATGACATGACTCCATTCTTCCTTCTAGCTGACTGACATTACACTATGCATAATGCCACATTTCCTTTGTCCATTTGTCTATTGACGGACACCCAGGCTGCTTCGGGAGCTTAGTTGCTGGGCACTGTGCCACTCTAAGCCCGGGTGTGCATATACCAGTATCATATACTTGTTTTGGAAATATATCCAGGAGAGGTGTCATAGGTCAAGTGGAATTTCTATTTGGGTTTCTTGAGGAGTCTCCATACTGGCTTCCCATAGTAGTTGTGCTAGTTTATATTCCTACCAATGATATTAGGAGGGCGTCTTTCCTTCTGCATCTTGCCCTGCTTTCACATTTTTTGCATCCTTATTTTATTTTCCTTTTGAGACAGAGTTTTTCTATGTTGTTCAGGTTGGACTTGAACTCAGTATGTAGCTGTTTTCTCCATGTGGATGCCCAGTTTCCCCCAAACCATTTGTTAGAGGGGCTAGCTTTTCTCCAGAGCCTGTTTTTAGTCCCTGTGTTGAAAGTCAGATGGCTGCAGGTGAGCAGGTTTTTTTTTTTTTTTGTCTTCCACTCTATCTGTTGGTTTACTGCCTTGTTTTTGTGCCAGTGCCCATGCCGTTCTTGTTACTGTGGCTTTTTAGTGTAGCTTGAAATCCAGCATTGCAGTGACTCTAGCATTGCTCTTTTTGCTCATGCCTGCTTTGGCTATTCTGGATCTTTTGCCAGTGAATTTTAGGATTTTTTTTTTAGGATTTCTTTTTTGTAGTTCTGGGGAGAAAGTTAGTGTTTTAATAGAATTCCTATTAAATATTTATTTTTCATAGTAATGCCATTTTCAAATTAGCTCTTCTGATCTAAGAACAAGGGATATCTTTCTGTTTTCTAATGATTTCTTCAGAGTTCTATAATTTTCATCATAGAGGTCTTTCCTTGGTTAGGTTTACTTTCAAGTGTTTATTTTTTTTTAAAATGTTGCAAGTGGAATTGTTTTCCTGATTTTTCTTTTGGTGAGTTTATTATTGGTGTGTAGGAATACTATTGATTTTAATGTATTGATTTTTTTTTTATCCTACAACCTTGCTGAATTTTTAAAATGTTTATGTATTTATTTGAGACAGGGTCTCACTGTGTAGTTTATGCTGGCCTTGAGTTTACTATGTAACCCAGGCTGGCCTCAAACTCACAGCGATCCTCCTGCCTCAGCCTCCTGAGCATTGGGATTACTGGTATGCACCATGCCAGGTCACCTTGCTAAATTTATTTATCAGATCTAAAATTTTCTGGTGGAGTTTTTCTTTTTGGGGGGGAGATGGCCTTCTTTGTAAAGAATTATTATCTGTAAATTGGAGTAATTTGACGTTTTCCTTTTGTTTTTCTTTTTTAAATAAAAACTTTTTATTAGCACAGATTTGCTGAACATAATAAATTCTTTTTAAAGCAGGGCTAGTGATTGAACTTATGGCCTGTACACTGAGCTACATCCCCGGTCCCTTCAAAATTTTTGTTAATTTTCTCTTGCCTGATTGCTCCGGTTAAAGTGTTGAGTTATATATATGTATATATATATATATATATATATATATATATATATTTTTTTTTTTTTTTTTTTGGCTTTTTCGTTTTTATCGGTACCAGGGATTGAACTCACGACTGCCTGCTTTCAAGGCCGGCGCTTATGCCGCTGAGCTAAATCCCCAGCCCCTGAGTTATATATTAAATAGAGTGTTCGAAGTGACCCCGATCTCACTTCTGATTGTAAAGTGCATGATTTCAGTTTCCTCCATTCAGGGTGATGCTGGGTTTGTCTTTGGTTCATCAATCCTTTGTAATTTTTGAAGTTTCAATCTTGTTAATTTATGCTCTGATATTTATTATTACTTTCCTGTCATTGGTTTTGGGATTGGTTTGTTTTTCTAGGACCTTGAGATAAATCATTAGATAATTTATATGTGGTTGCTCTGTTTTACTAACTGTAAATGTCTGATACATTTCCCATTATTGTTTTATTATAGAAATTTAAAAAATTTCTTTCTTGATTTCTTTAGTAACTTTGCTCATTGATTATTTTGCTTCCCCCCCCCTTTTTTTTTTTAATAATTTTTTTTTGTCTTTTTCATTTTTATCGGTACCGGGGATTGAACTCATGACCGCCTGCTTGCAAGGCAGGTGCTTATGCCACTGAGCTAAATCCCCAGCCCCTTTCCCCCTTTTTTGGAGACAGAGTCTTGCTATGTAGTCCAGACTAGCCTTGAACTTACTGTGTGGCCCAGGATGGCCTGTAGCTTGCAGCAACCTTCCTGTTGCAGCCTCCTGCGAGCTGGGATTACAGATGTGTGCTGCCATACCTGGACGTTTATTTTGCTTTTGATTTCTAGTTTCATTCCACTGTGATCTGATAGGACACAGGAAATTACTTCAGTTCTGTAACCCAGGCTGGCCTCAAGCTCATGGCTATGTTCCTGCCTCAGCCTCCCGAGAACTGGCATTACAGGCAGGCACCACACACCTGGCCAGTCCCTACTAGTATACAAAAAAGTATACAAAAAAAGTATACAAAAAAACTAGTATACAAAAAATCCTAATAGTATACAAAAAAGAGAAGAACCGCGTGTGGCGGCATATGACTGTAACCCAGGCTTTTGGAGGCTGAGAAGGTATTTGTCTGTGCAGGAAAATAAAGAAAAGCAGCCCCGGCTCCCAGCTAGCCCCGCCCCTTCAGGATTGCTTCCTGCAGTTGCAGTGCTGCAGGGGTCAGGCGGGACACAGCCTCCACAAGCACCATTTATTTTTTCTGACCCTGTGTTGGCTCTGAGGCTGTTTGTTGGTTCACAGATCCCACAGTGCCTGGTGGGAGAAAGTAGCCACACCAGGACTGCGCCTTCCCCGTCTCTTTCTGTCCCTGTGCCCGCCAGTTGTATTCCAGCTGCCGCCCTCTGTGCCTCTGCAGCTTCCACTTTGCCTGGCTCCCTTGTTCAGAGACTGTCTCCCTGGACTAGGGAACAGCTGGCAGGGGAACCTCTCCACCTCCTGAGTCCGGGGAATGTGGCGGGTAGGCTGGGTCTGGGGCAGCAGCCGCCATACTGGGTTTCTTCCCAGGGAAGAATTTGTGTTTTCCAAAATGGCATGACCTAAACTTGTACTGGGGTGAGCTGACTTTGCTTCTCATTTCAACTGCCCTGTTTCTGTTCCCCGTCTCCTTCACCTTATCTTCCTGTGACTGGTCTCCCCTCTGTGTCCTGCAGCTGGGCAGGCACCAGCTGACCTTGATGAGTGTCCCCGAGCCAGCTGTGAGAGCTGCTGCCTCCAGCCTTGTATATATATATACATATATTTTAATTTTTAATTTTTGAATGACTGCCCAACCTTTCCTTTGAGACTGAAGATTTCAGAAGAGCAAGACTGGGTTTCACTCTTTCATTCTCTGTGTCCTCAGTGACTAGGGTCAGCTGGTGAATGACTGAGAGAAGATGAGCCAGCCAAGTGCTGTTGAGGTGGCAGTGGCTGCTGGGTTTTGGGTGGCATTTGGTGGGTGTGATAGTGGTGGCCCATAGTCCCTGTGAGGCCCAACTTTAGGTTCAGCTCTTTCCTCTCCTCCTCCGAGGTTCCTCCGAGGTTTGCTGGAATGAGGTCTCCAGCAGGGCTCACTGCTGTTGGTCTCACCAGTGCCAGTGAAGTTGACACCAAAGAGCGCATTTCTGCGGACTGTGGAGGGGGGAGGAGGAGAGGAGACTGAAGTCCCAGAGTGCTAGAGATTTGAGATTTGTCTTGGGCTCAGTACAATTGACAGAGGTCCGGAGAGGGACAGGAGCTACAAGCCTGTCCTTCAGACTCTCGTCTCGTCCTGACAGCAGACTGGGGTGCCCTGCAGTGGGGACCCAGCTGATTGTGTCCAGCTGTCACTGGTCCCCACCCTCATGGAATGTATGTGCTAGTGTATGTGGAGAGACTGACACATGTAAGGAAGTTAAAATAAAACCAACCTATGTTAGGAGGTTAGCCTAAGGAGAAGAGTAAAGTGGGAAAGGGATACTGGGTGTGGGGGCTGGCACTGGCAATGGGGAAGTCAGTTTTATTTATTTATTTGTTCCGGGCACACAAGGCAGGGGCTTATGCCACTGAGCTAAATCCCTGGCCCTGGAAGTCAGTTTTAAACAGGATGCTCAGCAAAATCAGCTGACTGCTGAGAAGGGGACACAGGGCATCTGAACAGAGAGGTGAAGGAAGGGAGGGAGACAGTCCCTCAGGGAGAAGGCGCTCTGGGCAGAGAGATGGCAGGTGTACTGTCCCAACTCAGGGTACCTCCATCTGAGGAATAGCAGAGAGGCCAGTCTGGCCGGAGGGGAGGGAGGGAAGAGGACAGTGGCAGCGGGGAAGGTCTGGAGGTATTGGGAGAAGGTGGCACCTGTATGCTCCCTGTCTGACCCTTAGCAACTGCAGGGGCTCTGACTCCAGCCCAGCCAGCCACAAGGACGTGTGCTGTGCCCAAAGGGAAAGAGTTGTCCAGGGGACACCAAACAGAAAAGCAGCAAATTCTTGGCTCTCAAGTTTCAACAGGTAGGTGGGGGTGTAAGGTGGGAACACTATGAAAAGGTGTGAATTCTCCCCAGAAAGATGGAGCTTTGATGCTGTGTTTTCACCAGTGAGGATGATGGGGGACCCTCTTCCTCCCCCTCACCTGGGACGGCTTGCTGACCTGCTTGTCTCTCAGCCAGAGTGAGCTCTTTGCGAGCTGGGTCTTGGCCTCATTCCACGCTGTATTTGTATGTGTAATATGGGACTGGATTTATCACTCTTGTAATGTCCTGTCTGCATTTGGCTACTTTTATTTATCACTGGAACTAGACTTGTTAAGATGTTTATAACTTGGGTTCCGTGTATCCACTGGGATACTTGGGGGGGGGCATGAATTATGGGAGAACCTTGAGCTCACTATGTTCATTTTTCTTTAGCTTTCCTCCAACTCCTAAAGGAGCTGCTGATCCAGGGAAAGTTGAGGACTGCTGGAATGAGGATCCATAAAGTCCCTCTCAGTTAATAAACCACAGTGCCTGCTCTGTGCTGACTCTTCCATATTTTGTCTTACATATTTCTGGTGTCAATCTTGGGAGGTCAGTGCTAGCCATTTCATCAATTTATGGGCAAGGTGATC